>NC_136070.1:1040280864-1041023989 GCF_964261635.1 Lissotriton helveticus
ATCTGCCTCAAAGCCCTCCTAGTCCGAGCTTTCAGGCCCATTTGACGCCAGTGGGGGGACAGGGTACGCCATCAGCTCCTCCACTGGTGCGACATCATTTCGGACAGATGGGTGCTGCAAATCGTCCAAAGGGGCTACTCCCTCCCCTTCGAGGCGGCGACTCCTGCCATGCCACCGCAGTACCACCGCGTGTCAGGGGATCACTTGCAACTTCTGCAAGAGGAAGTATCGGCCCTCTTGGCCAAGGGGGCCATCGAGCGCGTTCCTGGGCCAGAAGTAGGATGTGGTTGCTATTCCCACTACTTTCTGGTTCCCAAGAAGGGCAAAAGGGGGCCTATGCCCTATCTTGGACCTGTGGAACGTCAACGGCTTCCTCCGGAAGGAGAAGTTCAAGATGCTGACTTTGGCTCAGGTCTTAGCTGCCCTGGACCCCGGAGACTGGATGGTAGCGTTGGACTTGCAGGACGCTTATTTCCACAACCCCGTCCTGCCGGGCCACCAGCGTTACCTGCGGTTCACGGTAGGCCACAAGCACTTTCAGTTAACCGTGCTCCCCTTCAGCCTTACCAGCGCCCCTCGGGTGTTCACGAAAGTGATGGCAGTGGTCGCTGCTCATCTGCGCAGATTAGGGGTGTCAGTCTTCCCCTATCTCGACGACTGGTTGTTGAAGGCCCACTCGCCCCAGACAGTCGTCAGCCGCCTTCAGACTACGGCCGACCTCCTGCACTTGCTGGGGTTTTCCATCAATGTGCCAAAGTCACACCTGTGTCCCTCAAAAGCTCCTTCATCTGAGCAGTTCTGGATTCGGCGCAGTTTCTGGTTTATCCTCCGGAACAGCAGGTTCGGGATATTCAGGCTTTGATTCCGATCTTTCAGCCTTTAGGCCTGGTCTCGGTCAGGTTGATGCTGCGGCTTCTGGGGCTGATGGCCTCCTGCATCCTTCTGGTGCATCACACCAGGTGGCGGATGCGGGCTCTGCAGTGGGACCTGAACTTTCAGTGGGCCCAGCATCAGGGCAACCTGTCGGACCATGTCCTGATCTCGGAGGGCACTGTGAAGACAGTTGCAGTGGTGGCTCACGGACCGCGATTGGGTCAGCGGCAGATCCCTCTCCCTACCCCAACCGGAGCACGTAGTCGTGACTGATGTGTCCCTCCTGGGCTGGGGGGCCACATGGGAGAGGCGGAGATCAGAGGCCTCTTGTCTCCGGCGGAGTCCCGGCTCCATATCAACCTTCTGGAGCTGTGGGCGATCTGACTTGCACTGAAGGCATTCCTTCCCTCTCTCTGGGGAAGTGTAGTGCAGGTGTTCATGGACAACACCACCGCCATGTGGTACTGCAACAAACAGGCCGGGGAGGGGTCGTGGACCATTTGCCAGGAGGCTCTGCACCTCTGGCAATGGCTGGAACACCAGGGCGTCACCCTGGTGATTCAACACCTGGCAGGTTCCCTGAATGCTAGGGCGGACGAACTCAGCCGCCGGTGCATGATGGATCACGGAAGGCGTCTGAACTCGGACGTTGCGCAAGGCCTCTTTCAGCAGTGGGGAGAGCCTTGGTTAGATCTATTCGCCACAGAAGAGAACGCACAATGTCATCAGTTCTGTGCGTTGGAATTTCCAAGGCGGCACTTGCTCGGTGATGCTTTTCGTCACGAGTGGAGTTGTGGTCTGTTGTACGCCTTTCCGCCTATACCACTTCTGCCCAGAGTGCTGAAGAAGATCAGGCGCGACTGGGCCCAAGTCATCCTTGTGGCCCCGGACTGGGCACGACGATACTGGTATCCCGAGCTACTCAGCATGTCAGTCGATCCCCCGATTTGTCTGCCTTTTCAGGAGGACCTTCTGTCGCAGCAGCAGGGGACGGTCCTCCACCTGCACCTGTCCAGCCTCCACCTCCATGCGTGGAGATTGAGCGGTGGCAGTTGAGGCCATTTGACTTGCCTCTGAAGTCCGGGATGTCATTCTGGCAGCCAGGCGTCCCTCCAAAAAAGCGGTATACGCCTGCAGGTGGAACATATTTGTGGCATGGTGCACAGCAAAGGCTGTGTATCCCCTTTCTGCCCCTCTTTCTGAGGGGGGTTTCCTCTTTCTGAGGGGGTTTTCCTCTTTCTGAGGGGGTTTTCCTCTTTCTGAGGGTTTTTAGGGTTTTTTCCTCTTTCTTCTTTTAATTGCCCAGCGCAGGGCTCTGCTCTGGGCACTATCAAAGGCTACCTCTCTGCCATTTCAGCCTTCTTAAGGCTTCCTGATCAGCCTTCTCTTTTCAAGTCCCCTGTTGTAAATAGATTCTTGAAGGGCATCACTCACATGTTTCCTCCTGTTCCTTTTGTGATGCCTCAGTGGGACATGAACCTTGTTCTAACATATTTGATGTGCGCTCCCTTTGAGCCTCTTCACAATTGTCCTCTCTCCGTCTTCTTATTCTTAAGACTGCATTCCTGGTTGCCATCACCTTTGCCAGGAGAGTGAGTGAACTCCAGGCTCTTTCTTCTAAGCCTCCTTTCCTTTCTGTCCATCCGGACAAAGTTGTCTTAAAAACACGTCCCTCTTTCTTACCCAAGGTTGTTACAGCCTTCCACTTCGGGCAGTCCATCACCTTGCCCACCTTCTTTCCGCCTCCGCATCCCTCAAAAGAGGAAGAGCGACGCCACCGTCTGGACCCAAAACGTGCGCTCATTTTATTGGGACCGCACGCCCCAGTTCCGGGTGGACGACCAACTCTTTGTTGGTTACGTGGGCGCTAAGGGGGAAACATCCTTTACAACGCAGCGAACACAACGCAATACCATTACAACGAAACTTGTACAACGCATGCCATTACAACGCAGCTGCTATTACAACGCATGCCATTACAACGTAAGTATGGGTAAGTATTTAATTTTAACCCCTACACCATCCAACACTTACACTATAAATTACTTACCCATACTTACGTTGTAATGGCATGCGTTGTAATAGCAGCTACGTTGTAATGGGTCCTGCGTTGTAATGGATCTTGCGTTCTAAAAGTTTTGTTGTAATGGTATGCGTTGTAACGTCATACATCCGTGCTAAGATTGGCCGGGCAGTGCACAAAAGCACCATTTCTCGATGGGTTGTTTTGTGCATTAAGGCCTCTTATTTTCTGGCTAAGAAGGAGCCTCCGGTGGGGCTGCGTGCCCACTCCACTCTGGCCACGGCGGCTACTACTGCCCTGGGTCGGCGAGTCCTCTTGCAGGACATCTGTCTGGCAGCTACGTGGGCCTTGCTGCACACGTTCGCTAGACACTACTGCCTGGACAGCCAAGTCCGGAGAGATGGCTTCTTTGGCCGTTCCGTGCTCCAGGACTTTCTGGTGTGATCTTGGTTCGCAGACCCACCACCGAGGCTGGGGTATCTATTCTAAGGTAAGGAATCTAAAACTAACCTGTTTCTTTCAGATGCACAAGTTAATTACCTTCGGTAATGATATATTTGTAAGAACTTACAAGCGCTCCTTCTCAGGAATGGCACCCAGGATCTGGAATGCGCTCCCTCCTGAAACCAGGCTGATCTCCTCCACTGCACTCTTCAAGAAAGAGGTGAAAACAATCCTTCTGGCCAAGATCTCCTGATCACTATAGATGTTGGTTCAGAGACTCTGCATTGCTTTGTATCACTGCTCACCCTATCCCTTGGCACTATACTCTACTTGTTGGGGGCACTACTACGCTACTCTCTTACTACCGTCCAAGATATGATACACATTGGTTTACTGATCCACCTGAACACCTCTGTAGTGGGATCAATGACTTGTGCTGTCCTATATTACTTCCTTACCTGATTGTATATGGATTGGTTTTATGTATGTTTTTATTATCCATGTTATTACCATGTTATTGACTATTATACTGTTCCCATTATCTCTGTTGACTCCTACTGCCCCTACCCTGTCTTTGTGAAGCGCTCTGATATCTGTAAGGATCCTGTTCGCGCTATATAAAACTTTGAATAAATAAAGAAACAGTAGTTGGTGTTAGATTTCTTACCGCCCCACCCATCCTCCCCGTTCTGCGAACCGATATCTAGGATTAAGGTTCTTCCCTTTGAGGGCCCTAGTTTCATGGCACCAGTGTCGGTTTTTATCATGGCTCTGCGTTTCTGGCGCGTTAAATTTGTGTATAAGAACTGACGTCCGTGCGGTGTCTAAGTACTCCGACGACATCACGGCGACGACGGACGCGGATCCGCGGACGACGCCTACCGACGCGCAAGGGTACTGCTACACAAAACTTTCCAGATCCAGTCTGACGCCTGTGGATATTCTAAGGTAAGGAATCTAACACTAACTACTGTTTCTTACAGATATATTGTTCCCGAAGGTAAGTAACTTGTGCATCTTGCATGGTAACATGTGCCACCCTGTTAGTGCCGATACTATGTCCCAATTTGCCTACTGCGCACTCCCACCGATCTTGGATGTGCTCGGAAAGGACACAGCAAGGAATGTTTTATGCTCACTGGCCCACCTGTTTTATTGCACACTCCTGCTACTAGTCACTGACTTAGATTTCTTCAGATTTCATACATTAGAAGGTAATTCGTGTCTGTTTTGCTTGAAGGGCTTCGCTATATCCTCTTTTTGTGAATTCTTTCACTGGGAGTAGAAATTATTGCACCTAACAGATTTTTTCAGATATATGGAACTGCACCGATCGAAGGCAGAAGGTTGACCCCTGTAATCTATTACTTCTGGGTAGAGTTTCCCATTGAAGGAACTTGTTGCACATCTTCCTCTGGAGAATACTGCACCCGAACCCAGAGGTGCTCAGCTTGGCTCTTTTGCCAGCTGTTCCAGACATTCATGGTTTTCTTAATGCTAGGAAATATTTCAGGTTCAGTTTGTTGTTAAGCTTGTGTACAGCTTGAGCATGTCATGAAAGAGGATGCCTCTACTCTTCCGCAGTTCTTACCATGTTTTGTTTAGATCCCTTCAGTCCTGGCAAGGACTTCACATATAAAGTACATCACATACCATTGCTGCAGTTCCCAAATGTGAGCGATTCTGCTTTTGGAAAAGTCGTTGCCTTCAAGGCATTAAACTCTTCAGCAACATTTCTGGTGCATTGAGCTTTAGAGCTCTCTGGCCAGGGATCATGATTGAGCTCAGCACCAGGCCTTTGTAAGTGAAGGTAGCTCACGCAGAATACTGATTTGACATAGTCTCTTGCTTAGTCAGTGCAACCAGACAAAAGCTGAAGGCTGTACATGTGGGCCGTTGTAGCCCTAGTCCTGAATCAACTGGTCCTTGCTTGCAGGGCTGAGTCCACAATGGTGTGTTGGACTGGAGGAGATACGGATGGTAAGACCGCGCCTTCGCACACTACCTGCTATTGATGGCAGGCACTGGGTAGAGTACTCGGACAACAGTAAGCGGTACACAGCTTGATGGTTGTAATACTGGGTATTCCTAGTGTTCCTGTCAAGATCAACCTAGTGAGTTCCATGCTGATAACTGGTGGTATTGGAAACTACTTTAAAAGCTGTTAAAATACCAAATGGTATATATTTGAGCCTGCTTCTTCACCCAGTTAGTTCCTCCTCTTGCGAATTTGATTTTTCAATGCAATTTCACTATTGTCCTTTTATTTATTGAGTCAGATGCTAATTACAGGCTTTAAGCTTGAAATCTTGGTCAAAATAAAACATTGACTTGCTAGGTCGTTAAACCGGAGCGCCTAAAGGAGCTCTTATTTTTTTCCTTCCTGAAGACCGGTCAGTTCAAATTTACCCGCACCTCCCTGTCACGAATTGTTACAGCATGTGCTAGTTTGTGAGCGACCTTTAGATCTGTTCTATTTATCCCCCAATTTTTATTAAACTATATTCATGTGTTCAGTCATAAAAAAAAACCCTCAAAATCAGTATCACTGATGGTATACACGAGAATGGTGCACCAACAGTCTTGATCAGCTACAACAGGAAGATGTGGACAGGTCCACAGTCTAATAATATAAGTTATAACTGAGCACCAACAAAGTCACAATGGCAGTGCTTATGGGGTATTGTTGTGTAAGCAAAAAAGAGCGTACAACATTACTAAACAATGACAAGCCAATTTAAATTATACAACTATAGGAAAATGAAAGCTAATCACCATATCAAAGTCCCGTTGTCACTTAGCAGGGGAGTCTCACAACAAGTAAAAGACCCCCACCCCGACATTGGGCTTGGCGCAGTAGCCATGAAGTGACACAGATCAGTCCGTGATGCTGAGTGCCACTCCTTGACCTTTGTGTGTACGGGGACGGGGTGAGAACCCATCAAGAGTGCCTGGTATATCTTACATCTCCTTTAAAGGTAAGTTATCCGCTCATCTCTCGAGGCAGCTACAGGACACCTGTTCAATCCCCTCTTGTGCAAAGAAACGGATTCTTTTATGACCCAGCGAAACACTGCATCACATCATTGTGTATACTGCAGGCAGAGAAGGAGCCTTTCATTTTATTGTGAGCGAGCATCTGGCTAAGAGGAGGACCAGGTCAAAGAATCTGTTCATTATCCTGCCAGACTTATGTGAAGATTTGTAAAGCGCGCTGTATACTTAGGGGTGTCTTCACGCTAGCGTAACAGCGAGCATAGGTTAAAGTAGATCAAGTACTAAAGAGTGGAATTCCAGAGTTTTAGAAGCTTTCTGAAGACCTGTAGAGGGGGCTGATCTAATGTGTATTGGCAGGAGATTCCACAGTTGGGTTGCTTCCGCAATGAAACTGCTTGCACTCCATTCCGTATTTTTTTTAATTTGAAGGTAGTTACTTTGTAGGATCTCATTGATTTGAGGTTCCTGTTGGGGACATAACAGGAAATGGCTTGTCTCAGAAAATCACGGCCTGTAGCGTGTAAGGTAGAGTGTTTTGAATTTGATATGGTTCCTGACAGTCAGCCAGTGCAAATCTTTGATGGCTTGGTAGACTGAATGGTGTTTAGGGAGGCCAAAAAGTAATTTAGCGGCAGTCCTGCAGTGCCCAAAGTTTCTTAATATATTGTACCTGAAGATTAATGTATAAGCTATTACAGTAATCCAGTTTAGAGGGGATTAATGAGGATGTAACTTTCTTTGGAATGAATCGGAAGAAAGTATGATTTTTCCTATGGGTGTCACTGTATTATAAGAAGATGATAGGACTGTGTTAATTTGCTTGCTAAAATTTAGCTGGTCATCGATCATTACCTGAGACTTTTGTAGTGGGCAGGGATTTCTAATGCCCATATTTGAGTTTCAACGGGGTTAGCCCTAAAAACTCATGGACCTGGGTCAATTAGTAAGTAGAAGGAAAAGTGGTCCGAGTTTACACAATTATGCAAAGTGTTCTGTATTTACTCCATTTAAATGTTCACCACGATTATTGGATCAATAATTAATACTTAAACAATAAAGCTTGCAGTATTCAAGGTCTAATTGCATTTATTTTCGCAATCAAATCAGATTCTGAATTTTTCATCGCAGAAAACAATTTATCAGTTTTTAAGGTTTACACATGTAGTTGTCAAATCATTACATCAATATTGTTCTCATAATTGTGTAAACTCGGACCACTTTTCCTTGTACTTTTCGATTTCTAATGGCCAGCTAGCGGTAGACCAGAATTGGGGATTTTTCCCCAGAAGGATCATTTCCGTTTTATCAGAATTCAGTTTGAAGCAATGCTTACTCGTCTAAGTGCCAATTTCTCTCAGACAGTTCTGAAGCTGATGACTGGTATAGTTGGCATCATTAGTGGCAGATAAAACAATCTGCATATCATCCATGTATGATGTGAGAGAGAAGCCGAAGGATTGAATCAGAGGGGTGTGTTCCTTTACAAAGGGTGGGGCTAAGTGTCACTCCACAAGGCAGAAACAATGTGCTAGAGCTGAAATTGTCCAGTTTCACTGTATATTTCCTGTTCTCCAGAAAGGATTTAGGTAGCTCCAAAGCTGTACTTTTTATGCCGAAGAGATCAAAGTAGGGTGATCCACGGTATCAAAGACTGCAGACCGATCTAAGCAGAGCAGCCGTTCTTCCTCCATCTAGGATGATTGTGTGTGTGTGTATGATACTAGTATGCAGCGCTCCAGTCCGTATAACTCATGATGGTCAGTTGTGATAGTAAACACATTGTTATCTCCAGTGTGCGTTCACCATGGGACATTCCCTGAACATGTGTTAAATATCCCCTTGGGGTGTGTGGTAGCAAGGACATGTCCATCTAAAGGATGCATACATTTCCCCATACCTTGCTGGTGGTCACAGTGAAGGATGATATGTTGGATATATTGGAATCTAGAATTATGGAAAACCTTTTTTTGATCTGTAAGTATTTTCTCCTGCTCCTTCTGCTTAAGAAAAGGTGGCCCATGTATACTTCCTATTTATTGCAGAGGTTTGCCAAGAGATCTGTCGACTGGTCTAGACTGGCTCCAATGAGCCAGATTCGTTTCTGACCTGATCCAATGATAAACCATGTTTGTACAATCATATGAGTGGGAGGCTCAGTATCAGTTATGCCCTATAAAAGCCCAAATTGCTACAGTTAACCCAAAGAAAAGCAACCGCATAAGCCGTCTGGGATTGCACTAGTGTATATTTATTTCCTATTTAGTAGATTCAACCTATTGCGCTCAACTTTTAGTGACACCACTGCTTGGAAATAACACTGTATCCAAATTTAACATTAAAAAAAGTTCTAAAAATCCAAATTTGTCCCATTTGAGTAATAAAAATTCAAAGTGAAAGTTTTTAATCCAAATGGCTCAAATAGCAATCATCCAGTCAAATTCAGTCCATCGAGTGAGGATTAGTGTATTGATATACAAATCCAACTTTATTGATTCCTTTATCAAATGTCATTTAGCCCAGCCAACGCGCTTTGTCCATAAAAATTTCATTAGGGTTGGTATGTCCATGTGCCTAGTATCTCAGCATGATGTGTATGATGGGTCATCTAGTGAGAAGTTCCGAGTCCTACGGTATCTATTGTGGGCAATTTGTAACCGCATGTTGGTGACTTGGCAAGAGGGATTTGGAAAAGTTTTCCTGATTTTGTTTTTAGTGTGTACTCTCCTGCCAGTGACCACATCCAGCAAATGATGACCAATGAGTGGGCCCCTGGAGCTGTGCGACTTGGTAATGGGGCTGAAAATCAGGAGCACCTGGGCCTGCGTGATGCATGCTAGACTAAGGCAACCCTGTCTCTTCCAAATGTAGCACCCATCATGCCATCCAAGGTCTGGAACAAGATCGTGGACACAGGAATTGGGAGATTGGAGCAGTAAGAGTAAACATGGCAACATTACTATCTTGGTGAGAACTACACAGCCCTGAACCGTCAGTGGGAGGGATCTCTGAAATGTGATTTGGGCACTGCCCTCCCGAGTTACCGTCAATTGTCTCGGCTAACATGGTACACATTGATACCTTGCTAATGGAATGTTGAGGACTCATGCGATCAAGTGTTTATCTACAATTATGAGATGCAAGGTTCGTGGGGTTAAGAGGGCAAACGGGCAGAGTTTTGACCAGTTGACCCCAAGGCCTCTTTGAAATTGCCTGATACCTGCAACATAGTTGACAGTCTATCACTTTGAAGCCTTTTTTCCAAGTCTAGGACTAAATCGGTACTAAAGGGCAACTGTGGTGTAGACTTTTCTAATAGTCTAGGAAGGCAATGGTGGTTAAAGGATATGGACATGCCAGGAGTAAAAACAATTTTGATCAGTTGTTAATGTTTAGCCCTGTTGTCTTTAAGAAATTACTTTTAATCTCTCAGCTTTTCTGAATGGTAGAAAATCCAACTTAGTGTACAGGGTTGTGACCCTGGGTATGAATTTTCCTATAGGTACCACACCGGCACAGTTCCCTTTCTAATCTTATGGGGGTGGGCCATCTTAGGCTAGTTCCCCCAACTAGTAGTTTGGTATTAGCCAGACCCCATCTAGTAGTCGGGTATAAGCATGAATCTGGCTCAGGAGCAGTCTCAAGTCCCCCCCCCCCCCCATCCCTGCCCATATGTCAAATGTGAACTCCATAGTTCTTCGTTTCGTAGTTGATCGGGCTAAGTGATCATGGCAGATACAGCCCTGATCGTGCCAACGTGATGATCACAGTAGACCTATCTCTGATCAAGATGGCAGTTGCAGGCCCAATTGAGCCAAGGCAAAGATCACAGCAGATGTATCTCCAACCGGGCCACCTGCACAGGCACATGAAGTGGTTTTCAATTCGGAATTAGTGGGAGACCCTTTAGGTGCAAGTCATTCCTAGCTCACTTTCCCTGAAGTTGGGTCTTTATGGGTGTCCCCAATACATGCTAAGCCGGTCGCCTGCATGGCAAAGCATATGTCTAGGTACTTCAGACTGATCTAAGTGCCGTTGGAAACGTAGGGCAGGGGAACACACCTACATGATGTGCCATGTAGGGAATTTTCCCATCACAAAATTCATCGTAGACCTACACTTCATTAAAAAAAATCCCCTTTAAGGTAATCATGCTGCCAGAAGGTATTTCCGTACCTACAGCAACACAAATGGATGCCATCATTTGAGCTTTAAGAAACTTCATTATCCCTATATAGAAGAAACACTGGAGGCACTTCTGGTCTGTGCTGAAGATGTTCATCCGTTTCTTGCACTTGTAGTGGCACATCTTACCTTACCTGGATGACTGACTGGTGCAGGCTCTGATAAATGCTGCAACTGTGGCAGCAGTGTACCAACCTGTTTCAGGAGCTGGGATTGACCGTCCACCTTAGTAAAGTTTGTTGGTCACATCCATGAAATTGGTGTTCATGGGTGTCTCGTAAATGCTGCCTGCCAGAGAATAAGACGGCGGTCAGGGCCCTGATTGTGAAGTCTGTCATGGTCCATTGCAGCCAGACAATTCATAATGCTGCTAGTTCTGATGTCTTCCTCCGTCTTTATGAGATCTTAGAGTCCAGATACATACCTCTTGGGAAGGACTGCAGTTTGTAATATCTGGTGTTCTGGCACTGACCATATGATATTCAGTTGACCGAAGCTCATAGGCAGTCCTGGGCTGGAAGATTTACCACCTACATCGGACAGCCAGAGTACCTCTTCACCCCTTGACACCAGAGATTAATTACAGTTTGTACTCACTTAGGGGACACAATCAGCCAGAGGTCTATAGTTGGAACAACGGAGGCTTCTCAACATCAAGGTGCTCCAGCTCAGAATAAATATGCCTTCAAGGCTTTTTACTTGAGGAGGAGGCTGATTCTGGTGATGACAGGCAAGGTAACTATGGTCTGTCACTTGAAGTAAGACGGGACCTAATCCTGAATTCTATCCTGGGAAGCACACGACATTTGGATGTGGCTGCCAAACTCTGGATTAAAAATCACCAAACACACCTCTGAGGAATTGGACAAATGAGCAGGCCATCTCAACAGAACAAAGTGAGACACTTCAGTGGGAACTGGACCCGCTAATGATGGACGATCTGGTTGCTGGGTGGGGAATCCTTGCAGTCAAATTCTTGGGTTCTGAAAACAATGAAAAATGCTTTGCCTCCAGGGTTCTGAAAACCGGATTACTGGGGGAGATATTCTTGGTAGCCTCGTAGAAAGAGTTCCTGAATCTAGTTGTTGCAGTCTCTCTTTGATGCACTGCCTGGGAGATTTTTTATTTTTCTCTTTGGGACTCGATGTGGTACACTGGTATGGTAAAAGAATAACGCTATTGTAATATACCCTTCCAAAAATATTGTACACTGAATAATCCCAAAAATAATGCCCATTGTGGTTAATAATAGAAAATCTATGCCCAGTGTCAAAATATTTTGGTGGCTGATACTTAGGACACAATATTTCTTTCAGATTATATCTTGGAACCCTATTATGACAAACGGCATATTTTCATCTTTTGACATTGCAGTTAATTCATAACCTCTATCTGCCAGAAAATTGATATCAATCCTTAGTCATGTTAGCATCCAAAGTAGCATAAGACTATATTGGGCTGCACTAATTAGTGACTTACATCAGTGGCGGCTGCTGGGTTTTAGAAGTGGTGAGGCACATAAAAGCCCTGCCTGAATAACTTCACAAGCTTTCAAATCGCATGTATGTGTGTGTGTGTGTGTGTGTATATATGTATATATATATATATATATATATATATATATATATATATACACACACACACACACATCCCCCCTCCCATTCCTACTCCAAATAAAACAGCATGACCGTCACACTGCAGAATCTTTTGTTATCTCCTTTATTCAAATTAAACAGCTTGCCAAGTAACGCATTTCGGCTGCAAGATCATCCTTTTTCAAACTTGGCGGGCGCCATTAAAACACTACATTTATTCATTGTATCTGAAAGAAACACGTTGGTGTTAGATTCCTTACCTTAGAATATCCCAAAGCATCAGACTGGATCCGAAAACTTTTCTTCAGCAGTGCCCCTGCGCGTCGGTGTCTGCGTCTCCGCGTCCGGCGTCATAATCGCCGGGATGACGTCGCTGGAGTACTTAGATGCCGTTCTCGCGCGCTGACGTCAGTTCTTTTTTTCCGTGCCAGCAAGTGCAGATCCGGGAAGAGTGTACTCTTGGTCATTTTTTGACTAACTTTTTGCACAATTTTGTCTATCTTTTTAGAGTCGACTTCGACTCCTGGTGCCAGTAGTGATGCCCGGTTTCAAGCAGTGTGACGCCTTTCACCCACTGATGTCGGTTACCGACCCCCACCGCCGGTGTCTCTACTGTCTGGAGGCCGACAACGATGACAAGTCGTGCCCCGACTGCCAGACCTTGACGTCGAAAGCTAGGCGGGAGAGGTCCCGCAAGCTACTCGAGATCCGGCAGTCTGCTCCGCGCCGGTCGAGGTCCCGGTCGTGAAGCCACAGTCCTCACCGTTCATCGGGATCCAAGTCGGGGTAAGTCGAGGCATGGCAAAAAGAAGTCGAAGAGACAACATCGCTCTTCTGACTCCTCGCGCGACTCGGCCGACGGTTTGGGTGACACCAGCTGCGCGACTCAGCAGGAGTCTCATCCGGACCCACACCCTCCGGTCCGTGGACTCAATGCGACTCAGGGCGAGATTCAAGACTTCCTCGTGGCCATGGGGTCTCTCTTTCCGCCTTCGGGCCCCGCAGGTCCGACTGGGGGCCCTAGCGTGCCGACGGCTTCAGCTCAGGCGCTGTTAACGACTTTGGTCAGGACGCCGCAGGCCCCTGTGGAATCCAAGCCTGGATCCCGGTTGACGCCAGTTGAGCTTACGACTCCTCCGCTGGTGCCGCTCCTGGCGCCGTTCCTGGTTTCAGCCCGGGTCCGGCATCGGAACGGCGCCACTCTGCGCCGTCTCCATCGTCGATGGGTAAGCCCTTCGCTTATGACCCGCCTCCGTCATTTATGCCTGTTTATCAGGACACGGATGAAGGGGAGGACTGGGATGGTTCTGAGGACCCTCTGGCACAGCTGTACCAGTTAAGTCAGGACTGGGCAGATTAGCTAGGGGAGGCCAGTGGTCCAGACACTTTGCTTGACACTAGTTTTATCTCTCCTCCTTCCGTGGCTACGGAAGAGGAGTTACTTATTCTGTAGTGCTGCGCAAGACGGCCATGGCCTTCGGCATTGAGCTTCCTCCAGCGGCCTTGAGGACTAACCGAGGTGCTTCAACCGCCAGTAAGCTCTTCGGAGCCTCTGCTGCAGTTTAATGAGGCCCTCACTGACGTTCTGATGGGCACTTGGTCCAAGCCCACCACAGTCTCTCCTGTGGATCGGAACGTGGGCCGGCGCCCCTGCCCATCCCCGTGGGACCCCTGCTTTCTGTCCACCCACCCCACCCCACCCCTAAGAGTCTGGTTATCCAGGCCTCCACGTCCCAAACCGCCTTCCCGACCGCACCTCTGGATTGGGATCCAAAAGGATGGAACAGTTTTGCAAGAAACTGTACTGTTTTCCTCCCCTCAGTTTAGGGTTGTGGTCCATTAATACCGCATGCCTTTTTGGCCCGTTACATCCACTCTGTGGGATACGGTGGCGGACGTGCTGCCCCAGTGTCCGGAGGAGGCCAACACACGGCTCGCCCAGGCTCTTGCTGAGGGGTGGGATGCAGCACAGTATTCCATTCGGTGTGGACTTGACACCACGGTCTCACTGGGCAGCGTGATTGCAACGACGGTGGCGCTTCGCCTTTTGATGGCCGTCGCCTCTTTTGCTACAAGGCAGATAGCGCGCTGGACTGCTTCAAGGACTCCATGGCTACGGCCAAGTCCTTGGGCCTGTTGGCCCAGCGCCAGCAACATTCTGCCTTTCGCGGCCATGGAAGGGGCGTCTAGCCACAGGCCGCAGAACCAGCCTCAACGCGGTCGCGGATGTGCATTCGGCCGTGGCGGAGCAGGGGGACAGAGAGCTGGTCAGTCCACATCCGCTCCCGCTGCATCTGCCTCAAAGCCTTCCTAGTCTGAGCTTTCAGGCCCATTCAACGCCAGTTGGGGGCAGAGTTCTCCATTACCTGCTCCACTGGCGTACCATCACTTAAGACAGGTGGGTGCTGCAAATCGTCCGAAGGGGCTACTCCCTCCCCTTTGAGATGAGTCCTCCAGCCATGCCACCGCAGTACCACCGCATGTCAGGGGATCACTTGCAACTCCTGCAGGGGAAAGTTACGGCCCTCTTGGCCAAGGGGGGCATTGAGCACGTTCCTGGCTCAGAAGTAGGACTGGGTTGTTACTTCCACTACTTTCTGGTTCCCAAGACCGGCAATGGGGGCCTGCGTCCTATCTTGGACCTCAGAAGCGTCAACGTCTTCCTCTGGAAGGAGAAGTTCAAGATGCTGACGTTCGCTCAGGTTTTGGCTGCCCTAGACCCTGGAGACTGGATGGTAACATTGGACTTGCAGGACGCTTATGTCCACATTCCCGTCCTGCCGGCTGACCGGCGTTACCTGCGGTTCACGGTAGTCCACGAGCACTCTCAGTTTACCGTGCTCCCCTTCGGCCTCACCAGTACCCCTTGGGTGTTCACAAAAGTGATGGTGGTGGTCGCAGCTCATCTGCGCAGATTAGGGGTTCCAGTCTTCCCCTATCTGGACGACTGGTTGTTGAAGGCCCCAAACAGTCGTCTCCCACCTCCAGAATACGGCCGACCTCCTGCATTCGCTGGGGTTCTCCATCAACGTGCTGATGTCCCATCTGAGTCCCTCCCAGAAGCTCCTCTTCATTGGAGCGGTTCTGGACTCTGCACAGTTTCGGGTTTATCCTCCCGAGCAGCGGGTTTGGGATATTCAGGCTCTGATTCCTATCTTTCAGCCTTTGTCCCGTTTCGGTCAGGGTGGTCCTATGGCTGCTGGGTCTGATGGCCTCCTGGATCCTGCTGGTACATCACGCCAGGTGGCGGATGCGGGCTCTGCAGTGGGACCTGAAGTTCCAGTGGGCACAACATCAGGGCAACCTGTCCAACCCCGTCCTGATCTCTGGGAGCACTGCAAGACAGTTGCAGTGGTGGCTCACGAACCGCGATTTGGTCAGTAGCAGATCGCTCTCCCTACCCCAATCGGAGCACACAGTGGTGGCTGATGTGTTTCTCCTGGGATGAGGGGGGGCCACATGGGAGAGGAGGAGATCAGAGGCCTCTGGTCTCCGGTGGAGTCCCAGCTCCATATCAACCTTCTGAAGCTGCGGGCGATCGACTTGCACTGAAGGCATTCCTTACCTCTGTCCCGGGAATTGTAGTGCAGGTGTCCACCGCCATGTGGTACTGCAACAAACAGGGCGGGGTGGGGTCGTGGACCCTTTGTCAGGAGGCTCTGCCTCTCTGGACATGGCTGGAACATCAGGGCATCACCCTGGTGGTTCAACACCTGGCAAGTTCTCTAAACGCCAGGGCGTACAAACTCAGCCATCGGTGCATGATGGATCACGAGTGGCGTCTGAACTTGGACGTGGCGCAAGGTCTCTTTTGGCAGTAGGGAGAGCCTTGGTTAGATCTATTCGCCACCGAAGAGAACACGCAATGTCATCCGTTCTGCACGTCGGAATTTCCAAGGCGGCACTTGCTCGGAGACACTTTTCGTCGCGAGTGGAGTTACGGTCTCTTATACGAATTTTCTGACTATACCACTTCTGCCCAGAGTGCTAAAGAAGATCAGGCGCGACCGGGCCCAAGTCATCCTTGTGGCTCCGGATTGGGCACAAAGGTACTGGTATCCCGAGCTACTCAGTCTGTCAATCATTCCCCTGTTTCGAGTGCCTCTTCAGGAGGACCTTCTGTCGCAGCAGCAGGGGACGGTCCTCCACCCGAACCTGTCCAGCCTCCACCTACATGCGTGGAGATTGAACAGCGACAGTGGATGCCATTTGACTTGCTTCCTGAAGTCTGTGATGTCATTCTGGCAGCCAGGCGTTCGTCCACAAAATCGGTATATGCCTGCAGGTGGAACAAATTTGTGGCATGGTGCACAGCAAAGGCTGTGGATCCCCTCTCCGCCCCGCTTTCTGAGGTTCGCCTCTTCTTTCCCTGGCCCAGCAGGGCTCTGCTCTGGGCACCATCAAGGGATATCTTTCAGCTGTTTCAGCCTTCTTGAGGCTTCCTGATCAGCCTTCTCTTTTCAAGTCCCATGTTGTAAAATAGATTCTTGAAGTGCATTTCTCACATGTTTCCTCCTGTTCCCTTTGGAATGCCTCAGTGGGACTTGAACCTGGTGTTAACCTATCTAATGTGTGCTCCCTTTGAGGCACTTCATAACTGTCCTCTTCGTCTTCTGACTCTCAAGACTGCTTTCCTGGTTGCCATCACCTCTGCCAGAAGACTGAGTGAGCTCCAGGCTCTTTCTTCTAAGCCTCATTTCCTCTGTCCATCCGGACAAGGTTGTTCTGAGGACTCGTCCTTTTTTTCTACCCAAGGTGGTTACTGCCTTTCACATCGGCCAGACCATTACCATGCCCACCTTCTTTCAGACTCCACATCCTTCAAAAGAGGAAGAAAGTCTCCCCGTCTGGACCCAAAACGTGTGCTTTCCTTTTACCTTAACCGCACACAACTGTTCCGGGTGGACAACCAACTTTTTGTTGGTTACGTGGGCGCTAAGAAGGGATGGGCGGTGTACAAACGGACCATCTCTCGGTTGGTCGTTTGGTGCATCAAAATCTGTTATTCCTTGGCTGAAAAGGATCCTCCTGAGGGGCTGCGCGCCCATTCCACTCTGGCCATGGCGGCTACTACTGCCTTGGGACGAGGAGTCCCTTTGCAGGACATTTGTCAGGAAGCAGCGTGGGCCTCGTTGCGCACGTTCGCCAAGCCTTCCTGCCTGGACAGCCAAGTCCGGAGAGACAGCTTCTTTGGCCGTTCAGTTCTCCAGGACTTTCTGGTGTGATTTTGGTTCGCAGACCCACCACCGGGGTTGGTATTGCGGGGGTATCTATTCTAGGTAAGGAATCTAACACTAACGTGGTTCTTTCAGATGCACAAGTTACTTACCTTTGGTAACGATATATCTGTAAGAAACATTAGTTAGTGTTAGATTCCTACCGCCCCCGCCCATACTGCCTGTTCTGCGAACCGATATCTAGGGTTACGGACATCCCTTTCAGGGCCCTGGTTTCATGGCACCAGTGTCGGTTTCTTGCATGGCTCTGCGTTCCTGGCGCGGAAACCTATGTACAGAACTGACATCCGCGCGCGAGGGTGGCGTCTAAGTACTCCAGCGACATCATCCCGGCGATCACGACGACGGACGCGGAGCCGCAGACAACGCCTACCGAAGCACAGGGGTACTGCTGACGAAATCTTTCCGGATCCAGTCTGACGCCTGGGGATATTCTAAGGTAAGGAATCTAACACTAACTGATGTTTCTTACAGATATATTGTTACCGAAGGTAAGTAACTTGTGCATCAATGCACGTGGTATATGGGCGTAGAAAAAATACGTTGGTGTCACTGCCTTCCACTTAAAATGCTAAAGATGGCTAAATAACTCCTTCGTTGAAATTGATATGCACAATATCTCGCAGGAATGGTATAATGCCATAACTTACATGTAGACATTTTCAGCATAAGGGACCTCCAGGAAACTACCTATAGACCAGTGTCGGATTCCAACTGCCGAGTCTGCACTGTTGCAGCTACCCAGATCCCATTCCAGCTGGATATGCCAATGTACAAAGAGATATAACTGGAGTATAACATATTTTAAAGCATCTTTCATGAAAAGCAAATGGGTGACGCATCTACCAACAGCGTTTAAAACTGCACCTAAAAAAAACCATTTCAGGTTTACCAAGGCACACTAAATCAATTACAACACTCACAAGGGAAGGCATGGTGTGCACACAAGAATACCAATCATTGGCATAGCCTATAGGTCTCGCCTTTTGGACCTTTTAAGTGTTTAGCCATGCAACAGTTAATGTTGTTGCACCAAGGATATTGTGCTGTGTAACTAACACTTATAAGGTACCAAAGGCGAGACCTATTGGCTATGCCAGTGCTTGTTTGGTTTAAACTTTGTCATATTACACAGCAGCAGTGCTGCTGTGCAACATGGATAAAGAAATATTGAAAAGCATTTCAGCCATGTTGTCCACATAAAAAGAACATGAAGGGAAATTGTAAAGCTTGGAAGTGTAAACTGGAGCCAGGGATGTATTTTTGTTGTTAATGAGTATTAATGGGGTAAATAGCACCTCATATGCGGGTGGGGGTCAAATGCGTAGATAGAAGAGTGTTGCGGAGCCATCGCACCTCTTGTACCAGTGGTACCTGCGCCCTTGGAAATGTGGGGCAAAGACTTTGGGTGGGAAAGGCCTAAGTGTATGGGTTAAATACAGCAGTGATCTTGGTTGAGTGGGTTTGTGTGGGGCCTTGTGCCACTGCACCTGGTGCATATAAGGAAGGTGTGGTTTAGTAAGTGTAGTTTCATAGGCTACAAGGGGGAGAGGTGGGTTCAGGGATGTTGTCTTGCGAAGGAGGGGATAGATGGAGGTGTAACAGCACAGGCATGAAGCATATTTTGTAGTTAGCCACGGAGCCTGGTGCAAAGTGCATGATAGTGCGCAGCGGGGTAGGCAGCGTGTAATGGCCTGTAGTGCTACAGGGAGATCGGCTCCTTGTCTAATGTAAGAAATCTGAAATGAAGCAGTAATAGGCGCTCGATAGCTCCCAGAAGCCTCAAGGCCCTAGTGAAATATTGTTTTTGAGCAAGATGTTCAGTTTAAAAACTCTGACAATTTGCATTGTCTGATTATTATTTTTATTGGAGCACCAATCACTTAAAAAAAAGTGAATTCTTCCTTACAGAAGATTTAGAAAAGAGCCCTTTCAACTATGTACACCAGCAAGGCTTATCGTTCCAAATGTTTAACGTAAAAAACCTTGACAATCTCAGTGTTGTAACTTTAGTTAAAGTTGCTAGATGGCAGGAGGTGTCTCATCTTCGAATATGTTTGATTGTGAAACAGACAAGTGACATGTGAAAAATATCATTTTATCTTGAGAAAGGTGACAATCCCCTTTACCTTACCTTTGAATCTCACGCCTTGCAACGTGGGACTCTCGAGGGGAATAAAAAGGTAAGTGTAACATTTTCAATTATCCCTTCCCTTCTCCTACAGATCCTGGTTGTGCTGTGTCGGAAAAAGCACCTCATGCAGTTCTGAATTGTTCCAATATTCTTCTCCCCCCAGATCCCGGGAAACCTTGCAGTTTCTCTGGCATTTTATATAGCTCCGTTGACAGTGAAGATTTGCTTGTTATTCCAAACCAACTTATTTTGGAAACTTGTATTTGTCATGGTGCGCCACCTGTTTCATTGACTAAGGTTTTAACATCTGATAACTTTGTGATTTTTCCATTGAAACCTATGTTTATTAGGTACTATTGCTAGCTGACCATGGGCCAGAGTTGGAATTTAGCAAAGAGGGTACTCCCTTGCAACAACAGTGAAGTTCGAGCTCTGTCAGACTAGTGTTCTGCCTGCCTCATTTAGAGTTGGGCAAAACCTAAGTATGTCCGCTAAATAGACTATTTAATCTCTGCAGCTGATGTATGTCTCCATCAGCTTGATGGAATAAGGGCTGTTGGGTATTTGGCCTATTTAGAGTAGGCAGACAAATGGACCTTTTTAGGTTGAGGACCGTAGGCTGCGCTTGCGCAGTCTCGGTCAGAGATTTAATGTTTACCAGTATGGGGGCTTGAACCCGCCCCTCTTCTCCATTGGATGGCTTCCTAAACGGAGGCCAGCCATTGGAGGAGAGGGGCGTCACTCCGTTCAAGCCCCGTCTTTTTCCGATTCGGGGGCGTCTTTTTTTCCGCTTCTTTCTTGTTTTCTTTCTCTCCTCTTCCCTTTGGCTGGAATTTTACCTTCCAGCCAATGGGAAGAGGAGAGAAAGAAAACCACGCCCCCGAATCAGAAAATTACGCTGCTTTCTCCGAGGCATTTCTGCCTCGCCTCGGAGAAAGATGGTGGTGTCATGGCGTTGTGCAGGTAAGTTTTTTGCCGTCTGTTCCCTTGTTGTGCGTCTGTTCTCTCGTGCTTTCCGCCCCCCCCCTCCTCGTTGTGCGTCTGTTCCCTCGTGCTGCCCCCTCGTTGCTTGTGCTTGCTCTCCTGCCCCTGCCCCCTCCGGTTTTTGTGCCTCTGTGCAGGGTACAGGAGCCATTCCTGATTTGTACGGGTCGTAGTTATCAGTCTGATCTTCTCTGCAAAACTGGCACCCGCAGGCTGACAATCATCCCAGAGATTCGGCGGAGCTAGGATAAGCCCCCCGTGCTGTGACTGTACATGCACGTCCCGTGATGCGGTGCCGTTGCTAGGGACGCCCCAA
This sequence comes from Lissotriton helveticus, assembly GCF_964261635.1. NCBI lineage: Eukaryota > Metazoa > Chordata > Amphibia > Caudata > Salamandridae > Lissotriton > Lissotriton helveticus. Next base: position 1,040,301,650 of record NC_136070.1, read on the forward strand.
GGCATGCTCCTCTAGTAGGAAGGAACTACAGACTGCGTAAAGGTTGTTGACAAGCTGGGAGAAGAGGCGGCTTGTCGCCTGGCAATGCCCAGCGCCCTCTCTCAGAGAGGTGCCTTGTCAGCCCACTTGTCAGTGGGGTGCTGAGGAGGCGGCACCCTGTGATCGACCACTCGCCTCGCACCCCCTGCCCACCCAACTCTCACCCATGCTGAGCCAAGTGGGAGGGAGCAGAGGAGTACCACCCCAGGCAGTCGCAGCAGCGTAGGAAGAACAAGACCCTGAATCCGGACACCCCCTCGATCCCCCACGTGAGTGCGCCAGGGTTATGAGAATGGTTATTATGAGATGGGTGGGTGTAGGTTCCGAAGGAAAGTTGTTGACAGACGGTGAAAACAATCTGTGGGTGTGTTGACAGTCCCTGTAATTTTACTTTGGAAGTGTAGCAAGGGGGTTAGGTTAAGTTGTTTCTTCACTTTCATTTGTCACAATTGTTCACCATCACTTGCTGCTCCCCCCCCCCCCGCCCCCTCGTTGCAAGAAGAGGCGGCTCGTCGCCTGGCAACGCCCAGCGCGCACTCATAGAGAGGTGCCTTGTCAGCCCACTTGTCAGTTGGGTGCTGAGGAGGCGGCACCCTGTGATCGACCACTCGCCTCGCACCCCCTGCCCACCCAACTCTCACCCATGCTGAGCCAAGTGGGAGGGAGCAGAGGAGTAACACCCCAGGCAGTCGCAGCAGCACAGGAAGAACGAGACCCTGAATCCAGACACCCCTCCCTCACGTGAGTGCCCCAGGGTTATGAGAATGGTTATGAGATGGGCGGGTGTAGGTTCCGAAGGAAAGTTATTGACAGACGGTGAAAACAATCTGTGGTTGTGTTGGCTAGTGTGTTGACAGTGTCTGTAATTTTACTTTGGAAGTGTAGCAAGGGGGTTAGGTTACGTTGTTTCTTCACTTTCATTTGTCACAATTGTTCACCATCACTCGCTGTTCCCCCCGCCCCTTCGTTGCTTGTGCTTGCTCTCCTGCCCCTGCCCCCTCGTTGCTTGTTGTTCCTCTGTGCCCTGCTTGTGATCCGTTTTTTGTGCCTCTGTGCTGCCCTGCTTGTGATCCGGTTTTTGTGCCTCTGTGCCCCCCTGCCCCCTCGTTGCTTGTGCTTGCTGCCCCCTCGTTGCTTGTGCTTGCTCTCCTGCCCCCTTGTTGCTTGTTGTGCCTCTGTCCCCTGCCCTGCTTGTGATCCGGTAGTTGTGCCTCTGTGTTCCCTGCCCCCTCCTTGCTTGTGCTTGCTGCCCCCTCGTTACTTGTGCTTGCTCTCCTGCCCCTGCCCCCTCGTTGCTTGTTGTGCCTCTGTGCCCTGCTTGTGATCCGGTTTTGTGCCTCTGTGCCCCCCTGCCTCCTCGTTGCTTGTGCTTGCTGCCCCCTCGTTGCTTGTGCTTGCTCTCCTGCCCCTGCCCCCTCGTTGCTGGTTGTGCCTCTGTGCCGTGCTTGTTATCCGGTTTTTGTGCCTCTGTGCCCCCCTGCCCCCTCGTTGCTTGTGCTTGCTGCCCCCTCATTGCTTGTGCTTGCTCTCCTGCCCCTGCCCCCTCGTTGCTTGTTGTGCCTCTGTGCCTCTGCTTGTGATCCGGTTTTTGTGCCTCTGTGCCCTGTTTGTGATCCGGTTTTTCATACCTCTGTTCCCTAGGGCGTTACTGGGCAGAGAGCTATGTGTGTGTGGCTCTGTCTGTGTGTGTGGGCTCTGTCTGTGTGTGTGTGGCTCTGTCTGTGTGTGTGTGGCTCTGTCTGTGTGTGTGTGGCTCTGTCTGTGTGTGTGGGCTCTGTCTGTGTGTGTGGGCTCTGTCTGTGTGTGTGGGCTCTGTCTGTGTGTGTGGGCTCTGTCTGTGTGTGTGGGCTCTGTCTGTGTGTGTGGGCTCTGTCTGTGTGTGTGGGCTCTGTCTGTGTGTGTGGGCTCTGTCTGTGTGTGTGGGCTCTGTCTGTGTGTGTGGGCTCTGTCTGTGTGTGTGGGCTCTGTCTGTGTGTGTGGGCTCTGTCTGTGTGTGTGGGCTCTGTCTGTGTGTGTGGGCTCTGTCTGTGTGTGTGGGCCTGTCTGTGTGTGTGGGCCTGTCTGTGTGTGTGTGTGTGGCTCTGTCTGTGTGTGTGTGTGGCTCTGTCTGTGTGTGTGTGTGGCTCTGTCTGTGTGTGTGTGTGGCTCTGTCTGTGTGTGTGTGTGGCTCTGTGTGTGTGTGGCTCTGTCTGTCTGTGTGTGGGGCTCTGTCTGTCTGTGTGTGGGGCTCTGTCTGTCTGTGTGTGGGGCTCTGTCTGTGTGTGGGGCTCTGTCTGTGTGTGGGGCTCTGTCTGTGTGTGGGGCTCTGTCTGTGTGTGGGGCTCTGTCTGTGTGTGGGGCTCTGTCTGTGTGTGGGGCTCTGTCTGTGTGTGGCTCTGTCTGTGTGTGGCTCTGTCTGTGTGTATGTGTGGTGGCTCTGTCTGTCTGTGTGTGGCTCTGTGTGTGTGTGTGGCTCTGTCTGTGTGTGTGTGTGGCTCTGTCTGTGTGTGTTTGTGTGTGGCTCTGTGTGTGTGTGGCTCTGTGTGTGTGTGGCTTTGTCTGTGTGTGTGGCTTTGTCTGTGTGTGTGGCTTTGTCTGTGTGTGTGGCTTTGTGTGTGTGTGTGTGGCTCTTTGTGTGTGGATGGCTCTGTGTGTGTGTGGCTCTGTGTCCGCTAATACTCTCTACTACTCTCTAATGCTGCCGTATTGCCATTATAAATGACAATACCATTTATTTATGTTTTAAAAAAAACAAAAAATGAAAAAAATGCCATTTGCAATGCCAATAGCTCTAACTTTAATAAAGCCAAGACCATTGCATTGTAAATGCTTGTTTACTATCTGATAGAGACTTCTAGCTGCGGATTCCTTACCTTATCCCAAGGCGTCAGACTGGATCAGGAAATTCTTGAGCAGTAACCCTGTGAGCCAGTAGGTGGCAATATTTGGATATGTATTGGGGGCGCCTGCTTCGAAAGTTATGTGCACAGTGTCTATATAGGCCTAACTTCAGCGCGCTGACATCAGTTCTTTTCTTTCAGCACCAGTTAGCGCAGATCTGGAAGAGCTACCCCCAGCCCTGACCATTTTTTCAACTTTTTGTCAAACTATTTTTGAGAAGTTTTTTCCTGGTGTGCTAGGGTTGTCTCCAAAGTAACCAATGGGTTTCAAACCTTTTTGTGCCTTTCAAAGGCAGATGTCTGTAACGGATGCACACTTGGTTTGTTTGTGTGGTGTTTGGAGCAGGACTTCTGTGCCATGAACCCAAAGGCACTGAGGGAACATACCCTGAATTTACTCTCCACCCGACATCGGATGAACTTGCGTTGTTCTCGATCCTGGTCATGCTTAAGGTCCTGGGACCTCTTGCGGAGCCGCTCCTGATGAGTCATTCCAGTGAAAATCATTGGTTAAGTCACACAAACGAAAGAGGTTGAAGTGTTCTTAAACTTCTCTGCGCTGCTCCAAGTCCTTGGACAAGATGCGGGAATGTCTGCTTCGCTCGAAGCCTCGATCTTTTGTAGAGCCTGTGCCAGAGTTTGCTCTGCGCCTTCCTGTTGCGTCCCCAGCCTAACTCGAGGAGTTTTGAGGCGATATACTTATATTTGAGCAGCCTGACCCCTCTGGGGTGCCTCTGGGCACTACAGGTTCAGGAGGGGCATTTACCAGATTCCTGCCAGCAAGTCTGTCCTCTGTGCCAGTGGGGCCCCCATAGATCTGGTGTTGGATCCGAGGGGTCTCCACCTGCGAGACTGCAACTTTCCACTGAGCCTGGTCTAGTGCCCTGTTCTGGCACTGGTGGCACTGACTCCATTGTCATTTCTGACTTTTTATAGGCCTTTAGAGGAAGACAACTGGGAGGAGTTCTGAGAACCAATATGGATATCACAACCCCCTTGACATCCAAGAGGACAACTGGTATGACGAACTAGTGAATGCCAGCGGTCTGGACACCTCGCCCAACACTAGCTTGGTCGCTTTCCATGGTGGCTAATGAGGAAAGATCCTCTTTTGCAATTGTGATGTGGAGGGTGGCTAAGGTTCTGAACCTTCAGCTGCTTTCAGTGGTAGTCAAGACAAATGTATTCGCAGAGGTGCTTCAGCCGGGTGTTACCTCCCTCGGAACCTTTACTCGCTTTCAATTAAACCCTTACAGTTGTCCTACTTGGGGCCTGGCCCACGCCCTGCCCAGGGGTACCTGTGCACGGGACAGTTGCTTGCTGCCGTTGCATCGCTCATGAGGATCCCAATTTCTTCACCCAGCATCCCTCCCCGAAAGCTTGGTCGCCCAAGACTCCACCTCCCAAATGAACCCGGCATGCTCCATAACACTGCCAGATAAGGAATCCAAAAGGCTGAACATCTTTGGAAGAGGATGCTCTTTTCCGCCAGCCTAGCTCTGCAGTTGGTGAACACAGTGTGCCTTTTGGGCCAATACACCCACATTGTGTGGTGCTGGGTTGCGCAAGTGCTGCCCATGGAGGTTGTAGGAGGCCCCAGTCATACTTTCCCAAGCTATTGCTGGTGGGTGAGATGTAGCAAAATTCAACTTCTGGTGTGGGCTGGACACGGTTGACTCACCAAGCATAGCAATTGTGTTCGCAGTGGCACTTGGACATCACACGTGGTTGAGCACAACTAGCTTTTCAGGGGATGTCCAGTTTTCCCTCATGGACATGTTCTTTTGATGGCTGTCACCTCTTTGATGAAGCGCATTTAATACTTAAAAGACAGCAAGGCTGCGGCCAGATCTCTGGGCCTATCCATGGCTCCCCGCCAACACAAGATTGCCTTTTGTCCCTTCAGTGGCTATAGTAGGGGCTACCAAAGGTGTCCTTTCTCACTCAACCACCACAGCCAACATGCTTTCCTGCTTTTCTGTGGGCATGGACATAGTTCCCACAAACCATGTGAGATCACCAGCCAGAAGTCGTCCCAGTTCACCACCTCCCCGGGAGCCGCTACCCCGAACCCATTTAGTATGCCATCATATCAGCATGGGCACTCAATGTAAGGCAGGATTCCCCATTACATGCCCCACTAGCAGACCATACCATCAGGCAAGTGGGTTCTTCAAATTGTCCATAGGGACTACATCCCCTTTCTGGAACCCTCTACCTCGCCAGCTTCTCACGACCAGCTGATGGAGGACAATCTCTCCTTGCTACGTCGGGAAGTACTGGCTTCTTTGGCAAAAGTAGCCATCAAGAGGGAGCCTGCATCAGAAGTAGGTCGTGGTTGCTATTTCTGTTAATTTCTGATGCCCACAAAGGACAGAGGCTTCCATCCTTTTCTAGGAATGGGCATACTCTATTTCTTCCGGAAGAAGTAGAAGAACAAGTTAGCTCAGGTCCCGTCTGCCCTCGACCCGGGAGACTGGATGGTAGTGCTGACCTTGCAGGACGTCTGTTTTCACATCCCCGTCCTGCCTGCCCACAGTCGTTACCTGCATTTCACAGTGGGCCAGGAGCTCTTACGGTTTGTGCTCCCTTTGGCCTCACCAGCACCCATCTGGTGTTCACCAAGGTGATGCCAATGGTTGCAGCACATCTGTGGAGTCATGGGTACCAGTCTTACCTTACCTTGATGACTGGCTGTTGAAGGCATTGCCAAAGGCAGTTGTCTCCCACCTCTAGACTACAGCAAACCTCCTGTGCTCACTGGGGTGTGCTGTCAACGTGACGAAGTCACACCTGACTCCCTCTCAGCCACTCCCTTTCATCTGAACTATTCTGGACACGGTACAGTTTCAGGCTTATCCTCCCGAAAGGCAAGTCCAGGCTATGATTCCAATGTTTCAGCCTCTATCCCGGTTTTCAGTGAGACTGACTCTAGGGCTGTTGAGCCTCATAGCCTCCTGCATCCTGCTGTTAACACATGCCCAGTGCGCCTTGGGTGCAGACTTTCTGCACATGGCATGGCCATGCCCTCAGATCCAACCATACTGGCACGAAGTAACTGGCACGAAGTAACTAGCACTCTTACGCTCATGTTAGCAGAATGGATACCAAACACCCCAATAGCATGCCTGCTGGGAATATGCAAAATAAGGCTGGCTAGAAGACAAAGTTTTCTGGCTGTGGCATTGTTGCTGGCTAAACGCAGCATTGCCCTACGCTGGGGTAGTAAGCTCCCACCACGATATAAGGACTGGATCACAGACATCTTATTGTAAAGAGACATTGGAGACCTATGCGGAAGAGTTACCACAGGCCTCCAGATCTAGGGATTTCTGGGAACCCTTTATACAATATCTTGGGACTACCCAACCCAATGACTGAACGTACACACAGCACACTACTGGCGTTTTAAGCAGAAGGACTGCTCGAGAATAGTTGAGACTATGGGAATAATGGAGCAACGGCCAGGGTGAGGAGCTGTGGAACAGTTAGTGCGCACTATGATGATTGGAAGGCACGTAATAGAGATGTCGCTGATGTCAACTATATGGAAATAATAATTCTTATGGGCCATACATGTCAATGAATGTAAGATCCACATATTAAGTTGTATGTTACGATAGAATATACATGCTGTATAACTTTAATTTCTTTTTGCTGACCAGAATAATTAAATATTTAAAAAAAATAACACCTGCCCAGTGGCATATGTGTTATCTGAAGTGGGCCTTGAATTCTCAGCAGGCACAGCACTAGGGAAATATCTCCGACATAGTTCAGATCTTGAAGGGAACTTTGAAAGACCTCCAGTGGAGGCTGATGAACCTGGATTGGGTCAGCGGCAGACCCCTCTCTCTTTCCCAGCCAGGGATGATTGAAGTGACCGATGCGTCACTAGTGGGTTGGGGCTGCCATCTGGGAGAGATGGAGGTCAGAGGACTGATCTATGGCAGAGTTCAGCTCCACATCAACTTGCTGTTGCTGCCGGTAATCCATTAAAAGCCTTTCTTCCTTCGGGGGAAGGCTAATTCAGGTGGGGTTGTGGACCCTGTGTTAAGAGGCCCTATGCACATGCCTGGAGCACAATAGCATTTCCCTGGTGGCTCAACACCTGGCGGTTCGCTGAATGCCATATGCATGAACTCAGCCATTGATGCCAAGCAGATCATAAATGGCGTCTCCATCTGTAGGTGGCGCACGATCTTCTCAGATTGGAGAGAACTTTGTGCATTTTGGTGGTTGAGAACACATCTAACCAATGTCAGCAGTTCTGTGTGCTGTAGTTTCCAAGGTTGCTCTCGCTCTGGGAAGCTTTTTGTCTTGAGTGGAGTCAGGCCTACTGTACGCCTTTCTGCTAATACCACTCCTGCCCAAAGTTCTCAAGAAGATCAGGCATTCTTGTGACTCCGGATTTGGCACAGGGAATTTGGTCTCCTGACTAGGCTTATCTGTCCTCTGACTCGGCTTATCTGTCACAGCAGCAGGGCAGGGTCTCGCACCCAAACCTGCGCAGCCACTGCCTTAAAGTGGCAACAGTTGACTGCTTTCAACCTTTCCGCGAAGTCTGTGATGTTATTTTGGCAGCCAGGTCTCTATACACCTGCTGTTGGGGCAAGTTGTCACATGGTGTGCATCCAAAAACATTGATCCTCTTTCTCCACTCTTAACCCAAATGTTGTTCTTCATTCGTTCCCTGGCGCAGCAGGGCTCTGTTAAGTGTTACTTGTCAGCCATATTGACTTTCTTGTGGTTGCAGGATTAACCTTCTTTGTTTAAGTCCCCTTGTTGTAACTCATTTCCTGAAAGTAATACACCTGTTTCCTCCAAGACCATTCATTGTGCCCCAACAGGACCTCAACCTGGTCTTAACCTTTCTCGTGTGCGTGCCTTTTGACCTACTGCTAACTGTCCACTCTAGCTAATCCCCACGAAAACTTATTTCTGGTGGACATAACCTCGGCCAGAAGGGTCAGGTAAATGCAAGTACTCTGTGCCCCCTCCCTACACTGTATTTTATCCAGACAATCTGGTTTTGACAACCCATGCTTCCCTTATGTGACACCTTTCCTTGTAGTCTAAAATATCACCTGGAGACTCCACCGTTTAAACACAAAGAAAGCGGCGTTCTGCATTGATCGGTTTAGAGCATTAAGGGTGGACAATCAACTGTTTGTTGGGTGTACCCGGGCAAAGAAAGGCTGTGCAGATACGGACCATCTTAACGATAGTGCTCTGCATTAAGATCTGCTATGCACTGCCCGAAATGCAATCCCCTGCGAGTTTGTGTGCTCATTCCACTAGAGCCAAGGTTGCGACATCTGCGTTAGCTCATGGAGTCCCTGTCCTGGACATCTGTCAGGCAACAAGGTGAGGGTCTCACCAAACGTTCACCAAGCACTACTGCCTGGGCGGCCAGGTCAGTCATTGCACGCAGTTTGCATGTTCGGTCCTGTAGGACTTTTCGGTCTAATTTGTTCATAGTATCTATTCCAAGGTAAGGAAAAGAATCTGTAGCTAGAAGTCTCTGTCAGATGACCAAGTTATTTTCCTTCTCTAACACCTTATCTGGTAGAGATTCTAGCTGCAGATTCCTTGCCAATCCTCTCTGCAAATGGATTTCTGCATAGGGTCACCTTCTTGAGGCCCATACTGATGCCCAGCAGTCCATCAGCCGCCATGCTTCTGCTGATGAAAGATCACAAAAAAGAAACTGATGTCAGCATGCTGTGGTGGTGCCTGTATAAGCACCATGCATGTCGCTTCCGGTGTGGACGATGCTGTTGAACTGGAGCCAAACCGCCACCTAGGAACAAACCGGGGTACTGCTCAAGAATTTTCTGATCCAGTCTGACATCTTGGGATAATACCATGGTAAGAAATCTGTGATTTAGACTACCAAATAAGGTCTTACCGAAGGTATGTAACTTGTTCTGCGCACATTGCCATCAAGAACATGCCGGTAAGTGAAACAAAAAATATTTTAATGCCCCCACGCCATGGGAGAAACTTCACAAGGTGGGGTGGGGTAAGGGGCATTGCTTTTTTTTATTTCAAAAAGAAAATCTTTTGGGATTTTATTTTAAAATTAAAAAATGTGTGATGTATAGCACCATCACATTGGAAGCCGGAAAAGGTTGAAATGGGTACAGTGCTTTTGGTAGTATGGACATTTTGATCTCCGCCACCCGCCCCTGAAGCGATTAGTTGATGCCGCCCCCAACTGCTTAACTCCCTTTTAATCTGCCGCGTCAGCCTATCATAATTCAGCCTGATTGTTAGGTTGATCGTAGCTGCCAGTTCAATCCCTAAGTAAGGAACCGACTCCACAACCCGGATCTGCTCCCCTTTGCTCTGGGAAGCTTGGTTCGCTGGGTTCAAATTGAGTATCCGTGATTTGCCGACATTAACCCGGATTTCGAGACTTGTCCAAAGAACTCTAGCTCCTCTAAAAAAGCAAGAAATTAACTCTTTGGGTTCTCCAATGCTGCCATTATATCATCTGTGTATAGACTAATGGGGTGCTAATAGTTCTCCTTGTACTACCGCCTTCATAGCCTCCCAAACTATAGCTATGGATACCTCGGGGGAATCAATAATGTCTAGGTGATCTTGGATACATTTGGTGAGCTATTGCGTCACCGCCGTTTTATGTAGCACATTTTCTTTGAGTCTCCAACACCCTGCCCTCCTCCGTTGTGGTAGCTGTAAACTAAAAGTCACTGCCTCGTGGTCTGAGAGAGTCGCATGTTCAATGTCTACGTCTTTCATCAGCCTGCTGATTTCTTTCCTAAAAGGTAATAGAGTCGAGCGTACGACCTATGGGCATACAAGAAGAATGAGTATTGCGATGTGTAGGCATGGGCCTCCCTTCGTAAGGCAACCTGACCCATTTTCTGTAGCTATTTCCTCCCTTCTTGTGATATCTCTCCCTTTTGGTTAAATCTAGTACTAGACCTATCTTTGGAATTATCCAGAACCAAATTTAAGTCATGCGTGTTTGCAGAACCATGACCTTAGCAATTACCGCTTTCAGGAAACCTTCCTGACCTGTATTGGGGGCATATATTCATCCCAGCACCATAGTCTGGTCCCCAAACTGAATTGTGTATGCTAGTAGTCTCCCTTTTATTTCTGCCACTTTGTCTTTCACCTCCCCTTTACAGTGTTTAGCGATCAAGATGGCAACTTCCGCTTTCTTTTCTGCAGCAGAGGAAAACAACTGGTGGGGGAATGCTCTCGAGCGTAGGCAATGCCAATCCTTTGGTAGGAGATGAGTGTCTTGTAGGAGACATACATCTGCCTCTGAGTTTTTTAAGTATTAGAGAATAGCTTGTCTTTTGATGGGGTTATTAAGCCCCTTGACATTTAGTGTAAGGAATTTCAATACATCCAGTGGCATTCCATGTAACTCCCCGTAACACTCATTTGGGCCCAATTTTGCTCCCCATTTTCCCACTCATCCTGCTCTCCCCCTCCTCCCTTCTGTTCCTTGTTGACACTTGTGACCTCTTGGAACCCCACCTTCTTTAAGTACCGGTACCCCCTAGCCCACCCTCCCTAGCCCCAACTGGAACAAAATTAAACATCTCTAAGTAGTCCAGAACCTGCAGATCCAGTCTACGTGTCCTTGGAAAACCAGTTTGTAGGGTGCATAATGTCACCAACAATTCCCGCTCCCATGAATTCCACCCGCCCGCCATATCTAGAGACACTTATCTGACCCCAGAACAGTGCCAATGCCATCTTTGGGAGCAGGACTCGTTGGATAATGTTTCCAAAATTGCCTGCCTTTCTTGTGCGATCATCTCCGGGTCAGGTTTTGACGCCTTATCCAATAGTCTGCCTCCTCTAACACGTCTCCACCGCTCTGGTTGTGATGGTTTGTCCCCATGTTCTGACTCCTCTTGTTGGGAATTCTCGATACCCAGGGTTCGAACGCTTCCTACAGTGACCTAATCTGATGCAGCTTGCCTTCCCATCTGAAGATAATTCTGAAGGGGTGACTCCATGAGTACGTGATGCCTTGGTTTCGCAAGTGTGTCGTGACCGACATGAAGTACTGCGTAATATCTCTTCCTTCTTCTTTAGATGGCACGCCCTTGACCAATATATTATTTCTTCGGAGCGATTCTCTAGGTCCTCTGCATGGGCCTGGATATCCATCTGTTGGGATCGGAGACATAGGACCTCCTGTTGTAGCTGTTCCAACTCTTCTTCGCGGGCCATCTCGAGATCCTCTAGGCTGGCTACTCTTTCCCTTACTGCTTTGATCTCCTGTCGGACCTCTTTTATCTCTTTTGCGAAATCTCTGCTAAGAGCCTGCGGATCTTCTCGGAGTGTGGAGAATAGGTGCTCCAAAAAAGCATCCGTGACTGTTTACTCTGCGTTCTCCGTATCTTGCCCCCATGTTGCGGTCAGCTACTCTCTCCCATCTCCTCTACTTGCCCCCGTCAACATGGTGAACAGGTCTTTTACATTTCTGTCCTTTTTACCCCGAGTTGTAGACATCGCTATGCCAGGCTTGTGTCTACGATTTCTGCACTTTGGTAGTGGGACAAACTCCAGCTGCTCACACATGGGGCCAAACCCAGAGGCTTTGTTTGCCACCGCGCTGCCTCTCCGGCCTCCCTCTTGCCTCTCCCACTTCCAGTGTGTAATTATCACAAGAGACGCCTCCTCTGTTTACCGGCCACCCAGTGTTTAGTATTGTCCACTTAAGTAAAGGAAGGCCACTCCTCACCCGTCCCTTCTTCTCCTCTTTTCGTTATCCCCCTGTCAGTGGTTTATGGGGAGTGTGTGCCAAACTGGTGCTGCCGAGCCCAGTGTAGTGCGTACCTCTAGGCGATTGTGCCTCCCGGTGTCGGTTTCCTTATATCGTAACGGGATCTCCCGACACTTTGTGTGCCTCCGGTGGTGCCTCCCTTGCACCAGCAGCCTGCTTATGGCGTTCCTTGTGAATATGCCTCTTCACTCTGCATACCATTATCCCGCATGCTGTCAGAACACGGTCGTAACTACGACCGCATTGTGACAAAGCATACCATTACACCGCAAGTCGTTACAACGACTTGCGGAGGGGGGGGGTGCTGGATGTTAAAATAGTAAAATGTACACACATGATCACAATCTTGAAGATGGCCGCCCGGTAGGAGCTCTCATCCGGAGCTCCTAGTGCTCGGGATCCCCTCGTTCGGATTTATCCCGGATAGCACTCATCTTCCTGCGTGAAAAATAAATACGAGTAACTGGATTCTTAACGAGTAACTGGATTGGCTTTTAAAAGTAACTGGATTAGACAGCAACATCGAAAAAGACACCTACCTTTGTCACTGGCGGCTGGGACCCTTGCGACTAACATCGGAGCATCGGCAGAGCATGAGATAGCGGGGGAGTGCCACGGTGAATGCTGCGGTTGCTGGAGGCTGGTGGCGGCTGGGGACCGGGAGGCTGTGGGCGTCGGAGAGGCACTACTGTCTGGTGCCCCGGTGCGGCCGTGGCTGCCGGGGCTGTCTGCTGCGATCGCCGATCACTGGCGGGCACAGGATCGGTCATCTCATCCGCTCCGGTTCCCCCTGCTGACGGTTTGAGGACGGTCGGGACCGTCTGCCGGAACGCCAGCCACTGACGGGCACTGTGGAGGTGCTGTAGGCGAGGCGGGCAGTCTGTGGTGGTTGAGGAGGTGCCCCAGCACAGTGGTGCGGAGCGGGACGACTGGGCCGATCCTCCTGCTGAGAGAGCCTGCGTGGAAGACGACGAGCGTGACGGAGGCACTGGAGGATTGGTCTCCGCACTAGAGCCCCGGTCTGCGCGGCTCACGACGGAGGTGTGTCTGGCCTCTCTCGACTGCACTCTGGGAGCTGTGGAGGTGAGGGGCAGCTGGCGGGAGAGTTGGGCGGTGGGTCGGCTGAACGTCACGAAGCCTGGACACAGAGAAGACGCCTAATAGCTCGCCGCCCCCCCCCCCCCCCCCCACCCCCCAGGAAATGCCCAGGAAATGCGTTGAACTACTGAAAAGATCTATGTTAGCACTAACATCGGCTACCTCTATGTAACCCTCATCTACACAAATATACCTTCTGCATTCTGACTTGAACAGCTTCAGTGCAGCTCGTCTCACTCGTTTTTGCCGATATGTAAACGCTGAAGATCGTATTTGCCCCTGAGGCTGGGTCTGCAGATCGCATGCCGAAGTGAAGGCTGATAAAGGTATTTACTGTGCCCCACTCGTTTTTTTGCTAGATAAGTTACATATTTTTGCCCCATTCGTTTTCGTTTTGAAAAGAAAAAAACCTCTTTTGTTCAAAATGGCCGGGGCCATAAACTGAGCTTTTAATCCCCTCCTGCACTGCCTGAACCCACGAGGCGCCTCAGCAGCTCCACTTTAGATAACAAAACTGAGATAAGACTCCCCATGGCATGCAAGATCCTGAGCCAGCCGGAATAGAATCTGAAACTGCTCTTCCCTCCTATGAAAACAGCAACAACTAAAAGAGGACTAATGATTCTATCCTCCCTATTTGGCGGCCATTTTTAGACTACTCTTTCTCTCATTGGCGGCCATCATGGACTAGTCTTTCTGGCTATCATTTACTATCGGTACCACAGACTTTACATAGCTCTGTATTTAAATCTTTGTGTGCTTAAGTGTCTGCCTTTTATTGCAGTGTTATATTACTATTGGTATTTTGCACTTTATGTAACCTGGTGTTCTTGATGTGCTTAAGTGTCAGCCTTTTACTGCAGTATTATATTACTATTGATATTCTACACCTTATGTAACCTACACCCATTTTCACTTTTCCTCACCGACAGTGCACTGATTGCTACCTCATATTCTACCGGCTGCTCACTAGTGCCATACTTGTCATTGCAGTAATTTGTTTGCACCTATATTGGATCTAGTAATTCATTAGTAGTTTAGTCCTATTTGTATACTGTATATGTGGTAAGCTGCACCTATCTCACTTTTATCCCTATCATTCACTGTGCAGTAATATGTTTGCACCTATATTGGATCTAGTAATTCATTAGTAGTTTAGCCCTATTTGTATACTGTATATGTGGTAAGCTGCACCTATCTCACTTTTATCCCTATCATTCACTGATCGCTACCTCAATTATTTGGTTCATTATTGTAAACTACTTCCAACTCACTTTACCACTATGATGCACTGACTACTACCTCATTTACTTCGTTTAGTCATGTAAGCTGCACCCAGCCACTTTCTACACTTGGATTACACCGTTGCTACCTCTTACATTATGATGTGTCAATCTGGCTCCACCTAACTGGTTGCTACCTCTCATATATTGTACTTGTTGTAAGCTGATTGCTACCTCTCATATATTGTACATTGTATAAGCTGCACCTACGCACTGTTTGTTTCCTGGATTGCATCGACTGCTACCTCTTATACTTTTGGCTACTTTTGGCCACTCACTAGTTGTCACTCCTGTGCCCTGTAACCAACGGCTGACAGTTTTATTGTCGTCTTTTCTCCCACACCCAACGTTACAGCCATCCTAACATGGATCTCATCGGTAAGCACACATATAGAATCAACTACCCTTCCACTCTCACCAAAAAAGCCGCTAAACTCTTTAAACATAACTTCTTGAGGTCGCACCCTGAAACACCTTTTGCCAACACCTACTTCTCACCGGGCAATGGAGCCCTGAACATTGATATCATCTTCCACACCTCACGCACAGCCCAATGGAGAAAAGTGTTTCTAACCCTACTCACCGTCTCCACCACCAGGAAAACAGCTCATGGCATAACTCTCTCTATCACACCTTCCCAACTCTTCCCTGGCAGAACCACCATTACTATCTACAATAACGGGACTGTCCTAATTCAATCCACGGACAAGAATCTGGAACTACTAGACAACCTGTTCCCCAAGTTCAAAGAGCACCTTTCCAAGCTGCGGACATCCACCCAGAACTCCACCAGCACTATCACCCCTGACGTCGCAGCCCCCACCCACAACATTTCTAACATAGCTCAGCGTCGGATCCACACGCACCTCACCTCTACCCCCAGCACCCTAGTCAATAGCCCACCTGCTGTTACCGCCCCACACTCCCCAAGCGCAGTCACCAATCTCTCCCCCTCATACACTAGCCGCCCCTCTAACAATACCCCTTCGACCCCCACTCATACGTCCCCATCCCTCTCTCCCCTGACACAACAACCCCCACCCACAACACCTCCTACCTAGATCAGCACCAGAACAGCACGCACAATGACAAATCCTGCCCTTTGTTCCCCCCACTCTCAGTCCCCACGTAAGTACACCCCCCCATACATCCTCGATACACCCACATCCCCGATATCCCCACGCCCCCTTCCCAACACGCTACACCCCCATGAACGCTTCTGAACACACCACCGTTCGGAGTTTATCTCCCCCCCCTTCCCTCCCCCCACGGCAGATCCATCTCCCTCCCCAGTTCCCTCCCCACTCTCACTCACGACACCCACACCCTCCCAACCAGTCCCACAGAACATACCGCCTCCCTTACCTTAGCATCCCCCCCCTCTCTCCCCTCCCATTCTCAGCCCCCATTACCATCCGGCCACCCCCACTGTCTTCAGCCTTCACTCACTCTTCAACTCACAGGCACCGTCTCCCACTGACGACACTTCCTATGCCTCCCACCCTCCCCCTACTTCACCCACACCCCGCGCCCACAAACCCGCCCACGCTCCGAATGCCATCCCACTCATTATCACCATAGAACCTTCCAACAACGCTAGCATATCCCCCCCCCTCGATACCCTGCCCGCTTTCCAGCTCACTACTCAACCATTCACCAACGGCTCTCGCCACCAACGCCATCTCCAATCCTCCTCTTGCCCTGACTTTATCCACCCTCCAACAAGTCAAAGGGGATCTCCTACAAGTCAAAAAAGATCTCCGTGCAATCAAAGACCTTCTCTTCTCACAGCCCAGTCTACCTCCCACCATACCATTACTCTACAAACGACGCACCCTCCCTACATACCCTCGCCTCCAACGACCCCCGCGATGGCCGACTATCCCCGTTCGCAATAACTCCCACCGCCCCCGCCGTGTCCCCAACTCACTGTCTGACCGCGACCTATGCTCTCTCCTACGCTCTTATAGCCCAGGTCCGGTAAAACACATATCCAACACGCACATCCCCATACCCACAGTTCTCTCAAACCCTCTGAGGCTCCCAACCCATAGCAACAGAGGTTCCATCCCCAACAACCTCAGAAAAGTCCCCCTCTCTCTAGAAGGCTCGACCACCCTTCTCACTCCCAAACTCAAATGCATCCTACTCAATTGTAGATCGGCCCAGAAACACTCCTCCGACATCGCTGATCTCGTCTCAGCAATGGATCTGGACCTAGCCATTCTGACTGAAACGTGGCTTACTGAAGCCTCTACCCCGATAATGGACATATTAGTCCCCCCCCATTATCACATCATTAGACTGGACAGGCCTGGCAAGACGGGCGGGGGAATTGCATGCATTTTTAGGAGCAACCTCTCCGTTACTAAAGCCACCTCCCCCTCCCTTACTTCCTGTGAACTCTGCCTCGATATCACCAGCGAGGGCAAACAAGTTTGTGCTTTACATCTCACCTATCACCCGCCTGGCGACAACCTCATATTCACCCAACAACTCATGGACACGATCACATCCAATGCCGGTCGGCAGATCACCCAAGTTTACCTGGGTGACTTTAATCTCCTCTGGAATGATCACAAAGACACAGCGGTGAATAGTCTCAAAACTTTCCTTAATGCGCTTGACCTCACCCAAATATGTGATAGACCAACTCACGACAAAGGCTCGATACTCGATCTCATCATCGCCAAAGAGGACTCTACCCAACTGGAGGCGATTCAACCCTGCGACTGGTCAGATAACCACATTATCACCTTCTTTATCAATGAAAAAGTTAAACCTAACCCGGCTCAACCCACCAAATTCAAAACCTGGAAAAGGGACATGAAGAATCTTAACCCCAGTACCATGCCTCCCCACATCGGCAGTCTCCTCCTTCAGGTGCCTCGGATGTTCAATCACTGACCGACCACTACCTTGACTCTATGAATTCAATAGTCAATGAAGTCGCCCCATTGCAACTGAAGAGAGTCTCCACCAAAATTTCGAACCCCTGGTATGACGGCAGACTCAATGACGACAGGCGTACTATGCGAATGGCAGAACGTACCTGGAGATCTGACCCCTCACCACTGCATCTAAAAACGCTTAAAAACAAGAGAAATGCCTACTTTAGGAAAATAAAGCGCACAAAGTCGGACTTCTTTAGCCGCCAGCTGGACCAAGCAAAAAACAGGCCAAGAAAACTGTTCGAACTAATCAAGACTCAAACAAAGACACAACCCTTACAATCAAACAGCGCAACAAGCGACACCCCACACTGTGAAGCCTTCTCTGCCTTCTTTAAGCTTAAGACCGACAACATAAGAAATGACCTCATCATGGATGTAAGCCGATTCCCCAACCACACCAGAATGTCTAACATTCAACCTAAAAACAAGGCATCCTGGCTGTACTTCGACACCTACTCGGAAGAAGCAATACACAAACTGCTCTGTACCTTGAAGCCCTCTAATCATCTCACAGACCCCCTACCTGCTAATGCAGTAAAAGACTTCATCCCCTTCAACAAGGTCTCATTCCAGACTCCCTCAAGGTGGGGCAAGTCACGCCTATACTCAAGAAACCCACAGCTGACCCATCTGACCTGAACAATTACCGGCCTATCACCAATATCCCCACCCTGGCCAAACTGCTGGAGAAATGTGTCCAACTCCAACTAACAAATCACATTGACCAATTTGACCTCCTCAACCCTCACCAATCAGGCTTCCGAGCGAAACATAGCACGGAAACAGCTATGACACACATAATTGATGACGCCCTCCAAATCCTTGATCGCAATGAGTCCTGCCTCCTCATCCTTCTTGACCTCTCTTCAGCATTTGACACGGTCAAACATGAGAACTTACTGGAGCTGCTAAGCACTAGAATGGGTCTATCGGGAACTGTTCTCAGATGGTTTTCTTCCTTCCTTCATAACCGGTCTCAGAAGTTCAAGATCGACAATGTACTATCTACATCGGTGCCTGCAGATCTAGGTGTTCCACAAGGATCCTCCCTCTCCCCCACACTGTTCAACCTCGTCATGGAACCGCTCGCCACCTTGCTCCAAGCATCCAATGTTCAATTCCATATTTACGCCGATGACGCACAACTTTACCTAAAGCTACAATCCCCGGAAGACATCAAACTTCTGAATTCCACACTTAGTAACACTCAATCTTGATTGGCTGATAATCACCTCAAACTAAATGCGCTGAAAACTGAGTTCCTACTCATCTCACCCCCGGCGAAAATTTCCACCCCCCAAACTTGGCTCAATAACCTAACAGCACTCAACCTACCATCGTGGACTCGGCGAAATCCCTAGGCATCACACTCGACGCCAAGCTCAACATGCAACAGCACATTAGCAAAGCCACAAAAGGAGCTAATTTCCAAATCAACACACTGAGGAAACTTAAGCCCTTCCTCCCTGCCAAAGACTTCCAAACTGCTGTACAAGCTTTAGTCATCCCTCGCATAGACTACGGAATTGTGGCCCTCAGCGGACTCCCGCTATCCACAACAGCACCCCTAAGAGCCTCCCTGAACGCTGCCGCGAGACTCATTACTGGCTCAAGAAAACATTCGTATATATCCCCAGACTTAAAATCTCTAAAATGGCTGCCTTTTGAAGCCAGAATACAGCTAAAAATTGCAGTTATGACACACTCGGCCGTGCACCACAATGCACCCAACTACCTCGCTCAAAAGTTGTCTATATCAGGAGGGTCGAGATCCAATAGAATTACAAAAAATCTACTCCTGAAACCTCGTAGATTCCGGAAAGAGAAAACATACAAGCGCTCCTTCTCAGGAATGGCACCCAGGATCTGGAATGCGCTCCCTCCGGAAATCAGGCTTATCTCCTCCACTGCACTCTTCAAGAAAGAGGTGAAAACAATCCTTCTGGCCAAGATCTCCTGAACTTTATAGGTACTGGATCTGAGACTCTGCATCGCTTTGTATCACTGATCACCTTGCTCTTTGGCACTATACTCCTACTTGATGGTACACTACCCAATATATGATACACTTTGGTTCATTGAATTACCCTCCCCGATGCCCCCACCCAGTGCCTTCTTTATCCTAAGAAATTGGTATAAGCCATCCACACATACAAGGTTTTACCTGAACCCTCTGTAGTGGGATCAATGACTTGTGCCGTCTTATATTACTTGTTTACCTGATTGTAAATTGATATGTTTCTGTACATTACTGTTATCCTATTATGTTAGTGATTATTATACTGCTCCCATTATCTTGTTCATTCCTGCTGCCCCTACCCCTGTCTCTGTGAAGCGCTCTGATATCTGTAAGGATCTTGTTCGCGCTATATAAAACTTTGAATAAATAAATACTATTCCAACTTCAGTCTGTGCGGACTTTAGGGAAGGTGTTGGATTTTAAATCCAACACCTCCCACCCTCCGCAAGTCGTTGTAACGACTTGTGGAGTAATGGTATGCGTTGTCACAACGCGGACGTTATAACGACCACGTTGTGACAGCATGCAGTGTCACAGATGCGAGGTGAAGGTGCTTTACCATTCCTTGTGCCCCCTTTCACTCCAGCTTACATGCGATGGGGCACGAATCAGGACGGGCTCTTCTGCCCGTCCCCGCTCCCTTGTAGAATTCTGCTGCACCAGTATGGTCTCTCTCCGTCGCTTAGTGTTTTGGGCTCGTATCTCCCTCTTCCTACTTCTTTCATTATCCCCCTGCCACGGGCTTGTGGAGAATGTAGGCCACGCTGCTACCGTTGAGCCCGGTGTAGTGTGTACCTCTATTTACTTGCACCTCGCTCTGTCGGTTTCCCAATGTTGCGTTAGGATCTGCTGACTCTTGTGAGTGCCTCCGGCGGTGCCTCTCCTGCTCTGGCAGCCTGCTTGTGATGTTCCTTGTACCCCCTTTCCCTTCGGCTTACTTGCGGTGAAGCTCGAAGGAGGCCGGGCTCTTCCGTTCAGACCCCGCCCGCTTGTCGGAGTCTGCTGTGCCCATATGGACTCTCTCCATCGCTTAGTGTTTGGGTCTCACTGCTGGTGGGTACTCCTCGTTTCTACCCACGGAGCTCTATCTCCTGTATCTCTTCTGACTGGCTCCAGCCAGCCGCGGCACATATTCCTGTCCCTTTAGGCTCTCAGTCCGGGACCTGCGGTGCCATTTTAGGTCGAGACTCGCATCGTCTTCTATTCCTCTCTTTATGGCTGCCCAGGGCCATCGCTGTGCAGGGAGATCTCCTCTGCGATCGCCCTGCTTTCTCTCCTTCTCGTGGGGTCTTCAGTTTTATGTTCGCGTCGGGCAGCGACTCGGCGGGCGGATGGGAGCAGGGAGACAAACGAAACATGTCTTGCCTGATCGCCATCTTGGCCATGCCCCCCCCCCCGGTCATTTTTATGGATGCCTGAAATGAACCTTGTTTGCCAACTGTGTACTATCCCTGAGAAGGGACTGGATCCACCTGAAGCATATTTTAGATGATAACTTAAAAAACAGTCTTAACTCTATGGTGTTGCCAGGTCCTGAACTTTAGAAAACATTCTTCACAGAATTGCAGAGACTGCATGAACCCATGGTCTTCTGTAAGCATCTAGTCACCGCTGTGTACCAGCAAAGTTGGAAAGAATTCCTCCAATGGAAGGGGGTTGGAGCAATAAACAAAAGTTGTGCATTACCTGGAAAGAAAAGACATCTGGAATCACTGTCTGTTTTCTTTGACTAGAATCAGTACTCTGTGATGTCAAAGGTGCGTCCTACAAAAATGAGACCTACCAATTTACACATGCAAATGATTCTGCTGATGGGTGTTTGGTAAAGGAGAAACTTTACTATCAACTCTAGAGGTAAGTAAAGGGAAGCCATGGTTTAGTTGTCGATTCCTCTGGCTGACCTTTAATTCTGACCTTATGATGTAGGCAACACAACACCCGGGACAAAGAAAGTAGACAGAAGCAAAACTCTCTGCTTTACAATATTACTACTCCATATTCATTATGACAATCACTTTCTTTGCGTAATGTGCTAATGAGTTTCCAACTCAGTACTCTTACGATTGAATAAGTTTACCGTATTCAATACCTCTGAGGCACATTTCAAGTTCTTTCACAGGGTTCATACAGGAGAGGTGAGCATAGGACTGTTCCAAAGTTTTAGTTTTTTGTACCTATGTAAAGGTACTATCACTGTTCATTCAAGTCTCATGTTAGGGTTGCGCATATACATACCGAACCACTTATTCCTTATGTGAAGGCACAATCACTGTGTCCATTCAAATTTTGTAAAATAGTTGCACAAAGGTATCAATCAATTTAGAATACCAAGAACTTCACATATGAAGTGCTCAGATCTTATGCAATGGCACAATCACTCTGTCCATCAAAGTTTAATTGATAGTTGCACAGTAGCATTAAACCAACCCAAATAGCTACATCCCCAAAACGTGTACAGCTCACCTTGTTTTGCCAATCCTAGATAGTAAAGACAGACTCAGCAGAAAAGGATTGTCATTATGGCAGATGTGGTCTGGTATTTGCTGATGTGAACATGCAGGAGCAATCCGGTACTTGGGCAGCGAAGAGAGCCGTCCGTCGCTAACAACGATCTTCTCTGGGAAAGTCAATAAAAAATTAAATGTAACGAAACAAAGTAAAAATAAAAACATAACTTCAAGTACGTGACCTGCAGAACTTACATTACAAGCGTGTGCTAATTCATGCTTTTTCTTATAAACCCTTAATACCTGGTCCCATATCTAGCTGCCAAAGGGTATACCAGGTGAATAACATGGTGTGAATGGTGGAAGTGGTACAACATGTAGCGAGAACTTGATTCCTAACAGGTGTCAAAAAGTCCTGACAGATTGAATAGGAAGAGTAGGACCATCTTTCCCTTGCCAGCAGCTGCCAGTGTATTGTATTGTAAAAGGATAGGAACATTGCCCATGTTTAAATGGAACCCTTATTAAGAACAATCTAGGCCCTTGTTTTGTTTTTTGTCAACAACTCGCTGTAAGATGTATCTGATAGAGACTTCCAACTGCAGATTCCTTATTTTAGAATTATACCCAAGTGTCAGACTAGGTCTGGACATTTTTTGTGGCCAGTACTCCTGCTTGCCAGTAGGTGGCATTGTTTGGCTGTGCGTGGCACTGTTTACGCCAGAAGTGACGTGGCCAGTGCCTATATAAGCTCCACCCCAGCACGCTGTCGTCACTTCTTTCCTGCCTGTTTTAGTGTGAGCAGATCCCTAGAAAGCTACCCCCGTCATTTATTTGACAGACCTTTTTCAGCTTTTTGTCCGAGTCTTTTTATTTTTTATTTTAAGATCTTCTGGTGTGGCAGGATGTCTACTGAATGATGAGCCTGCTACTTGTTTGCTTCTGATGCTTCAAGTGCGACGACGCCGCGATGACCTGCGTCGACTGCTGCACCATTCACCCCAAGTCCTTGAGGGAGCAAGCTCCATGCAGCAGAACATGTAAGGCCTTCGACATCACCCTATCTATCAAAGTCATCTGACGAGACGAGGGAGAGTCATCATTCGAGTTTCCAGGAGCTGTAGCTACCCCCGTCCAACTTCGTGAGTTCTGATGCCATGCACTTCATATTTGGGTGGCTTGTGCCTACTGGCGTATCTTTTGGCCCAGTGAGTTTGGGAAAGACCCCCACTGGCTCTCTGCCGAAGGCTTCGTCTCCGGCTCCATTCGGGCTTCTTGAATCCATGGATGGATCCGAACACAGGCCATTTGAATCACGCAGGTGTTCATGGATAACACCACCCCTCTCCCTCCTCCCACCCATGTGGTACTGCAACAAACAGGGCAGGTTGGTGTTGTGTACCCTTTAAGAGGCCCTGCATCTCTGGATGTGGCTGGGAACATAAGGGCATACCACAGGTGGTTCAGCACCTGGTGGGATCTCTGAATACCAGGGCGCGAACTCTGCAAAAGATGCCTAGCGGGTCATGAATGGCGTCTCCATCTGGAGGTGTTGCTATGGTCTCAGCAGTGGGGAGAGCTTTGTTGAGATCTGTTACGCAACTGCTGTGAATGCACAATGTCAGCGGTTATGTGTATTGGAGTTTCCAAGGCGGCTCTTGCTCGGATATGCTTTTAGTCTTGAGTGAAACTCTGGCCTCCTGTATGCCTTTCCGCCTGATCAACTACTGCCCAGAGTTCCAAAGAAGAGCAGGAATAACCAGGCTCAAGTCATTCCTGTTGCTCCGGAATGAGCTCAGAGTTTGGCATCCTGAGCTGTTGAGCATGGCTATTGGTCCTCCGATCAGGCTGCCCCTTTGGGAGGATCTTCTGTTGCAACAGTAGGGGAAGGTTCTGCACCCGAATCTGTCATGCTCAGCCTTCCTGCATGAAGATTGAGTGGCATCAGTTGACAGTTTTTGATCTTCTGCCCGATGTCTGCAATGTTATCTTGGTTGCGAGGTGTCCAATGAAGAGTGTATACGCCTGCTGTTGGGGCAAATTTGTGGCATGGTGTGCAGAGGCACAGGATGGCTATCTTTGTGCTCCCTTCTCGCCCCTTCTCTTTATCCTTTCTGTTGCAAAGAAGGGCTCTGCTTTGGGCACCTTAAAGGGCTATTTTCTGTCAGCTCAGCCTTTCTGCAGTTGCCAGATCAGGCACCCATGTTCAAATCCCTTATGGGGAATAGGTTTTTGAAAGGTTTGCAACACATTTCCACCTTAGCTCTTCATTATGCCTCAGTCGGACCTGAATAATGTGCTTACATTTTTTATGCGCATTCACTTTGAGCCCCCAGATAAGCTCAGTAGAGCTTCCTTTCTGATGAAAGTTGTCACTCCTTTTCATGTAGGCCAGTGCATCACTCTGCCTACGTTTTACGCTCCACCACATCCCTCTAAGGAAGAGGAGCTACTTCACAGACTAGACCCAAAAGGAGCATTGACATTCTACCTTGACCACACAAAAGAGTTCCTGGTGGACAACCAACTTTTCATGGTGTATGCCTGCGTGGAGAAGGGGAAGGTCATGCAGAAACGACCAACTCCAGATGGATTGTGCTCTGCATTAAGATCTGCTATGCATTGTCCAAGAAGCAACCCTCTGAAGGTTGTATGCTCATTCCACCAGAGCTAAGTCTGCGCCCAGTGTGTTAGCATGCAGAGTTCCGGTCTTGGACATCTACCAGGCAGTGACGTGGGCTTCTCTACACATGTTCAAAAAGCCTTACTGCCTGGACAGTCATGTCTGTTGGAACAGGCAATTTGCTCGTTTGGTCCTGCAAGACTTTCTAGAGTGAAACTATTTAGCCGACCCCCCTCCTGGGAGGTAGTGCTTGGGTATCTATTCTAAGGTAAGGAATCTGCAGCTAGAAGTCTACCAGATTAACAAAGTACTTACCTTCGGTAACGCCGTATCTGGTAGAGAATCTATCTAGCCACAGATTCCTAACTGACCGTTCCCCCTTCAGGGCCATAGTTTTACACACCAGTGGTCACTGTTCTTCTTGGCTCCACGCTCCTGGCGTGGAAAGTCACAAAAAGAAACTGACACCATGCTGGGGTGGTGCCTATATATGCACCGCGCACATCACTTCTGGCGCGGATGCTGCCACGTGGAACTGAACGACGCCACTAACTGTTGTGTGTAGGGTACTGTTTGTAGGAAGTGGGAGTATTATGTGTGGATGCTGGTTAGGCTTTACCATGCAATACTGATACAAACTCCAAAGATGATCCTTGGATTCACACTAATAAATCCTTAGCTCAGTCCTGGTAGTGCAGCAAAGAGCAGTCAGGCTTTACTAGAGGAACAAGTGTTGAGCAATTCAGAGTACCACCATTGACGATAAGTAATCAACATGACTCGAAAGGAATCCGACACCGAAAATAGAGTGTATTTTTAGCTTAATTTATACACCAAAATGAACGGAATAGCATGCATATACCCGGAGTTATGGATTTTTTTAAGCAATATAAAATCAGTGCAACAAATAATATAGTGAAACTTTATCGTTGCAATCAATGGGAAAAACCATTAGTGACAGTCACTAGCAGGTTGAGTTGTGTGGTACCCTTGCAGGGTAAAGGTGAAGCCGAGCCACGACGGTCAGTTCAATTTTACCTGGCCCGTGGAGCCCAGGTGTAGAGTTGTCCTAGCTGTGTATGTAAATATAGGGGTACACCTGACACAAATTCCTAAATCAGGGAAATTATCTAGTATATAAATATATCAAATTTAGGAACGATGAAAATACAGGTGGACCTAAAGATCAATTGGAGACAGCATGTACATGCAACCTCAATGGAATAGTATCAAAAATATTATTATTTGTATTCTTTTTATAGACAAATAAGGCTAAATGCAAAACAAATTAATAAAACATTTCAATCCTCTTATATTTATACTTGATTCAAACAGTCCCATTACTATTTTTTTGACACAATTTGGGATTAGAGACGGAATATACAGTGTCTGTCATGGATATATGAAGACCTGTGTACAAGTATTCAAGTTACATCAAAAACAAAGACAGAATGGTCATATCATTTATACAGAGGACAGTTGTTTCTGGCATGGCTCTTGAAAATCTGTGTCCTATGTGCGTTTCGGCTGTGTGCCTTCATCAGGAAGCCATGTACATATGAAATGAAACCTCATGGTGTCCCACAGGTGTTTAAGCTGGGGGTAATAGAAACCTTGACGCCCGATAATTGAATCTATCGTGGAGGTAAACCCAAAGAAATAAACGAGTCTAGATGTAACGTATTAGGTAGTCCTGGTCAGATGAGCAGAAGCTGTAGAAGGCTGTGATCAAGCCTGCGTTAGATGTACACCATTGCACATTGCATATATCAGAGATAGTGCATAAGCTTTGCCACACATAGTGAGGGTAAAGTCGAGTTTGAGCAATTTGCACTGCTCCTGCCATCTGCAATGGCAGGCCTGCTGCCAGTAGTTTAGAGGCTGTAGACCTGGACCGAGCAGCAGGCTCAAGTGCACTAATAGAGTCATAACTATCAGCACTCGAGCAGAAAGTATGGGGGAGACCACACAAAAAGGGCACGTTAATACACTACTCACAAAAACTGTACAGATCCAGTTTGATGCCTGGGGATAATTCTATTGTAAAGACTCTGCTGCTAGATAGAGTCTCTACCAGATAAGCATTACTGAGGGTAAATAACTTTTTCTTTGAAAAATACAAATCTGGGGCTGATAGTAAGAAGAATTTCTAGCTGTAAATAGGATTTTTTTATCAGTGAGACACTTATGAGTTCTTAGGCCACTGTTAATAATCTCTGACTTAAGTGATGCATGGCACTGTGAGATCTACCTTATGATTTGCCACTGAACGTGCCAGAACATCAAAATCCTAATGTGGAGTTGATTTTTCCAGTTTCCTAACCAAATGTTCATTTACATTTTTTTTAACTTTAGAAAATTTGAAACTCCGATGTTCGGCAAGCTCTCCTATTGGGTGCCACCTTTCAACGATCTTATAAACGTTCACATGATGCGGAGTCTTGCATGTCTTGTTTTATTTATTTAAAAAATTGTTAAATGCTACGGTATTTTATTTGCGTCTCTTTACCAGACTTGGTGCTGTTTCCCATAGCTACAGTAGTTCTGTAGCAATGTTTTTATTGTCTTCTACCTTGCTTACTTTGAATGAAAGGGTCACATGCAGTAGGAACTCAGGTATTCTATCAGCCAGAACCATTTTTAGGTCGAGCCTAGCGCAGCGTGCATGCGCTGCTCTATGGGAGACTTCTTGTGAGGGCTCTAAACTTGTCCATGAGGGTCGGACTCCTCCCACACATCTGATTGGCCTTTGTGTGTGTCTTTCAATAATGAAAGCAAACAAGTGGTCAAAGGCGGGTGCATGTCCCGCCTCTTCTTCAAATGTTCACTCCCACAGCGTTTTGCTCTCGGGATCGAGCAGCAGCATGCAGGCTGGCAGCTGCATTCCTCCCTCGTCGGGTATCAAGTTACTAATTAGCAGCCTGCGCTCCATGTTTGCACCCCTCCCACTCTTTGTTCTTTGTAGCGCGGTCCAGTTTCACTTTAGGGACTGGGGACCGTGCTTGCTGAAAGTGACAATGTATTCCGACAGTGTGACCTTTACTTTCAGTTCATAAATGGCACGGAGAGTAAAGACAGAAAAGCAACTTCCTCCCCCCATGCCGGTCCACTTTTCTTCCCGTTGTAACCTATATACTGTTTATAAACACCAATTTCATCACATCTCTCAAAGAGGCACACGTTGTGGGGTTAACTCGTTGGACCCGTTATCTCACAAATTATGGAAAACTCTAGGAATATAACTTCTTCTGGCACCCAGGCTGATCTGAGAGTGGATTGGTACCAGTATGTTGGAGAAGAGCGCTGATCACACCTCTGCTGAAAAAAGATTCATTAGATCCAGCCTGTCCTAAGAACTACAGGCCTATCTCATTGCTGCCCTACTCAGTGAAGATCTTAGAAAAACTGGTCAGCAGAGACCTTTCTCAGTTTTTAGAAACTAACGGTAAACTGGAGGATGTGCAGTTTGGTTTTCGCCCAGTACGTGGGACAGAGACCTCTCTGGTGACCGTAATGGATGACCTTCGAATGCGGGCAGACCGGGGACAAGCTACCATTCTGATTCTGTTAGACCTGTCTGCCGCATTTGATACGGTTAACCATGCGGTACTCCTAGCTAGGCTTGCCGGAGTAGGTGTGAGTGGGCTAGCACTGAAGTGGTTTCAATCCTATCTTTCAGATAGAGCACAGGCGGTTGCTCTCCCCTGTATCAATTTAAGTTTAGGTAGGTCCAGCATTGCGTACCACAGGGTGCTGCAATCAGTCCCATTCTCTTTATTGTCTACATGAGGCCCCTGGTGGCTGTTATCAAGTCACATAATATTAGTTTAGTGAACTATGCTGATGACACCCAGCTGATTTTGTCTCTGGAAGGCCATTAAGCACTTTCACTGGATACATTTCACAACTGTATGCAAGATATTGCTCTTTGGCCCCAAAACAACTATTTACAATTTAATGGGGAAAAACTGAGATCCTGTGCTGCTCAGTGGGGAAGGTTCCCTATCCATTACCAACTAGGTTTTGGCCACTACCGGTGACAGCCCCTCTGATCCCGGCA
Source organism: Lissotriton helveticus (assembly GCF_964261635.1). Lineage (NCBI taxonomy): Eukaryota > Metazoa > Chordata > Amphibia > Caudata > Salamandridae > Lissotriton > Lissotriton helveticus. Next base: position 1,040,329,835 of record NC_136070.1, read on the forward strand.
AAGGTAGTCCGTAACCTAGGAATCAGTTTTGATTGCAAATTGAGCCTGGAGTCCCAACTTATGAGATCTCTCCAGTCTTCATCATCCCAAGACCTGGCTGAGCTCCATTGGCTCCCAGTTGCTCAGAGGGTGCAATTCAAATCAATGTGTTTAGTTTTCAAAGCTGTGCATGGCATTGGGCCCAGGCCTTTGCAGAGCAGATTTGAATGGTATGCCCCCTGCGCAATCTTCGCTCTTCCTCAGCCAAACTGGCGAGAGTACCTAAGTTCAGAAGAGTTAGGTGTGGCGGGAGAGCTTTCAGCATCGCAGCAGCCTCGATGTGGAACAAACTCCCAGCTGAACTCAGACAGATAGAAGACCTGTTGCTATTTAGAAAGAGGCTGAAGACCTGGCTTTTTTCCAGGGTGTAGTTTGGGTTTCTCTTTTTCTGCAACCGTCATTACACTTTAGGATAACTGATTCCACGTGCTTAAGCGCCAGGATACCCGTAGAGTCACAGTGTGCTCTATAAATTCCTGATACAATACAAGCCTTTCGCATGTTTGCATTGTTTTCAACCCATCATGTGTTTTTTTCATCTTTTGATGATTCCTCATCTAGTTGTGAGTTCCCTTCTAGTTATGTTTCTTTCATTGTACCTCCCACTATGGATCCCTATTAAGGTTCTCTTGAAATATGGATGGATGTCTGGCAACAGGGGCGGTTGTTACCACTCTCTTGCTTATCCTATCAGTTTGCGTTCATACTTGCTTCCTCTACTTCATTGTTTTGCCTGTTGTCGGTACCCTCAGTCATTCGTGTTATACTTGTCTCTGACTATTCTCTGTATTCCGTGTGGACTACCCGTGTCTAAATGAACCTTGGTTTTCCCAATGTATATGGCAGCACAACACTGCTTCACAGGTGTAGTGGTATTTGTTTCTTCTTCAACTCTTAAGCAATATTACTGGTTTGCCTGGGGCTAGTTACAATAAGACTCCAAGGTGCACAGAGAATATTAAGTTATTCTCCATATATCTTGTTTGTGACGCTGCGCCATTCTGTGACCCGAGAGTCCAACCCAGGTCTTCCACTCTCTCACTGTCTCTCTCTCTCGCTCACTCACTGTCTGACTCCCTCTCTCTCACTGACTCGCTCACTCTGTCTCACTGACTCTCACTGACTAACTCGCTCACTCTCTCACCGACTGACCAACTCACTCACTCTCTGACTGACTCACTGACTGACTGACTTTCACTCTCTCACTGACTCAATCTTTCTCACTGACTGACTGACTCACTCGCTCACTGACTGCCTCTCTCACTTACTGACTGACTCTCACCGACTGACTCAGTCTCTCTCTTACTGGCTGACTGACTGACACTCTCACTGACTGACTGACTCTCAATCTCTCTCACTGACTGACTCTCTCACTGACTGACTGACTCTCAATCTCTCTCACTGACTGACTGACTCTCTCACTGACTGACTGACTCTCTCACTGACTGACTGATTCTCTCACTGACTGATTCTCTCACTGACTGACTAACTGTCTCACTGACAGACTCTCACTGACTGACTCTCTCTCTCACTGACTGACTCACTCTCTCTCACTGACTGACTCTCTCACTGACTTACTCTCACTCTCCCTCCCTTACTGACTGACTGACTCTCAATCTCTCTCAATGAGTGACTGTCTCTCTGACTGACTGACTTTCTCACTGACTGACTGACTCACTCACTCACTCACTCTCTCTCACTGACTGATTGACTCTCTCACTGACTGACTTTCACTGACTGACTCTAACTCTGTCACTGACTAACTGACTCTCGCACTGACTGGCAGACTCGCTCACTCTCTCTCTCTCACTGACTGTCTCTCTCTGACTGACTGTCTGACTCTCTCCCTCACTGACTGACTATCTCTCTCACTGACTGACTGACTCTATCACTGACCAACTCTATCTCACTATCTCTCTCACTGACTGACTCTCTCACTCTGTCTCACTGACTGACCCTCTCTCTGACAGACTGACCCTCACTGACTCTCTGACGGACTGACTCTCACTCTCTCTCTCTCTCACTGACTGAATCTCTCACTGACTGACTGACTCTCTCAATCTCTCACTGACTGACTGACTCTATCACTGACTGACTCTCTGACTCTCTCTCATTCACTGACTCTCTCTCCCACTGACTGACTCTCTCACTGACTGACTCTCTCAATCTCTCACTGACTGACTGACTGTCTCTCTCTCATTGACTAACTCTCTCTCCCACTGACTGACTCTCTCACTGACTGACTTTCTCAATCTCTGACTGACTGACTTTCTCACATACTGACTGACTCACTCACTCTCTCTTACTGACCGACTAACTGACTAACTCTCTCACTGACTGACTGACTCTATCACTGACTGACGGACTCTCTCTCTTACTGTATGACTCTCTCACTGACTCTCACTCTCTCTCACTGACTGACTCTCTTAATCTCTCTCTCTCACTGACTGACTGGCTGACTCTCTCACTGACTAACTGACTGACTGGCTGATCTCTCACTCTCTCTCATTGACTGGCTGACTCTCTCACTGACTGACTGACTCTCTCAGTGACTGAATGACTCACTCTCTCACTGACTGACTCTCACTGACTGACTTTCACTCTCTTTCTCACTGACTGACTCTGTCACTAGCTGACTGGCTGACTCTCACTGACTGACTCAATCTCTCTCACTGACTCTCTCCCTCTCTCACTTACTGACTGATTCTCGCTCTTATTGACTGACTCTCCCTCTCTCTCACTGACTGACTCTCTCTCTCACTTACTGACTGACTCTCTCTCTCACTTACTGACTGACTCTCTCACTCTCTCTCACTGACCGACTGACTCTCTCACTGACTGACTGACTCTCTGACTCTCTCTATGACTGACTGACTCTCTAACTCTCTCACTCTCACTGACTGACTCACTGACTCTCTCTGTCACTTACTGACTGACTCTCTCACTCTCTCTCACTGACCGACTGACTCTCTCACTGACTGACTGACTCTCTGACTCTCTCACTGACTGACTGACTACCTGACTGACTCTCTCACTCTCTCTATGACTGACTGACTCTCTAACTCTCTCTCTCACTGACTGACTCACTGACTGACTCTCTCTGTCACTTACTGACTGACTCTCTGACTCTCTCTCACTGACCGACTGACTCTCTCACTGACTGACTGACTCTCTGACTCTCTCACTGACTGACTGACTACCTGACTGACTCTCTCACTCTCTCTATGACTGACTGACTCTCTCCCTGACTGACTCTCTCCCTTTCACTGACTGACTCACTGTCTGACTCTCTCTCTCACTAACTCTGACTCTCTTTCTCTCATTGACTGACTCTCTCTCTCTCTCTCACTGACTCTCTCTTACTGACTGACTCTCACTCACAGACTCTCTCACTGACTGACTGGCTCACTGGCTCTCTCACTGACTGACTGACTCACTGGCTCTCTCACTGACTGACTGACTACGTGACTGACTCTCTCACTCTCTCTCTGACTGACTGACTCTCGCTGACTGACTCACTGTCTGACTCTCTCACTGACTCTGACTCTCTCACTGACTGACTCTCTCTCATTGACTGACTCACTTACTCTCTCCCACTGACTGACTCTCACTCTCTCACTGACTGTCTCTCTTACTGACTGAATGACTCATTGACTGGCTGGCTCTCACTGACTGGCTGGCTCTGTCACCGACTCTCTGACTGACTCTCTCACAGACCGACTAACTAACTGACTCTCTCACTGACTGACTCTCACTGACTGTTATACAGGTACTATTTCGCAACATTCACTTTCCTGTAATTTATGCCCCCCCCCCCCCACACACACACACAAAAACCATAACAAGCACCCATTGGGACAGGCAGATAGAGGTTGCCAGCATTGAAAGGACAAAAACAACCTCAAGACAATATTTATTGTCAATACCTATTTAATATGGTTGTTCCGTTGTACATAATGCTTTCTTGGTCATATATAAGGTAACAAAAATGGTTCTGACAGTTCCTTATTATATCTTTTCAGCACGCATGCTGCAGACTTCTGTACAGCACAGCTTAAAGACATAGGCAAAGTCAATATCTCTGGCTAAACACTTATAAGGTCCCAAAGGCGAAATCTATTGGCTATGCCAGTGCTTGTTTTCATACTGGGAAGGTTCCTTCCTTCTCCATCTGAGTGGTACGATAATAATTAACATTTTGCTTTACACCGCAGGATGGGTTTCTTGCCTGAGAAACTTGCAAGCATTTTGTCGCTAGAACTCAGGAATATTGGGAGCATTTAAGAAAGTGTCATCAAGTAACCTAAATATGTCAGATAAACCGCTGGACATTTTTAGGTATTGGATTGAAAAGGGGAAACACCTTGTATGCCTCCTCAACGCTTATTTTCTTTTGTTTGATTTCATTCAGTGACTTTTCTGTAATGTCAGTATTAATCGGTTTAGCTGCCTCAGATATTTGTCTTGATGTTTCAATTAGCACTCTCCCTCAGACGTTGGGCCTTCAAAGGGTTTAGAACCCTTAGAATTATGTGCCATGAGATGAGTCATCTCGGACCGCAGAGACATGAACTTCCTCTGTTTCTAATGTGTCACAAGACGACCATAAGACTGAATTTCTAACAGTTACATTATTTGCCTTGAAAAAGCCCTTGGCTTGTTAGCCATAGGGGTGAAACACGTGTTGGCTGTTTTCTGATTTTATTTCCTTTGGGATAAAATAAATACAGGCCCAAAACTGACAACTCCTTTCAACACCCCAGGATTTTATGTATATACATATTCGTGCACAACCTGTCTTACATCTAATAATCTCTCCTAACTGGTGGACTTTGAGTGTAGCCACCTGACGGGTTTTGTGCCCCACAACAAATTGGGTCCTGTCTGTTTGTGTGTGAACCCCAGCAGCTTACCCCTCTACAAGATAAACTGATACATGGGTTGCCTGATGACACACAGACCTCTTGATTTCCTTTTCCTTGGTCCACTTTTTTGCCGCAACACATCAAGGTGTCCAGCAAACTGCTGATCTCTTTTGATCCATCTAGCTACTGTGGAATTAGAACCTTCCTAGACATACCATTTACCAAAACACAGTGGCTTGGTTGTAGTTCCTCCGAGCCCAGTGTAACAGGCGATATGCTCCAGCATAATTTTTAGAGGAAATCTTTCAACAGATGAAATCTATGTAGACGGAAATAAAAGTATGCGTAACAGAAGAACACATGATCGGTGGGTTGCCTCGACGTTTTTTGACTTCTTAAAAAAAAAAAAAACATTGTCTATGCGTGGCTCACTTCGTGGGATTTGCTGCCTTTTGTCTAGGTGCATACTTTCAAGGTTTAATACCCACTGTTGTTATTTTGATCTCTCCTGGGCACAGAACTCACCAGCCACCACTGCTAGAATGATCCCTCCTGGGCACAGAACTCACCAGCGCTAGTCAGCAGCGGCCGCCATAAGCAAAGGGTGGTGGGTGGAGTTGTGCAGGAGGGTTTAGAATACAATATTTAATTAAACTTACCTTTAGCCGCCGGCCACCTCCAGCATTGCGCTGCTTCTCTTTCTCTTCGTGGGTGAGGTCCCAGCAGCCCATGGGATGGACTCCCATTCAATCCCCATTTAGCAGAGCAGCGCAGGGATTGGCTTGAGCAGGTAGTCTAGATGCCCTGCTCAGACCAGGGAGTCTGTGGGGTTTCTCCAATCCGGCTGCTCAATGCAGCTAGGCTGGAGAAAATCTAAGTGCGCATGTGTGTTTTGGTCGGCCTGAGACAGCCGGCCGAAACATATATGAGCACTTAGGGAGTGGAGTGCACATAGCAGTCCTCCTCTTCCTTTTAAGCCTCGGCCGCACCCCTCCCAGCACCACTAGCTAGGAGCCGGCAAATGTAAATTAAAACGATGCACGAACATTTTTTGAATTTACATTTGCTGGCACCTCCGCCACTAGGCATAGGACTCTCCAACGACCGCTGATAGTGCAATTACTCCTGTGAACAGGGCTCACCAGCCACCATTGATAGTGGGATCCCTCTTGAGGATAGGATTCAACAGCCACCACTGGTAGCGTGATCCCTCCTGGGGACAGAACTCACCAGCCACCACTGCTAGTGTGATCCCTCCAGGGGACTGGACTCACCAGCCACCACTGCGATTGTGATCCCTGCTGGGGACAGGACTCACCAGCCGCCACTGCTAGTGTGATCCCTCCAGGGGACAAGACTCAACAAAGCAAACACAAGGAGATGATGGACAGAGCGCTGAAACTTTTCAGACACTCACACCAGTCACAGATCTGGGTTGAATCCATCCCTATTCTTTAGCTCACTTTGCCACCTCAGTTCAGGCCCAGCCATATGCAAATCACTCTTGACTCTGTGCCTGATGGAAACAGTCCAGCCCGAACTGCCAAGCCAGGTCTTCCCTGAACCGGAAACAAGCATCCTGGGACCGGTTTCTGGGTAACACCCTTCATCAGCCAGGCTAGCTTGAATCCAGTGGCAAAGTGAGCAAGGGACCCAAGTCTGGGCATACACTGCCAACTTAGGGCAAACAAAGCAAACACAAGGAGATGATGGACGGAGCGCTGAAACTTTTCAGACACTCACCTCCAGTCACAGATCTGGGTTGAATCAATCACCATTCTTTAGCTCACTTCGCCACCTCAGTTCAGACCCAGCGATATGCAAATCAGTCTTGACCCTCTGCCTTATGGGAACAGTTCAGCCCAAACTGCCAAGCCAGGTCTTCCCTAAACTAGAAACAAGCATCCTGGGACCGGTTTCTGGGTAAAACCCTTCACCGGCAAGGCTAGCTTGCATCCGGTGGCAAAGTGAGCAAGGGACCCACGTCTGGGCATACCCTGCCAACAAGACTCAACAACCACCACTGCTACTGGTACTGTGATCCCTCCAGGGGACAGAGCTCAACAGCCACCAGTGCCACTGTGATCCCTCCAGGGGAAAGCACTCAACAGCCACCACTGCTAGTGTGATCCCTTCTGGGGTCAGGACTGGCCAGTCACCACTGCTATTGTGATCCCTGCTGGGGACAGGACTCAACAGCCACCACTGCCACTGTGATCCCTCCAGAGGACAGGACTCACCAACCACCACTGCTAGTGTGATCCCTTCTGGGGTCAGGACTGGCCAGTCACCACTGCTATTGTGATCCCTGCTGGGGACAGGACTCAACAGCCACCACTGCCACTGTGATCCCTCCAGGGAACAAGACTCACCAGCCACCACTGCTAGTGTGATCCTTCCGGAGGACAGGACTCAACAGCCACCACTGCTATTGTGATCCCTCCTGGGGTTATGACTCACCAGCCACCACTGCTGGTGTGATCCCACCAGGGGACAGGACTCAACAGCCACCACTGCTAGTGTGATCCCTCCAGGGAACAAGACTCAACAGCCACCACTGCCACTGTGATCCCTCCTGGGGGCCAGGGCTCACCAGCCACCATTTCTAGTGTGCGCCCTCCTAGGGTCAAGACTCACCAGCCACCACTGCTAGTGAGATCCCTACAAGGCGCGGTTTTCATAGAATAAAACAACGTCTCCCAAAGGAAAGGGTGCGGTTGACCTGCTGGTATCTTGGGGTGCAGGTATTAGTATAGCAGAGAAAAATTATGTGGCACAGCCTCGGCAGCATGATCGAAACTGGTCGGCGTCCAACTTGTTGGCTTAACCTGTCTAATAGAGTTGGCATGGTGCAAATTGTGGTATGTTGCGGGCTCTGCTAATTCTACCAGGGGCATGTGTGACAAGCGGCCAACTGCCCGCCCTCACCCTCAGTTTCTACAGTACTGATGGAGATGATGTAATAGTGGTGCTCTAGACCTTGGGGAAGGAGGGCTGGCAGAGTCTGATTGTATCTACTAGATTGCACTGCCCTGGTAAGAGACGTGCCAGGGCATGAGGACCAGTGACTGCACCCTTACACTTCCCAGGGATACTGCTTCTTGAATGTATGTGGGGAGTTTGTTGTCTGGGAATGGCTCAAAACATGTGGTGGGCCCATTGCCTCATTCAGCTTCCACTAACACTCCATTCCCCCCTGCACCATTCCGCCCACCCAGATGCTGCCAACAAGTTCTCTTCCTGCCTTGCTGAGAAATATGCTGTCAGTATTAGATGCTGACCAGAAACGCACTGTAATTAAAACCGATGGCCCTTGAGTCAGCACAAGCCTCCCAAACAATATTACCAGGCAGAACGTTTGCTGTCGCTAGAATTACAGGCCCCATATCCTGGCAGCAGTCCAGATCCGCAGTGACATCATCATTGAGGGACGCACGCTGGCTGCAGGCTGGAACCCGGCTGTCATTAAAGCTGAGGCCTTAGGCTTTTGGGCATGTCAGACACCTACTGTTATTAAAACAAAGAAAGGTATGAAGGTGAACAGTCGCATGTTTTACTCAAAATGTGTTGTCTATGAAATGTTTAGCACCACGGTTTTAGCAAGCATAGGCAATGTGAAGAATACGTTTCTGTATTACCCAATTTCACACTCCTTAGTGTATCGACCATAGAAAGTTGAACGACAGAGCCAATCTGCTGGGATTTAGACTTGTGACCTGCAGGTCACAGGGACGTCAGCAATGAATGCTGTCTCGTCCCACTATCAATAAAAGTGACATTTTCTTTTCTGGAGGTCAGTGGGGGTTCTGGTCGGAGTGGTTTTGGTTAAGCAGAGACGCCATAACAGGTGTGAATCTCAGTTCACCCTCCACATATATTGTAAGATGGATTGATCATTTTGTGTTACCCCGATATGGGGTTAGTCAGAAGATGGGATCACTTTATGTGAATTCGGGTATGCACAGCTATGGATGCGCCATTCTTTCATCCTAGCATATAGTATTATATTGTGTATTCCATTTCAATGAAAGTATCTGCCTTTTGCACACTTTGTAAGTCCTTGCTCACAGATGTGCTAGCAAGGGACCCACCACAGTTACTGTGAAGTAAGTCTGTCAACTGTAGCCCTGTATATATATTGAAGCAAAACAATACTACAAGTACCACAATGCAATGCTGCAAGCAGGCCAGAATGAATTACTCACAACATGGATGGGAAAACCTGAGCTAGCTGGGTGAACTTTACATTGTCTTATTTTTCATGGATTTCTGCATTTCTCGCATTGCAAACTGAAGTGCTTCGAGGCACACTTACAGTTATGGGAGGTGAGTGAACGGAGGAACTTGTGTAAAGTCACACAGTGCAAGTAACAAAGAAGCTGTGATGCTATATCTGTTGGCTCCTCGGTTTGGAGCAGAGTGGCTAGGTGGTCTGTCTTAGCAACGAATCACCATTGCCAACCCTGTGCTTTCCACACACCTGGTGTGAATTGTGATGGAAAACCACGGAATGAAGGCTGAGGAGCTGCCACGTGGCCCCATACCCTGTGTGGCACCATCAGCCAGTTCTAGCTTTTTAGCAAGTGGTCCCTTGCTTGCTGGGGCTTGTAGTTTTATGTTTTCCATTATACCTGTGGAATTAAATGTCCAAGAATGCCACATGCTGTTGGCTACAGACAGCACTAGTTAAAAGGGTCACGTGTGACATGAGGCCTCTTGGTAGGTGTATAATTACAGGGATGCATCGACTCCTTTGTAAATATTTAAGTTCTGTAAAAAAAAACTTTTAAAAAACGGTAATTTTTTAGATCTTCTGAAAATAAATCTGCATATTGCAGCAGAACATGTTGATCTAAAAGGAGTGACTTGTATTTTTTTTATTTCCAAGTATACTTTTCATTTTCTAATTTGTTAATGAATGTTTCTTTGTTAGGTCAACATGATGTATTATGTTAGGAATGTGGCAACCCTGGATTTTCAAATGCTCTTTGCTGACACTTGTTCCTTGGGATAGTTTTGCTATTACATAAAGTATATCTTTCAGGTGGACATCATCTTCCTAAAATAACGCATTTTCCAGTAATTTCTCCAGCTTATTCATGAAAAGAAAGTGACAAATGTTCTCTGATTAGTAAAACTGTGAAAAAATGCTGGTGAAAAGAAACACAATTGATGTTTGGTTCACCAAACGTATGTTGTGGATTCTATTTTCTTAAATAGTGGAAAATACTGCCTTGACTCGTTGTTGGAGCTCTTATCTACTGGTTGGAATGCACACCCAGGGTATACACCTGTTACAACGCATTTTTTACTCCGCACTACCACTACAACGCGACCATTACTCCGCATACTATTACAACGCATTGCGCTGGGGGGCGCTCTAGGATAGGGAATAAGTTTAATTTTCTATCCAACACCTTCCCTAGTGTCCACGGGGACTGGAGTTGGAATAGAAAATTATACTTACCACTATCCAGCACCTCTAAGCGCTATGCGTTGTAACGGTATTCGTTGTAAATACCGCGTTGTAATGGTATGCGGAGTAAAAGTATGCGTTGTAACGTCATACATCCCACACCCAGGCTGTGTGACCAAGCCAGCGCTCTTCTCCTTGACTGCAGCACACAGATAACACATCTAGTTTGCCTGCCCTGAGGCATTTCTTAGGAGGTTGAACACTTAAAGAGCTCTCTGCACAACAAGGCTGGATTAAAAAAAAAACACATGGCGAAAGAAACTCGGGTAAACATTGACCTTGTTGCTCAACCCTCTGTCGTATCGCATGCATGGTAATCGGATGCTGTGATGTGGCGCAACAACAGGCGACAAAGAAGGTATTGGCTCACTTTGTACCCCCACAAAGAAACAGTCTCAAAACATGAACTGTTCCGGGTGCGGGTCCAGTGGGAAGTCCTTTGCAGCTCCCGCACCAAAGGAGCAGTGTGGGAGACCACACGGCCTCCTCCCGGTCCCAAGCCTGCCAAGCACACTCACTGGAAGTGAGCACCCCCACTGATGCCGCAACTGCTAAATTCCGCTGCCTAGAGCCAGAAGCGTCACTAGAGCACCCACCCGACTCAGCTGACGCGAGCAACAAGGCCCAGGCCGTTAAACTCTGCAGTGAGTCGCGAGATCTCGGATGCAAGATCTTGTGCCAAAAAGGAAGCCATGTTGAAATCGGGCGTCTCTCCTTACAATACATAGGAGCCATATTTGTAAGTCAAGAAAACACACAACGGCCTCACAATGCGACAAATAAGCATACAGCTGTCCAGAAGCAGGGAAGAACGGATTGGCATTAATCATTCTGCCAGTGACCAAGCCAATGGCAGCGGCGGCAATTTAAAGTGAGAAAATAATAATAAATAAATAATGAAGAACTAAAGCCAACGGAAAAGAAGCAACGTCTCATTTCCTGTATTTAGGAACCCAAGTGAACAAACTGCACAACCATGGTGAGAGGCTAGCCATGCTCGGACAGAAGAGGTATTACATTTAAGTAACAGTTGCCGAAGAGAAAAGGGCGATACAGCAGTTTCGACAGGCCCGCAGAGAGTAAGAGCATCTTGTTTCGCGCATGTAAGAACAAGTGTTTGGATTCAGGTATCTGTAGGGACCACAGCAAGCGGCAATGGAGACCATCAACACTGCAAGTGCAGTAACGTTGTCAGGCGATTGAATGTCCAGCTCCTTCTTCCTTCACTCATTGTCATTTGACCTCAGTCCGCAATGGGAGGAATAGCATTGAGTGCTATTTAGCTTTCACCTCCAAGAATCACACCAGTGAGCAGGCCAGGGAGCTCTTCCTGAACCCACTGGAAGATGCCATTGAAGACCTACTAACAACATTTCCCATTGAGTCAACCGCAACATACAGAGGCCTAGTGAAATTCCTGAATTAAGACTTCCACCTGAAGGGCCACACTAACTTTGACATATACCAATACAGGTAGACATTGAGCTGATGAGTCTGTGGATGATTTTGCCACCAGACCATGGGGACTAGTGACTTACTGTAAATTTGACAAATTCAAACATCAGGAGGCCATACTTCTAAGAATCATTGAGGGGTGTCACTCAGTATTTCACATCAAAGTCCAAAAGGAGGTCCTCAAACTACATAAAATAGTCCACATGCCCAAGATGTATGCAATAGTGGTGATGCTTTCAACATGGCGGCGATGGAATACAAAGACAGAGCAAGCACATGAGATGACATCTCAGGTGAAGCCCAGAGATAAGAAGCAATTGGCATCAACCAGGTGCAAGAAGACATGCTACTGCTGCGGTCTCACCATTCTGGTGTCAGACTCATGGTTGGACAGTGGTGTCACACCTGCAACAAAGATAACCATTTTGCAAGTGTGTGCCAAGCAAACACATCCAAAATTGGATGGGGATCACCTTGAGAGGTGTGGATACAAGCTCACGTGATACGCCAGACAGATGAACAAAGTCACTTCTCATCCACCGAGCTCTGCTCAGAAAGAAGAGACAGCGAACGCCTATGCTTATTTTTGGAGGCCCAATCACCAGCGCACGAATTGGAGCAGATACAAATACGGATGTATGACGTTACAAAGCATACTTTTACATCGCATGCCTTTACAACGCGGTTTTTACATCGCATACCTTTACAACTCATAGCGCTTTGGGGTGCTGGATAGTGAATAGTTTAATTTACTATTCCAACTCCAGTCCCCATGGACACTAGGGAAGGTGTTGGACAGTAAATTAAACTTATTCCCTATCCTAGAGCACCCCCCAGCGCAATGCGTTGTAATGGTTTGCGTTGTAAAAGTTGCGTCGTAAAGGCACTGCGTGGTAAAAGTTGCGTTGTAAAGGATGTTTCCCTACAAATACTAGAGTAAAATAGACATTAAAAAATCTGGGTCCATGTTCAGCAAGTAGGCCAACATACTGTCACATTAGTGCCACCGGCAACATTATGTATGCACCTGAAAACAAAAAGATGTTAGTGCAGCCATAGCTGTCATCATTCATTGCAGATGTCTTGCAGTGAAGTGCAAGTGATAATAAACCTTTGGGAAAGCTCTGCAAGACTCTCACTTATAGCCCACCTCACTCAAGAGAAGAGCCACATGCTCAGAGGTGAAGTACCTGCATCATGCCTGCTCAGCAATGTCAAAGCACAACACATGAAGCTCATCCCAATGACCAAAACCGTGGCATCCCAACACCAAATCTTAAGTAAACACCCAGCACTATTTCAAAGATTAGGAAAGCTGAAGGACATGCAAGCTGCTCACATAAACAAAGGGATCTGACCAGTGGCTCAGAATCACAAAGTGCCAGTGCACCTACTGCAGTAAGCAGAGAAAGAAATAGAGAGTCTGATAGAATAAGATATTTGTTACCTTGCCCTAGCGAAACACAATGCAGGTATGTATATGTGTGCCATAAGGCCCGTGGATACCAAACACACCATTGAGAGAGAATGACACCCAGATCCACACCATTCCAACATGATCAGCTGCCTCAGTGGGACTTGTGTGTTCTCCAAACTGGATCTCTACATGGGAAACTGTGAGTTGGAACTTGAACCGCAGTCCTGCTATATTACAACATTCTTGACACACTTGGGTCTGTTCTGGTATTAGCACCTCAGCCTTCGGAGTGTCGTCTTTGGCAGAAATCTTTAAACAATAGTTTTGTATATTCACATTCACATAGCACACTTTCGCTATTTTTATATATTTTAATACGACTTTTGACACCAAAGCCTTCCTAATTAGGCAAAGGTGCCACACTTTAATTTTACTAAGGGTTCAAGCACTCAAGAATAAAATACTTGAAGTGAGTAGTGTTGGCCCTTTTTAAACACAATTTTGATAGTCTTGAACACATAAAAAACGAAACCAGCTCCACTGTAATCAGGTGTCGCAGCACACCCTGTAGGCACTCGGCCTATGGGGTGGGACCCCGATGATGAAGCATGTCACCAACCAGGTTGGTGAGTGAGGGGTCTTCTATAAGGATATGCATTATCCAGCAACAGGTTGGGGCAAAATGTGCTGACCAGAGCGTTTGTGCTCATTGTTAGAGAGCTATTTCTCTCTACCCACGAGGGGTTACTCCTCTATTGTTGTTTCAAGTCCTTTACATGGTCACAAGAGTGTGCCAAAGCCTCGAAGTTCATAAAAAATGAGTTACATTTATCGATCATCTGGTATACTTTGACCCTGACCTATGCATTGAGTTGACCGGTGATGCTAAGCCTAGTGGATTTGGGAACCATCCTGGCCAAAAACAAATTAGTATGAGGCTCCCGATGGAGGATCGCCACTTATACCAGTTGAAGTTTAACAGAGGCAGAAAAAGCATATTCAGAACATGGAAAGGAAAGCCATGGTATAGGCCACAAATGCCACCACATGTTCCTATATGGAAAACATTCCGCCCTTATGACAGGCCAACAGGGGTTTCGGACAATTCACAGAAACCAAGGAGCCAAAATCCCGCCAAAAATAGAAAGGTGGAGAATACTTCTGATGGAATACGACTTCAAGATAATCCACAAATGTTGAAAAGACTGTAATCCATCTAACTGTGTGTTGAGACAACCCCTCCCTTTTGTTGAGAATCCATCACTAGCAGAAAAATACATCCATTTAATGCTGTGCCAATCAACCAATTAACAAGTCTCCATGGAGAAGCTGACATTGGAATCAAAACAGGATGCTACAATGAACATCAGTGCAGCCTACATTTGAGAATAAAGACCTGAATAAGTACGTGGATCAGAGCCATCATGCAACCGCAACCAGTTTCCTTCCTGGCGACCTGGTGTTGGTGCAGAAATGTTAGTGGCAAAACTCTGGTCTCCCATTTCAAGAACCCCCCAATGAGGGTGGCATGAGTCAAAGGAACCATGGTATCTGGGGTGTCTGGCTGACAGCCATCACTCTGAATGTCTTACAGTTCAAAGAAATGACACCCTGCAGTCATCTGAGCCACAAGTTACTGAGATGATCAAAATGGCACTAAAAACCTCAGGCCTGCAAGCAACAAAGTCATCCAACCAACAGATCCAGAGATGAGAGCGAAAAGATGATCTCAGCTTACAAAATGGTGCCGCCACCAGGCAGTGACTGTCTCGCTCCACCTGGAGACCACAGTGACCATAACCTTTGTATTCAGGTGTGTATCTCTATTTCTCCTGCATCCAATTCCTTTGCTCATAGTTACTTTTCGTTTTCTTTCCCAAGGAAGGGTGAGGTGTTCCTGTAGCATGCAGGGCAATAAGACCCCGCAGCCAGACGTACCATGGTCACCTTGCCCAGGACATCATGCACTTTTCTGCTGAACGGGGGGTGGGGGGGGGGGGGGACAGGTAGGAGGATCAGAAGAAGGACGAGGAAGGACTCTCTGGTGGGGAGGCTATCTGCCCACAGAAGGAGTTTTCTACCTCTAGGGAGAGACGAATCAAAATAGACCCATACATACTGGGCAACCTGCCTCTGCGTGATTCTCTGGTGCGGCAAAACGGTCAACACGACACCCCCTGTCCCCTTAGTACACCCAAGTCAAGCACCCTTTGCCCCTCTGGATCCTACGCCCATGTCTCTATCTTGTAGGGTTTCAGACCTCTGCTACCGTCCATAGCAACCATGCAGTACTCGCTTACGTGTTTCTAATGGAACCATGACATTCAGCCTCGTCTTGGTACACGTTCATGCAGACGTGTGCAGAAGCATAAATCCAGCCCTCAGAACAGCATCTGGCCCCATGCCAACACCCAGGCTGTGCCTGTGGTTGCAATGGTTCTGCATGAGCGAAGATTCACTGGCTGCTGGCGTCCTTTCACAACCGGTTTCCTCCCAACACTGCTTCAAACCAGCGCGAAAATAGCTCCCATACAAATGTCGGGGTGCGCGTGCCATTACGACATGCAAGGCCTTTTTTTTGCACTTTTTAATGGAATCTTCACGCCCTCCCTTTGTGTGTTTTACTCCCCGCGGTTGTGCTAGAAACTGTTCGCATTACGCACGCCGCCGCTCTGGCAATCCGTGACCCAGTTCTGAAATCACGTTGTAATCAGGAAGAATTGAAATGGAACATTCGAGAGCTTTTAGCCCGCCAGCCTCGCGGGCACCTTTGTGGGCCCTACTTATGACTAGCCGCCTCAGGGTGGGTGTTCTGGGCACTTTCCATTCAAAGCCAGCCGTCCCCTCCCACCCCACGCCCTGTCCATTCTGTGGCCTCCGAAGAAGTCGCTTAACAAAAGCAGTACATTATTACATAATCATACACTCGTTTTGAATTTGCGTACTTTCTCTGCACGCAGCAGGATTTGGCACATATTAATATTTGAATAATGTTTCTGCGTAAATAAAATACCTCGCAGCGTCGGAAAAGTAGAAATTAATGACCGTATGACATTCTTAGCAGACCTGGCTGTGTCTAAAGACGGTTTTCTAAAGCACGGTTTGCCTTGCGCGGTACAGAGGCGCTTCCTGTAGGCAGCCACACACAGGGCTCGAATCAGGGTAACAAGCGGGTGGACGGCGTCCCCCACTTATTTTAACGGATGGACGCCGTCCCCCCTGCCAAACAGCTGGACTTCACGCAGAGCTGCCACCTAGTGGACGATAGTGTAAAAAAGCATGCATGCAGGTAATGAAAGGAACAATCAAACCTGAGGCAGTGCACGCATCCACTAGTGGAAGTTGTGCAGTCATTCTAAGACCACATTTGTCATTTAAAGCCAAGAGTCACTCATTTCACGCACAGTGTAAATATTGGACAGTGTTTGGTATTGTTCGCATTGTTAGAGAAAAAGAAAAACGGGACGTGTTTATTACTATTCGCTTACTGGATCGGCCTGGCGGTAAGGGTCCCACTGTGCTGATGGCTTATGAGCTGGTTGGGGGGAAGGAACCGTCAACACAGACGCCTCAAACTTTTCTACTAATTTATAACTAACCGCATTTTAATGTGATGAGGATACAAGCCACCTTTCGTGACGTCACTTCCTATCATGACGTCACTCTCGGTGACAGCGTCCCCCCACTTCTTTTTTAGGTCTCGCTGAGCCAATGCGCTTGCGCATTGCTGGCGAGATTCTAGTAAGCGGTCCGAAAAGTCTGCCAAAACTGCGGATTAGCCACAGTTCATGTGAGACAGGCACGTGGACGAGGCCAGCCACGTCACACACCAACACACCACCATTTGTCTGTGCCTGGGCATCAGACTTCAAAGGCTGCCGCTTCCCCCATCAAACTTCAAAGGCTGCCGCTCCCCCGCCCCCCACATCAGACTTGAAAGGAATGCTCCCGCTCCCCGCCCCCTGCCCCCACAGCAATGCCGAGAGCTTGTTCTCAGCGCTAACCAGTAAGTAACTTGATTTGCTTTGTTAAAATTCACCCGTGCTCAATTTGTTGTCATTTGAAAGACGTGAAAAGCTGAGCTGCCATTCTTTGTCTTACCCACATCGACTCTTTGTGCACTCGTGGCAAAGTCGTCAGGGCAGAAGGCATGAATGTGTTCACAATCATGTAAAAAAAAAAATCACTTAAAAAAAATGCCAAAAACACTGCAAAGATTTATAACTGTTGTACCAGGGTGAACATCTGCATTTCAACCTCTCTCCACCTCTCTCTCTCTCTCTCTACCTCTTTCTCTCTAACTCTCTCTCTCTCTCTCTCTCTCTCTCTCTCTCTCTCTCCACCTCTCTCTCCACCTCCCTCTCCACCTCTCTCTCCACCTCTCTCTCTCTCTACCTCTTTCTCTCTACCTCTCTCTCTCTCTACCTCTCTCTCCTCTCTCTCTCTCTACCTCTCTCTCTCTACCTCCCTCTCTCTACCTCTCTCTCTACCCCTCTCTCTCTCTCTCCCTCTCTCTCTACCGCTCTCTCTACCCCTCTCTCTCTACCCCTCTCTCTACCCCTCTCTCTCTACCCCTCTCTCTCTCTCTACCTCTCTCTCTACCTCTCTCTCTCTACCTCTCTCTCTCTACCTCTGCACGCCACACACAGCTGCACGCCACACACTGCTGCACGCCTCACACTGCTGCACGCCTCACACTGCTGCACGCCTCACACTGCTGCACACTGCTGCATTACTCACACTGCTGCATGCTGCACACTGCCGCATGCCTCACACTGCTGCATTACTCACACTGCTGCATGCTGCACACTGCTGCACGACACACTGCTGCACGCCACACACTGCTGCACGCCACACACTGCTGCATGCCTCACACTGCTGCACGGCTCACACTGCTGCACACTGCTGCATTACGCACACAGCTGCATGCTGCATGCTGCACACTGCTACACTCATCACACTGCTGCATGCCTCACACTGCTGCATGCTGCACACTGCTGCACGACACACTGCTGCATGCCACACACTGCTGCACGCCTCACACTGCTGCCCGCCACACACTGCTGCACGCCTCACACTGCTGCACGCCTCACACTGCTGCACGCCTCACACTGCTGCACGCCTCTCACTGCTGCATTACGCACACTGCTGCATTACTCACACTGCTGCACGCCTCACACTGCTGCATGCCTCACTGCTGCATTACTCACACTGCTACATGCTGCACACTGCTGCACGACACACTGCTGCATGCCTCACACTGCTGCATGCCTCACACGCTGCACGCCTCACACTGCTGCACGCTTCACAATGCTGCACGCCTCACACGGCTGCACGTCTGACACTGCTGCACGCCTCACACTGCTGCACCCCACACACTGCTGCACGCCTCACACTGCTGCACGCCACACACTGCTGCACGCCTCACAATGCTGCACGCTGCATACTGATGCATTACTCTCTCTACCTCTCTCTACCTCTCTCTACCTCTTTCTCTCTAACTCTCTCTCTCTCTCTCCACCTCTCTCTCCACCTCCCTCTCCACCTCTCTCTCTCTACCTCTTTCTCTCTACCTCTTTCTCTCTACCTCTCTCTCCTCTCTCTCTACCTCTCTCTCTACCTCTCTCTATCTCTACCTCTCTCTCTCTCTCTCTCTCTCTCTCTCTCTCTACCTCTGCACGCCTCACACTGCTGCACGCCTCACACTGCTGCACACCTCACACTGCTGCACGCCACACACTGCTGCATGTCACACACTGCTGCACGCCTCACACTGCTGCATGCCTCACACTGCTGCATTACTCACAGTGCTGCATGCTGCACATTGCTGCACGCCTCACACTGCTGCACGCCTCACACTGTTGCATTACTCACAGTGCTGCATTACTCACACTGCTGCATGCTGTACACTGCGGCACGACACACTGCTGCACACCACACGCTGCTGCACGCCTCACACTGCTGCACTCCTCACACTGCTGCACGCTTCACACTGCTGCATTACTAACAATGCTGCACGCTGCACACTGCTGCACACCTCACACTGCTGCACACTGCTGCATTACTCACACTGCTGCACGCTGCACACTGCCGCACGCCTCACACTGCTGCATTACTCACACTGCTGCATGCTGCACACTGCTGCACTCCTCAGACTGCTGCACGCCTCACTGCTGCATGCTGCACACTCCTGCACGACACACTTCTGCACCACACACTGCTGCACGCCTCACACTGCTGCACACTGCTGCATTACTCACACTGCTGCATGCTGCACACTGCTGCACTCCTCACACTGCTGCACGCCTCACACTGCTGCATGCTGCACACTGCTGCATGACACACTGCTGCACGCCACACACTGCTGCACGCCTCACACTGCTGCATGCTGCACACTGCTGCATGACACACTGCTGCACGCCACACACTGCTGCATGCCTCACACTGCTGCAGCCTCACACTGCTGCATGCCACACAATGCTGCACGCCTCACACTGCTGCACGCCTCACACTGCTGCACCCCTCACACTGCTGCATGCCTCACACTGATGCACGCCTCACACTGCTGCACGCCTCACACTGCTGCACGCCACACACTCCTGTAAGCCACACACTGCTGCACCCCACAACCTGCTGCACCCCACACACTGCTGCACCCCACACACTGCTGCATTACTCACACTGCTGCAAGCTGTACACTGCTGCATTACTCCTACTGCTGCATGCTGCACACTGCTGCATTACTCACACTGCTGCATGCTGCACACTGCTGCACGACACAATGCTGCACGCCTCACACTGCTGCACGCCTCACACTTCTGTACGCTGCACACTGCTGCATTACTCACACTGCTGCACGCCTCACACTGCTGCACGCCACACCCTGCTGCACGCCACACCCTGCTGCACACTGCTGCATTACTCACACTGCTGCATGCTGCACACTGCTGCACGACACAATGCTGCACGCCTCACACTGCTGCACGCCACACACTGCTGCATGCCACACACTGCTGCACGCCTCACACTGCTGCACGCCTCACACTGCTGCACGCCTCACACTGCTGCACGCCTCACACTGCTGAACGCTGCACACTGCTGCATGCTGCACACTGCTGCATTAGCCACACTGCTGCATTACTCACACTGCTGCACGCCTCACACTGCTGCACGCATCACACTGCTGCACGCCTCACACTGCTGCACGCTGCACACTGCTGCATTACTCGCACTACTGCACGCCACACACTGCTGCATGCCACACACTGCTGCACGCCTCACACTGCTGCACGCCTCACACAGCTGAACGCCACACAACACCACCACATCGCTCAGGGACACCACCATATCACTCTAGGACACCACCACATCACTCAGGGACACCACCACATCACTCAGGGGCACCACCACATCACTCAGGGACACCACCACATCACTCAGGGGCACCACCACATCACTCAGGGGCACCACTCAGGGACCCCACCACATCACTCAGGGACACCACCACATCACTCAGGAACACCACCACATCACTCGGGGACACCACCACATCATTCGGGGACACCACCACCTCACTCGGGACACCGCCACACCACTCGGGGACACCACCACATCACTCTGGGACACCACCACATCACTCTGGGACACCACCACATCACTCTAATACACCACCACATCACTCTAATACACCACCACATCATCACTCAGCCCAACCACATCATCACTCAGCACCACAACAGCATCACTCAGCACCACAACAGCACTGTCATTGCTTGCTACCAACAGGCATTGCCGTAGCCAATAGGACTCGCATTAGGAAAGTGTAAGCTATTGGCTTTGTGAATAACAATGCTCTTAATTTATATATTTTCAAAGCTAACACATATTTTAAAAAAATGTCATTTACAATACCAATAGCTCGCACTTTACTAATGCGAGACCTATTGCATTGCAAATGCTTGTTTAGGACTTGTGCCCTGGCCCCACACACACCCACACCCACACAAGTAAGCACAGTGCCCCCCCCCCCCCCCCCATATCGTACAGATATTAGTTTGCCTTGGGCTGCTGAATTGGTGCCTCCTGAATAGGTTGGTCCACCCCCTGCGCCGGTGCCCGACCTTATACCACTGAGGAAGGACCTCTAGTTCATGTTATGTGGAAATGACTCAAATACGCCATTTCAGGGTGCCACGTGACATAGTTCACGTTGCCCTTCTTGCGACTTCCCGTATATTCCAGTCAGACAAAATAACCACAGTGGGACGTAACGGAGCTTTGGCGGCTTTGCTAACTATCCCTTTCACGACGAACGTGGAGAAATGTTGTTTTCCCAGTTCAGTTGTGGTTGGAAAGTTTTCTTGGGACTTTCCGTTTTGCATTGCTTATCTGCCGCCTTACGTTGGCGATAAACCAGATTGTTGACATAAGGCTGACCTAGAGACAAACGCATTTCTATTTTTCGCCTCTGATTATGCAGTAATAAAAGGACCAACTTATGCGGCAGTTTTGACTAAAATATGTAGCACGAAAAGGCTAAGTATGCTGCACCTTCTGTGGCATGATTCTCTAGTTCGACATTTTAACACGGATTGACAACGTCTGGACGAAAGTTTCACCTTATTTATACCAGTTTAGCACCTAAATACCTCTAAGGGCAACTAAAAGGTGACCAGTTACCCTTTACAGAGGATGTGCCACTCGGTGGCACCAAGTCTGGCGCTTTTCAAATGTAACTTTTGATCCCCTTTGGCTAGACGCTATGTTGTTTTGTTGAAAATAAGCAAATTACAACACTTGCCAACTCACAATGTACAACTATGTGTCACAAGATATTGGCTCCTTTCACAGTGAAGAGCTGATATCACATGGTGCACCTAGGGGATTTCCAACTTGCCTTTGAACGCAGCCAATGTCCAAACCTAATAACTGGTAAAATATATTCCTGAGTAAATCTACTATTTGTATATATACCTCTAACCACTAGTATATGTAGTAGACCTTTGTACTTACTACCATTCCTATGTGAGTTTAGAGTTTGTATCTCTTCCTTGAGTGACTTTACAACTTGTACATTTGCAATTTTTTCTGTTTGTATCTCTTCCTTGTGTAACTTTACAACTTGTACATCAGCAATTTGTTTCTGTTTGTATCTTTTATGTAACTCATATAATCCAAAGTCCTTATGTAACGCAACTGGTTCTTTTGTAAAGCGCTCTGACACCTTCGGGTAATTATTGCGCTATTTAAAATCGCATTAAATCAAATAAATAAATTAAGGGGTGTGAAAACACCTCAGGGCATTGGTGGTAGGCTCAGCAAGTCTTTTGTCTTTTTTGGAGGGTGGGGGTGCAGTCAATGGAGGCAGAGGCAGAATTGCCTCTCAAGCAAGTTCTCAGCATGAAGTCCCACCTCTCCGAGGCCACGCCCCTTCCACAAATGGTGTTTTGTTTTAAATTGGCAGGTCTAAATTATGCAGCCGAGGGTGGAATATGTGGCAAGCGTGGTAAATCCATAACTAAGCTGGAAAAGCAGCAGGATGACTTTATTCCAGGGGCTCTGATTACACATGAAACAAAGTAGTTATATTGTTTAAGCACGCACAACCCTTTTGCTGACGAGTCACGGGCAGGGTGGCGGTTAAAGGAGGGGGGACATCAAGACCACAAACACTTGCTTTGCTTGTTGCTTCAGGTTGAGGCTGGATGGAGTGCCAGCTATGACTGTGCAGTCAAAACCAGGAACACGGGCAGAACTAATAGCAAAACATTCAATCCCTGCTAAATTTGCAAAGAAGCCCTCACAATCACGTTTTCATTTCACAACCAGAGCAGCTCTCGAAGAAGTCTCCGAGAAAACCAGCATACTCCGTCTGATTGTATTTCTCTATTGAATTTAGGCATCCCAGGGCTTATGCTGAGTGCTGCTGTCGCTTCTTACAGATAGTTAAGCTTCTCTGTGCATCCTTAGTTTTGTTTAAAATTTTCAAGGGGACCCTTAGAATCTCTAAAGCTTCAGTACATAAGCATTCGGGCAATATTGTCATTCAGGGGCCATCCAGCACAGAGAAAAAAACTGTTCTCTTTGCCAAGTCCTTCATCTCTGCCAACAATTCCCAATAATAGGCATTCTAGAATTGTGATGATGTCAGCTCTGGTTTTGAGATCTTTTGTGATGTCATTCAAGGGATGGCCCCTTTAAGGCTCTTAGAACATGCAGCAGTGAGGGTTCAACACGTTTTTAGAATCTGCCTAGGAGTAGCCTCAGCAATAAACAACTATCTTTGTAAAGCTCTCTTCTTTTTCCTGTGGTGTGGAAACCCTGAGCAGAATGCAAACAAAATTGAATACTCTCTCACAGCCTCACTACCAAGCATTTTCTGTAGGTCTTGGGAAAATTATTATGCATCCCTCTAATAGGGATGCCATCGCTATCTCCTATAGTAGGCTGTAGGGGTCGGCAGACTCCAGTACCTTTAGGAGCTGAGATATACGTCTAAAAGTATTTAGAGTAAGTAGAAGGCGTAATCGTTAGATCACTTATTCAAACTTTAGGCTCCGTGTTACTCTGTATATGGTGATTGCTAAGGGAGGACTGGAAATCAAAATCAGCTCGGGACAAACATTTTTTCAAACCAGCCACACTCTGCAAGAATGGCCTATTGAGCCGTAGCAAGCTTGAGTCATTGGCAGTCCATTCAGCTCTGAAAGCAGCCTCCTAGCTGGATTCCTACCAAAATAGAGCAAGAGTGCTAAACTAACCAGTGGGGCGCGGGATTGCAATTGGTCAATTGATTGCTTTCCCAAAGGCCTGGTTGTACATTCAAGAAATGCTGTGATTTCAGTTCCTGTTCTTCAATGAATGCCACTTGAACAGACCAATAGATGAAGGGGGTTGACGAAAAGCCCCTGCCTGTATAGATACTCGTTTATATATTTTTTTGAAAGTGTGAGGCTGGTGAACAGCTATGCTATGAAAAAGTGAGGCTGGCTAGACAACTACGGTTGTCTCCAGGCCAGACCTAAAAACAGCACAGATTTCGTGTTCAGTATATGTGTTTCCAGGTTGACATTACTTTTCACCCTCAACCTGACCATTGTAATTTTGGTTGAGGTATACAATGCCTACTTATACCTTCTGCAATTTCCATCTGAGGAGATCGCCTTCCAAGGCAAAGCTTCAGGGAAATCACTGGCTTCCTGACAGTCACCACATGGCAGAACTTACATCTATACAGTCAAGGGCCTTCTATTCCGAGTCTCTCTTGATAATGGACGTCCCATGAACGCATGCCCCATTGGATACAAGGGCGTAATGAAGCACCAACTACACCAACTTCAAAGGTGGTGTCATTAAATACATATTTTATAGTTTTTAAGACCCTTCTTAAATTTGATCAGCAAACCGCAGATGACAAAATTAAAGCAGACAGTAGTACATAACACTACACGAAAGAAAACACCTTTACAACGCTGTGGGCTGGAACTAGGGATGGCAAAGTAAACAGCATGTTTAGAGAAATGCAAAGAAATTAAATAAGTGAGAGGCAAATAGAATGAGAGTGTAAAAAGAAGGAAGGTAAACAGATGGCAAGAACTGAAACAGGAAGGAAAGAAGGCTGAGAGGAATAAAAGAAGAATGGAAAGACAGAAAGGGATACAAAAAAGAAGGAAAGAAGAGAATGAATGATGGAAAATTCACGTGGGAGAACCATTTTAGCAGACATTAGAAATTGTCATGATTGTATGTTTCCCTCGCTCACTGTGATACGCTTCAAAGTGGGGGAGGGAGGTATACTATTTTTCTGACTACTCCCTTGCTTGGATATAATTTCCATTTGAATAAAGGGACATTGGGTTCTGTGCTGCTGGTAGTCTGTCTTTCTTGTCCCAATATGGACTTCAATAGGATGCATATTCTCAAATTCCTATCTGGCAAACCACAGGTAAGGTAAGGTAATTTTGTTTTATTGTTTAGTTAATTAAAGCCATAACAATTTTGGCTTAACAAAAACAAGCTAAGCACACGCTTCATAGTTGAAATGAGACTTAATGAACACTTTATCTAACATTAACAAGTAATGTCTAACATTAATTCATTATACAGAAATGGTCGAATCATTAAAAAAAAAACTAAAAGCATACAGTGCATACGGCTAGATGGAAAACGCAGGCTTCATTCTTAAATTGAGACATGATACACACTTATCTAAACACTTCAGAGGAAAAACCTCCAGGTTGTAGTAGGAGAGGAGTGATATTCTCAGGTTAAGGTATTACCATTTGGTTTACGCTCAGCAGTGCAGGTATTCATTAAGGGTATGGCAGTGAGTGGTGGCTGGTTACTTGAAATTTCAAACCAAATTGTGGGAAGTGTTTGCTCTTTTAAGTTTAGATCTATTCTCCAGGAAGATTGGGAAGCTCCATAAAGGGCTGATAGCATGAGGAGAGAAACCCGTTCCCTGTAGTTGTGTGGAGTGATGTATTCATTTTGACTTAGAGGGCTTGTTGGTAGTGCCTGGGATGTAGGGTCTGTGCAGTCACTAGGATCATCAAAGCTGTTTTAAAAGAAACTAGATGGATGGGTGCCAAAGCTGAGTTGAAACTGCATGCTCCCAGGCAGCAATGCTGCCTGTATGCTTATGCACAGTTGAAAAATGGCAGACAAAGTTAGCATGGTCCTAACAAGACAGACTACTTTGCTGGGTTGAAGTGTGAAGAAGACTAGATCTGGTTTTTACAACATAGGTTTGGTTTTGCATGCTTTGACTTTTGCTGCTGGTCCATAACTGTGTTAGGGGTCTCAGGGATGTCTTCCTGGAGGGACATTCCACATGGTGGACTAGCAGTTAGAGACACCACTAGTACCAGGAAATACACATAGTTGCCAGCCTCTGTTTCTGAACTCAACTGCATAAATTGAAGCTCAGTAGGTTTTTTAGGGAGGTGACCGCTAAGTCAGAGATCATTCCTGTGCCACTTAATTGTTGGTTAATGCTCTGGGGTAGATGACTGAAATAAGAACAATGCTCTTGTTTGAACTTGGCAGTAGGGATGCATTAGGTAGGCTCTGCCCCACTACTTTTGAGGGAGTCCCTATCAAGATCTTACCACATTGAAGCTAATGGTGATCTGATAAGACACTGAGCTGGCAAACAAGTGCACTGTAAGCACTGTCAGCCAGCCATTAAGAGAAGACTCTGCTGCCAGAAAACGTAACTGTCAGAAAGGCGCTTCTAAGTGTTGGAAATTTGCCCTCTCTGCAGTGTCACCCTGGATTTTTGCTGAATCCTATTTTTTGTTGGCCATGGAACTCTGCACAGTTTGTCTGCAAACCAGTGGTAAAGTTATTTTGCTCTCCGTTGTTAGCGTGTTGAAATTGATGTACACCTGATTGGTTTGTTTAATTTGCCTGCAAGTCCCTAAGTCCCTATTGTATGGTCCCAGGTGTACCCAGGGCCTGTAAAATAGATGCTACCAGTAGACGGCAGCACTCATTGTGCCATCCACTGCAGTGGCACTGGAAACCACTGCAGCCTGCCTTTGCAGTTTTAAACTGCAAATTCGACCTGTCAAAATAACCGCCTTTGGCAGGCTTAAGCCATCCTTTTAAATATTAATAACTTACCTCATAAGTAGACTTTATTGTCCATAAGGCAGGATGCCTGGTGTATAAAAGTAAGAAATGTAAAAGTTTAATGTGAAACATATCCTTACAGTCAAAAAGGCCCCAAAACTATTTTTACTATAGCAAGGCTGGCTGCGTCGTGGGAAAACACTACATTATTACATCTAATAATGCTTATATCGATTTGGAAGCAGTTAGAATAATAATACAAGGACTCTTTTAAATAGTTATTCTAAATCCAATTTAATGGTGAAATTACATTTTGTATGACTATTGATGAAAAGGAACTTTTAGGAAGTTACCATTTCCCTACCTGATCTTGGTAGCTAAATCTATATCTTTTCTCTCCCACTTCTGTCAATCCTGTAATTAGCATTTGAATAGGCTTGGACAGGGTGTGAACTTGCTGCCAGGGTGGGGACTAAGGGCTTTGATGTGGGGAAGTGTTGTTGTGCCCCTGACAGGATGGCCTGTGGGCTGGGCCCAAGAACATGACTATTTATTTATTTATCTAAAGAGTTTTGTATAGTGCGAACGTGACCCTTGAGTATCACAGCGCTTCACATTACATGAGGTAGTTTAGAGATACATCTTGTATAACAGACATTTCACAATGATATTAGGTAGGATAATATACAGTCATAAATGTTAACCTAACAATATATATAAATAGACATATAAGGTAAGTATTTGGATACATCTTGGAATCAAAGGAGTACTGGGACTTCCAGTACCTAATAGTTCTGGAGTGTAATTTCTCCATGCAATCTCCCTCCCTGAGTCAGTTAATGTTTCTCTCCAGTATCACTGGTGACTTTTTCTTTTAATTACAAAGCTGCTCTGTTTGGTGACATCTATGTCACTGTGCTAGTGGAGAGCTGTCTTGTCTATGGTAGGAACTTACTCATAAGGAAGATCTTAGCTTCCCTCTTAAATGTTGCCGTGTTTGGAATTTTCCTAATGTTTGGAGGGAGTGAGTTCCAGATTCTGGGGGCTGCTCCAGAGAAAGCCCTACCATATGTTTTCTTCTTCCGGAAGATGGGTGGTCGCAGCAAGAGCTCCTTGGCACTCCTGGCAGGTCTGCTTCCTCCTGATAACTCAATTTTCTGGGCCAGGTATCTCGGTGTATTGTAGTGGAGCGCTTTGTGGGTAATGCATGCCATTTTTAGTTGAATCCTGGCTTCATATGGTAGCCAGTTTAACGCTTTCAGGTGTGGAGAGATATGGTCGAATTTCCTCAATCCGGCGATGAGTCTTGCAGCTACATTGAGGCATGCTTATAGTGGTGCTGTGGAAATTTTTGGTAGCCCTGCTAAGGTTGTACATCCATATTCGATCCTCGAGATAACCAAGGATTGGACTGCCATTTTGAGATCCTTTGTAGAGATGAATGGTTTCACTTTTCTAATGTAGTTTAGATGAAAACTGGCACTTTTTGCCATATTTTTGTGTGGGTTTTCATGTCAAGGTTCTCATCCAACGTAATTCCTAGTGATTTCACTGAATCCACATGAGTGGGGGTGCAATTTAATGCTGTGATCAGTTTGGTCCATTCCTTCACTTCTGTGTGGTTCTTTGGTGGTGAGATTAATAGGAATTCTGTTTTTTGTGCATTTAACTTCAGATGATTGCTAGTTAACCATTGTAATGATGTTTTTAGTGCCTCATTTATTAACTTGATGTCTTCGAGAGATGTGATCTTGATGTATATCTGCGTGTCGTCTGCGTACATGTGAAAGTAAATCTTCGAGTTTCGGAGAATTTCTGTAAAAGGTTCGACATACAAGTTGAATAGAGATGGAGATAATGTAGATCCTTGGGGAACTCCAATTGAGTTAGGGCAAGATGGTGATAGTGTCTGGTTGACCAGGAATCTTTGCGTTCTATTCTGAAGGAAAGATTCAAACCATTTCAGACATTCCCATCCTATCATGGAGTCTGGTTAGTAGTTTTTCATGATTTACCGTGTCAAATGCAGAAGACAGGTCAAGAAGGACTAGCAGACATGTTCGATTATGGTCTAGGGCCTGTAGTGCATCATCGACAATATGTGGGATCGCTGATTCAGTGCTGTGTCCTGTTCTGAATCCCGACTGGCAGTCGTCCAGTAGCGTGAAATTGGCAATGTGATTGCTCAATTGATTTTGCACGCATTTGTCAATTAATTTGGCAAGTAATGGAATATTGGTAACTGGACGAAAGTTATTAGGATCTGCCGGGTCCGCTGTAGGTTTTTTGATGATAGGGACTACTTGCCCTGTTTTCAGGCAATCTGGAAGGATCCCTTGGGAAAGAGAGTCATTTATTATTTTTTTCCATATTGGAATGACGATATGGCTGATCTCTTTCAAACATTTTGCGGGAAGTGGGTCGTTAAAATGCTTATTAGGTTTGATATCCAGGATTGTTTTGGTGATGGTATTTTGGTCATATAGTTTGAAGGTATTCCACTGAGCCTTGTTTTTTGTCCTATTATGGTCGATATTCAAGGTGTTATTGATCAGTGAGAGTGGTTGGATAGGGAGGTTGTCCGCTGCTCTCTTGAGCTCTCTTTCTAGCATGTTGGCCTTGTCGGTAAAGAATGTAGAGAATTCCTCACAACTTAGTAGCACTTTTGTGGTTTAATTGGCAGATTTGGCCAATTTATTGGATTGTTGTTTCAAGATCTCGAATAGTTTCCTTGGTCTATTTTTGGCGTTATCCAGTTCTGATCTGATAAATTCTTTTTTGGAGTTGAGGATCTTTTTGTTGTATTCGTTTCTGATTTTTCTGAGGGATCTCAATTCGGGGGATGAAGGGTGTTGTCTCCATTTTCTTTCAGCAAGGCTTAGTTTCCGCCTATCTTCATTCGCTCATTAAACCATGGATTTTTGATCTTCTCTGTGACTCTTTTCAGTTTTAGTGGCATGGTTTCATTGACTATATTCTCTACTGATGAGGTGTAGTGGTCCGTTAGATCATTCACACTCTGCAGGTTGTTAGGTGGATATAAGTCCTTCTCACAGCTTTCTACTAGTCGTTCAATGTTCGAGTCTTTAGTGTCCCTAGTCCATTTTTTAACTTTGCCAAACAATTCTTGTGTACCCACTATCTGGTTGCCAATTAACCCTAATTTATTCTACCAGACTTCTGTCTCTGGGTTTTGTGGTGGTACAGGGACTGCCTCAAGCTGGATTTTAGTGTTAGATGTGGAAGGACACTAGGATTGCTATACTATATGCCGCTACACATCCCTATCCCTCAGAGTGCATGTTTAGTGTGGCAAAAGACTTCCACCATCTTGGAAATGCCAAAAAGTGGGTAGGATTAGCATCGGGAACCTTCTCCCCATTGGTTAGGGTGCACCCAGGGTCATTCCCACCCACTAGCTCATGCCAGGCATAAATGTGGTGCCTCCAGGCACCCACTTCAGAACAATCCTGGACTTGAGGAAGATCAGAAGAGGACTGAACCTACTGCCTGCAACCCGAGAAGAGCACTTGAGGACTGGACCTCCTCTCTCTCTTTTACCCAGGACAAATAAGTGGACTCCAAGGGTCATAAGGCTGGCCTACTGTTCAAGCTTCAGGGATGCAATATGCTACAAAATGCCTTTCCTGGGGCTACCCATCTAATCAGTGGTAACTGGACCTGGATTGGACTCTGCCTGACACACAATGGGTTTCTTACTACATGCTCCGAGGTCCAGAGGGGCTTTAGAAGTGTACTCCTCTGGTGCATTGGGACTTAAAGGACAAAAATCAGAAGGTAAAATCTTTGACCAGAACAAACCTGAGCAGCATGACCTCTCTTTTGTTGGTGTTCAACTAGAGACAGTTCTTTGTCAACCAGGACGCAATAGCTGTCATACCAGCAGAGAACCGAGCTTTAAAAATATTAGGAACTGAATCAAAGGTGAACATTAGCTGTGTATCATCTGCATATGACAGTGGTTGGAAGCCAAACTGCTTAGCAAGGATGACAAAGGGACCACGTAAATGTTAAAGAGAGTCGGGCTAAGACAGAAGCCCTGTGGCACCCCTTATCAAGTTTCAAGGTGTGTGATCTATAGGAGCCCAATAGTCTGGGTTCGATTGTTTAGAAAGTCCTTGAACCATGATAGTGCTGTCCCATGGATACCTGCCTCCTGTAAACGTAGCAGCATTCTGGAATGCAAGACTGTGTCAAAAGCCTTGGTGAGGTCTAACAACACCAGTAAGGAAGGGCTGTTTTTGTCTAGGGAACTTCTGATATGGTCTGTCACTGCAACCAAAGTGGTCTCAGTGCTATACATAGGTCTAAATCCCGATTGTGATGGGTCAAGCAGCTAATTAGTTTCAAGATGTTCCATAAGTTGGATATTAATTTGACCTTCCAATGCATACATAGTAATGGAAGAAGGGAAATGGGATGGGAATTAAAAAGATCTGTGAATGACAGATTTGGCTTTTTTTGAATGGGAGTGACTAATGCAGTTTTCCAGGCAGAAGGAAGTGTTCCAGACGAAATAGACAGGTTAAATAAAAAACAAATGACTGGAGCAAGCTAAAGGGATAAAGAGGCAGTGATGCAAGGTGGAAAGCTGCCTAAAGGAGACCCTGATTCAGGCAAAGCTAATACCTTCTGAATAGAATTAGGCAGGAGTAACTTAAAATTTCTTAAGGTAGGACCATTAATAACAAGCGTGGAGAAGAGATGGGCTTTCTTGTTGTTTGGCTCCATTGTTTTAGGTCAGTTCTGGTAGATTTTCCTTCAAAATGATCCGCTAAGGCATCACAAAGAGCTTGTGATGGCACAGCCTCAAGGACAAGGAGGGCAATGAATTTCATGAGACGATGAACGGAATCTTTTTTGGGACTTGGAGGGTGGTATAAAAGGGTACCCCTCCAGCAGTCCTTAGGGGTGGTTTCAACTCTGAATATACAAATGTCTGCTCATTCTTCTTGTAAAGTATCTAAATTAAGCCTTTAATGCTATCTTTAAAGATGATGGCTATACCTTCACCAGGTCTACCTTCTCTGTCAAGTCTCCGCATCCGGTCGTTGTCTGGGAGAGCTAGCGATATAGCTGGTAAAGCAGTGGAATTCAGCCAAGTTTCGGTAAGGAAACCAGTGTCAGGTAACCGTGAAGATTGTAAATTCAAGACTTCGATCATGAATTTAGGAAGAGACCAGGTATTACAGAGGAAACCAGAGATGTGAGAGGAAGTGGAGAAGGGTGATCGTGATGAGAAAGGAATTTGAAAATTTGGCGGGAAATTGGTGTTCAGTTGGAATATTTGCTGCCAAGCTTGCGAAGTTGGTCAGCAGAGTAGATAATGCTAGCCTGATAGCAGTGTTCTAATGCAAGGGAAGGAGGGGCCCAGGGCTCCTGGCGATGAAAGGGCGTGGCCAGGCGCAAACGGGCTTGCCTTAGGCGCACCTTTGTGCCTGACTCATAGTAAGGAGATAGATGAGGCCTTGTTTCAAGAGACTCACCTTTTAGCTTTAGACGCCAAGAGGCTCCACTCCTTCTGGTACCCGTTACAGCTTCATATACCTGGTCACACCAAAACCAAGGGGGCAGCCCTCTTATTCAGGCACGACTTGCCACTACTGGTGGACTCAACCCATGTCGATAGAGATGGTAGAGTGGTTGCGGTACGGACTCACATGGGCTCTTGGCCACTCATCTGTTTCTCCATTCATGGCCCCAATGATAACAAGGGGGGATTTATACGGCTCCTTCTACCCATTCCTGGCTGGCTATGCCCAAGGTGTGTTTATCATATGGGGGGAGGGGTCTTCAATACAGTTTTGTACTTCACTTTGGGCAAGTCTGTAGCCCAGTTTAACACATACCCGATTCCCTCAAACCTGACGTAGAGCATGCATGATCTCGGTTTGCTGGCCATTTGGAGGGAAACCCATGTGGGGGAAAGGGAATATACAAACTACTTATGTCCACAAAACACATACTCTGATTGACTTTTACCTAATAGCCACTTCTCTCCAATCAAGGGTGCTTTCGGCTTCTGTTGGAACCCAGATTCTTTCTGATCACTCCACAGTATTCCTTGGCTGACACACGGTCACACTCCCACAGCCAGTAACCCCACAGCTGTACATTACCGAAATGGCATTAGAGACTTAGTGTTATGTGCCTTCATCCAGGAGTCTTTGGAGCATTACTTCCGGGAAAACAGTACTGGGGAGGTTTCCTGGTACACCATTTGGGATGCTGCAAAGGCGGTTCTGAGAGGGGAGCTTATCAATTACAGAGCCACCTTCATCTGATTAGCTAAGACCCAGAAGGCAGACCTGGAGACTCGTCTGTCCCAGCTTGAGAATCAGCACAAGGCCATGGGCTCTAACAACAGGTTCGGGGTGAATTAGAGCAGCTTTACTTAACAGATGCAGCGCAAAAACTATTGTACATCAACCAGAAATATTGTGAGAAAGGGGATAAAGTGCATTGGTTGTTGGCATATATAAACTGAGGTGGAAGCAAGGCAGAAACCACAAGACGGGTTTCCTATATGGACACAACCAATATTCTTGGTCTTGTTAAGACATATTTTACGGTGCTATATCGGCATCATCCCAAGCGCATTGTTTGCATGACTTGTCCTTCCCACATGTGGACCCTGCGCAGGTCCAGAATTCGAAAGAGCCCATAACCCCACGAGAGGTGAAGTAGACCATACACCAATTGAAAGCTATCAAGGCCCTGGGCCAGATGGGGTCTCAGTGTCTTTTTACAAAGCTTTTTGTGAATAATTGTGGAACCCCTCCCCAAGGTCTTCAATTAATTTCATGCCACCAAATCTGTAACTCCGACCATGTTGGAATCCACTGTAACTCTATTGTTGAAACCGGGTAAAGATTGGTTGGCCTGCTCCTCATCAAGACCGATTACCCTGTTAAACTTTAACATCAAAATCTTTACCTCCATCTTAGTCTCCCGTCTGCATTTTATCTGGCCGCTATTGATGTGTAGTTGTCAGTCGGGTTTCATCCGCAATAGTCAGGCTCATAATAATGTGCGACTGGGGGTTAATGTGATTGATGTGGCAGAACACTCCAAACAACTCTCCTCTCTCGCTGGATGTGGAGACGGCATTTGATTGAGTGGATTGGGGGTTCCTTTAGGCATTTCCCTTTAAGACCGGGCTGGGCCCCCATTTGACTTCATATTTGTTGGCCTACTAGGTATCCCTGACTGCTCGAATCAGAGTCAATTGTGCCCTTTCTTCTCCGATACTGCTTTACAGGGGCACCGGCCAGGGGTGCCCTCTGTCTCCACTGATTTTTACTGTCACATAAAGCCACTGGTCCACCACATTGAAACGAATCCTGGGATTCGGGAGCTTGAGGTAGGGGGTGAACAGTACAAATTGGCACTTTTTACCGATTATGTACTATGTTTCCTCACGTATCCTGAGACATCACTTCTTCAGTTATTAGACAAACTAAAAAAAATTGAGGAAGTCTCTGGTTTTTGTATCAATTATACAAAGTCCACGGACATAGGGGTAGCTGATACAACCCATAGGGTTCATACTTTACTCTCCAAGTTCGGCCTGGCTTTGGGGGGCTACCTCCCTGCGCTATCTGGGGATCCATCTGACCAACTCTGTTCATGAGCTCTACGATCATAACATTCCACCAATGCTGGAGGCCCTACTTAAAGAACTCTTCCGCTGGGGCAAGATGGAGATATTTCGGCTAGGCCGAATAAACCCTGTAAAGATGAGCTATCTGTCACGCCTAATGTACATAAGACACTTTGCCCCTTTGGATCCCCTGAAAGACTATTCAGCAAACCCAAAGGCAGCTACTGCAACTTATGTGCAAAACTCCACTTCCCGCATACCGAATACAATACTCTATAAGAGAACACTAGATGGCGGAATAGGCTTCCCCAACATACAGCACTACATACACAAGGCCCAATTGCAATCTACCCTGGATTGGCATAGCGCACCCTAAATGAAGCTTTGGGGGCTCCTAGAACAATGATTTTTGGCCATTATGAGGTTGAGACCCTGTGATCGATTTCCATCTTCTCAATGCTACCACAATCCTCAACCAATTACTACACTAGTAAATTCACTCGCTGTGAAAGTCAAATGTAGTAGAACCAAGACTACCCTGGGAAATCTTTTCAAGCAGGGGGCCACAAGGAAGGGCATTACCCGCCTGTACCTGGCTTTCTGGGTGCTTTTCCAGCCACAACAAAATTCATATCAGTCACGGTGGGAACAACCCCAAGCATGATGTAGTAATGTGCCCCTTTTTAACATGATCAGCCCCCCTTTTTGCCTGGTAAATTATGTAATTTCGACTGAAAGTGCACTGGGTTGATGTTAACCAGGTCCCCTGTTCTAGAGCTCTTTTCCAAAACTGCCCAATTTTTCCCCCCATTGGCACCCTCTGTAAGTCCCTAGTAAATGGTACCCAGGGCCCGAGGTACTAAAGAAGGCCCTTAAGGGCAGCAGCACGAATTGTGCCACACTAAGGGACCCCTCACCAAGCATATACAAGACTGCCATGGCAGGCTGCATGTCTTGGGGCAGTCAAAAGTGAAAACATGACTGTTGAACCTGGCCCTTTGTGCAGGGTTACCCCTAAACCTTTTGCCTTCCTCTTGTTTTTTTCTAACTTAATTTTTGCTGATTTTAGGACTTTGGGCACTTTACCACTGCCGACCAGCGCTAAAGTGCAAGTGCTCCCTGTGTAAATTGTATTGATGATTTACTAGTAAGTACCTAGTAAAGTGCACCAGCTGTGCCCAGGGCCTGTAAATCAAATGCTGCTAGTGAGCCTGCAGCACTGATTGTGCCACCCATATGAGTAGCCCTGCAACATGTCTCAGACCTGCCACTGCAGTGTCTAGGTGTGCAGTTTTAAACTGCCATTTCAGCCGGGCAAGTGCACCCACTTTCCAAGTCCAAACCTTTCCTTTTACTACCTGTAAATCACCCCTAAGAAAGACCCAAGGCAGCCCCAAGGATAGGGTGCTGTATATTAGAAGGTAGGACATGTGCTGGTGTGTTTTACATGCCCTGATAGTGAAATCCTGCTAATTTCTTTTTTCACTACTGCAAGGCCTATCTCTACCACAGGGGATCAAATTGAGAATGCCTTAAAATATATTTTAAGTGTAATTTCCCATTGGGAGCAGATAGAGATTTGGATTTTGGAGTCTCTGAACTCACAATTTAAAAATACATCTTTTGGTGAACTTGGTTATTAAATAGTGTGTTTGAAAATGCCACTTATGGGCTCGAAATGCATTGGAAGAATAAAAATCTAATGCTTATTTTCAAATCCATTTTGTGATCAATTTGGACGTACCTTTGTACGAAGCCTAGCATGGCATACAGTCGGTATTGGAAATGTTTAATAAAGATTGCAGATTGACTCACGCTGTCTCCGCTGTGATGAAGAGTACTGAGGAAATGTTTAAAACATGGTTTGCTAAAGGCAAGTGAATACTGGTGTACTTTGGAATACTGGAACGAATTTGAAACTTTGGCGGGTTAAGTTCCCGTTTAAGCAGTGCGACAGAAATGAGCACGAGAAGAGTGCTTTGTTTTGGACACACTTTTAGAAAGTGGGTATTTTCTTGCGTAACCTGCCATCTACGGTCTGCCTGTTTGGTTTGGCTGACAGTTGGGCTCTTGTGCATTCCCTCTAGAAATCACACAAAGGGAGCTGTGGTATGCCGTTCATATCCTGATGGCCCATCACCAGGCTAATGGGCCTTCCTGAGCTAGAGTGGTGGGAGGAGTTGTCATTGACACCGGAATAGGGCTGTCTCTGTCCTCACACAAATCTGTCTCCACCCCACTGTAGTGTGTCTGGAGCTAGGTCAGAGGAAGGCAGGGTCTTGGTCACTACAAAGACTTTCCTCTGAAGTTTGCCTTCTTCAAAGGCATAAAGGGGAATACGTATTGGACATCTGACACCCCAAACTCAGAACACTCCTGGACTGGGAACATTCTGCTCGGAAGAGTAGCTGGATGCTATAGTGGGGACAGCCCCATTGCCTGTTGTTTTGTTGTGCTGGCCTGCTTCTGGATTTTGGACTTTGCTTTCTACATCCTGCTTCCAAGGTTTTCCAAGGGCTTGTGGGTGCTTGCCTCCTCTTAAGAAGCCTCTAGGCAATCACAGACTTCTCCTACCAGTGACGTATTTACCTGAACGATTTTTTTCTGATGCCTAAACATATATATACTTGCTATTTTTATAAATTGGTTTGAATCTCCTTCTAGAGTTGTGTGGGTCATAGTAACTGATGTAACGTGTATCTGATGTAATGTTGTAATTTCTGTGGAACCTTATGTAAAGCGCTCTGATACCTCCGGGTCTAGCCAGCGCTATATAAAACTCTCAAAATAAATAAATAAAATAAATACATTTATTGCTTATTGTGTGTATTTGCAAATGTCTTGCACTCCTCTGTGCTAAGCCCAAGGCTGCTCGGCCACACTACCCCCTAATAGAGCACTTTGGGATTGCACAGCAATAATCCACATTTATAATAATAATAATCCACATTTTGTAAAGCGCACAATCACCCGTAAGGGTCTCTAGGCGCTGGGGGCCGTCGGGAAGATTAAGCAAGCTATTGCCCAGAGTCACATGGTGCTGGGCTAACCTGCCGCCGGAGCCGGGGATCGAACCCTGATCCCCAGATTCCAGCGTCAGTCGCCCTGGCCGCGGCGCCGCAAACCCCTGTCCACTCATAAGGGAACCCCTGGACTCTTTACATGGTATATTAACTTAGTGATATATCACAGAAAGAGCCAGAGTCTTACACACATCTGTCTCAGACTAAACCTGGCAGAGGTTATGATTGCGAGCGGCCAAGACCTCCATTTGTTTGCAACACAAGGCTATTTTTTTTAAACTCCTGACAAGATAGTATTTCACCCTGGTTAGGTTGCATACCATGGTAGGAACTCCTGATCTCTGCTGGTGGGGCTGGTACTCTATAGGCACTTATTTTCCCATATGGTGGGAATGTGAACATGTCAGGCATTTTAGGCGGAGGTGCTTCTGTGGAACTCCCAGATATGTTCAGTGACCCTGCCAATTGATCCTTTGGCGCTTCTATTGGGAGCGGCTGAGGAAGATTCTGCCTGTCCATATACTTCTTTCAGGGGCAAGTTACTCATCTTTTTTCTCCTATCAACTTGACTCACTATAGCTCACACCTGGGAGGGCCTCCTCCTGCCAAGCCTGGCTTTGTGGTGGACCTTGGTATGGCCTATATACAGAATGGAACGATTGACTGCTTTGGTTATGGACACGATGTACAAATGTGACCGTACCTGGTCTTTCTGGGTATATATCAAGAGGGATAGGGCAAGCGCGAACTCTACCACCATTGTACCCTCTATCGTGCAACAGGCTTGTATGGCCGGCCTCTCCTAATCTGATAGGGAGCTGGAGGGTTGACGATTGGCCGCAATTCTCCCCCCCCTACCCCCTCCCCCTCGGCTTTGATTGAACTATGTAACGATGACTCCGGCTCTGTACATGTTTGAACTATCGGCTGTAATGCACTGCCCTAGGTGCAATTGTAGGGCTGCCAACCCTTGTACCCATGTGTCTCTCTTGCTTTCTCCTAGTGCTGCGATCACCCTGGAGTTTACCCTCCTATACCGCCCATCCTCCCATCTTTATCTCTGTTGTTTCTTTCCTTTTTTATAGTTCAAAAATCTATAAACAAAGGTTTAAAAAAAAAAGAATGCACGTGGGTTCAGAGACAGAGCTGTGAAAAAGGCCTTCTTTTAGCTCAAAATCTAGCATTCAATAGATACAAGAAGTAATAACGATACGTATTGTTTACCGGAAGTGGCTGATTCTGTGTGCTTTTCTTTTCAAGAGTCTGGTGGGCCGGAAAGTAGCGCGGTGTAGGCTGAGCTGTGGTAGGCTGAGAAGGGTCCTAGTGGATATGATGCACAGTAAGGTCGGCTAGGCGAGTGCAGCAGGAGTGCGATATGGGTCAGTGCCTTGCTTAAAATGAGTGTTGTTAAGATATTGTTGGCAGCTAAATACATGTTGGAAAATACATGTTTTTATTCCTCACACGACTAGGGGGGTGTTCTCATGTGACCTTAGAGGCCCTCTCAAAGCCGTTGAACGCATTTGGAGTGAGGGTGTCTTTCAGAAAAATGTTTACAAACTAAAAATAATGAGAAAATATGAAACTGTCAAAAATATACATACTACAGTCTGAACGTGTATGACAAAGTGTTAATAAAAGTAAACCTTGAAAATGAAAAGTAATCTTCATTTCTGTTGTGTGTGGGAGAGAAACCAAGGTCATACTGACGCTGTTGGAAAAATGCTTGTAAAAGAAAATCAAGAAACAAAGAAATAATAAGAGGATGTTTAAATAGTAGTTAACTGAAAAAAATCATCTCTTTTTACATTGCTAGAAATGTGAATACACGGTTTGCTGGTGAAGCAAAACTAATGAAATGTGCATGTATGCCTTTCATGTCTATGATAAGCAATGAAGAAAATTGAACTCAGAGAATGGGAAACATCTTTTACGATATCAGTATTCAGAGTGACATAAGACTCGTGCGAACTGAAAAATTGATTTCTTGCTTGAAAACCTGTAAATATATATTTTTTTAACATCAGTCCTAAAGGCGAGATAAGGAAAAAAAACGGAAAATTGATGGTTTATAACATGGTGCAATGATGAATCCAAAAAGAAAAGACAGATTTCACAGAACCTATATGGAAATACATGTCAGGTATGAATCTAAGCTGCCTTTTATATGATTTTGATTACTGCCCTGAATATCAACCATTAAAATCGCAAAACGTGTTGGTGTCATACCTTGACGGTGCAGGACTTGTGAGACTCCTATAGCCAGCTGGGTTTCTACCAAGGTGGTGACATTGAGTGGTGGCGCATTCCTTGAGTGGTTGTCTCACTCGGGCTCACAACACTTGTATGGTCCCGGATGCAGGAAGCCTGCTCCGCCGAGGTCTGTGGAGGCCGTACTCACAAGGGCTCGTGAAGTCCCAGCAAGCCATGTTGTCGGCAGTGGCTGGCCTTTGGGTTTTTCCATTGTCCCGCCCCATGCCCACCTCGCTTACAACTTAAGAGGTTGAAAAAGTAGATTGGTCTGTTTAAATTGGGATACAGGATTCTTTTTGGTTGTCCTGTGCCTGTCACATTGGAGCATTGCCTAGTTAAGATGAGCATGGTTTGTTTTATGCCTGTCCTAAATCCTCACAGTTTACAGTCTATTATTTTACACTTAAACTTTCCAATCCAATATTGCACCCCCTCATTTCCTGTGATGCCATTATCTGCCTAGACCGTATTTAAGATGAATGCATCACAATGTAGTCTGTCCTATTTTTCGTTTTGTTCATCACCCACTTGATGATTTTTTTCTGTCCCTGATTTTTTTTCTTTTTCTGCAGCTGGAATCTTCGAGGATCCTACTGCTTGGAATCCTGTAGAGAACTTTCTCTACTCTTACTTAGAGTAGTGTTGATGCCTTGCCTATCAGTATTGTTCATTATCTCCAATCAAGTACCATCACCATTGCCAGGGGAGGCTTTTTGCTTTTGTGCTTTTTCCTCCCAATAATAGAAGAGACACTTGACCTTTCACATGTTAACTTAAGGGGTGAGTGGCAATGTGACTACAGGGGGGAAGACATGAGACTAACCTTCACCGTGTCCAGTCGTGGACAGTTGACCGCAGGAAATTGAATGATATTAATCAAACGCTATGGCTTACAAGTTCTTCTGGAAAAGCCATTAGGGACATTGGCCACATGCAGAAGCTTAAATGTTTCACTCTTATAGTCACGTGCACATTTTTAAATGAGCACCAGATCTTGAAATATAACTGTTTTTTGAAAGATAACCTTTTGCGATAACACACTATATATTGAAAATAATGTGAATTCAATCATTATATACTATACTATAGCGCAAGAGTGGAACGCCCCTGGTAACTGATATATGTAAATTTGTGCTTTAGGATTGTAATGTGCAAAGCAATTACAAAGTAACGTAATTTACCTGCATAAACAACTGCAGAGCTTGACTATAAATACATTAAATACATAATGGCACCGCCATACAGAAAAACTCAAGATTGCACACAAAAAAAATGATATTTATGATGAACTCAAAGTGATATTAAAGCAGCCTGCTAGCATATACTCTGTGATATTTTTAACAAAGGAAGAAATGATGAATGAATATGATTGGAATACTTAAAATTGAAGATGTCAAAAAGTACTGTGGTGCCGAATATCTAATTGTGATTAATAATTAGTATGCTTTTAAATAAATACGATTTAAATCTTGTTTTTATAGAAGGTTCACACACAGACTTCAGCTATCCAGCAGCAGATGCATGCATCCTAGCCCTCGTCATAAGCTTGTGCTCTTTGGGCACAGCAGCCTGCCTTCGTGCCATTGTTTCTGGCTTGTAAACAAATCCGTTGTTAATCTCTGAGCTCCTCCCCAAGTGTTTGCCATTTCCGACCCAAGGCTGCAGTCTCAACCCAACATAGTAATGTTAGCATCCAGAGTCCCCGGGGCCGAAATTGGCCTCAGGAGGGGGCGCCACTCGGAACCCTTCCCGTTTTTTTTTTCTAGAAAGAAAATGGGTCAGACCCTGGGGGATGGGATCCCAAGGCCCCCAATGTTTGTGCCCCCCTGCAAAAAAACTTAAATTTAAAAAAAAGCCAGCATTGCGCCGGAGGTCCCGCCCCCTCCCTGCAGCACTCTGCAAACGCGTCCCCTGGCACATTGTAAATTCAATCCTGAGGGTCCCTGGGGGCTAACTAGCCTATCAGGTACCTCCAGTAAGTACCACAGAGCTGCGTTGCAGAGCTCCGAGGCCACGCCCCTTTTTACACCTCTGCAAAGCAGCTCTGTGGCGCTTACTGGAGGTACCTGGTGGGCTAGTTGGCCACCAGGGACCCTCAGTAGTCAAGGGGACTAAATCCCCCAACTTACAATGCGCCAGGGGGCGCGTTTACACAGTGGTGCAGGAAGGGGGTTGGGCCTGACATAAAAAATGTGCAAATGTGCCCCCTGGCGCGTTGTAAATTGGGGAATTAAGTCGACCTTCAATCTTGAGGGTCCCTGGGGGCCAACTAGCCCACCAGGTACCATGGGGGCCAACTAGCCCACCATGTACCTCCAGTAAGCGCTACAGAGCTGCGCTGCAGAGAGGTGGTTCGATGCCACGGCCCTTTTTACAGCTATCTGCAACATAGCTCTATGGCGCTTACTGGAGGTACCTGGTGCCCCCAGGGACCCTCAGGATTCAAGGGGACTTAATCCGTCAATTTACAACGTGCCAGGGGGCGCGTTTGCACAGTGGTGCAGTGAGTGGGGAGAGGCCTGATAGAACAAGTGTGTAAACGCCCCCTGGCACGTTGTAAATTGGGGGGTTAAGTCCCCTTCTATCCTGAGGGTCCCTGGGGGCTAACTAGCCCACCAGGTACCTCCAGTAAGTGCCACAGTGCTGCGTTGCAGAGAGGTGGTCAGAGGCCACGCCCCTTTTTACACCACTCTGCAAACGCGGCTTCTGGTGCACTGCTGGTGGGGCGATGAGGTTCTCTTGTGTCCTGAGGACCTCAGGACACAAGTTGACTTCAACTTCTGAGCAGTAGTGTGCCAGAAACCGTGTTTGCAGCGTGGTGTAAAAAGGGATGTGGCCCCGGAACACCTCTCTGCAACGCAGCTCTGTGGCGGTTACTGGATGTACCTGGTGGGCTACTTGGCCCCCAGGGACCCTCAAGATTCAAGGGGACTTAATCCCCCAACTTACAGCGCACCAGTGGGCGCCTTTACACAGTGGTGCAGGGAGGGGGCGGGCCTGATATACCAAGTTAGCAATCCTGCTGTGTGGG
Organism: Lissotriton helveticus; assembly: GCF_964261635.1. NCBI lineage: Eukaryota > Metazoa > Chordata > Amphibia > Caudata > Salamandridae > Lissotriton > Lissotriton helveticus. The sequence continues at coordinate 1,040,372,593 of NC_136070.1, forward strand.
ACTTACTGGAGGTAATAAAAGGGGTAGTTGACCCCCAAGGTTGACTTTGGGGGTTAACTATCCCTCCTGTTACCTTCGCTAAATCCCACATAGTGGGATTGCTAAAACGTGTTTGGTGGCTACGCTCACCTTTCTCCACCACTCTGCAAATGCGACTGCTATGTTACAGTCAGAAATTAGCATTTAAAAAGCCTTTGAAATTCACTGAAAAGACCATAGGTTCCATGTACTTTATAGTTAGAAATTAACATTTAAAAAACCTTTGAAATTCACTGAAAAAACATAGGTTTCCGGTACATTATAGTTACAAATTAGCTTTTAAAAAACCTTAGAAATTCACTGAAAAAAACATAGGTTTCAGGGACGTTATAGTTACTTGGACATTTCACTCCTACAAAACCTGAGAAATTCTGCCGTTATAGTTAGTTCAGCTAACTATAAGTCGCCCCCCCTCAATGCACTGCTGATGACGTCACATATTACATCATTCATGACATGGTCAGTGACATCACTGATGACATCTCAAATGACATCACTGATTACATCATCCACGTGAAAATCTGATGCACCTCCTCACACCCTAATATAACCTTTGATACACCCACTCTAAAATACAGACAACCATTTTTTAAACCATAGAGACACCAATACCAGTTACTATATACACACTCACTGATTCCTAGGTCTACACACACATCCACTTATTCACCCATACAGTCACTCATACATGCAGTCACTCATCAATACAACACTATCATATGCACTCATACACCTATACAGGCACTCACACACCACCACTCATCCAGAGTTACTCACACACCTAGTCAGTCATGCAAAGAATCAATCACACTTCAATTTACTCACCTATACAGTTATACACACACCACCTCACTTATTCATACAGACACTAATGCATACTTACTCTATTATACAATCACTGATACAAGTACACACTCATCCATACAGCCACTCTCACAATCACTGACTCTCACATATAGTCATTTATATACTCCATCTCTGACATACACTGCCTTTTAGATTTGTAGTTACTTGGACATGTACCACTGAGACATCCATTCACTCACCAACACACCCATACACACACTCACGCACCCATACAGCTGTTTCCACATGCACTCTTAAACCCATACACCCAGTGAATCAACCACTGACGCATCTATGCACAGAGTCACACCTCCCACCCACTCACACATACACTCAGGCATCCATACAAATACTCAGGCAACCAATCAATAACCCATATAGACACTCATGTAGCTACTCACCAACACATGCAGCAGCTTACACAACAACAGACAGACTGATCCAGACATTCACACGGTTTACTCACTAACCCATGCATTCAGTAAGACACATTTAATCACTCACTTATACAGTCAGTCACGCACCTACTAACTCTTCCATCCAGACACTTATACACCCACTCATTCTTCAATACACCTTGGCATATATATAAAACATATGTAAACTTTATAGAAACACACAGCCACTGGATGATGTCATCAGTGATGTCATTTGAGATGTCACCAGTGATGTCATCAGTGAGGTCACTGACAATGTCATGAATGATGTAATATGTGACGTCATCAGCAGTGCATTGCGGGGGCGTGAGTTATAGTTTGCTGAACTATAACGGCGGAATTTCTCAGGTTTTGTACGAGTGAAATGTCCAACTAACTATAAAGCCCCTGAAACCTATGTTTTTTTCAGTGAATATATATATATATATATATACACACACATATATATATATTTTTATTATAGGAGTAAACATGAGCAAACACATGTTGCAACCACTTAAAGAGCTAGTGCTGTACAGACTATAGATGACAATTCAAGTCCAAGAAACCTCAAGCTAAAATGTGCCTACACAAACACTATAGAATACACAAATTATACACAAAAAAGACCAAAATAGTACACTACTCAAGCAGGAGCGACAATGACAAATTCTCAGCCAAGGAGTTTCATGAAATTCAGAATCGGAATTTCGTAATCCAGAGAGCTGCCAGACCTCCACCGCACTTTCACAAGACTTGACTTTTGCAATAAACCAGAAACATATTATGTAAATTCATTCTCTAAACAAAGCAGAAACAGGATTCAACTGCTCCCTTGTTACACTGCCAAAAACAATCACAACCACTACTCAATCTTCATCTATATAAACCTTAAGAACCTACAACCTCAGAATTTGAGGAATATGTCTACTAAAAGCAAGCAGCCCAGCAGGTTGCCAGTCACATTTTCACAAAAGATCCTTTAGTGAACTCGGCATCTATCCCAGTCAGAAATATTAACATCTTAAAAGCAGGAACTTTCCCAGAGATATCAAAGAAGCCATACATATGTCCTCTCCTAAGAGGAACAATTTAGAATTGCAGAACCTCCAACACCTATAGACCAATCTCTAATGCACTGTTCCTTAGCAAATGTATGCAAAGAGCAGCCTTTTGCCAGATCTCACAATTCTTAGAAGAAAACAAGCTGCTCTTAAACTGGCAAACATGATTCCACCCGTGAAAAGGGACCAAATCTGCTGTACTATATTTGGGATGACCTAAAAACATATTTTGCAAAAATGTAGTAGCTGCATTACTACTCCTAGATCTTTCAGCAGCTATTGATACACTACACCACGGGTACTCATAGTACGGCCCGCGGGCCGCCAGCGGCCCGAGAAGCCTTCCTTGGCGGCCCACGGGCCTTTCCGATATTGCACTTGTCTTTTAAAAAAAAAAAATTAATAGTCTGGCAGATGCATCAACGTAGCCATTTCCTATTCCTAAATAGCGATTTTTAAGGAATCGCTATTTAGGAATAGCAAAACCCTATGCATGTAGGAATCGCTATTAAAATAGCGATTCCTAAACATTCCTTAATTGCTACTCGCAAATTGCCAGTCGGAATTAAGGAATGCTGTCCCATTCATTCCTATGGGCCTACAGGCCCATAGGAATGTATTGGAGATTGCATGAGCAATTTGCGAGTACCAATAGGAACTCGCAAATTGCTCATGCAATTTCAAGGGTTCAAGGGTGTCAAAATGACACCTTGTTGCACCCCAGAAATTGATCTATGCACATATGTTGCACACACACATGCCCTAAGGGCATGTGTGTGCACAACATGAAACTTTGAAAAATGCACAAAAGTGCTTTTTTCAAAGTTTTAGCAAATTACCATGAAGTCCAACTTCATGGTAATTTGCTCCACCTATTAGCGAATTCGCCTTTTTTTTTACTTTCATGCATTGCATTTAATCTCAATTTGGGATTCCTTAAATGCAATCGCAATTTAAAGAATCTCAATTTAGAGATTCCTTAAATTGCGATTTTTGCATTTGGGATGATGCATCCCAAATGCAAAAATACCGGGAGCAAAGGGGCAGATTCTGAGAATCTGCCCATTTGCTCCCGGTATTTACTTTGATGCATATGCCTGAGTGTCTTTAAATACTGCCGGTTGCAGCAGCACAAGTCTAAGAGATCCTGCTGCTCTGTGGGGGCCGGGCGACCAGTGATAGTCAAAGTGGAGCTCCAGGGGTGAAGAGGTGAAATACAACAAAGCCTCATTAACATGCAAATGGCCTTTTAAACACCTGTGAAGTGCTCGGTGCAGCTGTGTGTGTGTGTGTGCCCTGGAAGCCGTCTCAGCCCAGTAGGGTGAGATGACAGATGGAGGTAGAAGGAGGGAGGGAAAGAGAGGGAGACAGAGGGAGGGAAATGGAGGGAGGGAGGGAAAGGGAGGGAGGCAGAGAGAGAGGGAGGGAGGGAAAGGGAGGGAGGGAGATAAAGGGAGGGAGAGAAAGGGAGGGAAACAGAGAAAGGGAGACAGAGAAAGGGAGAGGGAGGAAGACAGAGGGAGGAGGGAGACAGAGGGAGAGGGAGGGAGGGAGACAGAGAGGGAGGAGGGAGACAGACAGTAGGGAGGAGGGAGGGAGACAGAGTGAGGGAGACAGAGAAAGGGAGAGGGAGACAGAGAGAGGGAGCGAGAGGGAAGGAGACCGAGGGAGGGAAGGAGGAGGGAGGAGGGAGACAGAGTAAGGAAGAGGGAGTGAGAGAGAGGGAGCGAAAGGGAAGGAGAGGGAGGGAGGGAGACAGAGGGAGCGAGAGGGAAGGAAACAGAGGGAGACAGTGGGAAGGAGATATAGGGGGAGAGAGAGAGAGAGGGAGGGAGACAGAGAGAGAGAGAGATAGAGAGAGAAAGAGCGAGAGATGTGTGTATGCCAATTCTGGTGGCTCAGTGAACGAAGGCGTCCGCTGCAGGGACCTGTGTTCAACCTCATGGTCACAGTTTTTCTGTTGCTCTAGCCCCGCCCCTCTCCCACTGACCCCGCCCCCACGGGTGCGGCCCTCGGACACAAACCCCACTGTAAATTTGGCCCCCGAGAGAAAGTTTGTGAGTACCCATGCACTACACCAATATGCATTGCTTCTAAGACAGAAAGAAGTTGATAAAGATGTCATCTTATCTAAACAATGGGTCATACCAGATTCACATACTGATTTTCTCTTCAATTCCTTATTTCATAAAAATATGAGTTCCAGAAGGATCTATCATCTTTCTATCATCTCGCCTCTACTTTTTACATACACACAAAAGCACTACAAAATCTTAACAGTTTCTAACTCACCTGCTACAACTATGCAAGGAAACCTCTATTAACAGAGCCACTCCTAGAAACCAAAACACTGGAGCAAATGCTTCTGTTTCTTCAGAGCACAAGACTAACACAATAATCAACAAATGTACAACATTAATTAATAACCACTGGATTACCCACTAACTTTGGGTTACAGAGCAGTGCGCTACCCACCATTTAGTGCTTCAACAAGGATAGTAAGCACTGTTTAAATGCAATTACAATGCAGCACAACATGATATATAAAAATGTCATGCCTTCTTTTAATGGGCATGATTTCCAAAAGAGAATTAACGATTGTATTTTTAAAATCTGTATGTACATGGAAGGGTGTGCGTGTGCGCAACGCCTTCAGGGCAGGCATTGTGTTATGTGGTACTAAAGCATATGTGGGCATTACCATACTTCTTGTATCCCCTGTAGCAATGTGTTTGGCCTTTTAAATGACCATACATTAGAACGTATGGTACAAGGCTGTGCCTTGGACACAAAACCATACTAAGAAATGTGCCAGAGTTTGCCCGGGCATGCTTCAGTTTGTTCCAATATAATGATAAATGCATCCCCTCATGCAACATGTGGTGGCACTTAATGTTCTTTGTTCAGATACTGAGCCATAGGAAGAAACATGTATAGGTTTGTATGAACTCATCAGGAAGGAATCAGGCCCTGATAGAAGCTTGTTCAGCGCTGCAGCCAGCATGGCCCGAGGTGTGGGTGGGGGGGAGTGTCAAGTCATATAAATATCCTGGTGCTCTTGGGCACATGGGTGGTCTTGGAGCCTGATGAGCATTACTAAGAGGAGTTGCCTCAGCTGCAGAAATAATAACATCATAGACGCTACCTTACTTCCACAAACACTGCCATACCTGCTGTACAAAGGATCTTTTCTGGCACAATATTGCCCGTTATACCAATAGGATCTGAGAGATAAGATCCTACCGGCTTGGCAAAGCAAAGCACTCAAAAAACAAAACTGGCGTATCTGCAAGAAGCGAAGGAAGACTGCAGAAACATATCAAGTTCCATGTAATTTAAGCTCCTGGTTCTGGCTTTTCATTTCATTCGGGGCATTGTAAGCATTGCCTAAGTGAACCTTCAATGGCGGCTCCTCCGCTAATGGGGGAGGAGCGTCACCCACAGGAAAAATAAAATGATACTAACAATGTTACTATCATTTTATTTTTCACTATTGGCTCTGTAAAGGTGCTGGTGCAAAGCAGAGAGAGAAGTGGTGAGCACGCTCTTAAGTGCGCATGACAGTTTGGACGGCCGTCATGGGCAGGCCAAACCATCTTGCACACTCTGCATGTTCTCCCGGCGGCTGTATTGCACAGCCTGGGTGGAATACATGCACAGCCTTCTAGTCCTTCTCTGAGTGCCAAACCACGGCTCTCAGACCAATCACAATGCTGCTGTAACACAGTGTTGTGATTTTCTAGGGGACCCTGGGTGCTTCCTGCTTTGTCGACCGGAGAGGACGGAGGAGAGGCCACCGCCGAGAAGGTAAGTGACATTTTCTTTCTTTTTTAACCTCCCCTCTCCTCACCCTACCACTACTTGCCTGTAGCAGCCGCTACTGTGATCCTTATGTGCAAAGTGCTTTTGGCTAAACAAATTTTAGGTCTGTTAGAAGGTGTAACCTGGCAAGAAATATTGCACCCAGTAAACAAGTACTTTGTTTCTGCTTTTTTGCAGTAGACCTACACATGTTGGACCCAAATGAAGCTGGGCGGATGAGAAGTTGTCATGCACATGTTGACATTTGGGAACACCTAAGAGAGAGATTTCGAAAATGTAACAGGGGTTTGGGAGGAATTGAAGTCCCCCATTAGGTTGCATTAGAATTGAGAAGATTTTAAGAGATCGAAAGATAAAATAACGTAAATGAGGAGTCTCCCACAGAATTTGGGAGAGTTGTCATGTGTGATGAAGAATCTAAAACTGCTGCACAAACAAATGATGAACGGAAGGCTGAACAAATCAAACATTCACCCCCAGTCAAGAGATCTGGGTTGAATCCATCATTCTTTTGCTCACCATGCCACTCCAGTTTGGACCCAGCCATATGAAAATCAGTCTTGACTCTGCTCCTCATAGGAACAGTCCAGCCTGAACTGCCAAGCCAAGTCCTCTGGGCTCAAGCTAGCCTGGCTGATGAGGGGTGATACCATAAACCGGTCCCAGGATGCTTGTTTCTGGTCCAGGGAGGACCTGGCCTGGCAGTTCCGGCTGGACTGTTCCCATGGGAAGCAGGATCAAGACTGATTTGCCTATGGCTGGGTCCAGACTGGGGTGCATGGTGAGCAAAAGAACAATGGATTTAACCCAGATCTGTCACTCGGGGTGAGTGTTTGAAAAGTTTCAGCACTCCATTCATCATCTTGTTTTAAAGCTATGTTCACCCTAAGTGGGAAGGGTATGCCCAGATGTGGGTCCCTTGCTGGCTGTGCCACTAGATTCAAGCTAGCCTGGCTGATGAGGGGTGATACCCTGAAACTGGTCCCAGGATGCTTGTTTCCGGTCCAGGGAGGACTGGCCTGGCAGTTCGGGGTGGATTGTTCCCATGGGGAGCAGGGTCAAGACTGATTTGCCTATGGCTGGGTCTGAACTGGGGTGGCATGGAGAGCAAAAGAACAAAGGATTTTTTTTTTTTTTGTAAACCTTTATTGGTATAGACAGGATATACAAATCTGGGCCTACAACCAAACTGGCCGGCCATAATACTTGAAAGCAGTCATGAAGTCTAGAATGAAGTTACAGAATCAATCATAGAAGAACATAAGCAATACAATCGTAAAAAAAGGGGGGGAGGAGGAGATAGGATCCATACAGCCAGCAAACAGGAGCAAAGAAGTTTTTTTTTTTTTAATATATTAAGGCAATAAGGGGCATGACAGGCTCTGCGACTATATAGAAGAAGCCGGAGTCCCAAATCAAACCATCGGTAACAGAACGGCTAAAGGGCATCCGTGCAGGAATGTTAGCACTGTAGATATCAGTATAAAAACAGAGCCGTGAACACAAGTCGGTATATAATTAAGAACAACTGTGCATCCCCACCACCCAGTAGCACATCGGACACAGAACAAGGGGGCCGGAATAGCGACAACACCAATACTAACCCGTCGTACCAACCTTAGGAGAGAAGGAAAAGGGGAGGGGGGGGAGGGGGAGAGAGAAAAGAAGAGAGGGAAAGGAAGACACACACTGAAAGAGAAGACTGCCGCGCCTAAACAAGCGCCCCGTAGCAAGGAACACATAAAAGAACAATAATATCAACAACGAAGAGGGCATGGGAGTCTAAATGGAAAGCAACAGAATTACAAAAAGAGATCAGCAACATTACTGACCCCACCCCAATCATACCACGGAAGGCAAGGACAGACGCGGCACTCCAATAAAGAGATACAAAAGGGCCATAGAACTGAGGAAAATAAAACATCAAATAGGACCCAACCCACCCGTCCCACCCAGCACCCCTGTAGAAGGCTACGGCCTACCCTCCAAACAGTGCACCTGTCGCCCTAATCCAGAACCCGAAATGTAGTAAAGACAAGAGAAAGGAAGAATAGGGAGACAAAAAAGGAAATCAAAACTAAGGAAGTAAATGGGAGGGAGGAGCAAAAGTGCAGAAACAAAGACGGTCGGCCACAGCCCTCCACCCAACCATACGATCATATTACATGTGAACCAGAGCGACATAGTCTCGAACGCCAAAAAACTTACAGGGGGGGTCTCCCACAGTACTAGAATTATGAGCAACCTCGCCACAGCTCCGGACATCAATTAACCACCGGGAGTCGTGCATCTCACCCCAGTCCTTTCCTAACCACAGTTACCACCCACCACAGGACAGTGTGAGGTAAACAACACGATGCGAGGCAAACACACAATTGAAAGAGAGTACGAGCAAAACGTAGGCCAGGGAGGGCAATCAATAAGCAAGCGGGCAAAAGTTCAAATAGGCAGTTCAAATGTCTCAGCAATAGCAACAATAGACAGGAGTTCAGTCTCGCCGTTAGGAAAAGCGGGGATTTCCCTGCAAAATGGAAACACGACATCATCAAGGCAACAACAGGCAGCGGTCCACCATTGGTCTCAGGCACCCGGGGAGGATCGGATCCCCGCACGACATCCAAGTCCCCAAACTCCAAACATCGAAGAGCAGGAGGTTCCAAATCCACCGGCCAGCAGACCCGTCGATGGATAGCAACAGTAACCCTCGTAGCAACCGGGGGAGGCGAGGCGGTGGCATCTCTGAGACAAGAGGGGACCATGAAGGAGCGTTCACCCAAGATGGTGGTGGAACGAATCGAGTCTTCCGGAGCACCGGGGGCCAGGGCCGCGCGTAAGGATCGTAAGGCATCAAGAACGTCTCCAATCGTAGGCTCACGCACACACGTCCAGGCCCCCGTGCAGTCCAGCAATCCAAGGCCGTCATCACGAGGAGACCCACAGCACAGGTCGTCGGTAGCCATTTTGTGAATTCAGCCTCCTCACCACCCTCCGCGATTCTAGGAACAGTTCACAAATGCGGGCCTTTACAGATTTCCGGGGGGACCCAGCAATGGTGGCCTCGGTGAAAAAAGGAGATTCGCCCAAGACGGGGGGCCATCTACAATATCGCTGGCGCTCCTCTCAAACAGAGTCCGAAGACGAGGGTCCAGGGTCGATGGACGGAGCAGCGGCGGGGGGACCCCTTTCCACGATCAGTCCACGGAGCACCGCGCCCCGCACCAGCCTCACGGCCGTCAAGGCGGGCCCGGATCAGGGTCACCGGGATGTTCTCACAACGGCTCTCACCAGTGGCGCAGTCTCTCGGCCGGGGCCGACGGTCACCACAACGCCAGGCCGGATCCGATAGGCGAGGCCCCGGTCTCAACACCGCGAGGGCCCAGGTCCCTCCGGGGGGCACAACTTCGGAACCGCAGCACGCCGGAGTCTCCAGGCCAAGCGGTGAGTTAGAGCGAAACGTTGCGTTGCTATTTCTTCGGAACCATGTCGTCTCTGGGCAGGATGTACAACAGGATAGGCGAGTCAGGCCAGAGGGCTGACGGAGCCGAGCTACAAGGCGACCATTACGCTCGCGAGCTTGGCTCCTCCCCCCCAAGAGAACAAAGGATTTAACCCAGGTCTGTGACAGGGGTGTGTGTTTGAAAAGTTTCAGCACTCCGACCATCATCTTGTATTACATCTAAAACGGAGCATAAGAAAAAAACTGTAAAAAAGTGAAGACAAGTAATCAATTATAAAAATCAGATTAAAGGGATTAAAGGAGAACATTTAAATTGCACACAAAATTCCAAATTGAAATTCACAACTAATGTACAGTTGCACTCCGTGACCTTAAATAAATATTCCTCTATGAAATTACATTATTAAACAAGCTTAGGGAAATGTTCTTGTGATGGAAAACACACATATACCGTAGAGGCACAGCTGTGGAGCATCAAGACAGAAAGGGTTTCATACAGTACTGTGTGTGGAAAGTGAAGCCGAAGGCATCTAAGCTCCAGCAGAGCCCAGCTCAAAAATAGGGTTTAAGCAACATGCCTTCTTTTATGTCTAGGCCTAAAGAAAGGGAGGGGTTATGCCTTTAACCTCTAGCTGCCATTCTGAGTCAAAGGCACTGGGTTTGGCAAACAATGATCCAGCTGCATTTCTTGAAATCGCTTTGCTTCAGCATTCCAAGCAAGTCCCTAAACTTTACCAGCCCTTGTCATAGAGGTTCACAGACCCTCAAATGTTTATCACTCACTTCTAGATAACCCTCTAAAACCAATATCTAACCATCGCGTAAATGTCTATCAGATACACCCATCTCAAATGTGCTACATTTTGGTTTCAGCTATGAAAGAGATTTAGAGAACAAAACAGGTAGATTTAAGTACCTCTGGCCCACTCTCAGACACTCCGAAACACATCATAATGATCCTTAGAATGCCCTCTGACACCTTACGCCTCAGCCAGCCTTCAGATACCTCCCATTTGGTCATCAGACACCTCAACCAGCCTTCTATTCGCATTAATGCACCCCAGCTAGTCATTAAACACCACCAGATGACCATGTCTCCAACCAACATTCTGGACCCGCAATTGATCAATAGATATGAACCACTCTGCCTTCTGCACACCTTCAGCCAAACTCAGATGGTTGTTATACAATGCAACTGACCTTAGATACTCTCCAGACACTTGTCAGAGACACCCCCAGCAAACCCCTAGAGACCCTTGACCACACCCTCAAGACCCAGGGCCTACATTTAGATAGACCCAATTTGAACCTAAAGTCCTACAGCCATTCTTCAGAGACCACAAGCACATCATTAGTGATGACCATTTTGCCCTAAGTTACACATAGCTGTTACTTATACACCACTAGTTTGCCCTTGAAAACGTATGGAGTTTCCCCAGAAACCACCAGGATGCACACAGAGACCAACAGTATGGCCTCAGGGACCATCAGGCTGTGTCTATCCACCCCAGCTAGTGCATTCATTTCCCTAGTCGGCCCCTAGAGACCATCAGTTGACCAGCAGACACCTTTAGCGTGTCCTCGAAGACTCCCAGAATGTCACAAAGACTTATTGCCGACCTCTGAGCTGGGTTTCCCTATCAGCTGACCTTCAGAGTGATATGGCTGGCCCTCACCCATCCTTCGGACAGCCACACTGAGTCCAGAAGTGCCATCTGCATGCAATCACAGAGTTTCAGGAAACACCACTCGCCCTTGGTCAACCATAGGCAGTCCTCGTTGATGTCTTTGTGGCTAACGGCTTTCTGTCAAACACCCCCACATGGTACTTCAGCGCCTCATAATTGGTCTACGGGGACCAAAGGTATGGTCTCAGTTCCACCAGCAGTCCCTCAGAGACCCTCAGGTAGGATGAAGGAAACTATGGTCTGCATTGATACACTCACAGTCCATTCTCAAGCATCTCTTTTGTACCCTCAAGTTCACTGACCTGTCTATCAGTGATCTTTGGCATCCTCTCAAAGACCGTAAGGCTCAGACAGCCTTCATCTCCCCTTTTTTGTCATCAGCTATCTCGCCAGCGCTTGGCCTATCTTCCGACGCACATAGTTGGTAATTAGATCCACCATATATGTCCCTCAGAGACCCTCACTCTACCTACATGCTTTCTCAGCAAGTCTTCGAGGACCCTAAGCCAGCCACTAGACACCATCGCTCTCCCTTAAGATATCTCCAGGCCTCTCTCAGAAACCCTAAGTCACCCTTAGAGAGACTACTGGATTTTAGCCAGAATATAAACAAGGACTAGAGCGCTGGAATGGGGGAAAGGGTCTCTGCAAGAGGCTGAATGTCACCAGCCTTCAAACTAAAAATACTAAAATGGAAAAGTACAAAACAGAAAAAAGGCATAACTGGATTAAGAAAACCGGAGTGAGCAAAGCCAGGGCACATTGTGAAGCAAAAGCCATTTGAGGTTTCTGGCTATTCCAGAGTGGGAATCTCTCTTATCCAGCATGTACCGGAGCAGATGTTGGACTCGGTAGTGCAGTAGGGTAACCAGACCTCCCAAACAGCTTACAGGAGGAGCCGGCGAGACCAATATATTTTTGGGCATCATATTAATTACATGTCTTCCATTTCTACCTTTATTAAAATGTGATCGCCTAAACTTCCAGGTTCCATCATGGCCAGAAATCCTCCCCAAAACACCCTTAGTAATAGCGAATCTCTGCCGACCTGATAAAAAAAGTTCCCACTGAGCAGTCCAAGCAGCAGTGATGACAGCAGAGCTTTGAGCCTTCCCTGAAGGATGATGGAGAGTAGCTTCATGCCCTGCATGGTGTGCCTGCTCAGATTGCCAAGGACTTAACTGGAGGTCCTGAAGTATGAGAATGAGTATAGAGCAGAGCACACCCTTTACCATGAGACAGAAGCTGTAGGTTCTGGAGCAAGAAAGTAAGTGGAAGGTAAAGTTAGAGTTGCAGCATGGTGAACTGGAGTCAAAGGTCCAGTAGAGTGAATAACGGCTATGACTAGGAAGTTGACCTGAAAAAGTTGCAGATCATCTTTTTCATTGATCATCGTCATCACCACATTATGTTGGATTGGAGTTGAGGGATGAGATAGAGGGTAGGGTACCTCTAGGATCTTGTATCAGTTTTAGCTCTCCAAACAACAATATTGTAGACCAAGCTCCTTGGAGGTCTCCCGGAAGCAACACTGTAGAGTAATGGTGACTTTTCAGGAGCCAGTCCATATACACAAACCCAAAAAGATGGGGATGTGGCATGTTCCATACAGTAAAGTAAGGGCATAATTTTCAAATGGCTATGTTTCTTCTATATTAAATTATGGATGTGTGGAATGATCCCTAAAATGCATTTAGTAATTTGGTGGTATGGATATTCCCCTTAATTCCAAAGAGGTTATATTGTGGGCTGGACTTGAATGCTTGAGAATGTACCTGTGATTTGGTCAGCACCCAAGGGGACATTATTTTGGGCAACTTTAAGTAACATGGGGTATGTCTTCTTGGCACTTTATTCCTAATCTTTTAATTGTTTAAAAAAATCAACAATAAAAGATACAGGCAAGAGATTCACCAACCTTGAGAGCCCAATATTTCTAGTTGAAACTAGTATTTTGAGTACCTTCCCTAAAGCTAGTTGAATCTCACGAATGCCCTTTTCTAAGCATATCCATGGGGTGGAGTAGTTGGATATAATTACAGAGTAGTATAACATGCTTTGTGGTTTAGTGTACTACCTCACCCTACATACCATCATATCATTTGAAACTCTTGTACATGCCGCCCCGGGGGATCTTCAGTTCAATATTCATGTATCATCTACAGATTTCATTTTAAACAAATGAAATGAAGTATTTATAAGTATTGTGACTAATACTTCACTTTGTGTAACTTTTCCATCTATCCTTATATCTCATTCCACCAAACAACTAGTAAAGAGATTCTCTTCTTTCTTTTTTTCCCAGATGCTGGAGCCCTTCCCTTCGTGGGTAACTTTGAGATTAATCAGGTAGAGTAGACCTGCTTTTATTTCCAATTCCAGGAACTTCTTCTTGACTCTGTTTAGGCTTTACATCTATCTCATTGTTTTTGGTACCAAATCCACCAAAAGTGTTAATTTATGCCCTCCGTACTGCAGATCCTACTTGGCATACGCTGCAGCTAGGATACTTCCCTTGTCTTTTCTGATTTAAATGTTAATTTCACACCACAGCCTTGCCGATCAGTTGCAAACCTTTGTGATCCAATTTGCTATAAGGAGGATAGGGCTCTGTCCAATTACCCTCTCTTCAATTTTCAGTACTGTGATGCGAATTTGCCTTTTAGCATTCTCCAGTATCTCAGTTCTAGAAGCCAGAGAATTGAAGTCTAAACTGTCTCCCAAACAGGCTTCAAATTTGCCAGTTAACCAATAGCACACATTTACATTTCCTTCAGGTAGCAGGATCCATAGAGAGAAGGCTTGTTTCTTCTTTATCTGCCTATCCTTCCTTTCACTTCACAATATAGGAGACCCGTCTCCCCTTTAAACCTGCAGCAAATCAACCAACTAGGAACAGTTGTTTTGTAAATAAAAAGTGTAGAAACTGTTTTGATCTAATTGATAACATTTGGGAATGTCATTCCCCCGTTCCCTTGTTCATTTCGACCTCTGTGTTTGTCTTACAGCCTTTCCCCATCCCTTTATTTTGGTTTTGGTCCTAGTGTCTCACCAGTTCCTTGCTCTCTGAGTAGTTGGTATAACTGTGTATGGTAACTCTGGTTAGGCCCTATTCATCTCTATCACGATGGCCAAGTTACTGATGGCCCTGATCCTCCTTGACCTCGCTGCTACGTTCAACACCGTCTCCCACCACACCCTCATCAACAGCCTCCACAACATTGTGTACAGCAAAATACCCTCAAGTGGATCGCTTCTTTCCTTTTAGGACGCACAAAAGGCATTCGACTGGCTCTCTTTACCTCCGTGCCCAAGAACATCATATGCTGCATACTCCAAGGATCATTCCTCACCCACACCCTCTCCAACATCTACATGACCCCCTTCGCAGATGTGGTCACATCCCACGGACTCAACATAATCTCCTACGCTGATGACACGGAACTAACCCTCTTACTCATGAGAACCCCTCTAACGCCAAAATCAACTTCTGCAACGCCATGACCAACGTAGCCAAATTGATAAGAGACAGCTGCCTCAAACTGAACTGTGACAAAACAGACCATGCAAATGCAAGCTCTGTATCCTCCTTGACAGCCAACTGACCATGAGATGAGACGACAATTCAAAGCATTCACCTCCTCTTGCTTCCACACCCTCCGCATGCTCCGCAGACTTTTCAGATGGATGCCAAATAAACACCAGAAAGGCTGTCATGTAGGCCCTCGTCACCAGCCGCCTCGACTATGGCAACGCTCTCTGTGGCAGAATCTCCACCCAGCTCCTCAAAGACTCCTGACCATACAGAACACCGCAGCCAGACTCATCCTGGACCTCCCCAAACGAACCAGCATCACCCCTCATCTCAGAAACCTCCACTGGCTCCCCATACAGAAGAGGCGGCAGGTCAAGATCTTCACGCACGCATACAAAGCTCTACTTGATCATGGACTACTCTAAATCAACCATCGATTGAACTTCCGCCTGTCTGCAAGACACCTGCACTCCGCCTCACTCGCCCTTGCACACCCCTTCTGCATCTGTCACAGCCACAGCAGAGGCCCCTCCTTCTCTTTCATCGCTGCCAAGACCAGAAGTGACCGTCCCCTCCACTTCCGAACAGCAGCCTCCCTGCCGTTCTTCAGAAAGAAACTCAAGACCTGGATTTTCGACTGAGACATGGCACCCTCAGTGCTCAGATACCCTTTGGTGTGACAGTGCTGCACTATACAAAGGCTGACTGGTTGATTGACTTGACAGTCCTAAATGCCTTACTTCATTATTGGCTATTCATATGGATCCCCATATCAGTCCTCTTTTTATTTGAGCCCTTTGATCTGAACAATATGTCTCCTTTAGCATGTATCTTTTATCCTCACCAGGCTCCACAGGGCGTTGCACCATTTAACTTCTGGATCAGTAAGTCTCCCAATTCTTCTAAGGAAATCTATACCTTCCTCCTCTAAAGTGCATTTTAAACAATTGCTTAGCTGCTTTCTTGAGAAGATCATTATTATAATGCCCTGTAAAGCACACCAGCTAATTACAACAAGACTAGCACTAATTCCATAGTTTATGAAACCAAGGCTGAGCTCTCCACCTTTCCGCAATTGAGCGAAAATGAAACTCTAGCTTTAACTAGCGCTGTAAAAACAGCCTCCCTGAAGGACCTTGCCCACTTAGGTATCCTCCTAAAAGGGGGAATGTCATTCTGTCAGTCCTGGCAGAAATATACAACTCATCCGTGGACAACTGCTGTGGCCCAGACATATGGAAACATGCCATAATCCGCCCCTGCTTAAGAAACCATCTTTGGACCCAGATCTTTTTTATTTATATTTTTATTGCAGATACACAAGGAGCCGGTATACAATCTGTCGGAGAGTACAATAATACATCACATATGGTGCTACTCACTGCCGGATAGGACACACAGCCATTTAGCCCACACCCCGGAGGTCGGGCGGCGAGCATGATTAGTGTACCACATTTACCTAGCTGCACACTTTCATAAGCGTTCCAAGTGTCTGCATTTTTAATTTTAAGATGCAAAACAACCCCCCCCGCCCTTGATGAACTGTAGAAAACCCAAGTTTAAATCCTGCAAAGGATACCTACACGAAAAATGCATCAATCACGCTTCCCTAGACCTCCCCCTCCACCCCAATATCAGCCAAGGACACTCGTTCGTTCAAGGCCCGCATTAACGGATGGCTCACCACTTCCTATGTTACCAACAGTATTAGTCATGACCCAACGTACATCCCCGTGGTCTATGAGTTGTGTCCCACCACCCCTCCCACTAGCCACCCTCCTACAGCCCCCCATCCAACCCGTGATAGTGTCTCCATTTCGACCAAACTCTCCGGAATTTTTTCGGGCAACCCCTGGCTTTATACGTGACCCTCTCCGCTGCCATGTACAAGTCTAAACCTCTTCTCCACTCCTCCAGGTCTGGGGGCTCTGGCGCTCCCCAGCGTTTTGCGATATCTCGCTTGGCAACCACCAATGCCAGGACTAGAAAAATGAGTAGGGGGCGGGCCAGATCAATCTCGTTCGTCATTCCCAGCAGTGCTAGCTTGGGGTCTAGAGGGATCGAAGCCTCGAGGACCTCCTCCAATTTCCCAAATATCTGGGTCCAGTATCTCTGTATTACACCACAAGTCCATACTGTATGAAAAAAATCTCCCTCCTCTTGCAGGCATCTAAGGCATCGTGGTTCCTCTATTTTCCCCATCTTGCACAGACGCACTCTGTCAAAGTATGTTCTATGTAGGAAGTTAAATTGTATAAGTCGCAGTCTAGATTTGATAGCCACCTCCCTGGGGTGCATCAGGACCATCTCCCAATCAAGGTCCTCCATCCCCCCCACCTCTGCCTCCCAAGTGTGTCTGAGCCGTGTTAAGTCACCCAGCATGTGGTTAGTCAGTGTTTTATAAGTTAGGGAAACCGCCTTTCCCACCATCTGCTCTTGAAGGAGCCTCCCCTCCAGTGGCGCATATTCAGGAATAGCAGTAAGCGCGATATTTTGTGCTGTCCAAGCGTGTCGCAGTTGAACATATTTGAAATGCTGAGTTTTATTTAACCCGAACTCTGCTTGGAGGACTTGGAACTGTTTCAGCTCCCCCCTGGCTACTACATTTCCTACAGTGGAGATGCCGATGTCATCCCACCTCTAGAATCCTTGTAGTTTATGCAACTCTGTCAACCATTGGCAATGCCACAAAGGTGTCTGCCGTGTGGGTTTCTTTTCCCAGCCCATGCGTCTTGTCGCTCTCGTCCATGCCCTGAGCGTCACAGATGTGGCAGGGAGAAGGTGGGCTCCCCTAACGCTCCCGTATAGATATCTCAGTATGTTATTGGACTCCAATTTAGTTCTTTCTAACGCGTACGTTGGGTGGTCTACCGGCACATGGAGCCAGTCATTGATCGGAGTCAGATGTTCCACCCAATAATAAGCCTCCAGGTTAGGCAGCGAGATCCCTCCACTATATTGGTGCATCTGTAACGTGGTCAGAGCCACCCTGGCCTGTTTACCCAGCCAAAGGAAGGACCTCAGGTCTGCGTGGATCCTGTTGAAGATCGCCACTGGTAGAGGGTAATATTCATTTTGTAGGGCGTATAGGAATTTCGGCAGTATGACCATTTTGTACATGGCCGCCCTGCCCAAAAGTGTCAATGGGAGCTGCCTCGAGCGGCCCATATCCGCCACTGCATTAGTGATGATTCGTTCCAGGTTTCTTTGGACCGAGAGGGTCGCATCAGCCGTTATATAAATCCCAAGGTATTGGAAGCCCTCATCTGTTGTCATCAGTTCCTCTGGGAGCCTCCCCCACTGGTCGCGACCCCCCGGGTCATAGAGCACTGATTTATGCCAATTCATTTTGTGGCCCGACATCTCGCCTTACCGTTCCAGTTCTCGGAAGAGCTCCGGCACCGTGATCTCCGGTTTGGTGATGTAGAGCAAGACATCGTCCGCGTATAGCGAGACCTTTTCCGAGTGCGGTGTCATAACATCAGTAGTAAAACCATGAATGTCTTTGTTGTGTCTGATCCTGGCCGCGAGCACCTCAATGACGAGCGTGAAGAGGAGAGGAGACAGGGGACATCCTTGTCTAGTGCCTCTCTGGATCGGGAACTCACGAGAGAGTATCCCGTTCACCCTCACCCTGGCCCTCGGGCCTGTATATAGCAATCGGATCCATTGAATAAACTTTGGTCCGAATCCAAACCTCTGAAGCACTGCAAATAGAAAGGGCCAATGGACCGCTTCGAACGCCTTTTCAGCGTCCAGAGAGAGGAACCAATGTGGATCGCTTCTCCCCTCCACCTCCTGGAGCCAGTTGTGGGCCCTCCTGAGATTCAGCTTCGTTGCTCGGTCAGGCAAGAAGCCCGATTGGTCCAGGTGTACAAGGCCCGCGATGACCGCCCGCAAGCGGGTAGCCAAAATGGTTGCCAACAATTTCACTTCTGTATTGATGAGGGATATCGGCCTGTACGAGGCACAATTCTCTCGAGGTTTGCCCTCCTTGTATAGTGGGATTATCGTGGCCATAGTGAGATCCGGCAGGAGCTCTCCTTCCTCGAAGATACTAGTAAAGAGGCCCTTAAGATGGCGGGTCAGTAGGTCCGCCGTACGCTTAAAAAACTCTGCGGGGAAACCATTCGGGCCTGGTGTTTTGCCCGATCGGAGCTTGGCGATGGCCTCCGTAATGTCATCAAACGTTATGTCTGCTTCTAGGACCTCCACGTCCTCTGAAGGGAGGACCGGTAGGGTGGTATCATCTAGGTATTGTAGGGCCACTTCCTGGGGGGCTAGGTCCCGAGCTGCGTAGAAGGATTCATATTGGGTAGCAAAGGCCTCTGCTATCTCTGCGTCTGTGCTGACCACAGTTCCTCCAGCCGTTTCAATACTGTCTATCCATCTCGCCGCTCGCTCTTTTTTGCTGAGCCATGCCAGGAGCTTCCCTGACTTGTCTCCCACGTCATATAGTCTATGGAGGGTGGCTAAGGATTGGGTCCTGGCCTCGTTGGTTACCTTTGGACCCAGATCTAATTGATAATTACTAATCTATTTCGTTACTTTCAGGTGTTAGCAAATTTCTTGAAAAAGCTTGAAATATCCACCTCTTTCACTTTCTGGAATGTAACAGCATACTGCATCCCACTGAAACTGGTTTTTGACAAGGATGCAGTACAGAAACAGCGCTCTTGATGGTCACAGAGGACCGTAAAAATTTCCTGGATCAAGGTGGTTTGGCTGCTCTTATTTTTCTTGATTTAAGCGCAGCATTTGACACAGTTTCCCACACCACCTTACTGTACAGATTTGAAGAAGCAGGCATTACAGATAGTGTCTTAAAATGGCTGCCATCATTTTTACACACCCGGAACATCCAAGTTAGCGAAGGGCCTTTCTTCTCGGCGAATCTTCAGCTGAAATACGGAGTACCACAGGGTTCCTCCTTGAGCCCCATGCTTTTTAATCTGTACGTCCACCCTCCATCTGACATCATCTATTCTTTAGGCTTCACCATGGTGTCATACATGAATGATACCCAGATTGTCTCTTTGCCACCTAACATAGGCTCTGTTTCAGATAAACCTAACCTATATTTAGAGAAGGTCACTAACTGGATGGCAACCACCTTCCTCTAGTTTAAGCGAAGACAAAACAGAGGTCCCTTTAATCAGAAAAACCCCTGCACTATGGGATCAACTCTACTTGCCCATAGCCCTGGGTGATCACGCTCTCCTCAAACTAGAAGTGAAAAGTCTTGGTGTTACACTGGACAAACAACTTGACGTGACCTACCAGGCAAAGAAGGTTGCAGCTACATGCTTTGGCATCCTCAGGGCTGTGAGGAAGACCCTTAAATGGATCCTCATGGAAGCACGCAGAACAGTAGTCCAAGGCCCTATACTATGACTCCTTGACTATGGCAACTCTCTTTACTAAGGCAGCCCACTTTCCATCATCTAAAAATTGCAAGTCATCCAGAATGAAGCGGCAGGAATACTTCTGGGTATTCCCAAAATTCAGTCTGCCTGCCCGGCTCTCGCCACACTTCACTGGTTACCAATTAACAAAAGAATACAATTTAAAAAACTTTGCATCATACATCGGGCAAAACACAAATTTGGTCCGCCTGTCCTGCATCACCTTATTAACCCCTACAGCACCAATAAAGAACTGAGGTCAAACAGCCTTTCTCTCCTCACTGTGCCAAGAGAGCCAGAGGCGGAGGCTGCTCGTTCACCTACCTGGTCTTGAAACTCTGGAACTCCCTTCCATCGAGCATCAGGACAAATGCCAATCTTTTACATTTTAGAAAACAACTCAAAACTAATCTATTCATCTAATAGCTCAGTTCTCAAGCAAGGCCTGTTAGCACTGGGAAGCCAGTCTTGGGTAGCCATGCGCTCTATAAGAATCTTTTGATGATGATGATTCTGCTGTGAAGGGAGGGGGTTGAGTCGGGAGCTGTTTGCAAATTGAGTTCTCAAAGCTCCCCTATTTTTATGAGCACCGATTACAGCACTGATGTTTATGCCATCGGGATCTTTCTCACTATGTCAGTGTTTTCTAATTATTATTATGAACTCAAAGCCCCTTAAGTTAACTCTGAGAAAAGCAGCTATGTTTGTGAGCAACTGGTCACTCCCTCCCATCTTGACACATTTAGCATGAATATGTGAACAATCTGCTTTACTTCTCAAATTCCCTTGATTCCGAGCTGACGGAGCCCTGCCCGCCGTAGTTAGATGTGGCCTGTGTCCACGGCATCAACAGGATGTTTTCCACCATGTTGGCGGCACACCTTCATCGACGCGGCGTACTCCTCTGCTGGCAAAGTGTACTCCATCACCGTCAGGCCTGTGGATTTGCGCCGAGCCTATTTAGATTTCCTCGTTGCCTTGGTATTGTCCTAGAGGCGGATTCCTGATGGAGTGAGTCAGTGGTGGAGTGGAGACTGGTTAGTACTACTTATTACTGTGTCAGTACTCTTATGTGTTGTGTTTGCCTTAAAAATATATGTAGGTAATATGTTATGCCCTTTTTCACATATAACATAGCACACAAACAACATACACTCACTATTGAATGTACACCCACAGGCACCACAAGCACAGCACTCACAACCCCCACAACAACAAAAAAAAAATTTGTATCAATACAGGTGTGTTCATTTTACCTTAATAAGTTGTAAAATGAACACTACTTTACAAATAAGAAAAAAATTGCATGTAAGAGCAGTAAAAAAATACACGATGCTAAAACAAATGTTAACACACAATTCATAGTAAGACAAGTAAAAAAACAAGTTTACCTAAGATCCGGGCATCAAAAGAGTTGATTAGCTCTGTGGTGAAGTAGTAGTAGCACAGGAAGGACGGGACCTGGACAGTTGGGTCCAAGATGGAAATGAAAGTGGAAAACAAAAAAAAAAGTATGTTTGTACCTCGTTTTCTTTGATTTTGCCACCTTAAGTTTGGAGGTATCCCCGCCACAGTTTCTTCAACTGAAAGGCAGATAATGAATGGCCAGGAGGTAATCTTTGCTGGACTCCCTCCATCAGCCGATTTTGCCTAGGATGCCGTTGATGCATGAGAAAAATTGTGGCAGAGAAGGTAGAACTCGGATGGACTTTTGTCCATAGACCCGCCAACATCTAAATAGAGTGGGCACACCAACAAAGTAGGTGGGCAGTAAAACCATTGGAAAAGTGACGGCGGGACCAGATCCACCAAGATCTAAATCAGGTCCAAAGTCATGCAGAGTCCCTCTGACAATGACTGGCATCAGTAGTAATTCAAGCACTGCTGGTTTCTGATTGAACCCAGTTCTCAAAAGACATTTTGATGGGCTTCTACTTTATACCCGACTATTTCGGCTGCCCTACCTTGTTATCGACTTAAATGTTGCATAATACTCTTAGGTTCCTAAGAACCCATGGCATTCAGTAATATGCAGTAAAATTAAAATCATGACATAAAAAAACCCTTTGCTTCTTATTGCCCTTATTTAAGCAAAAAGGAGTGCTGAGCTTCACTTTCTCTGCTCTGTCAAGGCGTTTGCAGTTTGTCTATGGGCAAACTTATACTTTATCCGAATGACTGCTCTAAATTTATTTTCAATATGTAAACCCTTATGGCCTTTGTTTTTAGATCTGACAGAACAGTGCAGCTGTCTGCATAATATATTGTTACATATTCTTTAAAATATACATATGGGCTTTGGTTCCATCCAGAGGAGCATTTCTCTTTCACCGCATGCTATTGGAAACTTGGTGTGGAATTCCACCTCCTATGGAAGTGAATTACCTTATAGATGATTTGGATATACAAATCAATCTTGGCTTTGTTTTTTACTACAGCAAGATTTTTAAAAATGTTTTAGTCCAGGCTCAAGATGCAAGCCAGCTATTTCGGCTTCGCCGATGCATGTTTCATATTTGGATGCTGAAGAGTACTCCAATCTTATATCTTGCTCAGACAGAAATCTTCCTTTTAGAAATTGCCTGTGTCTTTTTAATATTGCGTGATCTTGGATGTTACTTGCAAATCAGAAACCTGTTCCATGGAATCTTTTTTTTGGATTAACTATGCATTAAATACTGGACATCAGCTCAAAAGGCAACTCTTAGTTTAGCAAGCTATCATTAGGAATATCTTTGGCTAGGCTATTAGATTTCTTTCTCTTTTATAGCTATGCATAAGTAATTAGATGGACATCTCTTCTGCTAATCTTACTATCCCAAAAGGTAAAACCAGGCACAACAGTTTTCATCATTTTTGCTCAACAGTGCACTCACAGATGGGAATATCCTTAAGCATATTTGTACAACCCTACCTCAAGTCAGAGCAGTCTGCAAAAATGTTGAGTCACCAAAATGCAGGGACGTTAAAAGTGACATACATACGGGCCCCCCTTGAAATCATAGTATTTCCCCCATGGTTTTACTTCTCAGCAGCCTCCTATATTCTTGGGAGGATCTATGTGAAACGCAGGGAATCTAACTGCTTAAAGTAAATTGGTCTATTAGAACCACATTTACTTTATTTTCAGGGTGCTGCCTTCATAACCCCGAAGACCAAATGCAGCAATAGCAATAGCAGAGGTACCAGAGGTCAAGTTGAGGGAATTCGTTTCTTCTTTGGGCTTCTACAAATTGACCTAATTGACGTTCATAGTAGTCTGACCTGAACTACTAAGTCACACCCTACTGGATGATATAAGAAGAGGTTTCATCAGCTTTATCACAAAAGGGTTTTAAGCTTTTATATTGTTAGTACCAAGGGACACTGTGTAAACAATCACGTTTTTGTCGGGCTCTTTTCGAGAAGAGAAAGGGAGGCTATGCAGAAGAAGTGTCTGTTGACGTGTTCTTTGCATCAGGATTTGCTATGTTTTGGCCAAGAAGCCGCCACTAGAATGTCTGAGAGCCCATTCTACCAGGGGCGAAGGCTGCTGCTACTGCTTTAGCATATCTCCCTAATAACCCTTTCCAGACTATTCCTTCCTCTATTCCTCCTTTGACTCAGCTCAAACCTTATCTAACGAATATGATCTCCCAAATAGCGCTATCTAGACTCTTCTCTCCTCTATCCCTTCTTTATCCTATTCAATCAAACTAACAGACTCACATGTCCACAGCTCAAATTAACAACTTATATTTTCCTATATTAATCCACTACTAATCCTTTGGGTTCTAGAGTAGCGTGCTACTTGCTGAAAGTGTTTCAATGCCTCGTTAAGGGTGGTAAGCACTATATAATCACAATTACAATAAAAAAGAAAAGGCACGAAAAGAGGGTTGAGGCAATAGTCTGCACCTGTCACTACAAGTGGCTGACTGGTTTGGTGATGGTGCTAGGAAACCAGGAAGTGCACCCCTCTACACTTCCTATTGGGTGAAAAAACCCAACAACAAGCACAAAAAAAATTGAGCACACATCAATTTAGATTATTGATAAAAGTTCAAATAGCAAGTGTCCAAGATGATTTGAAGAAATTTGCCAGGTCCAGGTTTTGTCTTTGTATTCAAAAATATTTTCTTTATTGATAAATATATATGGTCATTAAAATCCAATATTCACACATTTCATTGAGCCATTTAGCCAACGCGTTTCATCTCATAGGAGACTTCTTCAGGGCTCTAAGTTATATACATGTATTCTTTACAAAATCCAATACTAGTCAAAGGATTTTGCTAAAGCAAATAAAGTTGTAGTGTCACACTATTAATCTTAAAATGACGATGAAAAAATGAGCATCATCAATAAGTGGCAGTGTGGCCAGCAGCAGTGTTCTCAGCTTATGTTCGCAAAATGGATCATCCAAACTACAGGCAAGTTGTGGGTACCACATATCCAGACATTAAGTGTGAAACTGGTAATCAGATTCCCTCAAGGATTGTCTCTCAGCCCCACCCTTTTCAGCATATACATGACACCGCTCACCAAACTTATCCGATCACAAGACATCACTGTAATCTCCTACACCGATGACACCCAACTCATCCTCTCCCTGACGGAAAAGATAACCACCACCAGAACAAACTGCATGACCGTGGTAGCAGACTGGATGCCAACCAACTGTCTGAAGCTCAAGTCAGACAAGACAAAAATATTGGCCTTGGGCAACAAGACCTTCCAGCCCCCCATGGAAGTCCATCTAGTGGCCGTTGGAGCTAGGACCAACACCCACGCCGACAGATCATGAAAGAAATTTAGGGATCATTCTAGATGACAAGCGCAACATGATGTCTTAAGTCAATGGCATGTACACCTCCTGCTTCCACATCCTATGCTTTCTGCAAAAGATCTTCAAAGGGTTGCTTCCGAACACCAGACAGACCGTCATCCAAGCAGGTTGGAGAACATTAACACTCCCTATGCTGAAATCTCCAAACAACTCATACACAGACTCCAGACCATCCAGAACATCGCTGCATGATTTATACCCGACCTCCCATGCCGCACACACATCACACTGGACCTCAGGAAGCTTCACTGGCTCCCCATTCACAAGCGCAGCCAATTCAAACATCTCACGCACACACAGAAAAACCTCCACAACACAGGACCAGTATACCTGAACAGGCGCATATACTTTCACAAACCCACCACACACCTATGCTCAGCCACACTCTTACATGCACACACTCCCACATCCGTAAAAGCAAAACTGAAGGTCTCTCATTCTCCTACATCACACCCAAGACATGGAGTGACCTCCCTCAACACATCAGAGCCTCCTCCTCACTTCTTGAGTTCCGCAAGGCGCTAAAGACCTGGCTCTTGGTGTTCTTGGGGACCATACACCTACATACCTGCCCAACCACCTGGATACCCTCTTAGGTGATAAAGGCACTAATCGAAGCAACATAGCATAACATAACATAACATATTACATAACAGATGCACCAGAAAGAGCATTACCAAAGGTAAGTAACTTGATCATTTTGTCACTTTGAGGGCATTTACTCTGAGAACTCTGTGCCCCCGCTCCCCTGCCCCTTCCACTATGATCTCCCAGTGTACAGTGCCCTACTGGATTGATGTGCCTTAGAAGCATGAATAGTCACCTGGCTGCACTGGACCCGTTGACAGACTCTGACCTCAATTCTGCCTACCTTTCTGTCCCTCCAGGGCATCAGCCCAATGAAGTATGTATGTAGTATCTGTAAGGAGGCATATTTTACTATTAGATGCTCTGTGTTATCTATAAATGTAATGAAGATCACCAGACGTAGAACAGATCCTTGCTGTCCCCTCATTTCCTCTTCATTCTTCAGAAGAAACTCTTCTTACAAGGGATCTCTTGCCACTCCTCCAAGTCTATACAGAATTGTTGCTAAGACTTTATGCAGTCTAATCCCATAGGACTACCTTGCCGGCTTTTCCTTAATTTGTTATGCTGAGCTCAGTGTCCAAACAATGGACACCAGGCCATTCGTGGGGGCGTCACTAATGCCCCCACGTGTGTGAAGTGAACTTCATCTGCCTTTTAGCTAGTCCTCTGTAAACTTTCCTGTGTAGTGCGCGACAGAGATTTTTTCTTCTCTTTAAGCTCATTAGGTTTGCTACAAGCTCGAGCAGGACTCTTTTGTTTGGTATTTGGGCTTGGCTCTGTATATCCTCCTTTATTCTTCTACGGCTCATCTTGGCTTCATGCCATGAATTTCTGTTGTGAATACTGAACAGAGTAATGTGCCAATGTTCTGCTGTTTCCTGGTATTGTGCATGTTATCCTCGAACTCCAGTCACAATGCTGCCTCTGCATTTACGTATTTAACTAAAATACCAAAAAGGTGTCGCCTTACTTTAGGCATTTAGCTATGCCCTCCACCCATTTTGTACTACTACCGCCTAAGCTGCCTTTCCTGTTATGCTCTGCCTTTCCTGTTAGGCTCTGCCTTTCTGAAATCATTATGTGGTGGTTTCAAGACCATCTATGTTCCCATATCATAATGTTTGTAATTGTTTCCCAATATTATATTGAGTGTATTTCTGTAACTCATTTTGGCCATTTGCAAAGCTTCAGAGTCTTTGTGGAATCTGGGTGCCCTTTGTGTTAACCACACTCACAGTGAGCTGTTGACGTTAGATTTGGTTCAGTTTCGTATTGTTTAGAGGAAAGACATACTGGATAGGTGCCTGTAAAATCGGGGTAGATTAATGTATTACTAAGTGATGGATTGTATTGGTGGTGGCTGGCCAGATTATGTTATGGATCTGGGAAGGGCTTTATGTGAATGGATTCTTGTGTTGAAGGACACCGTCAATTGATTCGTTCTGCGAAGTGTGGGTCTATCGATTGCTTGAACGTGATTGTTAAGTGGCAAGAAATATTTTCCAACAATGCGGCTTTGAATCCATTGCATGTGCATTTTGGTGTGGGATGTTTAAGTTATATTATTTCCAGAACTATATATATATATATATATATGTGTGTGTGTGGGGAGGGGGGGGTGTGCGTGTGTCTGTGTGTGTGCGTGCGTTTCAGGTGGGAAGCCCTCTGCTAAGTATTTAACCTGAAGCCTTGTTGTGTGCTTCTTTGTGCTGAAGATTGTGCCTTATGTCTCCTGAAGAGGTGTGAGTGCAAAGGTATGCAATGGCAAACACTTAACCAACTAGATGGCTTGGAGCAGTGTAATGTTGTATGTGTCTGTATGTATAGACCAAGAGAGTCCTGAAAGTATTATTTATGAAATAATACTTGTAAAGTTAATGATTGGTCAAAAATAGGATCCAGTCAAATGAATATATCAATGAGTATTGATTACATGAATAATCCATTCAGGGCAAATATACAGAAAGCATTCCGTGCTAAATTATGGAAAATATGTATATTTTAATTATTGTATACATTGTTTACTGATCTACTGAGGGACAATTGGGTTACTCCATTGTGTTTTACATTACATTTTGTATGACTTTATCTTAGTATCTCATTGAGTTGGCATACATTTAGCCTCCTTTATGGCTGAAAGACATGCTGTGAACATAATGGTGGAAAGGATTGCATTCAATATGTGCTCTTGGGGAGAAGAGAGGTGTGAGTAGAACCTGATCTAAATATGTTGTTGAAGTGGCAAGTGCATAGATCATTGAAAGGCCTAACTCTGTGTTGTGTACATGGCGTTGGAAGAAGCGGTGCCACATTTTTAATGCTGTAGAGCTAATAGTGCATTTAGGTTGATCTGATTGTGCTGTTGGGTGGCCAATGTTTAACTGCTTATATGACTTGGACGTAGCAGACAAGGAACACTAAACAGGGGCCATGTCTTGTAGACCACCGGACCACCACTAATCCACAATCCTCCACAGCTATACACAAGAACACTTTGAACCAAGTGTGAAGAGCACACCATTGCACAAAACCTTAAAACATTACTAGACAAAATCAATCCCATTATCATTGAGGTTGTTTTTTAGTTCTTTAAAAATCAACACACTTTTCTTTTCAGTTTTATTTATCTATTTTTAGGTGTGGCATGAGCCGACACCTTTGTGTTTTTTTAGAATTATATGTATAGTATAATTACAAGGGCTTTTAGCCAGCCCTCTTCCTCCATTGATGTGTTATAGTGGTATTCACAGTTTTTCCACCCACTTCAACATACATCATGGGGAAATGACTCAGCTCACTTCACCCATTGGCTGACTTCACTGCGAGGGACTGCATTCTCCCCTTTAACAAGAAGCACATCCAGTCACAAAAAAAGTTCCCTTAAGTTCCAAGAACTAATATTGCAATATATGCTTTTCGAAGCCATTAATTATTACTTTATCTTGAATTTTAGCAAATGTCTTTTTTTCTATATTGAAACTTTCCCAACAGTAAAGTTGTGGAAAAAGCCTGACAAAACAAAACAAGTATTGACAAAGCCAAAGTGCTGGTGGCTAACCCCAGATCTATTGGCTTTGCCAACATTTGTTCTGAAAGGTAAGCAAACAGAAGTTGGAAGGTTTCAGTGCAAGCTTGCAATTAGGAAACACATACAATTTCCATGCTGTGGGATATATCGTGTCTGAAATCCCTGCACCCTATAGCAGCAAATACAGAGAGAAGAAAGATGGACTTTAGAACCAGCAAAACACGAAAGGTGAAAGCATTACCTATCCAGAGATCCCTGCCCATCAGCCACACCTATTCAGTCATGAGACACAGGTTAAGGCAGTGATCCTTTCATTTCCCCCAAGCTTCTTTCCTTCAAATGGCTGCCTGATTCCTTCCCCTCCTCCTTCTTTTGAGTAGGAATCACAGTTAGCCTGCCTGGTATCCCTTGCAGGAGCTTAGCTCTGTTTTCTTAACCTAGTGGCAGTCGCTCCATTTGCATCCGCCCAAGTGAGTGTGATGGAGCAAGGTGGAGAAACAAAATGTTGTGTACCACTTGCAAAATCACACTTTCATAACCATAACTTGAACTAATGGAGTGATATGTGTAATTAATCAACTTAGAATAAGAAATGCACCTACACGAATCCACGTGGGACCTAATTTTGCTTATGTTGCAATCATAATTAACTAATTATGTGATTCTGTCACGTCATAAACTAATAAGCAGCTTTTGAGATAAAGGAATGCGGCATAAATGTGCTTTTGTTTACGTATTTTGTGGCAAAACGTGGAAATAGGTGAGTATATTACGCCTGAATGTTGCTTAATTGCTAGGTAACTACTAATAGGGAAAACTTCAGTAAGGGGGGAGGTCACCAGAAAGGTTAAATTTCTAAAATTAACGTTTGTTTGTGTTTGTTTCTATGATAGTTCCCATTCTGGCCTGTGAGGCCTAGCAAAAAGATGTCTGACTTGTTGAACTGCGAATAGAAAAATGAACTGAGCATGCGCAAGCCCAAGTCCGAGTTCGAATGCGAGCTGCTTGTGCCTGGAGTGAATGCAGTTCAAGGACGATGTGGCCTGGAAGTCTAGATGGCTGCCAAAAGGATGAGCACAATGGTTCTGAACGTGAGAAAATCTTGGGAAGTTGCTAGTTGAGAACAGGACTAGGCCGGACATGGCCCAAAACAATGACCCATTTAAAAATCTAGCTGACGGAAGAAGAACAAATATTGTAATGATGACGTGATGCTCATCCACCCCAAATTGTCCAATCAGAACTCGAATTTATGCTGAAAGTTACTCTTTTAGATAGATAGAGCTAGTGGAAAAGGTATAAAAAGTGCTGGTTTTACTGAGGAAAAAACTCCTTTTCGATTTCCTCCTGAGGTGCTGTCCGTATGCTGATTTTTCCTGAGATGTAAGACTTTGAATAATTTTCTTATTTCTTCAGAGTGAGATTTGAACGTTAGGTGAGGTTATTAGTCAGGGAAGTTAGGAGAAAGGATGAATTTTGGGAACTATCTGTCTTATGCTAATACTTGCATTTCTGAAATCTAAATAAAATGTCTATTTCTGAATTTTCTAAAAATAAATGAAATTAACTGTTTTTGAAATAAAAATCCTTATTTTTCCCTTTAAAATGTTGTTTTTGAATAAAGAAATAAATAAAGTGAATAAGCTTTAGACATGCTAAATTTGCTTTTAATAAAAATTAGATAAATGGAGAATTAAGCTGGTCTTGAGTTTTCCTCCGCCTAATTTTTTACTAGCAGATTCGTCGACCACAGTGGTGGCGTGTCTATATAAATGTTTTGTTAATGAAAACCATGGTAAATTCATTTAAACTGCAGGTGTAAATAGTATAAATATTCAGTTATAGTTTAGACACTCCACTATCATACAGCAGCTCTCCTCTGAATCTCACAGATCCATGAAGAAGGGTGTAAGTGTTTTGCGAGTGACTCGCAGTGTCATGGGCCCCACTGTCGAGTATGTGTATGAATTTGTACTTCAGGGAAAGGTGTCAGGGTTTTAGAAATTATTTCAGGAGTACCGCTGCATCAAGTGCCTGATTCTCTTATTACCTCCATTGTTGAAAGGTGACACTGCATCACTGTGCACTCAAGGGTATCTAAAGGACAATCAGATGTTACTATAGACGCTGTGTTAATGAATACACAGCCAAGTAAAATGTAGATTTTTCACAGCCTGGTGGGCAGAAAATCTGGATTTTATTAAAGACACGGAGGCTAAGATTATGCAAATCTCCTTTATTGTGCAGCTCACAGCAGCAACAATTGAAGAAATCTAGAACAGCAATAACATTCTAGTAACACATACAGTCCTTCAGCACAGAGCATTCTCCCTTCATAATTTTCCAAGTGTAGTGTTTCCTATTCTGAAAAATAAAAATGAAATACAGTCAGAAAAAACTTTAACCCACCAGGGAGGTTTTTCAGCGGTGGGGTAATCTTAGCCTCCGTGTCTTTAATAAAATCCATATTTTCTGACCACCAGGCTGTGAAAAATCTAAATTTTATGACATGACACGGAGGCTAACATTATGGAAGTTTAAAATGTATTTAATACATTATCAATAGCACTACTAATAGGTCTAAAATAACAGCTTTTAAACATTGTTTCATTTGACAAATCTGCAGTTCTAAGGATATCTTCTAGGCCTCCCCCTAGAAAGAAAGCTTTGGATGCTGAGGCACCTCTTGGAGAGTGTGCAACAAATATAGTAATGTCTATGCCAGCTTCTTTCATTACCTCTTTGGCCCATCCAGCTAAAGTGGGGGATGATGCAGCCTTATGAGGTTATGAGAAACTCCCACTTACAGCAAATTTAGGAAATTATTAAAAGCCTACTTATACTAACCTTTGATGTTCCATATTTCCAGCAAAGGTCTGCAACAGCGCCGAAATGCCCCCGGGTGATACGTGCACTATAGCAAATAATAATACTATAACATAACATCTATAGGATAAAAGCAATTGGGTTGTGTTTCCTTTCAGTGTCTCAGTCTTTCTCAAGTATTCTTGCAAGCATCTCACCATGCAAAGATTGTCATTTTGAGGCCTTGGGAGTGGACGCCTTCCTTCAGAATGGGAGAGGACTAGCACCCTATGCTTTCCCTCTTTTTGTCGTGCTACCAAGTTTACTATTACAGGTTTGCAGGAACAAGGAAATAACGGTAGTAATAACACCCCTCTGAAGGTCTCAAGCATGGTTCCCAATTCTAATGGAAATTAGTATAGACTTACCAATCTTAATTCCAACGTTCGAGGAAATAATTACAGGTCCACAGGGAGAATCACACCCTCTAGTCGAGCAGGGCCTTCTGACACTGATGGCCTGGAGGATTTCAGGAGACAGTGACAGATCCCAGGACTTTCTGTAGATGCTTTCAGATTCATATCAGATTCATGGGCACTTGGCACAAGAAAAGCATATAAACTGGCTAGGGAGAAATGGGTTCTTTGGTGTCTTCGATGGAATTACAATCTTGTTTCGACTGATTTAGTGCACATAATTAACTATCTATCTGAAATATTTGCATCAGGACTGTCCTGTAGGACAGTTAATGTTTACAGATCAGCCATTGCAGCAGGCCATTGCCTTGTAGACTGAACTTCTATGGGTCACCTACTAACTAAAAAAATAATGAGAAGTATGCGTGTATTAAACCCACCTTCTGCAAAAAAGGCTGCCGTGTGGGACTTAGAGATATCCTTCAAGTGATAATGAACTGGGGTGAAAACACTGGACTATCCTTAAAAGTAATATCTTATAAACTCACCGTTTTACTAAGCCTAGTATCATTCAGGCGAACCTCAGATGTGAAAGCCTTAGATATCACCAGCAGGGCCTACCAACCCGAAGGGGTCTGCTTTTACTTAAAGAGACGAACTAAGACTATGTCAACTTCAGTCTTCTACCCCTTCTTCACACAGAATGAAAGACTATGCATGCTAAAGTGCATGATGGAGTATGAAAGAAGGACTGAAAGATTAAGAGGGAATGTAGAACAAGTGCTAATATCCCATAGGTCACCCCATAGAGACGTTTCCTCACCCAACTTAGCAAGATGGGTAAAAGAAGTAATGAAAGAAGCAGGAGTAGACATCTATATTTGTCACTAACTCCCTTAGAGGGGCTTAAGTTTCCAAAGCATTTACCCTGGGTGGGGTCCACAAGATATCCCCTTAGAGCTGTGGACTGGTCCAACGAAAGTACTTTTAAAAGCTGGTATTTTAGACCTGTTACAAGCACAATTGATAATGTGTTGAATACACTTTTAACTTGCATAAGTTAGCCTCTGTGTCATGCCATAAAATATTGATTTTTCAGAGCCTGGTGGGCAGATAATCTGAATTTTATTAAAGACACGGAGGCTAAGATTAACCCTCCACATTGGATACCCTCCCTTTTGGGTAAAATGACTGAATTGAATTTTTTTGTCTTTCAAAATAAGAATTTCGCAGCACTAATAGAAATTTCCAGCAAAGTTATGAAAATTAAGAAAATTAAAAGTTATCTTGTTCACAACACCAAATTGAGAGAAGACTATGTGTGGGGGGACTTTATAACCTATTAGAATGTTCCTTGAAGTTCTAGATTCTTCAATTGTTGCTGCTGTGAGACAAGCAATAAGGAGGTTTACATAATCTTAGCCTCCGTGTCTTTAATAAAATCCAGATTTTCTGCCCACCAGGCTGTGAAAAATCTCAATTCTCTTATTACCTTCATTGTTGGGTGCACCTGACTCAAAGCCTATTTGCTGTGCTGGTGGGCCATAGTTACAATCAAACGTCCATGACTGTGTCACAATTTCCTATGTCTAAACCTATTTATTCCTTTCCAGTCCCTATCCTGGGATGATTATCCCCAATGCATTTAGGACTGATGGCCTTTATCAGGAGTTATTAATCCTCCATTTTAGTTACAAAATTCAGTGTCTCAAGACTGAGCTACTCTGTGCGAATTGGATGGCCAGACTACAGTGGTACATGGGGGAGGGCATTCAGTCCAAAATGCATTGGAAATAATAAGACAAATCAGCACGTGAGTGGACATATTAAAACTGAGTTAATTCTGAAATTAAATTTCCCATGGAAGTTGCGACAAGCAAATGGAATATGTACTATGTTAAAACTACTAAAATGGTAAAGAAATTATAAATTACATTTTTGACTGAAACCATCACTAACATTGAATATTGCCCTTATTTAAGCAAAAAGGAGTGCTGAGCTTCACTTTCTCTGCTCTGTCAAGGCGTTTGCAGTTTGTCTATGGGCAAACTTATACTTTATCCGAATGACTGCTCTAAATTTATTTTCAATATGTAAACCCTTATGGCCTTTGTTTTTAGATCTGACAGAACAGTGCAGCTGTCTGCATAATATATTGTTACATATTCTTTAAAATATACATATGGGCTTTGGTTCCATCCAGAGGAGCATTTCTCTTTCACCGCATGCTATTGGAAACTTGGTGTGGAATTCCACCTCCTATGGAAGTGAATTACCTTATAGATGATTTGGATATACAAATCAATCTTGGCTTTGTTTTTTACTACAGCAAGATTTTTAAAAATGTTTTAGTCCAGGCTCAAGATGCAAGCCAGCTATTTCGGCTTCGCCGATGCATGTTTCATATTTGGATGCTGAAGAGTACTCCAATCTTATATCTTGCTCAGACAGAAATCTTCCTTTTAGAAATTGCCTGTGTCTTTTTAATATTGCGTGATCTTGGATGTTACTTGCAAATCAGAAACCTGTTCCATGGAATCTTTTTTTTGGATTAACTATGCATTAAATACTGGACATCAGCTCAAAAGGCAACTCTTAGTTTAGCAAGCTATCATTAGGAATATCTTTGGCTAGGCTATTAGATTTCTTTCTCTTTTATAGCTATGCATAAGTAATTAGATGGACATCTCTTCTGCTAATCTTACTATCCCAAAAGGTAAAACCAGGCACAACAGTTTTCATCATTTTTGCTCAACAGTGCACTCACAGATGGGAATATCCTTAAGCATATTTGTACAACCCTACCTCAAGTCAGAGCAGTCTGCAAAAATGTTGAGTCACCAAAATGCAGGGACGTTAAAAGTGACATACATACGGGCCCCCCTTGAAATCATAGTATTTCCCCCATGGTTTTACTTCTCAGCAGCCTCCTATATTCTTGGGAGGATCTATGTGAAACGCAGGGAATCTAACTGCTTAAAGTAAATTGGTCTATTAGAACCACATTTACTTTATTTTCAGGGTGCTGCCTTCATAACCCCGAAGACCAAATGCAGCAATAGCAATAGCAGAGGTACCAGAGGTCAAGTTGAGGGAATTCGTTTCTTCTTTGGGCTTCTACAAATTGACCTAATTGACGTTCATAGTAGTCTGACCTGAACTACTAAGTCACACCCTACTGGATGATATAAGAAGAGGTTTCATCAGCTTTATCACAAAAGGGTTTTAAGCTTTTATATTGTTAGTACCAAGGGACACTGTGTAAACAATCACGTTTTTGTCGGGCTCTTTTCGAGAAGAGAAAGGGAGGCTATGCAGAAGAAGTGTCTGTTGACGTGTTCTTTGCATCAGGATTTGCTATGTTTTGGCCAAGAAGCCGCCACTAGAATGTCTGAGAGCCCATTCTACCAGGGGCGAAGGCTGCTGCTACTGCTTTAGCATATCTCCCTAATAACCCTTTCCAGACTATTCCTTCCTCTATTCCTCCTTTGACTCAGCTCAAACCTTATCTAACGAATATGATCTCCCAAATAGCGCTATCTAGACTCTTCTCTCCTCTATCCCTTCTTTATCCTATTCAATCAAACTAACAGACTCACATGTCCACAGCTCAAATTAACAACTTATATTTTCCTATATTAATCCACTACTAATCCTTTGGGTTCTAGAGTAGCGTGCTACTTGCTGAAAGTGTTTCAATGCCTCGTTAAGGGTGGTAAGCACTATATAATCACAATTACAATAAAAAAGAAAAGGCACGAAAAGAGGGTTGAGGCAATAGTCTGCACCTGTCACTACAAGTGGCTGACTGGTTTGGTGATGGTGCTAGGAAACCAGGAAGTGCACCCCTCTACACTTCCTATTGGGTGAAAAAACCCAACAACAAGCACAAAAAAAATTGAGCACACATCAATTTAGATTATTGATAAAAGTTCAAATAGCAAGTGTCCAAGATGATTTGAAGAAATTTGCCAGGTCCAGGTTTTGTCTTTGTATTCAAAAATATTTTCTTTATTGATAAATATATATGGTCATTAAAATCCAATATTCACACATTTCATTGAGCCATTTAGCCAACGCGTTTCATCTCATAGGAGACTTCTTCAGGGCTCTAAGTTATATACATGTATTCTTTACAAAATCCAATACTAGTCAAAGGATTTTGCTAAAGCAAATAAAGTTGTAGTGTCACACTATTAATCTTAAAATGACGATGAAAAAATGAGCATCATCAATAAGTGGCAGTGTGGCCAGCAGCAGTGTTCTCAGCTTATGTTCGCAAAATGGATCATCCAAACTACAGGCAAGTTGTGGGTACCACATATCCAGACATTAAGTGTGAAACTGGTAATCAGATTCCCTCAAGGATTGTCTCTCAGCCCCACCCTTTTCAGCATATACATGACACCGCTCACCAAACTTATCCGATCACAAGACATCACTGTAATCTCCTACACCGATGACACCCAACTCATCCTCTCCCTGACGGAAAAGATAACCACCACCAGAACAAACTGCATGACCGTGGTAGCAGACTGGATGCCAACCAACTGTCTGAAGCTCAAGTCAGACAAGACAAAAATATTGGCCTTGGGCAACAAGACCTTCCAGCCCCCCATGGAAGTCCATCTAGTGGCCGTTGGAGCTAGGACCAACACCCACGCCGACAGATCATGAAAGAAATTTAGGGATCATTCTAGATGACAAGCGCAACATGATGTCTTAAGTCAATGGCATGTACACCTCCTGCTTCCACATCCTATGCTTTCTGCAAAAGATCTTCAAAGGGTTGCTTCCGAACACCAGACGGACCGTCATCCAAGCAGGTTGGAGAACATTAACACTCCCTATGCTGAAATCTCCAAACAACTCATACACAGACTCCAGACCATCCAGAACATCGCTGCATGATTTATACCCGACCTCCCATGCCGCACACACATCACACTGGACCTCAGGAAGCTTCACTGGCTCCCCATTCACAAGCGCAGCCAATTCAAACATCTCACGCACACACAGAAAAACCTCCACAACACAGGACCAGTATACCTGAACAGGCGCATATACTTTCACAAACCCACCACACACCTATGCTCAGCCACAC
This sequence comes from Lissotriton helveticus, assembly GCF_964261635.1. Classification (NCBI taxonomy): domain Eukaryota; kingdom Metazoa; phylum Chordata; class Amphibia; order Caudata; family Salamandridae; genus Lissotriton; species Lissotriton helveticus. The sequence goes on from NC_136070.1 coordinate 1,040,409,637, forward strand.
TCTTACATGCACACACTCCCACATCCGTAAAAGCAAAACTGAAGGTCTCTCATTCTCCTACATCACACCCAAGACATGGAGTGACCTCCCTCAACACATCAGAGCCTCCTCCTCACTTCTTGAGTTCCGCAAGGCGCTAAAGACCTGGCTCTTGGTGTTCTTGGGGACCATACACCTACATACCTGCCCAACCACCTGGATACCCTCTTAGGTGATAAAGGCACTAATCGAAGCAACATAGCATAACATAACATAACATATTACATAACAGATGCACCAGAAAGAGCATTACCAAAGGTAAGTAACTTGATCATTTTGTCACTTTGAGGGCATTTACTCTGAGAACTCTGTGCCCCCGCTCCCCTGCCCCTTCCACTATGATCTCCCAGTGTACAGTGCCCTACTGGATTGATGTGCCTTAGAAGCATGAATAGTCACCTGGCTGCACTGGACCCGTTGACAGACTCTGACCTCAATTCTGCCTACCTTTCTGTCCCTCCAGGGCATCAGCCCAATGAAGTATGTATGTAGTATCTGTAAGGAGGCATATTTTACTATTAGATGCTCTGTGTTATCTATAAATGTAATGAAGATCACCAGACGTAGAACAGATCCTTGCTGTCCCCTCATTTCCTCTTCATTCTTCAGAAGAAACTCTTCTTACAAGGGATCTCTTGCCACTCCTCCAAGTCTATACAGAATTGTTGCTAAGACTTTATGCAGTCTAATCCCATAGGACTACCTTGCCGGCTTTTCCTTAATTTGTTATGCTGAGCTCAGTGTCCAAACAATGGACACCAGGCCATTCGTGGGGGCGTCACTAATGCCCCCACGTGTGTGAAGTGAACTTCATCTGCCTTTTAGCTAGTCCTCTGTAAACTTTCCTGTGTAGTGCGCGACAGAGATTTTTTCTTCTCTTTAAGCTCATTAGGTTTGCTACAAGCTCGAGCAGGACTCTTTTGTTTGGTATTTGGGCTTGGCTCTGTATATCCTCCTTTATTCTTCTACGGCTCATCTTGGCTTCATGCCATGAATTTCTGTTGTGAATACTGAACAGAGTAATGTGCCAATGTTCTGCTGTTTCCTGGTATTGTGCATGTTATCCTCGAACTCCAGTCACAATGCTGCCTCTGCATTTACGTATTTAACTAAAATACCAAAAAGGTGTCGCCTTACTTTAGGCATTTAGCTATGCCCTCCACCCATTTTGTACTACTACCGCCTAAGCTGCCTTTCCTGTTATGCTCTGCCTTTCCTGTTAGGCTCTGCCTTTCTGAAATCATTATGTGGTGGTTTCAAGACCATCTATGTTCCCATATCATAATGTTTGTAATTGTTTCCCAATATTATATTGAGTGTATTTCTGTAACTCATTTTGGCCATTTGCAAAGCTTCAGAGTCTTTGTGGAATCTGGGTGCCCTTTGTGTTAACCACACTCACAGTGAGCTGTTGACGTTAGATTTGGTTCAGTTTCGTATTGTTTAGAGGAAAGACATACTGGATAGGTGCCTGTAAAATCGGGGTAGATTAATGTATTACTAAGTGATGGATTGTATTGGTGGTGGCTGGCCAGATTATGTTATGGATCTGGGAAGGGCTTTATGTGAATGGATTCTTGTGTTGAAGGACACCGTCAATTGATTCGTTCTGCGAAGTGTGGGTCTATCGATTGCTTGAACGTGATTGTTAAGTGGCAAGAAATATTTTCCAACAATGCGGCTTTGAATCCATTGCATGTGCATTTTGGTGTGGGATGTTTAAGTTATATTATTTCCAGAACTATATATATATATATATATATGTGTGTGTGTGGGGAGGGGGGGGTGTGCGTGTGTCTGTGTGTGTGCGTGCGTTTCAGGTGGGAAGCCCTCTGCTAAGTATTTAACCTGAAGCCTTGTTGTGTGCTTCTTTGTGCTGAAGATTGTGCCTTATGTCTCCTGAAGAGGTGTGAGTGCAAAGGTATGCAATGGCAAACACTTAACCAACTAGATGGCTTGGAGCAGTGTAATGTTGTATGTGTCTGTATGTATAGACCAAGAGAGTCCTGAAAGTATTATTTATGAAATAATACTTGTAAAGTTAATGATTGGTCAAAAATAGGATCCAGTCAAATGAATATATCAATGAGTATTGATTACATGAATAATCCATTCAGGGCAAATATACAGAAAGCATTCCGTGCTAAATTATGGAAAATATGTATATTTTAATTATTGTATACATTGTTTACTGATCTACTGAGGGACAATTGGGTTACTCCATTGTGTTTTACATTACATTTTGTATGACTTTATCTTAGTATCTCATTGAGTTGGCATACATTTAGCCTCCTTTATGGCTGAAAGACATGCTGTGAACATAATGGTGGAAAGGATTGCATTCAATATGTGCTCTTGGGGAGAAGAGAGGTGTGAGTAGAACCTGATCTAAATATGTTGTTGAAGTGGCAAGTGCATAGATCATTGAAAGGCCTAACTCTGTGTTGTGTACATGGCGTTGGAAGAAGCGGTGCCACATTTTTAATGCTGTAGAGCTAATAGTGCATTTAGGTTGATCTGATTGTGCTGTTGGGTGGCCAATGTTTAACTGCTTATATGACTTGGACGTAGCAGACAAGGAACACTAAACAGGGGCCATGTCTTGTAGACCACCGGACCACCACTAATCCACAATCCTCCACAGCTATACACAAGAACACTTTGAACCAAGTGTGAAGAGCACACCATTGCACAAAACCTTAAAACATTACTAGACAAAATCAATCCCATTATCATTGAGGTTGTTTTTTAGTTCTTTAAAAATCAACACACTTTTCTTTTCAGTTTTATTTATCTATTTTTAGGTGTGGCATGAGCCGACACCTTTGTGTTTTTTTAGAATTATATGTATAGTATAATTACAAGGGCTTTTAGCCAGCCCTCTTCCTCCATTGATGTGTTATAGTGGTATTCACAGTTTTTCCACCCACTTCAACATACATCATGGGGAAATGACTCAGCTCACTTCACCCATTGGCTGACTTCACTGCGAGGGACTGCATTCTCCCCTTTAACAAGAAGCACATCCAGTCACAAAAAAAGTTCCCTTAAGTTCCAAGAACTAATATTGCAATATATGCTTTTCGAAGCCATTAATTATTACTTTATCTTGAATTTTAGCAAATGTCTTTTTTTCTATATTGAAACTTTCCCAACAGTAAAGTTGTGGAAAAAGCCTGACAAAACAAAACAAGTATTGACAAAGCCAAAGTGCTGGTGGCTAACCCCAGATCTATTGGCTTTGCCAACATTTGTTCTGAAAGGTAAGCAAACAGAAGTTGGAAGGTTTCAGTGCAAGCTTGCAATTAGGAAACACATACAATTTCCATGCTGTGGGATATATCGTGTCTGAAATCCCTGCACCCTATAGCAGCAAATACAGAGAGAAGAAAGATGGACTTTAGAACCAGCAAAACACGAAAGGTGAAAGCATTACCTATCCAGAGATCCCTGCCCATCAGCCACACCTATTCAGTCATGAGACACAGGTTAAGGCAGTGATCCTTTCATTTCCCCCAAGCTTCTTTCCTTCAAATGGCTGCCTGATTCCTTCCCCTCCTCCTTCTTTTGAGTAGGAATCACAGTTAGCCTGCCTGGTATCCCTTGCAGGAGCTTAGCTCTGTTTTCTTAACCTAGTGGCAGTCGCTCCATTTGCATCCGCCCAAGTGAGTGTGATGGAGCAAGGTGGAGAAACAAAATGTTGTGTACCACTTGCAAAATCACACTTTCATAACCATAACTTGAACTAATGGAGTGATATGTGTAATTAATCAACTTAGAATAAGAAATGCACCTACACGAATCCACGTGGGACCTAATTTTGCTTATGTTGCAATCATAATTAACTAATTATGTGATTCTGTCACGTCATAAACTAATAAGCAGCTTTTGAGATAAAGGAATGCGGCATAAATGTGCTTTTGTTTACGTATTTTGTGGCAAAACGTGGAAATAGGTGAGTATATTACGCCTGAATGTTGCTTAATTGCTAGGTAACTACTAATAGGGAAAACTTCAGTAAGGGGGGAGGTCACCAGAAAGGTTAAATTTCTAAAATTAACGTTTGTTTGTGTTTGTTTCTATGATAGTTCCCATTCTGGCCTGTGAGGCCTAGCAAAAAGATGTCTGACTTGTTGAACTGCGAATAGAAAAATGAACTGAGCATGCGCAAGCCCAAGTCCGAGTTCGAATGCGAGCTGCTTGTGCCTGGAGTGAATGCAGTTCAAGGACGATGTGGCCTGGAAGTCTAGATGGCTGCCAAAAGGATGAGCACAATGGTTCTGAACGTGAGAAAATCTTGGGAAGTTGCTAGTTGAGAACAGGACTAGGCCGGACATGGCCCAAAACAATGACCCATTTAAAAATCTAGCTGACGGAAGAAGAACAAATATTGTAATGATGACGTGATGCTCATCCACCCCAAATTGTCCAATCAGAACTCGAATTTATGCTGAAAGTTACTCTTTTAGATAGATAGAGCTAGTGGAAAAGGTATAAAAAGTGCTGGTTTTACTGAGGAAAAAACTCCTTTTCGATTTCCTCCTGAGGTGCTGTCCGTATGCTGATTTTTCCTGAGATGTAAGACTTTGAATAATTTTCTTATTTCTTCAGAGTGAGATTTGAACGTTAGGTGAGGTTATTAGTCAGGGAAGTTAGGAGAAAGGATGAATTTTGGGAACTATCTGTCTTATGCTAATACTTGCATTTCTGAAATCTAAATAAAATGTCTATTTCTGAATTTTCTAAAAATAAATGAAATTAACTGTTTTTGAAATAAAAATCCTTATTTTTCCCTTTAAAATGTTGTTTTTGAATAAAGAAATAAATAAAGTGAATAAGCTTTAGACATGCTAAATTTGCTTTTAATAAAAATTAGATAAATGGAGAATTAAGCTGGTCTTGAGTTTTCCTCCGCCTAATTTTTTACTAGCAGATTCGTCGACCACAGTGGTGGCGTGTCTATATAAATGTTTTGTTAATGAAAACCATGGTAAATTCATTTAAACTGCAGGTGTAAATAGTATAAATATTCAGTTATAGTTTAGACACTCCACTATCATACAGCAGCTCTCCTCTGAATCTCACAGATCCATGAAGAAGGGTGTAAGTGTTTTGCGAGTGACTCGCAGTGTCATGGGCCCCACTGTCGAGTATGTGTATGAATTTGTACTTCAGGGAAAGGTGTCAGGGTTTTAGAAATTATTTCAGGAGTACCGCTGCATCAAGTGCCTGATTCTCTTATTACCTCCATTGTTGAAAGGTGACACTGCATCACTGTGCACTCAAGGGTATCTAAAGGACAATCAGATGTTACTATAGACGCTGTGTTAATGAATACACAGCCAAGTAAAATGTAGATTTTTCACAGCCTGGTGGGCAGAAAATCTGGATTTTATTAAAGACACGGAGGCTAAGATTATGCAAATCTCCTTTATTGTGCAGCTCACAGCAGCAACAATTGAAGAAATCTAGAACAGCAATAACATTCTAGTAACACATACAGTCCTTCAGCACAGAGCATTCTCCCTTCATAATTTTCCAAGTGTAGTGTTTCCTATTCTGAAAAATAAAAATGAAATACAGTCAGAAAAAACTTTAACCCACCAGGGAGGTTTTTCAGCGGTGGGGTAATCTTAGCCTCCGTGTCTTTAATAAAATCCATATTTTCTGACCACCAGGCTGTGAAAAATCTAAATTTTATGACATGACACGGAGGCTAACATTATGGAAGTTTAAAATGTATTTAATACATTATCAATAGCACTACTAATAGGTCTAAAATAACAGCTTTTAAACATTGTTTCATTTGACAAATCTGCAGTTCTAAGGATATCTTCTAGGCCTCCCCCTAGAAAGAAAGCTTTGGATGCTGAGGCACCTCTTGGAGAGTGTGCAACAAATATAGTAATGTCTATGCCAGCTTCTTTCATTACCTCTTTGGCCCATCCAGCTAAAGTGGGGGATGATGCAGCCTTATGAGGTTATGAGAAACTCCCACTTACAGCAAATTTAGGAAATTATTAAAAGCCTACTTATACTAACCTTTGATGTTCCATATTTCCAGCAAAGGTCTGCAACAGCGCCGAAATGCCCCCGGGTGATACGTGCACTATAGCAAATAATAATACTATAACATAACATCTATAGGATAAAAGCAATTGGGTTGTGTTTCCTTTCAGTGTCTCAGTCTTTCTCAAGTATTCTTGCAAGCATCTCACCATGCAAAGATTGTCATTTTGAGGCCTTGGGAGTGGACGCCTTCCTTCAGAATGGGAGAGGACTAGCACCCTATGCTTTCCCTCTTTTTGTCGTGCTACCAAGTTTACTATTACAGGTTTGCAGGAACAAGGAAATAACGGTAGTAATAACACCCCTCTGAAGGTCTCAAGCATGGTTCCCAATTCTAATGGAAATTAGTATAGACTTACCAATCTTAATTCCAACGTTCGAGGAAATAATTACAGGTCCACAGGGAGAATCACACCCTCTAGTCGAGCAGGGCCTTCTGACACTGATGGCCTGGAGGATTTCAGGAGACAGTGACAGATCCCAGGACTTTCTGTAGATGCTTTCAGATTCATATCAGATTCATGGGCACTTGGCACAAGAAAAGCATATAAACTGGCTAGGGAGAAATGGGTTCTTTGGTGTCTTCGATGGAATTACAATCTTGTTTCGACTGATTTAGTGCACATAATTAACTATCTATCTGAAATATTTGCATCAGGACTGTCCTGTAGGACAGTTAATGTTTACAGATCAGCCATTGCAGCAGGCCATTGCCTTGTAGACTGAACTTCTATGGGTCACCTACTAACTAAAAAAATAATGAGAAGTATGCGTGTATTAAACCCACCTTCTGCAAAAAAGGCTGCCGTGTGGGACTTAGAGATATCCTTCAAGTGATAATGAACTGGGGTGAAAACACTGGACTATCCTTAAAAGTAATATCTTATAAACTCACCGTTTTACTAAGCCTAGTATCATTCAGGCGAACCTCAGATGTGAAAGCCTTAGATATCACCAGCAGGGCCTACCAACCCGAAGGGGTCTGCTTTTACTTAAAGAGACGAACTAAGACTATGTCAACTTCAGTCTTCTACCCCTTCTTCACACAGAATGAAAGACTATGCATGCTAAAGTGCATGATGGAGTATGAAAGAAGGACTGAAAGATTAAGAGGGAATGTAGAACAAGTGCTAATATCCCATAGGTCACCCCATAGAGACGTTTCCTCACCCAACTTAGCAAGATGGGTAAAAGAAGTAATGAAAGAAGCAGGAGTAGACATCTATATTTGTCACTAACTCCCTTAGAGGGGCTTAAGTTTCCAAAGCATTTACCCTGGGTGGGGTCCACAAGATATCCCCTTAGAGCTGTGGACTGGTCCAACGAAAGTACTTTTAAAAGCTGGTATTTTAGACCTGTTACAAGCACAATTGATAATGTGTTGAATACACTTTTAACTTGCATAAGTTAGCCTCTGTGTCATGCCATAAAATATTGATTTTTCAGAGCCTGGTGGGCAGATAATCTGAATTTTATTAAAGACACGGAGGCTAAGATTAACCCTCCACATTGGATACCCTCCCTTTTGGGTAAAATGACTGAATTGAATTTTTTTGTCTTTCAAAATAAGAATTTCGCAGCACTAATAGAAATTTCCAGCAAAGTTATGAAAATTAAGAAAATTAAAAGTTATCTTGTTCACAACACCAAATTGAGAGAAGACTATGTGTGGGGGGACTTTATAACCTATTAGAATGTTCCTTGAAGTTCTAGATTCTTCAATTGTTGCTGCTGTGAGACAAGCAATAAGGAGGTTTACATAATCTTAGCCTCCGTGTCTTTAATAAAATCCAGATTTTCTGCCCACCAGGCTGTGAAAAATCTCAATTCTCTTATTACCTTCATTGTTGGGTGCACCTGACTCAAAGCCTATTTGCTGTGCTGGTGGGCCATAGTTACAATCAAACGTCCATGACTGTGTCACAATTTCCTATGTCTAAACCTATTTATTCCTTTCCAGTCCCTATCCTGGGATGATTATCCCCAATGCATTTAGGACTGATGGCCTTTATCAGGAGTTATTAATCCTCCATTTTAGTTACAAAATTCAGTGTCTCAAGACTGAGCTACTCTGTGCGAATTGGATGGCCAGACTACAGTGGTACATGGGGGAGGGCATTCAGTCCAAAATGCATTGGAAATAATAAGACAAATCAGCACGTGAGTGGACATATTAAAACTGAGTTAATTCTGAAATTAAATTTCCCATGGAAGTTGCGACAAGCAAATGGAATATGTACTATGTTAAAACTACTAAAATGGTAAAGAAATTATAAATTACATTTTTGACTGAAACCATCACTAACATTGAATATTTTTTTGCAGAATTTTGCAATTATGGCAGTGTGTCTGTGAGACTATTTTCTCTACTGGGATATCAATCTTAGAATATCGCCTCATATAAATAACTTGTATAAAAAATACCATCCCGTTAAAGTTAAAAATCAAAACTATATACCCAATGGGGCTATGTTTTTGTTTTGAATATTTAGGACATACTATTTATCTTAGACAATATTTCTGATGACAATACAGTGACATACAATCCTTTTGAAGCAGTGAACACATTCTTGGTTTTTCAAAGTTTTAATTATGGCTTTGATTCACGGTGTTGATGAGGAGACTCTGGGGTGAAATTCCTTAGTGGATAATGAGAGGCATGTCCCATTTGCAGTGCCTTTGGTGAGGGAAGTTGCTTATCCAAGAATATGTTACTTCTCCACTTTTGTCAGTGAATATTTGACCCACAGCCTATTAATTCTGAACCCTGTGCTTGTGCCCATTCTGCCTATAGTAACTTCTCTGAGCATTCAACATTTTCTACTGTTGGCTGATTGATTGTACTTCCATTTGTGACTGAGAAATGCAATGAAATATGGTATACACCCGTTACGACGCAACTTTTACTCCGCACTACCATTACAACGCGGGCATTACAACGCATGACATTACAACGCATTGCGCTGGGGGGCGCTCTAGGATAAGAGGTAAGTTTAATTTACTATCCAACACCTTCCCTAGGGTCCACGGGGACTGGAGTTAGAATAGTAAATTATACTTACCACTATCCAGCACCCCAAAGCGCTATGCGTTGTAACGGTATTCGTTGTAAATACCGCGTTGTAATGGTATGCGGAGTAAAAGTATGCGTTGTAACGTCATACATCCATGAAATATCTGTAATGGCAAAATGGAATAAGCGCAGATAAGCAAAGATTGTTTACTTTTGTATTGTGCTTGCACACAGAAGCAGACAAGATACATGTACACATGCAAAGATATAGGAATGCAATAAATGTAGGTATCCATACCCACACAGATCGACACCAAACATGCCCCTGTGAACACTAGCATCACAGGTACAAACACTAATTTGCACAGAAAACATGCAGTGGCACACATGAAAGAACGCAAAACGTGTATTCAGGCAACATTGCCCCATATACAATAAGATACCTTCATCTACTCTATAAAATGGTAAAGGCAAATCTAGAAATAAATGAATGCAAAGTTTGGCTGGCAAAAAAATAAAAAGACCTCACTCTTGACAAGGCCCACTTGGTAGCTACGGTGAAGCATGCATGTACGGATAGATTTGACATAGTAAAAAATATAATTATTGTTTTGCTATGGCATCAATTTGACAGTCGGGACTTCCTTTTGTTTCACCATTCCATCTATTACTAACATGACATTTGTCCTCTAATTACATTTCGTCAACTACATCCAACGTCCATGATTGTTTCTTATTCCACCCAGCCAGTCTTCCACGCATCTTTTCAAATGGAGATTTTCCTCCCACATCCCTAGGGGTATTGCGATAATTCCACAACAATTCTCTGAGAGTTTCATGACAGTCCTTTCCAGAAGCTACAGCTAACTGCAACCCTTCCTTTAATACCTCTACCCTTCTTTCCACAATACCATTACTTTGTGGAAGACCTCTCTCTTGACAAGGCCCACTTGGTAGCTATGGTGAAGCATGCATGTACGGATAGATTTGACATAATAAAAAATATAATTATTGTTTTGTTATGGCATCCATTTGACTTGACTTGACTTGATTTTGCTTTTGTTTTTTCAGGGGATTTCAAGCTTCCTCTTTCCACACGATGTCAGAGTTTCTAAACACATTTATTTCTATCTTCTATTTTTGGTGTACTGGGCCTTAACAAACAAGTGTGCTCGAAGAACCACAAATATCTTTTAATGTTAAGTGCATTTGAGGGAAGTAATGAGCACTATACAACATGCTGCTATGGAATGCCAATTGATGGTTCATCAAAAATGTGTTGATATAGAGGATTGTTCACCACTTGTATGGGGCAAGTTTAAGTTGAACATCTTGTTATGCACCTGTGCATCAAAATAATGTTAACGTATTCTTTAGTCAAAATGCAGTTTTACTGTTCTCCTCAGGCTTTCAGCATTGCACGGGTAGGTCTGTAAACGTTTCTCACAGTCGTTATCTTACTTCTTGTTTGTATGGTTTTTTATGGATTCTTTAACATGAGCAACTGTTTCTCAAATAATATCGGACAGATTATACTTCTCAAAGCTTTCGGCTACCAGATCATTATAAACAGTCCTTAGTAGATGCAAAGAGATCGTGGGATGAAGAGATCTGGTCAGGCTTAATAAGTGCGGCCAAAGCTAAGGACCAGGCTGGGTTTTGGAACTTGATAGCCAAAGGGAATAGTTCGGGAAGGACGCAAAGAGATCTATTTCTTGACGAAGAGACATGGGTGAAACATTTCTCTGATCTCTACTCCGAAACTAATGGTGCCGCCTTTGTGGTAACAGAAGAGATGGTGAATACCGCCAAGGCAGCTAAATTATGTTTCAGTATTAAGGAAACCTTATTAGTTTTGGAGTCAGTCAAGTCTGGTAAGGCTCCAGGACCGGATAAAATTCCGGGCGATCTTTTAAAACACGATATGAGTACCCTATATTAATTGTCTCTGTACTGCGATAGCTGCCTTTGAGCCAATACCTAACACATGGAAGGGTGCGGAAATAGTAACAATTTTTTAAAAGGGTGACCGGCATGATCCGGCAAATTATTGCCCCATTAGCTTAATCGATATACCACAGAAGATATTTGCAAGACATATTTTATTTAGGTTAACAGCATGGATTGAGGAGGTCGACCTACTTTCAAAGTATCAAGCGGGGTTCAGGAAGAAGACTAGTACTATAGATCAAGTCTTCAGGTTTATGTGCATTTCCTGGAAATATATAAATTTAAGGAAAGGTAGTCTATACATTGCATTTGTAGACCTAAAGGCCGCGTTCGATTTGGTACCCAGGAACTTGTTATGGGGACGCTTGAAGGACCTGGGGGTGCCAACCGAACTGCTTGTACAAATAATTAGGCTACATGAGGGAAATTATGCTAAAGTGAGATGGAGACCGGGGGGTGAGCTCACCAAAGAAATACTGGTGAGACGGGGGGTACGCCAAGGCTGCGTATTAGTGCCCACCATCTTTAGCCTTTATGTAAATGGTATCCCCCAATACCTGAAGGCTGTAAAAATGATTCACCTAGGCTGGGTGGCGAAGTAATACCTGCATTACTTTTTGCAGATGATACTATTTTATTTTCGCAAACTCCCAGTGGACTTCAAAACCTGATCAATTCCTTCCAGTTGTATTGTACCGACAAAGGCCTTCAGATAAATTCCAGTAAGACAAAATACATGTCTATTAATCCATATAGATCATTTAAAAAAACCTAGAGTTAAATCACCAAAAACTTGAATATGTAAATAATTTTAATTATCTTGGTATCACACTGGACACGAAATTGTCCTGGAAGCATCATCTTAACAAAAATAAAATAACCTTGCGTCAAAAATGTACTCCGATTAACAAAAAACACTGGGGGGAATATTTCTAAGGCTGTATCGCCTGCCATTGAGGTTTTTAAATTTAAGGCACAGGCAGCTGCCTTGTACGGAACAGAGATATGGGGCCCCCAATGTAAACAAAACTTTGAAATTGGAGAAAACAATTTCGTTCAGAAATTGCTTGCTCTTCCAACTAGGACCCCGTTGACCCCAGTAATTATGGATTTAAACCTGAAACGTACTGATAACTATGCTGCACTACGCCCCCTTCTATTTTGGGTAAGAATTTGGTCTACATCGGAGCTCCTACATTATAAAAAGGGCCTACAGGAGATAATGACCATTGGACCCTTTAAAGCTATACCTTGGTTCCAACATCTAGCATCTTGGTTCGAGAAAATAGGGCTATCACATTATTGAGGGGAGCCCACGGAGTTAACCATGGCATGTAGCAAGATAGTAAAAACAGCATTCTGGGCTTATGTTAACGGCAAACTGTTAAATGATTCTAACCAAGGCTCGTTAACATCCTAATTTTTTATGTTCAAAGACATAGCCCGCTTTGAACCATTCTTAGATGAGGTGTGTCCACAAATTGTGAAATCCCTATACCTGAAATATAGATATGGGGTTCTACAAACGAACAAAAACAAATCCAAATGGAGTAATAACAGTGCTGAAAAAGATTATGATAAATGCACGTTCTGTATAGATGTGACAAAGGCTAAGGAAGATGACGTCCATATTTTATTTTTTTGTCCCTTATACGATATCCCAAGGAAAAAATTGATTAAACCTCTCTGCAATCATTTAAAAATAAGGCATTGTAGAGAGGCGGGGCGTATATTAAGGACAGATACTACACCACTAGTGGTTTTTTGTGCAGCCAAATTCTTGTTCAATGTGAAGATTATTAGAGATAAAATAGGGTTGAAATTGTGACAGTGGATTTAATAGCTTTTGCACATTATGAACATATTCCTGCTCCCGCACTTTATAATCGAAAGTATTGTGTATTGAACCCTCTCCAATGCTGTAATTAGATAATGGTGGCGATGTTAGGTATCTAGTTTTTTAGACTGTAAATAGGATGAGGGCTATTGAAACTCTTTTAATGGTTGTCAACTTGTTTAATTGTTTTTTATAAATTTTAATATATTTCAGTAATATTCTTATTTATTGTATAATTTTTTAATGTATATTAGGAAAGGACTATGAAATTGTCACTTGAAACACCCGACTCATGTGTTAAAGTTGACTGTTGATTATGTGTATGATGGGTATGTTTTTATCTATGTGCTTTTTGGGTCAAAGAGACCGAAATACAGTCAAATTGAGTTGAATATGACCTTACTTTGAGATACTGATCTCTTTGTAGTCATATGGGCAAATTACCATCCACTACCCACTGAATCTTCTAAGCTTGTGTTACATACCTTTCTCAAGGAAGCCTTTGGTTTAAGTTCTAAATGGATGCAAACAATAAAAAAATCAACAGATAGCTGACAGAAGAGTAGCTATGGAATAGCAAACTGTAGATGTACAGCTAAGTATTAGTGATGTTCATGATATATTAGGTAGGGTCATTAAGCTAAAATCATAAGCTGCATTGTTAAAAAGCAAGGTAAAAACATGGAAAATCTCAACATGAGAATCTATGGTCTTCCAGCGGGTGCAAAGAGAAATGATATTTTTGCTTTCCTCAAGACTTTTATTCAATCTTAAGTCTGAGTAATTTCTTCCATCAATTTGTAAGGACCTCACTGACGTGGGAAAAGATCCAATTCAAGTGCCAAACATAATAATCTTGGAGGCATTATCTTGCTAGTTCTAGAAAACAATGAAATAATGCAAGTCATTCAGGCCACTAACATAAAAAAACGAATGCTGTGGTAATATAACATGCTCGATTTATCTCAGGGCTTTGGGGGGCCATTGCTAATTACAAAAACACATGTCTTGAATATATACTACATGGAAACAAAGGGGCATGAAATATGGGGTTGCCCATCCCTGTTATTTAAAAACAAAATCAATATTTCTCAAGCCATTTTTACTGTATGACAATTTTAGGTGTTATTTGTTATTATAAATAATATTAGTTAATGGTATTTGTTTTGCTTTTTTAATGTTTCAGCATCCCTGACAGCTTTTTCATGCATGTTTTTTCTAGTTGGGGAACTACCTTATACCCTCTACTCCCTCTTTCTGCAGAAGTATTACAAGAGCAGGTGACACCTACTCATAGTAAACTGTTTGTTAGTCTTGTGCATACTCCAACTACTGTATTACAGGATGAACATTGTACACTACAGTAAAGCCGTGTATTAATATGTTTTCCTTTTATTTTATCATTCTGAATGTATACAATTTAATTTTTTCTCTATGTGTATTCTATTTTTTATTGGATCTTGTCTTTTCTTTTCAATCTCTTTCACTTCTTCTACTTCTTTGTTTGCAGCATCTAATACATATGTTGTATGCAGCCTGCTTGTGATTATGTTTGGTAGTATAGCATTTTGACTTTTATGTATTTATATGTTCAATATTTTGGTAATATTCTTACATTATAGCTTTCAGTTTTTTGTTAATGCTGTTAATTCTTCATACTCTGTTTTATATATTATTATGTTGTGGGTTATCACATTTCTAATGTATTTACTTGATTAATACTGTGATTTACCTTTGTAAAATGGAAATGAAAATGAACATATAAGAGAGTGTTGGAGACGTGTAGGGATGTGACAAGGCAGAGAAGGACTTGGTGTAATGGCAATTACTAATCAGGAGTACAGTCATTACCCCCTTGCCATTTTTCCGTGTTACAGTCCTAACATCTGAGAATATAGCAAGCCCAAGATGGGTATAGAAAACAAGGTGTACTGGCCAAAATATGTAAAACATAAGAGTAATTGCTTAGTATGAGAACCCTGCACCAAGGCTACCAGATAAACAATAAAACATAAAATGCCCCAAATCGAAGACAAATGTCCTATGATTTAGAAATCGCTCTAAGGACTGCCAACCCCAGTGAGACCAAGAAAGCAAAGACATTCAGCTTGTAGTGAAAAAATAAATGTGTTCATGGTGGGACAAGTGGCAATCCTGCATTTATCCACCAGGAAGACAACCTTGTATTTCACCCAATAGAAAGCACTCTACAATTGGGTCAACCTTACACTCTAAAATACAGCAGGTCCCAACCAGTTGATAAATCAGTAAGAGAGAAGTCTGCTTCTAGCCACTGAGAGTGATGACTGCCAGTTTCTGACCCACACAATCCTGACCAAACATGACAAATAGGACACAAAAATGGAAGAGTGTGCAACAGATGGGTATACCCCATGTGCTCCATTGTCCAGATAATGGAAACTTGACCCAGCTGGGCCAGCGACCTCATGAGTAAGAGTTGGAGCAAAAATATATTGAGATGGTTCAAGTTGCATGAGTACCTTTGGTTTGAAGGTAGAAGAGGGTCATAGAACTGGCCCCTCAAACAGATACCTAGATGAGGTTCGCTGGAGTGATGTTAACCAGTAATATCAACTTATAAAAGTCAAGCTAAGGTTCCCAGGGAGGACCCTAGAGGCTCCAAAAGACCTTTGCACCCCAAGTATGACTGTTTTACTACCAGCCCAAAGTATAGGGACCCACTTTTCTTTGTAGGGACCCACTTTTCTTTGCCTGCATTAAGGTTAAAAGCTTCAGTGCTGTTGCACTGAAAGGGCACAAATCTAACTTATACACATCCCTCAGAAAATCAAAAATGAGATAATTACAAGAAGATGGGGAGACGGAATGAGGTTAGCAGTGCTTGGATTATGCCTTGAATGTGGAAGAATACCTGGACTCTTATAAGCTTCTGGCCACTCCAAACACCTCACATTTTCAATAATCCTATATGTGCAGCCTCCAGGCTATTCGCCTCAATAAAATAAATCATTGGAGGCTTTAGGAAGGCCATCAGAGAGAAGAAGGCTTCCGAGGTGTGGCCCACTCGGGTTCCCAAAGACATAGCATTAGGTACCAGGAAGAAAGAAAGCCAACAGGGAGTCAGAGGATTCCAACAGGACCCTTACGCATGATCTTGCTGAATACCTTTGGGGGAGAGGAAAAGGAAGCAAAACGAATAACAATCCCTGCAACCAAGACAACAATTAAGAATCTTTATTTGCTCCTTTACCTCCTCCACAACTCCAAAAACGTGTTCCTGCCCCTATTTACAGTGCTCCATTGCTTCTAAATTGACTTTTGCACCTTAACATAGCAGTATCATCTCATCCCTCCTCCTCGTCACAGCCCTAAAACATGAGAATGCCCACCTCGCAGACATATGCCTTGCAAGCCTAAGTAAGAAAACACTGCTTAATTTTGTTTCTAGCCACTGCAGGAGCCCGTCCCGTACCCATCTAGTACAGAAAGCATGGGGGGTGGATTGTGTGCATTGTAGAAAGGAGAGGTTCTTTTTTCTTAGGGTTGAAGCCTCTTGACTTGTACTGCTCTTCACAGATGAGCCCAAATAGAAGCTGAAACATGCCTGGTACTTTTAGAAGTGCAGTTACCAGTACCACATTAAGACGGAGGCTGCCATATTCTCAATAACTCATAACGCCAACACAACGTGAGTTGAAGTTCCTTTATTTCAAGTGAAGCTCTCATGTAGAAGGGACCACCTGGACCTCGTTCAACTGACTCATCTGGAATCTTGACATCTGTCATCCAGAACCGATGTCAAGATTCCACACCAGTCACGAGGATATCACACATTCCCTTCTGTAAACAAAACAGTAAATGAGTTTGAATAACATATGTACGTTGACTTCCACGTTGAGTGCTTGTCATCAATCCTAATATATCCACATTCATATACCTGATGCAATCCTTATTTCAACCAGGAGAGCATCTCAACCGTGTCATCAATCTATCATTCCTTTGACCTACACTCAGCTCCATTTTCAATCTCTCCTTGGTGTATGTGTCATTGTGTGTACTTGCATCATCATCATCTAAGCCTCCTATACCTACTTCCTTAGGCCATAAACATTTCTTCAATACTGATACCTTTCTCATGCTCCATACATTTCCATCAGTCAATTCCACCCCATACCCACCCACTGTAACAACTTACATGGGATCCGTGAACTTGGATTCCCCTGCTCCTACATATCTCCCTTTTCTCACATGAACCCAATCATCTTGCTGAATCGTTCCCTCACACCTCTGATTATTGGACTTAGCCATAACGTTGTCTCTAATTTGACAATCGGGACTGGCTTTTGTTTCACCACTCCATCTATTACTAACATGACATTTGTCCTATAATTACATTTTGTCAACTACATTCAACGTCCATGATTGTTTCATATTGCACCCAGCCAGTCTTCCACGCATCTTTTCAAATGGAGATTTTCCACCCACATACCTAGGGGTATTGCGATATTTCCACAACAATTCTCTGAGAGTTTCATGACAGTTCTTTCCAGAAGCTACAGCTAACTACAACCCTTCCTTTAATACCTCTTCCCTTCTTTCCACAATACCATTACTTTGTGGAAGACCTCTCTCTTGACAAGGCCCACTAGTTATACAGATGTGCGAATGTGTTCAACCCCATGACTTGACAAAAAAACATTTATTTCTAGGAATGTTAACTGGACCCTATTATCCATCACTAAACTTCTCGGAAATCCCTCTTTTTCAAGCACCTCTTTTAAGAATGAAATTACATTCTTAGATGTCTTCTGATTAACAAATTTCACCTCCAGCCAATGAGACAATTGATGAATCAAAACTAAACAAAACACCTGACATTTGGCCAAACACATGGGTCCAGCGATATCTAACGATACTCGCTCCCACACTCTGCTAAATCTAGTCATGGGATTCTTCTCATACTTGACAATTTTCTGTGATTTATCACTTGTTACACTTTATGCAAGATCTTACCTTTTCTTCAATTTACTTGTCCACATTCAGCCACCAAAAATCCAATCCTACCCCACGTTTCATGCTGCTCATACCTGGATATCCCACATGAGCCATATCTGGGACCTGCTGTCTCAAATCACTGTGCACAACAAACTGTTCACACGTAGCAACATTCCGTTAAATTCAGATAATTCATTCTCCACATGCCAATACATTAATACATTTTCATCCAATATTTTTTTCTTTGGACACCTAGATTTCATTTACTTCAAAACTACTTGTATTTAATCATCATTTTCACTGGCTTCCCTCCATTGATTCTTGGCTAAACATCCTTCCAAAATTTCACAAATGGATACTACTTTATCCGTATCAGAATTGTCTAACTGGGATTCATCATCACTGTGCATTGATAATATTGAAAAATAATCAGCAAGAACATTGCTACCTCTTGGAATATATTTTACATGGAAATGGAAATCCTGCTATCTATATTGCCATTTTGCCACTCTTGGTGTGGCTCTCCGACACCCACTAGTGGTAAATAACTCAGTAAACAGTTCAAATTCTGTGCCATAAACAAAATACTCAACAGCCCACCAACATGCTAAAGTTTCTTTTTCTAAAGTTGAGTAGTTACTTTTGGCACCTTATAAAGGCCTTGAGGCAAAAGCTATGTTCACCAATCCCCCATCCTGTTCCTGCATTAGTACCACCCCTAAACCAACATTGCTGGCGTCAGTTGTTATGAGTGACTTACAATTGATATCAAATGGCGATAGTGTGGATGCATTGACAATACACTTTTTCAAATCATTGAATTCTTGCTTGCATTCATTACTCCATTCAAACTTATGCCTTAATTTCAGTAATTCTCTCATGTTCACAGTCTTGTTTGAAAAATTTGGAAAAAATTTGGCATAATATACTACTAACCCAATAAATGATCTGAGTTGATCTTTGTCGCCGGGATCCGATACATTCTCAATACCTCTAATTAAACTCTCCTTAGGTGCAATACCCTGACTAGAAATGTTATGACCTAAATAATCAACAGAATCTCTTTCGCACTTGCATTCTTCTTTGGTTAATGTGAACCCATTATTCTCAAGAATAGTTCAAATCTTTGTCAGTGTCTCGGCATGTTTTTGTTTTTATTTTCCCCACACCAATATATCATCTTGAAAATACATCACATTATCGATATCTTTTACAAATGTATGCATCATACATTGAAATTCCGCTGATGCCGAAATTAAACCAAGTGAAGCTCTCATGTAGAAGAGACCACCTGGACCTCGTCCAACTGACTCGTCTGGACTCTTGACATCTCCTCCCATCATTTTGTCATCCAGAATCGATGTCAAGATTCCACACCAGTCACAAGAATATCACAGAGGCATTATAATGGAAATACATCATTCTGGAAAGCCTCAGCACATTATTTGCCTGCCCCAGCAGTGTGCACCATGTCTCTTGAAAGTTGTTGTTGTCTTAAGTAAAAGGTCACCAGATGACTACATGTGACTGGCGTACATTCTTTTCATTCCCTTCCTTGCTTTTACAAACCATTGGTATAAGATGTCTAAAGCCAATTAGCTCACTTTAACTAAAATAAGAGAATTCTGTTTTTAGTTCTTGCCTGAGACAGCGCATGAGCTGTCGCTTTCAAGACATTTGTGTACATATAAGGTGCTTAAAGTCTGCCTATTGCTTACCCTTAACTGGCTTCATTGTCACTGTCATTTGCTTTCTTCTAGTTTGTTAGGACATGAGGGCTTCAAGTCCTCTTCTGTGTTTGCCCCTCCCCTGGAATATATAGGACGAAAGTACTATATCCTTCCACTGCTCTCTCTTATATTGACCCTCTTGTCCATGAGCTTTTGTGCATCCACGTCACTCTCTCACCCCTGTGCTTCTAACCAGGAGCGCAACTAGACCCGAACTTCGACAGGGGCTAACACTTCCAGGCAGGGCTGGCCCTAGCACTGGTCACACATGGTGCAACTGTCTTTTTTGGTGCTCTATCCCCCATTTCCTCCGTCTCCATGAATTCCCTCACTACCACTCACCAACAATGCACCTTATCTCTCTATAGCATCTTTCTGACAAATATTTAATTTTTTATAGTGCTACTCATAGTTTACTCACACTCAGTTCTGTGATCTGCATGTTCTTTGTAGCAAGCACATTAACCCTCTGCGCTGTATGGGTGGCAGGAGGGCCCATGTGGGTGCACGGTGAGCGATGCAACAGTGTGAGAGTAGGGTAAAAAGAGTGATTGCAGGGTGAATGAGGTGACCATATTAATTTGGGTGCAGATGTAAGTGCAGAGTGGGATGAATTAATGCAGGGTTAGTAATGGCCTTGTTTGAGTGAGTTTGCAGATTGAGCAGAGAGGGGGACAAGTGAGTGAAGTGTCACATGAGTGCAGGATGAGTAGTGTGCTCGTGTGACTGCAGGGTGAGGTAAAGAGTGAATACAGAGTGAAAGCGCAAGTGCATTGTGAGTGCAGAGTTATCACTGTGAGTGCAGGGTGAGCGGGTGAATGGTGTGAGTGCATGGTGATCAGTGTGAATGTGAACGTGAAGGGTGAGAATGAGGAGTGAGTTGTCTAAATGCAGGGTGCATTCCTAGAACTTGAAGTAACAAAGCATGTTATTGATTACATGATTAACATGTATTCATGGTGCCAAATTAAAATTTCTAATCCAATGTATATTAATTTAATGGATATATAGTTTTTTATATGTAAATATGTACAAATGTTAACATTATTTATATGTCCTAAATTTGTATTTATATGTACTGTTTGCTTTTATGACAATCGTCGAATAAAGCTTGTCTGTTATCTGTATATCTGCCGGCGGCATAGGGTTTCAGATATAAGTTAAACTATTGCTATTATGGTATTAATCAGGGATCCAGGGTTTAGGAAATAAATAATGTGCTGATCCTGCAACAAACTTCCAGTCTTATGATTAGGGTTGCCAGCTCATTATTTTGATGTCCCAGACAGTAAAATAATTTAAGCAGTCACCTGAAGACGTATTTTCAGCACTTATCTGTGCATACTTCGAACAGAAAATATAAATAGAAAGCACTTTTAATTGTATTGTAGGGCTGCCTGAATGATCCATGACTGATAATTAAAGGGAACAAAGACAGAAAAGTTGCATTACAAATGAATACATACTTTTTTATCTAAATCCCTATTTAGTGTCTAGACGACGTCTTTGCAGTCTCTTTAAACAACACATGGCTGGCATTTTTCTTTTGGCAACGCTACTTTATATTCCTTTTCATGAAATGCATTCTCAGACTACGGCTGTAAATGTAAAATACAAATGTAAGGAATAGGCAGAGTGGGGGCCCAGAGGGTACTGGAACCAGAAAAAAAACTAAGCCTCGGTATCCAGTTTACAAAGGTATGTAAATATGCAAATGGTCTTTAAAGACCTGTAAATAACTTGGGCGTGCTGGAGATAAGACCCCAGACACTGTCCATCCGAGCCCACAACAGCTCGAGCTGCAGCAGCCCGGGCTGAGGCACATGACATGGAGGCAGTCCCATTCTTCACCTTCAACCCTGCTTCCCCTCCCCACAATCCCTGCTTTCCCAGCTAGGAAAGCATCCCTTAACAATCTTTCCCAGCCAGTGGCCTGCTACCTCTTCAACACCCCTATGCCAGCCTGGAATTCCGCAGAAACCTTCCCCCTCGCCAGGTTAACAACCCCCTATCCAATCCATCTTTCCAACATCCTGACTTCCCCGCTCTCAATGACTTTTCAATCTTATGCTCTCCCTTCTTCTCCACCCCTCCCTTCTTTCCCCTCCCCCTCCCTTTATCATGAATCCTGTGTAATCCCCTTTCATTTCTCTCCACCCCCTCAACACTAAAGATCTGCTGCTTGATCCTCTATCCCCTTATGACAACCTCCTCCCGCCACCTTTTCCCCAAATCTAGCAGAACTTTACACTTTCTATAAACACCAGCCGGGGCTGCCATCCTTTTCGTGCCAGTTTTCAGCCCCTATACACTCTCTGCACCCAGCCAGCCTGCGCACCTTCTCCACCTCTTCCTCTTCTCTCCCCCTCCAATTTTCTGCCTTCCAATGACCCACTTCTATCCACTCCCCCCATCCTTCCACTACAGACCTCACCCTTCTCTTCCTCAGTTAGAAGCCAATACTTCTATTTTATTCAATGTATGGCCAGATAATTCTCTCTCCTCCTCAGCTGCACCGACAACTACTTACAATCAACATCCCTTGACGAGCCTCCCTCCATTCTATATTTCTACACCCACCCCCTCTTCATGTTGTCCCTCTCAAGTTGAACCCCCCGAAACCATTGAACAACCCAACCTTCCATTTCCAGCTCTGCTTTCCTTAGAAAATAAACTAGGACTTCTCATCTGTTCTATCTCCCAGATTGAAACTAACATCACTCACCTAAGTATTAAAATGTCCACTCTTCCCAACTCCCTACTTCACTTGGCGAGCACTTACTTCCCCAAACTCCAGAGGAGTATCCTGCTCCCACGCCCCAAAAAATCCCACACAATCTGTCACCAACTGACATTTAGAACTTTTTGGCTAGCTACAATTAGACTGGTCTGACCACTTCCTCATCCCCTTCTCTCTGCACCTTCCTCATTCTGTTACTCATGGCCAACCTAAAAGAACTACTACTTTTTTCCGCAACACCAAAAACATCGACCTGGACATTTTGTGAAACACAGCTATGAGCTCACTTCCAATGTTAAACCCCTACTCTGATGTCAACGACCTGACCACCCAATGTCTCAGCAATCTATCAGTGCAATGCTCCACTGTAAAGTAAAAAGAAAAGACACACTCCTGCTTCATGGTTCAATAAATCACTCTACAATAAAAGAAAAAGTTTGAGGAACCTTGAGAAACTAGGGAGTCAATCTTCCACCACAAATCTATTCAATCTCCGCCCCGTAAGATCTTGTTACCACAAACACATCTTCTGTGAAAATGCAATGCATTTCCGCCAAAACAGACAAAGTTATTCGACCTTATCAAAAGCACCAACATCTCCCCCTCTCCCATTATATTTGACGACCGCCCCCCCGCCCCCCCAAGATAGCGGCAGAATTTGAAGTATTCTTTGATGAAAAAGTAAAATCACTTGTGGGTCAGGTTACCCATCCTACCCTCCCTGAGGACTGTAAATCCTTAGTCCTGTGGCAGAATTTTGACATCATCACTGAAACGGCCCTCCTTGAAAGCACTATAGACACTAAACTCTCTACTTTTTCCCATCGATCCCATTCTCAGTGACATTGCCACTGACTTTTACACCCACACAATCTCCTATTGGACCAGTCTGATAAACCTCTTCCTCATCCAAAGCTCCCTTCCTGCTGCCCTTAAAACAGGATAGGTTACCCCACCTCTTAAGAAACCCTCTGCTGATGCGAAAGATCTCAACAACTTCCGCCCTATCACCAACCTCGCTTTCCTTGCTAAAATTAAGGGCAGTTGTGTGACAAAGCAACTTTCCCAACATATCAAGGACAACTTCCGCCTTGATGTATTCCAATCTGGTTTTACCCAAGGCTGCAGTACCAAAACAGCCCTACTTTAAGTGATCGATGATGGCCTGCAAGTACTTGACTGGCGAATCTTGTCTCATGATCCTTCTTGACCTATCCGCAGCCTTTGACACTGTTAATATCAACACTCTTTTGAACACTTTAAAGCTAAGAATGGGCTTTGAAGGCACAGTGCTCAAATGGTTCAAATCATTCCTCTCGGGCAGATCCCAGATGATCAAAATAGCAAAATTGTCTCTCCACTTCAATGGCTGATCGACAAGGAGTCCCTCAAAGCTCAATCCTCGCGCCCACTCTGTTCAACCTTTACATTGAACCGCTGGGAAATCTCCTAAAAAAATCTGGGATCCATTATCACCTATATGCGGATGATGCCCAAATCTACCTAAAGGTATCTCCCACTCATTTTTTTTTTTTTATAAAACAAAGTTTATTGGGTTTTATTCCACACAACATACAAAATCAAATACATTTCCCATGTTTCCCTAAACTCACGCTACACCCTTCCTTAGCTACGATCTCGGTGGAGGGTAGGATCCGATCCAGGAAATGTACATAGTACCCCAGTAAAGTTAAGCCTCAACATGCTCTGTCTTGTTTTACAAACAACCTTCCTTATATTCCCTCCCTCTCCCTGGATCCCCATCAGCGATGTCTGTAATTGGTTTCAACCATAACAAGTTGTTTGCACAGGAGTGATCAGGTATTAGTCTGTGTGCTGTGCCTGTCATGCTTCAGGGGATAATCCCTAATCTTATTGCCTTTCCTCTCCTTCTGGTTGTGTCCCGTAATCTCGTAGTGCTTGTACTAATGCGTCCCACGCCTGAGCTGTCTCTAGCGCCTTTTCATTGCGCTGTCTACGCGCAATTTGGAATCTCAAATCGCTATCGCCAGTGGCCCATTTAAGAAACTCGTTCTTCCATCTAGTGCCATTGGGCCCCAGTGCCGCTTTCCAGTGTTTTGTGATTTCTTGTTTCGCCAGTATGAGCCCCATAGCTATAAATTTACTGGTGATTTTATTCTTGGGGGTATGGGGGAACCAATGTAGCACACCTACAGCCATGTCAAATTCTAAGTTCCGTTCCGTTATTGCATTTAGAGTGTCCCCCACCTCCTTCCAGTAAAGCTCCAATCCTGGGCAAGTCCATAACATATGGTCCAGTTCTACCCCGACCTGCATACATCTGGGACATGCGGCATTCTCTGCATCAAAATATTTCTTAATCCTGCCTGGTGTCAGGTACGCTCGGTGGAGGATGTAGAAATGCACTAATTGGAATCTTGCATTCTGCATGCTTTTCCAGGCCCTCCGCATTATTTGCGCCCACACTGTTTCGGGATGACTTTTCCTATGTCCGTTTCCCATTTCCCCTTCAGCTTGTTGAGCGGTGGTAGCCCTTCATGGAGCATTCTAGAGTAAAGGCACGTGACTGCCTTGAAGGTACCGGCCGCCATCATTGTATATTGACAAACCGTTGTTGTTCTCGGCTCTACGAGTCCCTCCCTCCAGTGCAGCTGTATTGCTCTTGTCAATGCTGCGTGTAGCAGGAAACCTCCCCTCGGTAGGTCGAATCTGTCCAATAATATTGGGTACGGCAATAGTGCGCCGTCTTCAAATAAGTCCCCCAGCACCTGGACTCCCGCTTCCTCCCATTCTTGTAGCTGTGACCAGTCACCACCATGTGGGAGTGCCGTCAGCATTCCTATGGGGATCTCCGGAGCATAAGGATGTAGTATACCTGCCCTGCGTTGTGTGCGATTCCAACACAATCTGATCGTTTTTTCCTCCTGTGTCAGGTCCCTGAGGTCCAGTTTCTGCTGCAACGCAATGAAAGAGAGGATATGCCGAGGCATGCCTCGGCCTCTTTTATATTCCGGACCTCGAGGTATCTCCCACTCATGACATTTCAATCCTCAACACCACTCTCAACTCCATCCACCACTGGCTGTCAACTCTTACTGAATCCGTCTAAAACAGAATTCCTTCTCTTCTCGACCTCACTATCTCCTCCTCCTATCCAATCTTGGATGAACAATCTAAACATTCTCAACAACAAGCCAACCATTGTTGAGAGTGCCAAATCTCCAGGCGTCATCCTTGACAAAAGGGCTCAACTTACAGTCCCACATCAATTCCATCGCCAAGAATGCAAGTTATCAACTGCGCCTTCTCTGGGGGGTTTGGCGCTTCTTTCCTGAGAAAGACCTAAAAACCTTGGTCCAATCATCGGTTATTTCCAGATTGGACTACTGCAACTCTCTCTTTGCTGGCCTCCCCAAATCCCACCTTTCCCCTCTAAAATCCATCTCCACTCAGCAGCTCCCTTCATATATGGGGCTAAAAGAAATGATTACACCCATACTGTTGTCTCCTCGCTGGCTTCCTATTGAAGCAAGGTCAATTTACAAGACTGCCTGTATCACCCACAAAGCCCTGTACACCTCCACCACATGCTATCTGGATAATAAACTCAAAATCTCAGGACGCTCTAGAGTCTAGACCTTCATGCAATGCGGAAAACGTACTGCTCAAACCTCCTTCCTCAAAAGGGAAAGATTTATGGCTCAATCCTTCTCTGGTAATGCAGCCAGAATCGGAACTCACTTCCTCCATCCCTCCGAACCACCACCTCTTTCTGACTTGCAAAACAGATCTTAAAACTCTTCTCCTCCAAAAGCACTTCCTGAAATAATTCATCCCATTTCTTGACCCTTACAGCTATCTAGCACTCACATGAGGTCGACTTTGTAAATATGTATATTAATCCTGTTTTAACCTACAAGCTGACACCATTTTTTTTTTACAATATAAATATGCATCTTGTTAGCGTTGTAATTGTATATATGTATGTGACTTGTTAGCGTGTTTAGTCTATCTTGTGTACCTCTGTAACTGTATATCTGTAACTTATTAGCGGGTTTAGTTCATCTTGTGTACCTCTGTAACTGTATATATGTAACTTGTTAGCGTGTTTATTCTATCTTGTGCACCTTTTGTAACTCTAGCCGTTTGGCCACACCCTCTCAGTTGAGGTCACTGCACGCCACGGCCTCGACCTCTTCACCCTTTCCTATGTGTTCTGAAAGCGCGGCGTGCTCTATTTCCCTGTAAGTCACACAGACATTCAACTTTTTACATCCCAGTATTTTCGTTTCCGAGAAAATATCAGCTAACTGGGCTGCTTTTTGTCCGCACCAAAAGTTGTTTGTTCTGTTTAAAAAAATGCATTCCCGAGAGGATGTCTGACTGCAGCCCTGAGTAAACAGAGCTGAACCTTCACACAATGGAAGAGTTCATTTCACTCACTGTGTCTGGAGCGGGCCGCGCCCCCCATTTTGTAAAATGATTCTGAAGGTTTATATTACCCACTCACAGCCTCGTGCTGCTAGCACATATAGGAGAGGCAAGCACACACACTACGACACACACATTCCTACACATTCATAACACAGAAACACGCATTGGTCAAGACCCAGCCACACTAAAAAAAACAAGCATAAATCACTCATCCATAACTCCATTTATTCATGACAGTGCACAGCGTGCACACTCAACACACCACAAGGCACACTAAGAAAAAAAACCTAACCTTTGCATACAAAACTCAGCACGCACAAAAACTCACATGCACCATATCGTGCACTTACGATACTTTACAGACAAACATTGGCAAAGTCAACGGCTTGGCTTTCGTATTATAACGGCGTTTGAAACCTATGGGCTTTGCCAATGTTTGTTTTACTTGAAATGGAAGGACTGGAAACTAGCTTTCCCAGGGAAATAAAACCATTGTGGCAACCCTTACAACTGCGTAGTCCAAGAGCACCTATTTACAAAGGGGTTTTAGAGTATGTAAAGTGTTATTCCTGTAATAGTTTTTTTGTACCTTTTTCAGCCTTTGTGAATTAGCCCAAAGCATCCAAATGTTTATAAAATAGTAATATTCAAGGAATGTTAAACATCCAAAATGGCAATAAAATGGGAAATTCAGATACCTTTAGTAGAATTCGAAAATACTGAGCATCATTGCTCTTTTATTGATACCCAGCGTGGGTATGTAATGGGGCCCTCTTGTAGCACAACTTCTGGTTCTTATAAATGATTTTGTGAATCGGACTCTGAATCTTTCATTTAGTCAGGTCCCAAGTCAGGGGAGAGGGTGTAGCCTAACGGCCAGAGTTTCCGACCTTGGAGCTGGGAAACCATATTCGAGCCTCTGCGTCGGCTCAGCATCCTGAGATTCTGGCCAAATCACTTTATCTCCTAGTGCCTACCAAAAATGAATGTGTCCTTGTGCAATGTAACTGGTGCTCATGTAAAGCGCTCCAATACCTTTGAGTCGAGTTCGCGCTATAAAAAAGTGCAAAAAAATAAATAAAAAATTGCCCTGCCATTACCCAAATAATGGAACCTTCACGTGACCTTGACTAATGCTTTAACATTGCAGTTTTATATAACCAGTGGTTTTACCGTGCAAGTGCTGCGCTGAATAAAACCGTGTCCTAAATAATAAATAAATGCTAAAACGAAATGCATGTCTGCTGTTGGCAGCGCGCCGCTCTTTCCACTGCCTTTAATTTAAAGGGTAATTCCACAGTGTAAATGTTGCTGTGTTGACTGAGGCGCTGTAATTACCCCACCCTTTCAATGCGGCATTACCATTTACAATCAGCGAAGATTAGCCTTCTAAGCATCAACAATCGCGGGACTCCGCCCCGACCGCGTGGAAAAAAAAGCACAGAGACAGATGCGCCTCCGCGAGGCACGATAAAACGACCACCAGAGCAAACATCATGCAGCAAAGAAAGATTCTGCGGTTTCAGAGATGGATTGGCAACTGAACGTTAACCCACAATATTTTAGGTCCAGTCTAGACACGTCTCTCTCTCTCTGTGCGAGCTTTCAGTTCAAAACCTCTGGAAACGTGAGAGCCTGGTCGTAAACCGAAGGCAGCGTCGGAGGCCTAGCACCCCCCCCCCCCCCCCCCCCAGGGGGGAACCGCGCACAGGCCGGCGATTATTCCACCTTTCTTCTACCCAGCGGCAGGCAAAAACATCAGGAAGTGCACAGCAGGGCTGAGAGGCGTTTGCCTGACCTATAAATAGTTTTAGAGATGAAAATATGGCACGCCCAGGAGCGGTTTTATTCTGGTAATATTTTTGCTAATAATCCAGTCCGCCCAGTTGGCAGGAACCCGAGTACCTCTTCTAGTTTAATAAAAGAACGCAACACGCTCTGCGAATCCTTGTTTAGGTATTACCGCCCACGCCATATTTTTGTAAGTAATCAGACGCAAAACAGGGTTGAAAGCCTCGCCTCATCGTATTTAGATCTCGTCTGGCCTACACAGTGATTTTATTAGCTTAATGTTTCCAAGGCGTTTATATCTATTAGTCTGTTACATAGGGTGACCAGATCTTGAGAACCAAAAACCGGGACATTTTGCAAAAGTAGAAGGACTACAATTTTATATCAACGGTGTTGCGCAGAATGACAACTCTCATTAACATAGGAACACAGAATAAGCACTAAGACAATAAATAACATGTAATTTCTAAAATCAGCATCATACCTGTTAATTAAATTGCTTACTTATAACAGATGCCAACTACCACAACTTTAGAACTCCCTATTAGAGCCTCTCACTGTTTTCAGTCGACCCCCTATAAAAACAGGGACATGAGCCAAAATTGCTGAAATCTGCCTGGACAGCAAGAAAAAACCGGGACTGTCCAGTCAATTGGGGTCACCCTACTGTTACAGTATCCTTCAATTTTTTTTCACCCAACACATACAGTATGGGCAATGCATCTGCCCACTTCATCCATTGGCTAGGCTGTACTGTGAATCATGGCATTTTTGCTGATCATATGTAAACAGACGTGTGAAAAAGAGTTCACTTCAATGCCAGTGCAGGGGTATTGGACCAGACTCTTATTTTATGTGGCAAATCATTTTGTCTATTAGTTATTTTTACACAAACAATAAAACACAATGGTAGGCTTGCCAAGGCCGGACTTTTTGTCTTGCCAACGCTTGTTTTTGGTACGATGACAACTGAAAATGCATTTTCATCTTAAATAACAAAGGGCCTGACCGGGTGGCTCCCCCTGTCCTGCAGGGACGTGACCTGTACCCCCTGCGTATTACAGCTCCAGTGTGGAGGAATAGAGGTAACTTCTGTCCAGCAGGATGAGGAGAAGCCCACAATGCTAACATTGGATGCTGCCCCTTTCACTCTTTCTCCCAGAACTGACGAGAAAGCACTTCCGCATCAGTCTTTGACCCTCCTGCGTCAAAATTACAATGTTAGCGCAGTCCTGGCACTCTAATGCCATTCGTCTGTGGGAAAGGGAGCAGGACCTCTGACCTCCTGGCCAGGGTCCCGCTCTCTGCGCAATCAGCTCTGCTGTAACCTCGCCTGCTGCTGCCCCAGACACCTCTCTCCCAGGTAGGTGTTCGAGGTCCTCCTCCAACCGCAGGCTCCTGCCTGTACCTCATCCCTGCTGGTCCAGTGGGAGAGTCCTGCTGTTCCACTGTTGTCTGTCTGCCTTGTTGTGCCTGTTATGTTTTTGTGCCTTTTGTCTGTCTTTTATTGTATTTTTACTGCAATTTCTGTGCCTGTTTGTCTGTGACTCTGTTTTCTGCCCTTCTTTCGTTTTTTTGCCCTTGTTTTTCTCCTCTGTGGCCGTTTCTCGCCACCCTTTTCCTGTTGCTGCTCCCCCTCGGCCCCTCCCCCTGCCGTTCTCACTCCCGCCTCCCAGCTTCCCTTCCCTTCCCTATTTAATGGCGACCGCTGGCGCGTTGAAGGCGCACCAAAGACAAGCCCATCTGCGACCAGCCACAGAGTCCCATGATCTCCGACCACCCACTGCTTCGACTCTGGCGCCCTCCTCACATTGAACCCCAGAAGAAACAACAACTGCCATCTGTCTACACCGTAATCCACCCACGGCCAGTTTACCTGCAGACATTGCCGCTGAACCTTTACCACCCTCTGCCCCCCCATGGCCGTTGCCACCATGCAGGACGCCAACACCCCCGAAGCCCTGAGGTGCATCCTCCTCAACGTGCGCTCCCTGCACAGACACGCCACAGACATCTGGGGCCTCCTCAACACCATCTCGCTTGATGTCGCCTTCTTCACAGAAACCTAGACCAACTTCACCTCTGCCCCTGACATCGCCACCGCCATCCCCGACGGATACAAGATCCAGAGGAAAGCCCGCCCCAAGTGCCCAGGATGAGGACTCGCCATTGCACACAAGAACTCCCTCCGACTCACCACCTCCAGCACAATCGACTCTCCGTCCACCACCAAACACCTCCATTTCCAGATACATCCCAGCCCCAGATCCACCCCACGTGGCTTCCTCGCCTACATGCCCACTGGACCTCGAACAGCGTTCACTACTGCCATTGATGACCTCGTTGCCCCCCACACCATCGCCTCCGTGGACTACATACTCATTGGAGACCCCCACTGCCACCTCGACAACCTCAATGACCCCAACTCCTCCACCCTCCTGGACAACCTCGTCAAACTCGGACTGAAACAGCTCGTCACCACCCCCACCCACAAGGCAGGACACACCCTCGACCCCATCTTAGTAGGAGGAAACAACATCCACTTCAGCCACATCACGCAACCCCTCACGACGGACCACCACTGCATACACTTCCACATCGACAAACCCACCACCCCCAAACCTGCACCCCGCCCACTGCGAAGGAACTGAAGCAAAGTCACAGAGGAGCACCTCAACTCCACACTGAACCGCAATGCCCCCTCCACCTCGACCAATGCCCACCTTGAAGCCAAAGAAAGACACAGATGGATCTTCAACTGTGCGGACGAGCTCGCAGCCCTTCTCAACCCTGACAGACAGCACCCCAGAAAGGCCACCTGGTTCACCTCGACCTCCAAGAATCCAAAAGCACCTGCAGACAGCTTGAGAAGAATTGGCAAACCAGCAAAGCTTCAGAAGACCGCATGACATACAAGAACACTATGAAAGAATACCACCAACTCATCAGATCAACCAAACAAACCTTCATCCAGTGCAAGATCATCCCCAACTCCAGCAACTCGAAGGAACTCTTCAGCATCATCCAAGAATTCACCAAACCCTCCAGCAAGGCCACGGACATAACCCCCTCCCAGCACCTCTGCAACAAGCTCAGCTCCTACTTCCATCTGAAACACAAGTCCCTCTATGACAACTTCAATGAACAGACACTTCGAAACCACTCCCCCCTCAAACAGCGCTAGTTATCCCACCATCTCCGCCTGTCCCCAACCACCACAAAAGACACTGAATTGACCATGAAAGGCATCCACTCAGCAGCACCCACGGACACCTGCCCTCTGCACATCTTCCACAGAGCCGCCGCCGCCATCGCACTGAAACTACGACGTACTATTAACACCACCTTCGAAAACCAGAACCTTCCCGTATGTATCCGCCCAGTAAAAAGCCCTTGGCCGCAGTTGAGAGTGCAGCATTTGAGAAGGGGGATCTTTCTCCATAATAGTGAACAGCGGGCTCCTCTCTCCTGTGAGGAATAGTAGTGTCTGCCAAAGAGATGGAAGCATCTGTATAACAAAACAAGCGGCAGTGAAAATGATTGTGAAAGTGAAAGCAATTGCGATTGTAAAACAAAACGAGTGGTGCGCGCGCAAAACGCTGCCTTCACGCTCGGCATCTATTTTCATTCAGCCGCTTCTATTTGCATCGCACTAGGGCTGAGTGAAAACAGATGCGCTTGTCACGGGCGGCATCCGAAAACGGCAAGGGCGTCAACAAAAGTGACAGCCAGCAAACCAGAAGCACAGAAAATACATTAATCACTACCTAAGCCAATGGAAAAAGGTTGTGACAGAGGGGCGTGGATTAAAGTCCCCTTCTTCATACTGTTTACTTTAGGTCTCGCAGGCAAGGGGCACATGCGTGCTCCAACGCCAGGCGAAACCTAAAAACGACTTCAAAAACAGTTAAACACAAATGTATTCACCTTCTACGGGCCTTATTATTGTTGTACAGCAAAAACGTGGTTAACGTTGCTGAACCACTTTAGCATGAGTGCTGACTGCAAAAATTAAGATTTGTGCATTTTATAACGTCATTTTATTACGGTTTGGACAGCGGGAATGGTGAATCACATTCAGTCTGTACATGATTACACCCCTTACTGGGAGTGCATATTTCTATCCACTTTGCTCCTGTGATTTGCTTCCGATTTTTACTGCTACAAAATCTTGAGTCCTAATTGCACCTGAATCATACTACTCTTTTGTGCATAAATCAGAGTTTTAGGAAAAAAAGTTTTTTGTGGCCAACCATGATCAAATCCGAAATATAACATTACTGCCACTCCTCTTGTTTGAAGGATGTGATCAGCATGTCTTCTGCAATCACTAAGAAGCATGTGGAGGTCATGTTCTGACATGGGGTACATGGAAACCCCATGTACTCTCACATTTCACCTATAAAAAGAATTCCTGTCAAGAGATTGCATCAAAAGTCCATCTACCTGAGCAGGCATACAATTGGGAGTATATCGGGACTCCCCATTAAAAACATAGGTGCTTTAGATTCACAGTCCTCTGGCAAGAATACTGTTCGAAGTAGAACAGAGTCTTCTCTTTCCAAAGCTGCCTTTCAAATTCTTATTTCTGCCTCAGGTGCTGTAAACTTGGCCTCTTTGGATGGTGAGCTTCTTCTCAGTTGTGTACCTTCCAAAAAATGTTTCTGCTTGGCCATAATGGCAAAAATATAAAAAGAAAGGGAAATACCTGCCAATAATGCTCAAATATAGGCCTGAAAGAGGTCCTTACATGATTATACAAACCCCTGAACCACAACGAATAACCTCAAAACATGAGTACAAAAGTATAGAAATTTTATTACAATAATGAATTTTTTTTTTTCAGTACATATTTATAACATCACATAAATTATTCAATATAAAAATAGACCAATAACATCATCACAATAGTCCCACATGCAAAACAACACTTTCATACCAGCATACATACCAGAATAAATACAGCTCATATCGCACACAGCACACAAATCCACTGATATATCACAACCAAAAGCTGATCTGATAATGGTAGATAGAATACAATCAACAGAGAATAAACCCCAGATCAGTCAGGTGGTCCCCAGATGGATAAGACCCCGACGTGCGTTTCGGTGTACAGCTCCCAACGGAGCTACGCCTTCATCAGGGTGGGGTAAACAGTGGCATGGTGGGACAGGATATCCAAAAGTCCAGAGTCGATATACGCCAACCCGATGCGTTTCAATGTACTTTCCACGGGCAAAGGCAATTGAATATAAGCCCTTCAATAATCGGACACAAGTCAGAACATTCACGGCCTCTCCATTCAAACGGGCATCAAGGATATGCAAAAGGTCCCTGACTGATCAGGAATCGACTCTGGACGCCCACTCCTTTTGGATAGGATGTTTTCGCCAACCTGAAGCCCCATGAGATGAAAGTGAAGTTTGCTCCGTCGGGATTCTGCAAATAGTCTGGCCCTTTGAGGCCAGTGTATGTATTTGAAACCTGCTGTGCCTCATTTTTATAAAAAAAAAATCGATATCCTGTCACACCATGCCACTGTATACCCCCGCCCTGATGAAGGTGTAGCTCCGTTGGGGGCTGTACACCGAAACGCACGTCGGCGTTCATTCTCTGTTGTTTGTATTTTATCTACCATTATCAGATCAGCTTTTGGTTGTGATATATCTGTGGATTTGTGTGCTGTGTGCGATATGAGCTGTATGTATGCTGGTATGAAAGTGTTGTTTTGCATGTGGTACTATTGTGATGATGTTATTGGTCTATTTTTATATTGAATAATTTATGTGATGTTATAAATATGTACTGACATTTTTTTTTTCCATTATTGTAATAACATTTCTATACTTTTGTACTCATGTTTTGAGGTTATTCGCTGTGGTTCAGGGGTTGTATAATCATGTAAGGACCTCTTTTAGGCCTATATTTGAGCATTATTGGGAGGTATTTCCCTTTCTTTTTGTATTTTGCATTTTCCTCGCTTACCTGCCTAGAATTGATCGGGGGTCCCCCTTCTATTTAGCATAATGGCAAAAATACCCCACGTTCCCATTAGGCCTTATTTTCTGTAGTTGTATAACATTTTGGTTGAAAATCGCCGGCTGGACTGGGAACCGAAACCGTCCCTGGCAAAGAGCTTGGCCGGCCCGGTGGCAGGGATGGGGGGGCGGATGTGCAAGTGGAAAGCTTTGTGCCACTTTTGTTGCAGGGGGCCAATATTGCCCAGGTAATAAAAGGGCCCCAGGGGCCTAAAACCTGCCCACACTCTGGCAGCCCACCAGGGAAATACCTGGTGCCTGCTACTGCCAGTCTGGCCCTGGTGAGGATACTGCAACAGGATGCAATTGTATTGGAATTGACAGAAAAGAGGCAAGACTTACCATGTGTCATTTGCTTAATATCTTGGCATTCAATGTACACACCTAGGTTTGAAGTCAGTCATGACCAGGCAGCGTGACCATTTCACTTAATTGAAGTTGCATTCAGGTATCTATACTTACACATTTTGATGGACAAATTATATGATTGGATAGTGTGAACCAACACTAGTGGAATAATCATTTGACATGGGAAATCTTGAGAGCTTTCCATGATCTACAGCAGTGTTTCCCAAACTATCGGTCGCCACCCATTGGTGGGTGATGAGCTGATTTTTGGTGGGTTGTGAAAATCAGAGCAATAAACAAAGATATGCCTTTAAATTCTGTGTTTAACTTGTCACATTTGCCAGAGATTCAAAAACAGAGGTCAAAAGTCAGGCTGCTTCATTCTTTTAACAGGAGATTGGTATTTACTTTTCTTTCTCTGACTGCAAAGTGAGAGGAGCTTTTAAAGTGAATTATGTGACAATGTAGGATGCTTCTTTTGTGATACACAACAAAATGTAAATACCTTAAATGCACTGTATGCATCCCGCAGCTAGGAAAGCAAAAATGAAGTACTTTTTATTCATACTTTTTATTCTACCCTCACGTGCACTTCATTGCATTCTCTATTTCTCCTCACATCATTCACACACTTCTTATCATTCATAGTTTGTACAAATTTCTACGAGCACCTCTGCATCCTACATACACCACAGTATTTGGAGACTTTTGTTTGGTAGAAAACAGGCATACCCTCTTTTTAGAGACTGCTGCACAGGCATTAGGTCTAAAAATGGAGGTGTGCTCTTAGGTGGATCAGTCACTGAGACATCATCCGAGGTTGAGGATCATGGATTAGATTGTTATGTTTATGGAGCCATCAGATGATGACTGATTTTTAAATGAACCTGAAGATGACCGTGTAGCACAAGGTAGCACCTGTGCTGTTGAGAAACAGTGGTATTGGAGCACAGTCCACAGTTCAGAGGTCCTATGCAAAATACTGCAAGAATGTCCACTTAAAATCTTCCTAACAGTTTCCAGCCTACAATGTATCCTCTTACTGAGTTGCTAGATGTAAAGTTAATAATGCACATTTTTGCCAAGTGGTACTAATTCCAATTTATGTGGATGACACGTTCTTTGAGGAAATTGTGCAGTAAACTAACTTGTATGCCCAACAGTATTTTAGGGAGCACTGTGGAACTCTGGCACCTCTTATAGGGCACCTCTTTTGGCTGTTCTCTCACTTTTATTTGTGTCTTACATTGTTCCTGGGAATATTATAAAAGCCACCAGTACAGTCTTACCAGTATTCTACCTCAATTTTGCCAAAAACCTGCCTACCCGTCTGTCAGGCGCAGAGATAACTTTTTGACTCCTTAACGTATTCTGCATTAAAGTTGTAATTCTGCACCATTGCCATAAATTCATACATACCATGACAGGTTGTTCAAAGTTCAGAGTTTGGTGGACTACTTCTTAACACAGTTGCTCAGGTTTATACTTCAGGACAGAATATAGTAGTAAATGAGTCTTTAATCTTGTGACAAGGACAGCGGTTAACGAAGTATATACTGAAAAGGAGAGCTTGGCACAGCATCAGGTTTTATGTTGTGCAAGCTTTCCACTGGTTAAACATATAGCCCTAAAGTGTATGCTGGAAAGGACTCCAGTCTACAATTTTTATACAGTAGGCACTTTTTAGGGCTCGGCCTACGTCAAACCCTGCGCCAGCAGGGGAGGCGGAGCTCCGAGCTCTTATGTTATAAAAAAAAAAAAAGTTTCTTTAGGGGTCCGGGAAAGACACATTCCTTAGTTTTTTCTTATCTGAATGTTGATTGGTCGTCGCGGTGCTGTTTTTGTAGTAGTCTTGATGCCATAGGGCATCAGGCGGCCATGTTGGCATATTTTCGGCGGTTTCGCGCACGGCCGTCATAAATATCAATTAGGAGCTGTCAGGGAGGTGCTGTAATGGAATCCAGATGCTGTGTGCGCGTTCACCATTCTGCAGTGCAGATGCCGCCTCCGGGCGGGCGTCGTGTAACCTTGTTCTTAAATGCTGCTTTGAAAAGGAACGATTAATGTATAACTAGTAAAGTCCACATTCAACCTCAAGATGATTAAAGAGGTGAACATGTCCTTGCAAGTAGGTTTACGTTTAGAAATTTTTACTGGATGTTGCATTCGAAATAAAAGAATGTGTTTAATCCATTCCTCCTCGCTGGTCCTTATGCTCTAGTTCACATAGTTTGACCTTCAAACGACACAGTGTGTCTCTTTTGGCCCTATTGTACATGTTCAGCCTCTACCCAGATTCCCCTCCGCCCCCAGCATAAATCTGCATTCATTTGCATATTTTCAGATGTAAAAAGGTTAGGATCCTAATAAAAATCTGCATGCTGCCTACTGCCCTTTATCTATAGCTGCAGAATGAAATCACACACCAGAGAAAGACATCCAACTGTACTAAGCTGCAATAGCTCAGTGGGTAGGGGGCAGTAACAGGGGAATGTGCTGCCGGTAGTTTAGAGGCTGACTTCGAGTTAGGGCTGTGTTAGACTTTAATCCTACCCCAGGCTGTTATTGAGCTAAGGGAAAACATCCGTTTGCACCCCTGATGGACTGCGTGACTGGCTGGGCCAATCAAAGACCTATGAAATGCGTGCATTAACTGTTGTCTGCATGTATAAGGGGCATTCCTGGGGCGCGGAAGTGCAGAGCAGGGACATTATGCAGACAAGGTAGTGGGAATGTGTGCCGTGTGGCAATGAACAGAACGATTGTTGTGACCCTCACAGCTCAGAGTCTGCTGGACATAACACTAATAGACTTGCACGCCCATCACTCGCCTTCGCCTTTCGTTCTGGGTGCAAGGGAGCAATTATCAGGAGTTAACACCCACAGCAGAGCTCAATAACACTGTCTGTCCCAGAGCGTCAATTCAGTGGTAGGTGTCCACGATATATATGTTTAATATGTATGCTGCTCAGCGTCATCTCCGGGATTTTTGTAGCCCTGGGCAACTAAGTTATATTTTGAGGCGCTCTGTTCGGAACAATGTTGAATTTAGGACGCATTTGGTGCAAACTGAAATGAGCAGAATGATAAAAAAATATTCAACTATTTTCAACTTTCAGAAATGGAATCACATAAAAACTGATGTTATATGCATTGCCATAGGTCCCAAAAATCCTAAAGATTCCACTAGAGCAGGAGAGAAGTTGAGAGAAATAAACAGAGAGCGAGAGAGCAAGAGAGAGAGAGCAAGAGAGAGAGAGAAAGAAAGAGAGAGATCGATCACCATCCCAGAGGGGGGATTCATAACTGGGGGCCCAGGGCAAGTGTCCATTTTGCCTATGCCTTACAACGCCTCGGCAGCTTGCCTCGGTTTGCTGTCGTCCTGATCGAGGACATCATGCCATTTGAGTGTGCTCTCTCTAAATGTAGCGTGCATCGACAACCTGCTAGGGGGCGCACATGGGCAGTCTGCCTCCCTACTAGCAACGAATGCACAACATGCCTATTGTTGAAGCCTGCATAACGTGCTCAACAGCTGATTGCTCCCGATGCACACTGCAGCAACATTCTGCAAACTGCATTGGCAGCAGCTGACTGATGAAACTGCTTTATGTCGGCCCTCTTTGCAAAGTAGTCTTTAATTAGTGTTTGAAAATGTAACAATGCGGTTCCTAATTCACTATTTGCCAATTAATTTGCAAAGAAATTCTTGCTGAGAGAAACCACAACACCCTCTGTAAAGTAGTCCGTACATCCCACAGAGTAGTGAGTACAGAGTAGTGAGTGCAGAGTAGTGAGTGCAGAGTAGTGAGTGCAGAGTAGTGAGTGCAGGGTAGTGAGTAGTGAGTGCAGAGTAGTGAGTAGTGAGTGCTGAGTAGTGAGTGCAGAGTAGTGAGTGCAGAGTAGTGAGTGCAGAGTAGTGAGTAGTGAGTAGTGAGTGCAGAGTAGTGAGTAGTGAGTGCAGAGTAGTGAGTAGTGAGTGCAGAGTAGTGAGTGCAGAGTAGTGAGGGCAGAGTAGTGAGGGCAGAGTAGTGAGGGCATAGTAGTGAGGGCATAGTAGTGAGTAGTGAGTAGTGAGGGCAGAGTAGTGAGGGCATAGTAGTGAGTAGTGAGTAGTGAGTGCAGAGTAGTGAGTAGTGAGTGCAGAGTAGTGAGTGCAGAGTAGTGAGTAGTGAGTGCAGAGTAGTGAGTGCAGAGTAGTGAGTGCAGAGTAGTGAGTGTAGAGTAGTGAGTGTAGAGTAGTGAGTGTAGAGTAGTGAGTGCAGAGTAGTGAGTAGTGAGTGCAGAGTAGTGAGTAGTGAGTGCAGAGTAGTGAGTGCAGAGTAGTGAGTGCAGAGCAGTGAGTGCAGAGTAGTGAGTGCAGAGCAGTGAGTAGTGAGTGCAGAGCAGTGAGTAGTGAGTGCAGAGTAGTGAGTAGTGAGTGCAGATCAGTGAGTGCAGAGCAGTGAGTGCAGAGCAGTGAGTGCAGAGTAGTGAGTGCAGAGTAGTGAGCGCAGAGTAGTGAGTAGTGAGTGCAGAGTAGTGAGTAGTGAGTGCAGAGTAGTGAGTGCAGAGTAGTGAGTAGTGAGTGCAGAGTAGTGAGTGCAGAGTAGTGAGTAGTGAGTGCAGAGTAGTGAGTGCAGAGTAGTGAGTAGTGAGTGCAGAGTAGTGAGTAGTGAGTGCAGAGTAGTGAGTGCAGAGTAGTGAGTGCAGAGTAGTGAGTAGTGAGTGCAGAGTAGTGAGTGCAGAGTAGTGAGTAGTGAGTGCAGAGTAGTGAGTAGTGAGTGCAGAGTAGTGAGTGCAGAGTAGTGAGTGCAGAGTAGTGAGTAGTGAGTGCAGAGTAGTGAGTGCAGAGTAGTGAGTAGTGAGTGCAGAGTAGTGAGTAGTGAGTGCAGAGTAGTGAGTGCAGAGTAGTGAGTGCAGAGTAGTGAGTGCAGAGTAGTGAGTAGTGAGTGCAGAGTAGTGAGTATAGTGAGTAGAGTAGTGAGTGCAGAGTAGTGAGTAGTGAGTAGAGTAGAGTAGTGAGTAGGACATCACAGGCAACAGCTGTGCAAGCTTCTTACACTCACAAGGAGACCACAGGCAGCTGAGTTGCAAGCTTCTCCCACTCACAAGAAGGACATCACAAACAGCAGCGGTGCAAGCTTCTCACACTCACAAGAAGGACATCACAAACAGCAGCGGTGCAAGCTTCTCACACTCACAAGAACGACATCACAGGCAGCCGCAGTGCAAGCTTCTTACACTCACAAGGAGACCACAGGCAGCAGCGGTGCAAGCTTCTCACACTCACAAGAAGGACATCACAGGCAGCAGCTGTGCAAGCTTCTTACACTCACAAGGAGACCACAGGCAGCTGAGTTGCAAGCTTCTCCCACTCACAAGAAGGACATCACAAACAGCAGCGGTGCAAGCTTCTCACACTCACAAGAAGGACATCACAAACAGCAGCGGTGCAAGCTTCTCACACTCACAAGAACGACATCACAGGCAGCAGCAGTGCAAGCTTCTTACACTCACAAGGAGACCACAGGCAGCAGCGGTGCAAGCTTCTCACACTCACAAGAAGGACATCACAGGCAGCAGCTGTGCAAGCTTCTTACACTCACAAGGAGACCACAGGCAGCTGAGGTGCAAGCTTCTCCCACTCACAAGAAGGACGTCACAAGCAGCAGCGGTGCAAGCTTCTCACACTCACAAGAACAACATCACAGGCAGCAGTAGTGCAAGCTTCTTACACTCACAAGGAGACGACAGCCAGCAGAGGTGCAAGCTTCTCACACTCGCAAGAACGACATCACAAGCAGCAGTGGTGCAAGCTTCCCTTACACACTCACAGCAGGTACTGTGCCAAGGCAGCAGCAGCAACAGAGCAAGAGTCCCTTACAAAAAACAGGCACAGCACAGAGATGCACAATGCAATCTTCTCATACTCACAGGCAGCAGCGGTGCAAGCTTCTCACACTCACACGAAGGACATCACAGGCAGCAGCTGTGCAAGCTTCTTACACTCACAAGGATACCACAGGCAGCTGAGGTGCAAGCTTCTCCCACTCACAAGAAGGACATCACAAGCAGCAGCGGTGCAAGCTTCTCACACTCACAAGAACGACATCACAGGCAGCAGCAGTGCAAGCTTCTTACACTCACAAGAAGGACATCACAGGCAGCAGCAGTGCAAGCTTCTTACACTCACAAGGAGACCACAGGCAGCAGAGGTGCAAGCTTCTCACACTCACAAGAAGGACATCACAGGCAGTAACGGTGCAATATTCTCACACTCACAAGGAGATCACTGGCAGTACACACCACATGAACACACTCCATAACACATAGCAACAATACATTGGCATTTACAATGCCATTAGCTCAAACTCAAATAAATCCGAGCCCGATTGCATTTCTAATGCTTGTTATACATGAATATAGCTGTTCAGCGAACTGTTCAACATTGGCACTCTGATGTGTGGGACAATTCAGGGTAATTGCAAGCGATGGCCTAAGGAGCTGGTTTGTAAAAATCTCTAAAAATGGGAGTACATCATTTTGTATTGCAACAAACCGCTAGCAATGACATTTTGTGACTTATGGAAGGCACATGTGCTCATCACAAATCATAATGAGCATTCTGCTGTCACAGTTTGGAGTTACCTTGAGGCCCATTCCCCCTCAACTAAGGCCACTAAAGATATTAGATGCTACAGCTCTGCTTGCCCCTCCTAGTGGGAGCCCTGGTGCGCTGAGTGGGGATATTCTATTGGCTAAATATTTACATGTTTCCCCTTTGAGTGGCTTCCCTTCCTTTTCTTCCCTTCATTTTCTTCCCTTCCTTCCCGGCTCTCCGGTTTTCAGAGACTGAAGTACTACAACTGGTGATGATTTTGCTTCGACCCGCTGTATTTTGCTAAAGACATTTTATGTAACTGTACTTGCTCTCTTTGTTCTTGTATGGAGATTTCAATAACTAGAACTTTAACACACAAAAAACGGCCTGGAGTTACTTTGCAGGAAAGCAGGAACCCAGAGGTTTACTTGGATATAAAAAGAATTTGTGGAGCATGCCGGTTACTTCAACCACAGAATGTGGTACGTAAAGCTGTAATTGGTACAAGATGTTGACTGTCCCCATGAAACATTTGGCAACATTCAATTAATTTTGTTGTCTATAGCCAGGCTACCACTTGAAGTGAGATAGCCTGCACTGACTTTGAGTGACCCCTATAATCAGTCTCACTGCTGTAAAAGCAACAGCCCTACTTCATCTGATTTTTTTTGTTTAAATCTGTTTTATAGTTTTACCAATACACGCTGCATCGCCAAATGGCGATGCAGCATGTGCAATGTAATTTGTTTTATTTATTTATGTACTTATATTGGTTTGGCTGTGTGCCCTAGTTTATTACCACCCATCCTGCCCTTCCCCCCCCACCGCCCGGCAGCACTCCCTCCAGGAGCCCCTACTGTCCTTCAGTATAGCTCTTGAGTGCATGAAAAATTATCAGGAGAGTGGACGAGGCGTCACCCACTTGGAATTACAGATCCAAACAGTATTTGCTTCATACAACATAACATAAACTTTCTGTACGGCTACCTAAAACATGCTTGCCCAGTCGACAGGTCCCATCGCGTAATGCTACATGTATTTTGTGTATGTTCATGTAGGTGAATGGAAGTGCCCATGCCCATGGCTACCACCATTGATTTAAATTCCTGTAAAGGACAGGTTTAGCCAGTAGTGGCATGTAAGGGGATGACTATCTTAGCAGGAGTTGTGTCGCAATCTCCACCACT
This sequence comes from Lissotriton helveticus, assembly GCF_964261635.1. Classification (NCBI taxonomy): domain Eukaryota; kingdom Metazoa; phylum Chordata; class Amphibia; order Caudata; family Salamandridae; genus Lissotriton; species Lissotriton helveticus. The sequence goes on from NC_136070.1 coordinate 1,040,452,358, forward strand.
CTCTGCGTTGTCTCCATCAGAATAGGCATTGTGACCTACGGAGGCAGATAGTATCTCAGAGTGCAGGTCAGTCATGAGAGTGTCCCGGTAAGTGGCAGTGGGATATTTCCGCCTACCCAGATTGTGCTAAATATGTAGGGCAGGATTCTCCGCCTGTGCCCAGTTGGTGGAGTAGCGGAGCCAGGCTGCAACATTGGGGGATCAGGAGATTTCCATCTATGGGTAATTTGGTGCTTTGCCAATATTCACCCCAGATCAATCAAATGAGATGTGACTTTCTATTTCTTGCCCCTGCGATATATCCCCAAAATGCATACTTCCCATGTTGACATGAGTATCCTGTCCATGCAGTGCAATAATCGGTCCATTATGGATTTCCAATAGTGGTGTAATTGGGGACAGACCCATAGCACGTGCACAAGGTCTGCATTTAACAACTGACAATGGGGGCAGAAAGCGTGGGTCTGCCCAAAATACCTATTTATTTTGTCTGGGGTAAGATGGGCTCTGTGTATAATATGCAGTTGGATTAAACAGAACCTGGCATTCTGGGGGATTTTGACAGGGGCCTCCAATACCACCTCCCATTCCCTGTCCTCATACAAATGTCCGAGATATGCCTCCCATCTGCTGTGTAATGGCGTGAGAGAGAGCGCTGTATGTGTGTGTAAGAATCCGGATAACCAGAAGATCAAATGTTTCCTCGTCCTAGGATGTGCAAGTATTGTATTGTAAGGTGAATAGGTGGCTCACTGGCCATTTCCCTCCCAGCTGCAACCCAGCACTCTTATGAGGGAAGCATGGAGCAAGAACTGTCCCGGGGAGTCCGCCCTCTTCTACAAGAGTATCATAGGGTAAGAGTGAACGATCTCTGTAGAGGTCGCCCATCGTCTGGATACCAGTGACTTCCCATTTGGCTAGTTCCCCTCTGGTGGTAAACCTCGTACCTAGTGGTGTGCCTAGTTTTGCTAGCATTTGGGCATATGGGGTTGTCTGGCGTGCGATGTAAAGACTGCGGGGGAGATTTACAATAACTGGCGCATCTCTGCATATCAGCAGAGATGCACCAGTTATTGTGCGTCGCGGCTCCGCCACCATGGATGCACCGCATTTACAATGTGGCGCACCATGGGGCAAAAATGGACAGATGTGCATTGCAGGAGTTGCGTCGAAAGCGCGATGCAGCTCCAGCAAGGCTCGGGGTGCCCTATCTTTAAAATGCTGCTTCAATCCTTACGCCTGCTTTAAGCAGACGCAGGGTTTTGACGCAGCATGGCCTTAAAAGTGGCTGAGTGAAATCGCCGGAATGCCTCCATGTGGTGCAGGGCTTTACAATGTGATGCATCTCCCAGATGCGTCACATTGTAAGTACCCCGCACCATGGCGCTGGCTTGGGCCGCCGCTGTGTCACAAAAGTGACGCAACGGCGGCTTAAAAGAGTCGCAAGGGGCTTGTAAATCTGCCCCTGCATCTAAAGCATTGTTAGGCCACTGGTAGCAGCATGGGCTGCGGCAGTGAGACCCAAGCACAAGGGTGAAAGAGCTGCAATAAATCAGCCTATCTTCAGGGTAGTAGCAACGTGGCTGTGTCTGACAGCTACAAGGCAGAGAGCCAACGCACCACCCAGTGTAGCTGTGGCGTCAGATAATATTGTTGAAAGTGGGGCACAGCAAGGCAACTCGGTTTATAGACTGATATAGCTTTGTCAATGCTACGCGACACCTGGAATTGTTCCAGAGGAAGTCTGTTATTACGCCCTCAAACTAATAGAAAAGGATACATGGATATATAGGGGCAAGTTTACAAAGTAATACAGAAGGGGGGGGAAGGCATCCATTTTTAGTAACGCCACTCGGCCAGTCACTAACAAGGGGAGCGTTTTCCAGAAGATCATCTGGGCTTTTAGTGACACGCCCGCTTGTATCAAATTGACTTTAAAGAGGTCTGCTGGGTAGTGGCAGATTTGCAACCCCAAATATTGAAACATATTGGGTCGCCAGTTGAGTGGAATTGCATCAACAGTAAGACATTGGCCAGGTACAGTGGAGATAAATGGGATTAATTCCAATTGACACGCAGGCCCGAGAGGGTATCAAATTGGCTAAGCGTATGCATAATGGTTGCAGGGACCGTGGTGACATCTCTTAAATATATAAGCAGGTCATCTGCATGTAAGGATACCGCATGAGTGCTGTCACCTATTGTTATGCCGCATTTTGCTCTCTGGGCGCGGAGGTTAGTCATCAGAGGCTTCACAGCCAATAAAAAGAGCAGCGGTGAGAGGAGACATCTTTGTCTTGTACCTCATCCTATAAGGATAGGTTCAGATATTATGGGCCTGTCTTCACCCTAGCCAGTTGTAGCATGTAGTGTAGCCGGATATAGCCGATAAACCTATCGCTATAGTAAGGCAAAATCGTCAGAAGGTAAAGCCACTTCAGCGAATCAAAAGCACTTTCAAAATCTAGCACCTAACATCCCATTTCTGTATGCGGAAAAAGCACCTCAGATTGAGAGAGGTGATGCAGGACGGGACAACAGCCCTACTTCATCTGTTGTGGAGGACGTTGCAAGTGTGAGGGGGTTGACACTTTACCAACTCCATTGCAGCAACAGAGAAGAAGACCCAAATTTATTGATAGAGTTTGTACTCCATACAGAAGGAGGTGGCATACTTTGTACTGCTAGACAACAGGATGTGGGAGCACACCGCTGACCTCTCAGGCAAGGTTCGCCCCTGGCATTTTGGTAAATGCAGTCTCTTGTAGCTCTCGCCGATATTTTCGAGTATTTTGCCAAGGTTGGCTGCCAACAGGATGTGGGAGCACACCGTGGATGAAGCACCTGCGCCAGTGAGAGGTACCTGACCTGATATAATGTTTGGCAGCCTACTCAGCAAACCCCAAAATAAAGACTGTATTCTCTACTGATGACGGTTAATAAACCAGAAACATATGTCTAGAGATCAGCACTATCTGCGCCAACCATGGCAAAATACTGGAAAATATCGGAGCGAGCTACAAGAGACTGCATTTACCAAAATGCCAGGGGCGAACCTTGCCTGAGAGGTCAGCGGTGTGCTCCCACATCCTGTTGTCTATTTAAAGTACTCCCGTGAGTCATTGAGCTGATGAGCTCGTGGATGAAGCACCTGCACGCCAGTGAGAGGTACCGGACCTGATATAATGTTTGGCAGCCTACTCAGCAAACCCCAAAATAAAGACTGTATTCTCTGCTGATGACGGTTAATAAACCAGAAACACGTGTCTAGAGATCAGCACTATCTGCACCAACCTTAGCGAAATACTCGAAAATATCGGAGCGAGCTACAAGAGACTGCATTTATTAAAATGCCAGGGGCGAACCTTGCCTGAGAGGTCAGCGGTGTACTCCCACATACTGTTGTATACTTTGTACTGCTGTCCCCGGTCCCCATCTAAACTAGCCATGTGTATTTTAATGAGTGTCTCTTCATAGCTAAAGTGCATTGAAGTTGAACTGTCAGTTCTGTCAGTCTAGAGTCAGTTCTAGGGTGAGTATCCATCAAATGGGCCTGTATGGAGACATATCTTCCATATTCTATTGTTTACTTGCCTATGCTGCGCTTAACCCCTTCTACGCTCATGGCGAGCTCAGCTCGTCATGGACGTAACCTGCGCTACGCGGATGACGAGCTCAGCTCGTCACGTAACGCGTTTTAAAAAAAATCGCAGCGCGCCGCGGGAAAACCGCTAGCGCGCATGCGGTTAAAATTGTTCTATTGGATATAAAAAGTAAAAAAAAATGTTTTTAACACAAGAATAACTCATAACCGTTTTTCTTACTAATATTTGCTGCAGTGTATTCTGACTTAAGTAAACAGGTAAACACTGCTGACACTGCTTGCTAGCATTGGGCTTCATCTGAGTTGGTCTATGGGAGGGAGGGGGGGAGCAGACCAGACTAGATCATTTTGTTGTGTGAAAAAGGCTGCTTTATTGAAACAGGTGCATATTACAATGAACGTCCCTCGTAACTGCCTTACAAAACTTGAAGCCTCACTAATACATCCAAATAACTTGCCCCTGACCCCACCCCACCCCTATGATCCCCTGAACATGCCCCCACCCTGACATTACCATATAAACAACAATACAATGCATTTCAATGAAATTATACCCTTTAATTATACACTCCGATTAACCAACATCCTATGCCTGCCTCTATACAACAGTAAATCATCAAACTTCTATAACTGAACTTAAAATAACCTGCCTACCTTATCCCTGTCCATAAACCCAACTTCAAGAATAACCCAAAAACTACTGCCAACCCTGGCAAACTTTCAATAACCCCTGCACTGCACCTGTTCCAAGCGACAATACATGCTACCCCTTGCTCACCTGTCCCAAGAAAGAAGGCCTAACCCAAAAAAGGTAAAAAACCTGTCAGAAAAAATTCCCAAAAAGCGAAGAGGAGGGCTGGGTGTGTGGGACAAAAAACCTAAGCTACAGCACACGCTCCCAGCCACCAGGTCACCAAACCTAAAATGGTGGCTGGGAGAGGGCGCAAACCTCCCTTATACTTGGGCTACACTTGGGCTACATATTCGTAGCCCAAATCACAAAATGGAGGAACAGGGGGCTGCCCCCCGCCCCTCCCAAACCACCCGGGGGACACCTCCCTTCGGTCGGCTGCCCCCCATACTCCCTTGTGAGGGAGGGAGCAGACCAGACTAGACCATTTTGTTGTGTGAAAAAGGCCGCCTTATTGAAACAGGTGCATATTACAATGAAGGTCCCTGGCAACTGCCTTACAAAACATAAAGCCTCACTAATACATCCAAATACCTGACCCACCCCAACCCCTACAATCCCCTGAACATGCCCCACCCTGACATTACTATATAAACAACAATGCAATGCATTGCAGTAAAATTAATTATACGCTTTAATTAACCAATATCCTATGCCTGCCTCTCTACAACAGTAAATCATTAAACTTCTATAACTGAACGTAAAATAACCTGCTTACCCTATCCCTGTCCATAAACGTCAACAATAACCAAAAAACTTCTGCCAACCCTGGCAACCTTTCAATAACTCCCGCTACCCAGAAAAATGGGAGGAGAGAATCTACCCCAATGTTTTGCCCCCCACTTGCCTACACCTGTCTCTGGGTCCTCATTTACAATATTTCTGCAAGTTCAAAGACCTGGCCAAGAGGTATAAATCCACGCAGAGCCTGAAAAGATGCGCTCCATCATCCCTAAAAAATTTAACCGACTCAAAACGAATCTCCGTATGGCTAACCCGTCCAAAACCTAAACCCCTACAAAAACGGGACATCTCCGTATTAACCTTCCACCTTGCCTTGTCAATGGCGCCTGGGTGAATGGCTCCCCGCCAGACCTGCAAGGCACAAACTCAGTCCACATCACAAAGCAACCTGCCCACTGTTCTTTTATCAAGACCAAGTCCTCCTTTAGTGCCCTCATCAAAACGACTCCCTTTTCCCTACACAAATCGTTTTTTCCCAGGTGTAAAACCAAGATATTAGGGCACCTGCCACCTACCATCCAACTGTTCAGAAAGGGAATCATCTCCTTTCATCGCATGCCCCCTTTTCACCTCCATGCAACCTTAAACAAGGGATCATTATAACCTAAGTTGACACCAAAATAACTCTGGCGCGCTTGAACTTGCGCCCATTTAACAAAGGTGTGCCCCACTATCCAAATGGTCAATTCTTCCGCTTGTGGACTGGGCACAGAACCTGAAACGAAAAAAAATTAAATAAGACTCAAACATGGAGAGCTGGCGCGCACGCCTTCCCTGCCCCCCTTCTTACGTAGCGCTTAAAACAGTCCGAGGACCATCGACCCAAATGCACAATAGCCTCCTGAGTCCAGCCCTTGTTGTACGCCTCTGTTGCTGCTCCGATTCTAAACGAGTGCGTCCCAAAACCTGCCCCATCAACCCCAATGCTATGCAAAGCCTTCTGCAACACCGCTCGCAACTGGTAGTCTACCACCCTGTTCCCCTTTACATGCCTGAATACCATATCTCAGATCCACCTGCCATGCTGAACCAACGGCAAGCCCACTGAAGCGGACTGACGCCTCCAACTTGACCCATCTACTCCTCCCCCTTTGGTCTGTTTTGGACCCGGCTAACCATATCTGCAAACCTTTCTCTTGTGGAATTACATCCTGCCACTCCACCCCCTCCCTTCTTGCTACCCAGTAATTCCGACACTCTAAAAGGCCCGAAGAACATCCAAACCATTAATTTCGAAAACAGACAAGTCTCTATTTCGTCCCTGCACATCTCTGGCAATACCTCTATGATTTGCACCACAATCTGCCAGATAGGTGGCTTCCGTAGATGCCGCCCACCCGCTTTCTCCCTGGCCCACCCCTTGAGGATTCTTATCCCCAGTTTCCCTGCTGCCGGTAGCCCCAAAACAATTAATAATCCCGTGCTCATTAAGCCACTGGAGTCAATCTATCCTGACTGATGAAGGCTGATAGCCAGAAACCAGTCCTAGGATGCTTGATTCCGGTCCAGGGAAGACATGGCTTGGCAGTTCGGTCTGGACTGTTCCCATGATGCACAGGGTCAGGACTAATTTGCATATGGCCATGTCTGAACTGGGGTGGCTTGGTGAGCAAAATAACGATGGATTAAACCCAGATCTGTGACTGGGGGTGAATGTTTTGCCATTGTGCAACATTCCGTCCATCATCTTGTGTGTTTTGCTGTTCACCCTATGTGGGAAGGGTATGCCCAGTCGTGGGTCCCGTGCTCACTAAGCCACTGGAGTCAAGCTATCCTGGCTGATGAAGGCTGATAGTCAGAAACCGGTCCTAGGATTCTTGATTCCGGTCCAGGGAAGACATGGCTTGGCAGTTCGGCCTGGACTGTTCCCATGAGGCACAGGGTCAAGACTGATTTGCATATGGCCATGTCTGAACTGGGGTGGCTTGGTGAGCAAAATAACGATGGATTAAACCCAGATCTGTGACTGGGGTGAATGTTTTGCCATTGTGCAACATTCCGTCCATCATCTTGTGTGTTTTTCCAAAACAATTTGGCCATGAACGCTATACCTGCAGCTTCCCGGTGATTGTGATCCTGGACAAACCTTTGTTGATGAGGTCTAAAATGAACTGAATGACATCCTCTGACCGCTGCCAGACCTTATGGTGTCTCTGGGCACCTGACTTCAAAAACTCCTTCGAAGACAAACTGTATGCAGCCCACATGGATCAGACAACAAACCTACCACCAATTGTAGCATCCTACATTGCCTACATACCACAGATGTGGCGACATTGGCGTCGGCATCCTGTCGGCCTCCTTGGCCAGCTCAAGAAATCTCCCCCACTGCGAATGAGATAAAGCATCAGCAATGTCATTGTCCACACCAGGAATGTGTAATGCCCTGAAAGCAATATCATGTCTCAGGCACCCCAACACGAAGACCCTCAGCAATTTCAATACCCGTTCCTCCCTTGCTTACTGTCGATTTACAATTTCGACCACTGCCATGTTGTCTGCCCTAAACAGGACTTTCTTGTGAGCTAGCTCCTCCCCCCAGAGAGTTATTGCTACCACCAGGGGAAAGATTTCCAAGAAGGCTATGGTTCTGCCCCCCTCTTTCCAGAGAGGTGGCCACTGCTCCGCGCACTACCTTACTTGCCAATATAGGCCAAAGCCCTCACTGCCTGCTGCATCAGAAAAAAATTGCACATCCCATGTCATGTCTTCTTCCCTTGCCAGTGGAACGCCGTTAAATGACGGCAAGAAAACAGTCCATATCCTCAAATCCTCCTTCACCCCAGCCGAAAGGCGCACGTGGTGGTTAGGTAAGTGTTGCCTGGACAATGCACATCCTAATCTTCTGCAAAAGGTCCTCCCTACTCTGCATGCACAGTTAAGCTGCCCCAACAGAACCTGTATGTCTTTAACCTTGACTTTGTCTTTAGATAACATGCTCTGTAACAGATCCAACATTTTGATCTTTGTCTCCTCTGGTAAGCGTTCTCACATTGCCCTAGAATCAATTTCTATGCCCAAAAAGGAAGGAGCATTGTCTTTTATGGTTACCACCCCTCGTGCCTGCAAACTGCTGCTGTTGTCCACTTGCACTGCTCCCTACCTGATGCCATTGCTGGCCATCCTGTTGGTATCCTCCCCCAAAACAGTTGACTAATACATGGCGGCCCCCGCATTTTGAGCACTCGTGACGAAACCTACAGAATTTCTGCGTGCACAGGCCTTTATTAACCTCTTGGGTGCTCACGGCACTCCGGTGCTCATGGCGAGCTGAGCTCGTCATGACCGTGCCCATTACTTGGAACGCTCGCACGCTGGGCTGATTCCCCTGCTGTGCTGAACGTTCCATTGGAACGGGCGCGGTCATGACGAGCTCAGCTCGTCATGAGCACTGGAGCGCCGTCGCTCATGACGAGCTGACCTCGTCATGAGCATGGGGCGCTGTACGTGCCCCCCCGCCCCCACAGCACAGTGGGGGAATCCCGCCAGCGGCGAAGGGGTTAAAGTCCCAGCATCCCCCCGTTCCCAACTCAGTCTTTCCTGTGCCCCCCTCCTCTCCCTGCATGGGTTTACCGTGAGAGGGCTGATATACAATAGGCAAACCACTGGCCGTAAATATCGACTTGCCCCCTTTTACCGCCCCCATCGTAGGTGGCCACAGATCAGTGTCCAGTTCTCCCCATTTTGCTTCTGGGTCCCATGCCATTCGCTCTCTAAACTCCTCATCGTATTGTGCCTATGCGAACCCCTCTGTGATCTGTGCCTTTCTGATCACGTCCATGTACTTAAATAATGCTACGCAGTGCTCTGGGTACTTTTCGCAATAGACACTTGCATAAATCAAGAACGCTGCCGTCCAATTTTCTATCGTCAAAGGTACTTTTGGCCGCTTGGCCAGCTCATATTCTTCTTCCTTTGATCCCTCTTTGGACCTCACCTCCCTATTGAGGAGTTTTAGCATTTCTACATATTCCCCTTTCCATGTGTGCTCTTTCGTTGTCAGCATTAAGTGGGCACTCAGGGTTTTTTCACTCCCATATAAGGGAGTTTTTTTAACCTTTTCCTCCTTACTCTCCGGGCCATCTTTTTTATCCCCATTCTTTTCCCCTTTTCTGTCGCTTTGTCGTGTTAGCTCTAGTCTCTTTTTTAGTGCTTATTGCGTAGTCTACATCTTTCATCCCCACCCCAATGTCCACGAAATACTTTCCCGTCCTCAAACGTCCCCCTCCTCCCCTCGACCCTCTTCCCCCCTATCCCCACTGACACCATTACAGGTTTCTCCCACACTCTTTCTCCCTTACCTGGCTCCAAGGAGGGTGCTTGTACAGTTGCAGTCTAACTCACCAGTGGCCTGTTAAATTCAGATGTCCTCGGTGCCCTCGCCGCAAGCCCTTGCGCCCTCTGCGGCTTCTTCGCCGGTACCTGCAATATACTACCCAAAGCCCCCCCCTCATGATCCTCCTCCTCCCTCAGTTCACCTTCCTTGAGGTAACCTGGGGCCATTCCTGCATCAACTCTTCCCTAAGGACCCTACCGGACCCTTTGTTCCCTGCCTGTGGTGGAGCCAACTGTACACGCCGGTACTCCCCTAGCACTGTTTTTCACTTGCTAACCTTCCTTGACATCCCAGCGGTCCACCGGGACCCACCGGGTGTTGGGGCCAGCGAGGTTGTTCTGGGCCTTTGTCTGCTGGCCGCGACGGGCTCCTCCCCCCTTACCGGGTGCGCCACTAGAGGCTCCACCCTCACTTCACCTCGGGCCAACGGGCCGTTCCCAGCCCTGCTGAGTCTGCCATGCTGTGCTGCTGCTTGCCCTGTAATACCAATGTCTGGTCTGATATCCCTGGTCTACCCTACCTTCCCCCATCTTACTACATCTCCTTTCAGACCGCCCCTAATGCTCCCTACTCTCTAGTGGCCCATCTAGGTGGCCATCCCTCCCTTCTTCCTCTCCACTCCACTCCGGCATTACCGCGGCCAACAGTGGCTCTGGCCCCTTCCCCAGCCCTTCCCCAGTACAGCCCTTGCCCTGTGCCCCCAACTGACCCACCTAATGCCCTCCCAAACTAGGTCCCCCGTGTCCCCCTTCACCTGGCCTGTGGCGGCATGCCCCTGAGTAGAGAACCCCCCTTGAAAAATATGCATTCAGCTGACCCATCCTGTCCAAACCCTGCACCTCCTCGTTCCAGGCAGTGAAAATATCCAGCCCTTCCCAGGCCTGACTTCTCCCAACCGGCTCCATCTCCCCAGCTAGTTCATCCTCTGAACTAGCCGCACCCCCCCCCCACCCTGGGACCACCTCCCCTTCCCAGGTTACTGTCCCTGATGTCCCAGATGGCCTGTCCGTAAGCCCTGCCCCACTGTCTAACAGCATGGGGCCTTCCTCTATATCCCTTTCCCCCTCATCTAATAGTAGCAAAGGCCCCCTCTACCTCCCAGGGGCGAATCCATGTGTCCCCCACTGACTGCACTTTCCATCTACCCCAGCTGTCTGACACAGCTCAGGAGCCTCAGCCACGGGCTCCTGCATTACCCGCTGTTCCCGCCCGCTCCCTTTCTGGCTCCCCTTGGTAGCGGGGCGTTTCATTTGAACCACCTCGGCAGCCTGACAAGACCTCGCAGGATCTGGGGTGAAGAAAGCCTTCCTGCTGCTTTTCCCCGCATGGCCCGCCCGCTCACCTTCTGGTCACGAGCGGGAGTGGTGCCTTCAATCTGGTTGCCATGCCAGAGCTCCCCGGCTCCAGGATCAACCACGCCTTCCCCCCGCTCTCCCCGACATGGCTCCATCCCCCGCTTCCCTTCCGGCTCTCAGCAGGAGCGGGGCCTGCCTTTGCAACCACCCCGGCAGCCGGGCAAGACCTCCCAGGCCCCAGGGTGGGCAATGCTTCCTGCAGTGATCTTTACTCCGTGGCAAAGCATCCCGCAATGCTTTGCCTTGGCCCTGTCCTGCCCTGCCCCAGAGGCTTCATAACCGTCCTGCACTTCTACCCTACCAGCCGCACATGGGGCCACTCTCCTGGCATAGGAGCGGGCCCGCCCACTTACCGCCACACCTTTTTGTAGTTTCAGCGAAATACAAGCTGCGACAGTAGCGGCCACACCCACTTCCGCCTGCAGCGTCGAGCGCGCCGGCTCCACGGCCTCGTGAATTACAAGGTCCTTGCGTCTGGCCTCACTCAAGAACCGCAAAGCCTCAGGCACCCTGTAATCCTCCATCATGCCCAAGTAAGACTAAACTGCGTTCTGTAATATCCCCAGAAACCGCTAAACCTCACACTTCCACAATAACCAACAAAAAAACCTAAGCTACAGCACAAGCTCCCAGCCACCAGGTCACCAAACCTAAAATGGCGGCTGGGAGAGGGCGCACACTGCCCTTATACTTGGTCTACATATTCGTAGCCCAAATCACAAAATGGAGGAACAGGGGGTTGACCACCGCCCCTCCCAAACCACCCGGGTGGGGAGACCTCCCTTCGGTCAGCTGCCCCCCAAACCCCATTCTGAAAATGCTTTTTAGGTATGTTGGGAAAGACATCCCAGGGAATTCTTCTTCTACAATTGGCCTGGCATTCTGGGTAAGACAATGTAGTATGATCCTTGCAAGCAACAGCACACTTGGCTCCCCCACAATGTCTAGATTTTAATAAATGTCTGGGGTTAGTTGATTTTCCTGGGTGCTGGCTGTCCACAGCCCAAATTCTGCAGCAACCAACTTGATAAGAATGACTGAAATTCAAAGCAAAGATCCTGACATTGCCACAGTGTCTTGTGGGGCCTTGGAAAACCCAATTAATAATCTCACCCACACAAATGTGGCACCACTTTCATCAGTAGAAGAGGTGAAACAGTGAATGGTTGGGCCTTTGTCTTTCCACATAAATCCTGGAACTTTACCTCCCTGAAATCAGCAGAAATTTTGTGTTTTTAGGTTTGATATTAAGAGGGCATTCTGGATAAAAAAAAACATTGCACAATCAATGCAACGAACACCACCCTTGACTCCCTTGGTGCCTGTTTTTAAATATGTCTGGGATTTGTAGGTTTCCTAGTGTGCTGGCTCCACCGGGCACCAATCCCACAGTTATCCACATCTCAAGATTTGCTGTAATTGAATGCAAAAATGTTGATGTTTCTACAGCATATTCTTAGGCTTTTAATCACCCTGCGAAAGGCCCACATACACAAATGAGATACCGTTTTTATTGAGGTGTGATGGTGGGACTTTTTTGTTCCCTGCAGATTCTGGAACTGTGCCGTACAGTGATTCCACTTAAAGTTTAACAGTTATAAACATCCACATTCCAATCATATTGGTAATTCAAAGCAAAATTCTTTACGTTTTTGTATAGTATGTTTGGGCCTTCCTGTTTTGACAATATGCCAGCCAACACAAGTGGTATACCCTTTGTTATTGGAAGAAGTCTAGGAACACTGGGTGGTAGTGCCATTGTCATTCCCACAGATTCCAGGGCTTTCCCTCACAGAAATGTGAAACAATTTTAATTCACCCAGAGTTTGATGTTTGCAGCACATTCTGAACATGAAAATGGGATGGGATTCACACAAGCCACACCTCTGTGGACTGCCCAAGATGTCTAGTTTTCAGATATGCAAAGGTTGGTAGGCTTCTTCTGCTGGCAGCGACCATGGGCTCATACATGGCAGACATTGACTGCCACAGTGGTCTTATTCAAACATAATTTCCTCTCTTCTTACCAGCACATTTTTGGCCATCTCTGTCCTGTGTGATGAGCTCACTCACACATGGTAGGTAATCATTTCCTTAGAACCATGGGAACACAGAATAGTAGGTTTTTCTAATGAATTTCTCCGTATTTTCGCCTTCCAATTGTAAGTCTTAGTGCACTAAAAACATTTGAAAAATATTCTTATTCATATCTGATATTACAAGTAATCCGGAATTCAGAATGGTACGAATAACGTCTATTCCTAAATGCAGATTCTTAGGCACATTTAAAACAGCATTGCTTTACTTGAAACCAAATTTTTATTTATTACATTTTTCCTTATGAATTTGTTGAAACTCAATGAAAAATCAATATATGCAACAGCTCAGCTAATGGTTGGGGATGTCACATAATTTTAGATAAGCAACAGTCGCCCACAAAAATCTTCCCTTAGTCAAATAGAAGATAAAGTGAAAAGGGGGGTGAGAGATGTAGTAATGACTTCCCTGCAATACCTTTCACATGCTGCCAGAAGAGACTAAAAATACAGTCACCTGTTTACTATGACAACAATGGATGAGAGTTATCTGTATTATATGGAACCCACCTACTGACTCTATATCTGATGCTTATGAAACTGGGCTGGGACGAGGGGATCCTACAGTCTTCGATCTGCCCTTTCCCATCTCTATGCGATTTTTAACATCATTTTCTCCTTTGCATGTTTTAAAAGATTAGGGGCTATATGTAGGTAGCCAAATACCGGTCGGTAACAGACGAAATTCGGTAATTTAGCCGTTACCGACCGGTATTTAGGCATTTGAGATGTAGGAGGCCAAAAATAAGGATTCGATAATTATGAATCGGTAAATACCGATTCATCATTGCCGAATCCAAAATTACCGAATCGGTATTTACCGAATTCATATTTACCGAATCGGTAAATAAGAAACTGAAAATATGTGAATAGAGATGTAGGTAACTTCTAAAATACCGAATTACATGAAATTCTGTATTTAAGAGTCGGTAATTACCATGGATTGAAAGCAGGTGGTAACCAGGTGCAGGCCATAAAATAGGCCCCAAAATGCAACAGTGTGACCAGAATGGCGGCATTATATGTGATAGCAAGGCGGCTACGGCTACAGGCAGCAGGAGAGAGGATCTGGAGACGGGAGGAGCAAGTCTACAGACAGCGGATCACACTCCTTCAACTTACTGAGGCAGCGATCCATGAAAGGTACAGGCTACACCCCCACACCATCCTGGACTTGATAAGGGACCTGCACCCACTCCTGGAGCACCCAACACCAAGGGCGCACGCCATACCACCTCATGTTCAGGTGCTCTGTAGCCTACACCTGCTTGCATCTGGCAGTTACCAGGGGGTGATAGCTGCGATAGGTGGGGTGTCAGAGAGCTGCCTGTCCCGTTTCTTCAGGACACACATGCGGAAAGACTGACTTCACACGGATTTGTATTATATTTGTAAGTGCAATTGTATTTATATCACAAACACATGTTTATTTTGTTTCTTTTCTCGTTTTGTAGCGTGCCGCTGGTAAAATCACCCTGAGGAAGGTTGAACACCGAAACGCGTTACACAAGATTATCAACTTTGATAAAAACAATCAGAAAAATAAAAGATATATTTTTTGATAATTAACATGTGTGGTATATAATCAGTTACAATTGATTTTGTGATACAACTACAGCACGATACCATTAGTAGCACCGTTGCCCAGTGCTTGACCTTCTTTTCCCATATAGAAAGACTGACTTCTACTAGATGGCAAACTTCCCACATGTCATCGGCTGTATTGATGGCACACACATCCCAATCTGCCCACCTGCAGCAACCGAGTACATCTACAGGAACAGGAAGTCCACCCACTCCATTAATGTGCAGGTAATCTGTGATGCTGCCAACATAATCACAGACATTGTGGTCAAATTCCCTGGAAGCACCCACAACTCCTACATCTGCCAGAACAGTGGGATCTACACACATCTGGCAGCGGGAGAATTCAGAGAGGGATACACTGTGACACATCCTGATAGTTACTGCATATGTAGGTGTCGTTGTGCATGTGATTAATGGCTCTCTCTTTTCCACATAGGCGATAGCGCATATGCCGTCCGCCCATTCATCCTGACTCCCTACCTGAACCCATCAACCCCGAGGGAGAGACGTTACAACATGACACACAAATCTACACGCAACGTCGTGGAGCGCACATTTGGGCTGTTAAAAAGCAGGTTCCGCTGTCTCCACAAAAGCGGAGGCGCACGTCAGTACTCACCCCATATCTGCTGTAAAATCATTGCAACTTGCGCAATGCTGCACAACCTTGTCACCAAGAAAGGAACAGCAGTAGAATTAACACATATTGAGGATCCTGATGATGATTTTGCACAGCCTGAGCCCAACACAGCAGGAGTGGCGCCAGCAACAGATGGGAGACAAAGAGGGGCAGAGATCACACGCAACTATTTCTAAGTAAGTACGGAGACACAGCCAGTTGTAGTATCGTACACATCGTAGTTTTAATATTTAGGCACTACGCCAGTACACGAAGGCACAAATGTGCCAGTCCAACAGATGCCATCCATCATGTAAGTCCTGGCTTACTTCACCCATTCAAGGTCAGGGAGTGTGGGCAGCATCAGTGTTTGTGGGCATGCCCACCGGTGCTGGATGCCATTGGATGGCTGTCCTCACTGGATGTGTGTGCAGTGCCAGCCCCAAGGTGTCTGCTGCTCCTCCGTGTGTCAGGAACAGGGGGGTAGTCATGCTGCTCCTACTAGTGGTGTCCTCGCTCTCCCCCACATCCAGAGCAACAGCATTTGCCGACTGAGCAGTCAGCAGCACCTCAACTGCACTTGTCACCCTTACAAGGCCCCTGGAGACTTCACTGCTGCTGTGTGCCAGTCCCTCCTGCATGTTAACGCAGCGCCTACAAAGCAGAGAAGTGGCAGTGGCTAGATGGTTCACTGCCCTTGTGTGTTGTTCTGACCTCTGCCTCTCCTTGCGCCTTGTTGCCCTGTCTTCGTCCAGCTTGCTGCACAGCAGCAGCACTGATTGTGACATTTCCCGCATGCCTGCAGCCATCTCTCTTATCCCCTTTGCCATTGAGCAGATGCCCTTATCGATGTTTTTTACATTGTCATTTAGGTGCTTCATCTGACTTTGAACAGACTGGATGGCCATCCCCTGCATGCGCTGCACCTTGACCATATTGGCCTCCAGTCCGCAGAAGACACCAGGACCCTCGCCATGTTGAACCTGACTGCTGTCCCTGCGCAATCTGGCACCTGTGTGGGACCCCTCGGTGGTGGACTGCTGATTGGCGTTGCTGTCCTCAACTGCCACAGTTGAAGTGTCACCCCCCAATGTGTCTCCTGTGGAAGACTCCATTTCCCTGAGTCTGGGCACGACATGCCTCTTGCTTTTTTGGACTGCAGGTGTTGTTGCAGCCGGTGACGCTACCAGTTCAGGTGAGGACAGGCATAGTGGTGAGTCCAAACGCTCTGGGGAGGCCAGCATCTGTGGTGAAGCTGGCCGGTCTTGGGAGGCCAGCAGCTGTGGTGATGCTGGCAGGCTGGCAGTGTTGGAGTTGCAGCTGTTGCCTGTGTGCTTTGCCCTGCACTTGTACTCGCCTCCTGTGTGCCTTCCCTCCGTGGTGAACTAGCTTCCTTGTCCTTAGGACGCCTGCAAGATATCTCGCCTGTGGACAGAAAATCGTACATTAGCTTTGTTGTCCTCCAGCCCTGCTTATACAATTAAATTCTCATCTCTGAAACACTGTTGCTATTGCCTCAACTTGCTCATCACTGATGTGTGTTGCATGCCTTGTTGGTCACATCAGAAAATACCCCTGATAATAAGTAATCATCATCCAATAGAGGTTTTATGGTGTAATGTTGACATTCCTCCGGGAACTCATGATTTCTCAATCTTGCATAAGGTTATTTTCTTGATCCACAACTATAAAAAATAGTTCCCTACTTATATCATGAGAGATTTTAATGCTTGTATAACAAATTAATTATGCCTTACCGCTAGCCCTACCTCTTTAGATGAGTGGTTAGAATTACCTACACCGTATCTGTTTAATATCAGAAGCATCTCTCTTGATCTCTCACTTTTGAGATGGGGATCTACACTTAATGAAGCTCTACTGAATGGTAGAATCTTAGCTGACCACTCTTAAAAATTCACTAGGGTTCAGAAGGGATTCAGTGCCACTATAGACTTTGTTTTCATCTACTATCTGAGTCTTCGATCTGTGTCTAAATTTGAAACACATGATTTAAAAATACATCATCATTGTCATTTGTTGCTAACCCTTACACTAGTTAAACCTGCTTTACATCAGATTCTTCAATCCAGTCAAGCTCATAGTATTGACAATCGGATCACAGCTAACTGTGAAGAAAAGGTTGCCAGGAAAAAAGTAGTGAGATACAGTTAGTCTCTTGGTTAACCAAAGTCTACCATAATTTATCCACCATGTAGCTGACTGATATTAAATTGTTTGAACAGTTTACAGTGATGGCGCTTGACTTGTTTCCGTCAATGGTTGCTAAATGTTTGGTAAAGAACTTAATAGGGGACCAGCTCCCCTCTGTGAACAGGGGTACAAAATGTATTTTAGAACGTTTTTTACACTTTATAAAGAAGTTGTATCTGTGCCAACTCCCAACTTGATGTATCGGCCCTATTGGTCTATAATTATGACAACATATTTATCATGCTGTCCCAAACTGAGCCTTTCATATAATATGTCAAGTCTTCTAAAGTTCAGGGGCAGATGGAATCCCACTAACTGTCTATTAAAACATACAAATATCTTGGCAATCATTTTTACATCTTTATTTACTTATTGTTATTGCACTACTGATATATCTGATTCTTGACTTGGTATCTTGATGCTAACAATTTACAAAAAAGACCAGTGGAATCAAAGCTTTCTTGATTGAGATGGCTCGCAGCGTGGTCCTCTGTCGGGGAAGGCAGGTACAGATTCCAGATGGCGTGCACTACTGATATTACATGTGAACCTCAAATTGTAGAGGGTAATTTTCAGAATGTCTAAGAACTCACTTATTAGGTTTGTCACTCTTCCATATAATGAGCAGATCATTGATAAATCTCATCCAAGTCCTCAAATGAGAGGTATATTTTTCCATACTAGGTACCCAGACCACCTACTTATCCAACCAACCAGCCAATTACCAAATTGGCATAGCTGGGGTCGAAGCAGGAGCCCAAGCAGATGCCATGGATCTTGCTCGTAGGAACGTTTTAAAGGCATGTACACCTATGTTAGGTTCAATACTTGTAAGGAGCACACATACACCCATAGTTATCATCAAGTAGATGTTCTTTTATGCTATGCCATCAATATGAACTAGCAAGTCATGAGTGTCTTTGATGTGCAAAGGAAATGCCTCCACAAAGGGACGCAAAGGGACGCAGGAAGAAGTTCACATATTGGCATTTGCTCTTGGAAAGTTGTTATTTGAGGAAATTATAGGTCTCCCTGGCGGTCTCCCTGGCGGACTGGTGCTGTCCTTGTGAACTTTGGGTAGCGGATAGAGAATGGGTAAAGTGTGATGATCACACCTCAGAAAGCAATATTACTCCTGTTCAATAAGACCTTTATCATGCTATAACCTAGTTGTTGGATATATTCCTTATATGCAGTGACAAATTGGTGTCTAGTACTAACCTTGTAGCACTTGTCATCCGGGAAGTGGTGGAAGGCTTCATTCAAATACATGGTCTTGGGTAGCACCAATGACTTAAGTGCTAGCCATTATGCCCAGTTCAAATAGCCCTTGGGACAAAGGTAGACTTCATCTTGCGGCCACTAGGACTACATTAGTCTTGTACTAAATCGCTATCATTAGCAGTACCACTACCAATGTTGGACTTCTTAGATAATTCAATCAATGTGGTTAAAATATCAACATTACCCACTGTAAGTGTAGTAAACGGTTCTCTCCCAAGGTTAGGTGTACCTTCTGCTCTCACAGATTTCCCTTGTTTAGAATCAAAATACCTCTTCAGTTTCAACTTATGTATACATTTGAACCAATCGATTCTGCCATCAGTGTAGTCATTATTCATTTTGGGGCAAAAAGATAGATCAAAACTCAGAATCTCTAATTGCTGTTTGATCAAACATCTATCAGAAAGATTGATTACTGTAAGCTTATTTATGATTTTCTGTCCCTGTGGCGTCTTGTTTGCATTCCCACTAGATCTTTGCTCCTTTCTTTCTCCACCTCTTCTGATTTTCCTTGCCTTCTTACATCTCCACCTTTTGGTTGGCCTCTCTTTTGTTTTACTTGAGTACACCCCTTGCTTAAGAGAGTGAGTTATTTAAAAAAAAATTCCTCGGGGTCTCATTTATCTTGTTTAAGCCACTAATAGATAGCATAAGCAAGACAAAGCGAGAAAATGTAATAGGAATGCAATTGTTGAAGAAAAAGCAACGGTGATATGCACTATCTAAATTCAAACCTTCGCAATAAGTTAGCATAGCCCAGACATCTGCCCCATATTGGGCTAGAGAAGTACATTTTGCTCTGTAAGTAGTACTTACCTCTTTAAGTAGTTCCCTCCCCAGTCTCACTGGAAAGGTGTTTAACGCAGTGATTGATTTATTAATCTGCCATGTTCTGGTTGTGATCAGCTTTGCCCAAGTACCTCCAATGTCAAACAACAATCCCAAGTAGGACAAAGTGGATATCAGTGTAAGTTTAGTGTCTCCTAGTTTAAAGTGGTACGATGTGTCCAGTTTGAATACACATTTCATAATAAAGGTTTAAGACAGATTAACTCTTAAATCTAAACAGGTCATATATCTGACAAAAAGATCAATTAAAGATTGCCGGCCCTATGGGGTGCATGCCATGAGTACTGCGTTATCCTCATACAGCAGTGCTGATACTGATCTCTGCCTAATGTGAGAAGCATCCCTGCTTTCTTCTTTCAGGACACTACTCAGATTATTGATATAAAGCGCAAAACGAAATGGTGCCAGAACACAGCTCTGTGTACTCCATGGCCAATACTAATCTCTACTATACACTCCCCATTAATGCCAAACCTGACTCTGGCATTAGCATCAGAGTAGATTTCTCTAACAAAGTTTTTTTTTCTCCAACTTTGTTTTATTGATTTTTCAAAGAAACACAGCAAGTAAAGCAGTGCGAGGTCCCAAGTAGAAAGTAAAATGAGTACCACAGCTACATGTTATGGCATCTCAATAATGAACAACATCATATGTGGCAAAAAAGTATGCATCAGAAGAATACTCAGTTAGGGACAGTATTTTAGCAAATCCAAGTCATTGAGCCAGATATATAGTGAGAGATACATCAGTGTCTCACTTGGCTGTCACATCCATTATACATTTTCAGTTTGCAGAAATCACACCTCATCATCTGAGCCCTAATCCGAACTAGAATCACCCTCCTCATTGAATTTATTGAGGAGGAGACCCCATGTCATAATCGCTTCTATAACCTTCATCAACAGTATGAGTTAGGCGTTTGTGGGTCTCCTCTGCCACTCCCCATTCAAGCAGGCCCCGCAGCCATGAGGATGTCACCGGCACCCTGGTGCCCAACCAACCAATGGTTATTCGTCGCTTGGCCAATAATGGTGCAAACTGGGTAAGCTTGTTGTCAATCTTCCGCACTTTGGTTCTCGTCACCACTCCCAAGAGGCAGGCCATTGGGGTCAGAGGGACAGCTATGCATTCACCCTTGCAATTGTAGGTACTATTTCCTGCCAGAACCCCTAGATCCTGATACAGGCCCAAGCCAGATGCATTAAAGGTTGCCCCCAACTCCATTCACCGTACATAAAGTTGACTAAAGAAGGCTTTACGCCCATCTTTATCACCACACTCTATAATTTACCATTATTTACACTGCCAAATGCACTGGAAAGGTCCATAAATGCCAGATAGATAGGGCCTTTCCTCACAAATGTGTATTTACCAATAAGGAGACTTAAATTAAGACATTGTACAACTGTTCTCACACCGTTTCTGAAATCAACCTAAATCTGTGAAATAATTAAATGTTCCTCTGCCTATTTCTCCAGTCTCAAAGTAATATAGAACTGAACACCTTCAGGAGTGAATCTAGGAGTGAGATCGACTGAAAGCATTTTGGATCAACCCTGTCACCCTTCTTATAAATTGGGACAATCAGGGAGATAGACCAGATTTTTAATGTTCCAGCTCTACAAACAGCTCACAGGACATTGGTCAAAAGTGGGCCCCACATACCCAAATTAGTTAAAAAAATGTCAACATGCACTCCGTCGCGTTCTCGGGACTTCCCACTAGAAGAGCTATTAATAGTAGCAACTACTTCCTCAAAGGAAAAAATGAGGGGGGCTGTTTCTTAGTCATTTACAAAAGCCCCTTATGATTTGAGCTCCCCCTCATCTTAGAAAAATGGGCCTGCCATTCTTCTAACAATATAGCATCCTCAGTTGGTGGGGCAGGTGGCTCTCTAAAGTAGGAGTTATTGACTACCCACCATAAAATAATTGCTATCCTTTAAACTGCTAGCAGTGATTATTGCTGCCCACGCCTCAGCTTTTTTTATTGCCTCCTACTGGCCAGCACAACGTTATAAACCCGTCTGCAAGCTGCAACTTCACTATTAACTCTGATCTCTGATAGGTCTATTAAATGCTACCTCCAATAAGTTAAGGGCTTTCACACATGTGGAGTGAAACCAATCTTTGTGTTTCCTATTGGTCTGGTGGGTTGAACATGCTAACCTCTCTTAAGCACATCTGACAATTACCAAGAAGGCAGTCTTAATATCCTAAATATCTGCGCTGTTGTTGAGGCAAATATTCACTACTGTACAATTATCCCATACAAGATTTAAGGGAAAAACATCTGGAATAACTGCGCTTTTTCAAACTAATACCGTTTATAGTGGATACTTTTACGTCACTTATACATTTGGCTCCTGTAACCTTCAACTCAGCATTTGGGCAAATAATTTCTATGCTTTGAGCATTATTGTCACCTGACCTATTTATATACTCAGCCATATTTGTGGGACATAAGAAGTGTTTACATAAGGAGATGGGCCTTGAAGGCTAGGTAGGTCCCAGCCTTCAGAAAATGGAAGTTGGCTATGCAGGTAGGGATGTAAAAGCTAAGGGGCTCATTACGGTGTGAAATCGTTGCGGTATGTGGGACTGCCCTCCAGTTATGAGGTGGTCCCACCATTGCAATTACAATGCGGCCGCCAGTATGGCGGGTACATTCCGGGCTTTTAACATTGCGGACGGTGCTGCTGGCTGCAGCACCGTACCCAATGTTAAAATGGGCTGCTGTGCATTTCCCTGCACTATGTGGGAGGCACCACGCGGTGCCCGCCCCGCAGTGCAGGGAAATGCGGGGGTGTACCATGGGTACACCCCCAGTGCAGCAACACCTCCCCCCAAACCCAATCCCCACCAGCCTTTCCATGGCGGCATCGCCGCCATGGAAAGGCTGTTTTTAACCAACATTCTAATTTGTTGGACGATGCCTACTAGTCACGTCATCATTTTAGGCACCCTGCACCGTCCGCCAGGCAATTGGAACGATTGCCGTTGGCGGTGGAGTGGCTGACAGACTTTGCGTCCGCCGCGGTACCCACCGCCATCCTAATTGGGCGGTAGGTAAATTGCTGTGTGATGGCGGAGGGTCCGCCACCGGCGGCCCTGCGGTGGTGGTCCTTCCGCCATCCTAATCGGCCCCTTAGTGTCCTTTCTGCTGAAATGCATTATTATCCTTTTTGCACTTAATTATAGTTTGTACGTGTTTCGATAACAGTAGAAAATAATTGTTGTTACCGACTTTCAGAATGGTACAGGTACGCCGTACAAGTGATTTAATGAGAGTAATCTTCAGGTAGGATAATATACCATTGTGTTATGTGATAGGGGAATTCCTGTCTGTTGTTCATGAACAGTCAATAGAGTAGAGTGACCCAGAATATTAGAGATATTGAATGGGACCACAAAGGTATGTTTATACAGGTCCCACGGGGTAATGTGAAGTAATCTTTTGGGTCCCTTTTATTTATAACCACTTATTTGGACAAATATATGTGTATGCTATGCTGCTGAGTTTTTATTAATTATAAAAGGAATGTTCTTTTGCATAATATCAATGTTGACCTTGCCCAGTGGAACCCCGCATTGATATAACTGTATTTTGCACTACGTTGCACTAATTTTGCACATAAGTAATCATCTTTCTTTCACGCTTATAAGATTCGCCCTGTATAAACAATTTGATTATTTGTATATATTTGAGCCATAATCATATATCTGCATAACAATTAATGTATGCTGTACTGCCATGATTTTATTAATTATAAAAGGAGTGATCTTTTGTATAATGCCAATGTTCATCTTGCTAGTTTGCACTCTGCAGTAAAATAATTTTATTTTCCCCTGCTATTGCTCCATTTTTGCACAAAAGGAACGGAGTTTTGCACTTTAGCAGAATGTTCACTTTATAAGCACATGACCAATCATATATGTTTCAGAAAATGGTTTTATGGAAGAGCGTTCTAGTTTGTAGTGGGAGCTGGACAAATTATAGTGGTGTTTTCTATTGGTTTATTGCTACAGCTTGTTTTATTCAGAAAAGGACTGCATCTTGTTTGAATGATAATTGAGGCTGGTGAGATATATAATTGTATTACAAAAAAGGCGCAATAATATAGTGTAATAAGTAACATGTTTTAGGATGCTTTAGTACTTTAAAAAAACAGAATGTATTTTTAACTTAACATTTTGTATAAATATGAAATGTTTGTATTGCCTTATTGGCATGACATCAAACTGTTAATAAAAACTCTAAACTCTAAATGTGTCTTACAATTAGTGGTCAGACCTCATTGCATTTTTAGCTAGAATAAAATCAATTGTCTTTCTAGACTCTCTGCCTATAAGACAAACGTTGAAATCCCCTCCATAACACGATTGTCTACACCCTCTTACATTTCAAACTACTTCCAGTTCTTTTTCTAAGTTTTCAATCACAGTTACTTTCTCTGCAGTAAAAATATTTTTGTAAAAAGTTTAAATATGCATGCATGTTTTCGACAATATTTCGAGGTCAATGACCTGATAATATTCTCAGTACAATGTTTTACATAACACTTTACCTAGAATCAGGGTGGAAGCGTTAGTAACAAGGCTACTTTGCTCGCCGCCCCCCCACCCCCAGAAGGTGATGTTGGAGTGTGGAATGAGGTATAGCCATTAATGTGGGGACAATCAGTGGCCCAAGTCACCTAGAAACACATAGAAACAGTGGGCTTGAAACTGTTTGACAATGGATACCCAAACTGAATTCTGACGCTTATTCCTAAAGGTTAGAAGGCTAACCTTGCATACCTGATTAAGAAAATGATCAGAGTTGCTTAAGGTGGTAGGTCTTGTATTACGGCCCACGGGTGACCTAATCCGTACAGTTAAACATTTGTGATCCTGTACTGATTACTAAATCTGGAATAAAGCTAGGAGACTCAGAGTTATCAATCATAGGACGTCATGGCTTCACCCCTAGAAGACGAGTCAATGAAACCAATACCAGTACTCGGAGCCAGTAGTCAGTCATTTCCATCCATTGTCCTCAATGCAGAGAAACAATTCGCAGTAGGAACATTAAATACTTAGCCACCATGATTAATCCTTAAATGGAGAATATTTATATTGCTAGGGCATCCACGTTTTACAGGCTTACAAAAATAACCCATCGGAACAGCAATGATCTTTGATTTAGGAGCCCATGTCATTTTCAGTCTATGAAGTATCAGCCTAACCAAATAGGGTGATCTAAAATTCATAATAATACAATCACCAGGGTCCTTCTTTATGCTCCTGCCCACCCAGCTTACCCTATGAGCGATATTAAGCTTGCTAAAAAGCTGACTAGTCAGATCAGTTTTCTGCCCAAACCAAAAGATGAATCTTTTTTTTTTGTAACTTTTTATTACATAAAATAACAAAAAAGACATCAACAAACAAACAAGGCAATATGACGGAAGTACAACCATTAGGCATGTGCTCAAGGAGGATGGGAGATACATGACAACAGGAGAAAAAAATTGTCGAATCCAGATGAGGGGGGGGGGGGCGAAGGCGAAATTGCATATAAACAGTACAGTATACCACAGCATTGCTGGAATGCAGGTCAGAGCGATTGAGGGTGAATCTATTTTTAAGATTCTCCTAGGACTGTGTTCTAGTGGTGGGACATTTAAAAAAAATTACATATGAATTGGCCTCAGGTGGCAGATCTAAACTGAGGACATGCTGACTAATAGGCTTCTGCTTAGTTTGAAGAGCATTGGATGAGCAGATAATCTTAGGTGGTGAGTTCTTAGCAGCCACCGTCCAACTATCACACTCTGTGATTTGACCCCACCTTCAACAGAGACTCTTGGCCTCTCTTTGGGGCCCACCTTGGGTGCAAACAAACAACCCGTGACTAAATCATTTTTATGAGCAATTGGGGTGGCAACCCCCTGGTCGTCCATCAAAGTTTTCGCTTCTTGCATTGCAGCAAGAAAATTATTAGCACTGTTTTCAACCATCTGTAGTCTAGACAACCAGCACCTCTACTCCTTTTATGGCCACCATAAATTTGTTTGTGCCTATGCTACCCCTCATGGGTCTAGCCTTCCGTGGAGTCCCATCCATCCCAGGTAAATCAGTCTATTTGCTTGAGGTTTTAGCAACTGCTTTCCTTTTTCTTTTTGGCGGGGGTAGGGGATGATCTGAGAAACAATTGTTGATGGCCTTTCAATCATTAAAACTCCATGGGACACACAGGGATTTGATTTAGCATTATCAGAATTTCCTTTCTCTCTACCAAATGTTTCAGAAATCAAGTTTAAGGAAGAAATTTTGGTCACTTCTTTTGCCAATTACTGTATTGTTCCACTCTTTCTTTAGCATTACTAATTTTCCTTTCAGTAGCTCCTATAGCATTTGTTAAGTAGGTAGGAATAGAGTTTGTCGTTTTTAATGTGGGGCTCTAACAGGATATAGGTTCAGCTTCCTGTTGCCTAGTTTGGTGGCAGAATAGACATGTTCCAGTGTCAGGGGTGGCTCAGCTCCGCCTCCTCTGGGCTCGGACTGGTGCAGACGGACACGCTCTTGTCCAAGATGTGTTCAATATATATATATATATATATATATATCCACTCGATTGGCCCGAGCGGAGGCTTCCGAGCGCTTCTCTCGGCGGTGCGTTGGAGATTGCAGCAGGGCCCCGCTGCTCAAAATTCCATCGGTTTCCGCAAAGCAGAGATTCTCCCGCACTCCCGGTATCAAAGTACGACTCCCACACAGTTAGGTCATTTAAATTTTCATTTATATAAACAGCTCGCAATCAGCATACACCTCGACGCGTTTCGCGGCCCCACGCCGCTTTTTCACGAGGAAAGATTACATTTCTGCCTTGTTACCAACGTTTAAATAAAGTATTGAATTCACTTCAAAAAAATGGGAAGGGAGTGGTTGGAAGTGACAAAATACAAAGAACTTCCTGTGCAAAGTGCAGCTAGGCATTGTGGTACATGTAGTTTTTAGTCATTTTGTTATCTAATGTACAGTATAACGTGTATTTTGGCACATTCTTTTTCTGACTCTTAAAGTAAAATTTGTGACATTACAGTGACTTCATTCTCGCCCTCTGGTGGGCATAAATTCTTATGACACATTTAATTTACATTACTCCTTCCTCTGGTAGATTGCTGTAGTAGGTCAATATTTCTGGGAATCTATGCCAATTTATTCACTTCAGATTGTACATGATTGTAATGACTTTACTCTGCACAGTTAGTGTTTAATTAGTTTAAGTTCCTGAAAGTGAAAGAATTATCAGTTAATTCATGATTAAAATGTTCGGTGATATTAAAGAGGAAGATAGAAACGATTGTCTTTTAAGCAATTAATTGCATTTTTGGCATTTGATGTTACAGATGGTAATGAAGTTCCTCATCCTGGTTCAATCCATGAGGGGTCAATGTTCGAAAATTAAGGATGTGTTTTGATTCCTTCTGTCTTAGGGTTTTTACTCGATCGCCACCGCGAGGATTGTTAATGACGCTTTCGATGGCATAAAATTTCAGTTTTTTCCAGTCACTGTTGTGTTCTTGTTCCATGTGTCTTGAGATGGCGTTACTCCTGTCGCAATTTGTTGTTGCCCTTGCGTGCTCAAGGATTCGCTTTTTCAATTCGCACTTCGTGCTTCCCACGTATTTCAAAGCACATGGACATTCCACTATGTAAATGACGTATTCACTTTTACAGTTGATGAGCTGTTGTATTTTCCAAATTCTATTATTCGCCATTGTGATTTCCTTTTTCTTTTCCGCAATGGCACATACTTTGCATCCAGAGCATTTGAAGAAACCTTTTACTTTTGGCCAAGCCTCTGGTTTTTTTGGCATTTGGAAGTGGCTGTGTACTAGTTTGTCTCGGAGATTTTGTGCCCTTTTATACGTCACTTGTGGGTGATCCCCTACTATCTTTGCCGTGGTCTGATCCATGTGCAAAATGTGCCAATTTTTTCTCAAGACTGCTAGGACTTGATTGTTGCTGGTAGAGTAAGTTGTAATGAGTCTGATCTTATTCTCTTCATTTTTAGGTGTTTTCTTTTCAATGAGTAAGTCCGTTCGTGATCGTTTTTCAGTTCTCTCTAAGGCAGATTCAATTGTGCTTTTATTGTACATCCTCTTTTTAAATCTTGATTCCGCCTTTTGGCGGTGCTTTAACCATTCATCTTGTTTTGAACAAATTCGTTTTATGCGGAGGAATTCCCCGTACGGAATATTTTGGATTAGGCTGGTCTGGTGAAAGCTCTGTGCGTGTAGCACCGAATTAGTGGCTGTTGTTTTACGATGGAGCGTCGTGTGAACCTCACTGTTTTCAATGTAAATCTCCGTATCGAGAAACACTACCCTTGATTCATTTATCTCATAGGTGAATTTGAGATTGTAGTTTGAATTGTTCAGAATGTTGAAATATTCAGAAAATTCTTCTTTTGTGCCGTCCCATACTAGGAGAAGGTCGTCGATATATCGAAGCCAAGATATTGTTTTGTTTTGGAATCTTTCATTTTCGATTTTCCAAGCCCATTCTTGCTCCCAGAGGCCCATTGTCAGACAGGCATACGAAGGGCTAAAGGAAAAGCCCATCACTGTGCCTTTGATTTGCTTATACATTTGATCCCCAAATACAAATGCATTTTGTACCAAACAAAGCTCAATCATTTCTTTTAACATTTTATTGTGGCTTGTGTATTGTATGTCTCGATCTGCCAGGAATTGTTCGCATGCTCTCAGGCCAATGTCATTTTGTATATTAGAATACAGAGACACCACGTCCATGGTTACTAGTTTGTACGTGGTTTGCCACGGTGTTTCCTGTAGATGTCGCAAGAGATCCCCAGTGTCTTGGAGGTATGATGTTAGCCCCTTCACATAGGGTAACAAGAAGATGTCTAAGTAATTGGCAATGGGTTCTAGGAGGGATTCCTTTGCTGAGATTATGGGTCTCCCTGGTGGTTTCGTGGGATGTTTATGTAATTTAGGCAAAAAGTAGATAGTGGCCATTTTGGGAAAAGGTGTTTTAAGATATTTCACTTCATCTTCATCCAACAGATTTTGAGCCAACCAGCCATCCAGTTTGATGTCTAATTCTTCCTTCCATTTAGTCGTCGGATTACTTGAAAGCTTGATGTAATATTCCTTATTTTTTAGTTGGGAATTCGCCTCCTTCATGTAGGTGTCTTTGTCCAGGATGACGACGTTGCCGCCCTTGTCGGCCATTTTGATTTCTATGGTCGTGTCTTCTTTCAGATTGTTGAGAGCTTGTCTCTCTATCGTTGAGAGATTGTCTTTTCTTTTGGGTTGCGATAGATTGTATAAATCTTTTATGACACATTCATGGAAGAAGTCAATTTTGTTCCCTGGTGGTAATTGTGGGTAGAATTTGGATTTCGGTCGCAATTTACTGCATCCAGCTCCCATTTGGGGAACATATTCCTCTATGTTAGCTGGTTCTCCCTGATCCTCCTGTAGTTCAATTAGTGTCATAAGGCTTTGAGCATCTCTAGATGGTAAGGTGAGTGCACCTTGTGGAGTCTGTCTTTCAAATCTTGCCATTTTGGGGTTTTCCACAAACAGCTTTGCCAATTTGATTTTCCTTATAAATTTATAAAGATCAATTCTAGTCTCGGCTAAATCGATGTTATTTGTGGGACAGAAACTTAATCCTCTTTTTAGAATGTTCGATTCTGTCTCCGTAAGGTTCCGTTTGGATAGGTTGACTACCTGTAGTTCTGGATCCACATCTTCAATTTTGGATTCAGACTGTGGCACTGTGTCTGACTCTAGTTCCATTTTTGACGCATGCTTCGGGTCATCGTTCCCACACGCCCTTCTCCAGAATTTTTGTTTGTGTTTCCGCTTGCCTCTCCTGGTTGGTTTTTTCGGGCAAATCCTCTGCCTCTTCCTCAGTGGAGTCAGTGCTACTCGGGGAACAAATCCTAGAAGAGTGTGCTGCTAAAGAGCCCAAACGTAGCCGGTTTAACTAGTGACGACGCAAACAAGGCAACTCACGAGCTAGAAAAAGTAAAAGCCGCTAATCAAACCAGCATACTCATGGAAAAAAGAGAAGCAGATAGAAATACCGTCATAGAAACAATCTTTGACGAGGCAACAAGCACAAATACAGATGGAACTACTGGCAATAAAAAATCAGATGTCAAAAACAAACTTAAAACGTGGGTGAAATTGTCTAAAAAAGAAATAAACAAATGGTGGGAAGTAGCAGCTTTAAAAAAATATCTGAGCGTAAACCGAGTCCCGAGAGGACTTAGAATCAATCTGATGCCAAACCACCAGGATACAAGCAATGACCTATTAACAGAATGGGGGGAATATATTCTCAAATCTTCACTAGGATTAATGGAGATATTAGTAAGACACATTGAGATAGCGTTGGAAAGAATCACGAAACAACTCAAAAACCTGGAGAAAGATCTGGGAGAAATGGAAATGGACGCTGACCTGAAAAAATTCAAAGAAGAATTAGAACATTATATTGCCAAACATGAAGAATCAGTAAAACAGCGCAAACAAAATAAATTCCAGAGAGACAAGGAAGACTACCTGGAAGGCAGAATCTTCACATATGCTCGAAAATTCGATAGATTCAAAAACAATGACAGCATGACCTTTGACGCAGACGAAGGAAGCCTATCTTCCCTGGCATCAACAGACGCCAGTGCAAGCGGAGATGAAGGAAGAACAGGGGAACAAAGATCTAAAAGGGATTTTTTAGAGGAAATGAAACTTGCCCTACAACAAAAAAACTGGGAAAGAATGGGTCCCCCACCAACAATGAGGGGCAGAGGAAGAGGCAGAGGATTTGCCCGAAAAAACCAACCAGGAGAGGCAAGCGGAAACACAAACAAAAATTCTGGAGAAGGGCGTGTGGGAACGATGACCCGAAGCATGCGTCAAAAATGGAACTAGAGTCAGACACAGTGCCACAGTCTGAATCCAAAATTGAAGATGTGGATCCAGAACTACAGGTAGTCAACCTATCCAAACGGAACCTTACGGAGACAGAATCGAACATTCTAAAAAGAGGATTAAGTTTCTGTCCCACAAATAACATCGATTTAGCCGAGACTAGAATTGATCTTTATAAATTTATAAGGAAAATCAAATTGGCAAAGCTGTTTGTGGAAAACCCCAAAATGGCAAGATTTGAAAGACAGACTCCACAAGGTGCACTCACCTTACCATCTAGAGATGCTCAAAGCCTTATGACACTAATTGAACTACAGGAGGATCAGGGAGAACCAGCTAACATAGAGGAATATGTTCCCCAAATGGGAGCTGGATGCAGTAAATTGCGACCGAAATCCAAATTCTACCCACAATTACCACCAGGGAACAAAATTGACTTCTTCCATGAATGTGTCATAAAAGATTTATACAATCATCGCAACCCAAAAGAAAAGACAATCTCTCAACGATAGAGAGACAAGCTCTCAACAATCTGAAAGAAGACACGACCATAGAAATCAAAATGGCCGACAAGGGCGGCAACGTCGTCATCCTGGACAAAGACACCTACATGAAGGAGGCGAATTCCCAACTAAAAAATAAGGAATATTACATCAAGCTTTCAAGTAATCCGACGACTAAATGGAAGGAAGAATTAGACATCAAACTGGATGGCTGGTTGGCTCAAAATCTGTTGGATGAAGATGAAGTGAAATATCTTAAAACACCTTTTCCCAAAATGGCCACTATCTACTTTTTGCCTAAATTACATAAACATCCCACGAAACCACCAGGGAGACCCATAATCTCAGCAAAGGAATCCCTCCTAGAACCCATTGCCAATTACTTAGACATCTTCTTGTTACCCTATGTGAAGGGGCTAACATCATACCTCCAAGACACTGGGGATCTCTTGCGACATCTACAGGAAACACCGTGGCAAACCACGTACAAACTAGTAACCATGGACGTGGTGTCTCTGTATTCTAATATACAAAATGACATTGGCCTGAGAGCATGCGAACAATTCCTGGCAGATCGAGACATACAATACACAAGCCACAATAAAATGTTAAAAGAAATGATTGAGCTTTGTTTGGTACAAAATGCATTTGTATTTGGGGATCAAATGTATAAGCAAATCAAAGGCACAGCGATGGGCTTTTCTTTTAGCCCTTCGTATGCCTGTCTGACAATGGGCCTCTGGGAGCAAGAATGGGCTTGGAAAATCGAAAATGAAAGATTCCAAAACAAAACAATATCTTGGCTTCGATATATCGACGACCTTCTCCTAGTATGGGACGGCACAAAAGAAGAATTTTCTGAATATTTCAACATTCTGAACAATTCAAACTACAATCTCAAATTCACCTATGAGATAAATGAATCAAGGGTAGTGTTTCTCGATACGGAGATTTACATTGAAAACAGTGAGGTTCACACGACGCTCCATCGTAAAACAACAGCCACTAATTCGGTGCTACACGCACAGAGCTTTCACCAGACCAGCCTAATCCAAAATATTCCGTACGGGGAATTCCTCCGCATAAAACGAATTTGTTCAAAACAAGATGAATGGTTAAAGCACCGCCAAAAGGCGGAATCAAGATTTAAAAAGAGGATGTACAATAAAAGCACAATTGAATCTGCCTTAGAGAGAACTGAAAAACGATCACGAACGGACTTACTCATTGAAAAGAAAACACCTAAAAATGAAGAGAATAAGATCAGACTCATTACAACTTACTCTACCAGCAACAATCAAGTCCTAGCAGTCTTGAGAAAAAATTGGCACATTTTGCACATGGATCAGACCACGGCAAAGATAGTAGGGGATCACCCACAAGTGACGTATAAAAGGGCACAAAATCTCCGAGACAAACTAGTACACAGCCACTTCCAAATGCCAAAAAAACCAGAGGCTTGGCCAAAAGTAAAAGGTTTCTTCAAATGCTCTGGATGCAAAGTATGTGCCATTGCGGAAAAGAAAAAGGAAATCACAATGGCGAATAATAGAATTTGGAAAATACAACAGCTCATCAACTGTAAAAGTGAATACGTCATTTACATAGTGGAATGTCCATGTGCTTTGAAATACGTGGGAAGCACGAAGTGCGAATTGAAAAAGCGAATCCTTGAGCACGCAAGGGCAACAACAAATTGCGACAGGAGTAACGCCATCTCAAGACACATGGAACAAGAACACAACAGTGACTGGAAAAAACTGAAATTTTATGCCATCGAAAGCGTCATTAACAATCCTCGCGGTGGCGATCGAGTAAAAACCCTAAGACAGAAGGAATCAAAACACATCCTTAATTTTCGAACATTGACCCCTCATGGATTGAACCAGGATGAGGAACTTCATTACCATCTGTAACATCAAATGCCAAAAATGCAATTAATTGCTTAAAAGACAATCGTTTCTATCTTCCTCTTTAATATCACCGAACATTTTAATCATGAATTAACTGATAATTCTTTCACTTTCAGGAACTTAAACTAATTAAACACTAACTGTGCAGAGTAAAGTCATTACAATCATGTACAATCTGAAGTGAATAAATTGGCATAGATTCCCAGAAATATTGACCTACTACAGCAATCTACCAGAGGAAGGAGTAATGTAAATTAAATGTGTCATAAGAATTTATGCCC
This sequence comes from Lissotriton helveticus, assembly GCF_964261635.1. Taxonomy (NCBI): domain Eukaryota; kingdom Metazoa; phylum Chordata; class Amphibia; order Caudata; family Salamandridae; genus Lissotriton; species Lissotriton helveticus. The sequence continues at coordinate 1,040,485,385 of NC_136070.1, forward strand.
ACCAGAGGGCGAGAATGAAGTCACTGTAATGTCACAAATTTTACTTTAAGAGTCAGAAAAAGAATGTGCCAAAATACACGTTATACTGTACATTAGATAACAAAATGACTAAAAACTACATGTACCACAATGCCTAGCTGCACTTTGCACAGGAAGTTCTTTGTATTTTGTCACTTCCAACCACTCCCTTCCCATTTTTTTGAAGTGAATTCAATACTTTATTTAAACGTTGGTAACAAGGCAGAAATGTAATCTTTCCTCGTGAAAAAGCGGCGTGGGGCCGCGAAACGCGTCGAGGTGTATGCTGATTGCGAGCTGTTTATATAAATGAAAATTTAAATGACCTAACTGTGTGGGAGTCGTACTTTGATACCGGGAGTGCGGGAGAATCTCTGCTTTGCGGAAACCGATGGAATATATATATATATATATATAACAATTACAATTAAACAATAAGTAATACATTAAGTAATTTGCATAAATAGTAATTAGATAGTTAATTATTAAATAGCATTACATTAAAAAACTTTTAATTAAAAAAATATACTAAACCACTTAAAATGTCTAACTCTATTAAAAAAAATATTAACAACTATACTGACAAAACTAACACCTACATTTAATACATTAACTAAAACATTAACATAATTTAAAAAACGATATTGTTTACAACTATATTACTGAAAATTATATCATAAACAACGAAATTCATAAAAACGATATTACTTTAAAAAAACAATATTCTTGACAACAATATTCAAGATCACAATATTACTGCATCACAATACTTTTTTCCCCATATTAATGTATTCCAACATTTTTAACTCAATATTTTGTCCAAGCACCCCAATTGCTACGGTATAATACCATAATTGTCCACCTACCCCATTCAACCTGGACTGCACTTACCTTAGGAGAGTTGTAGTTCAAAATCTCTCTGCCTTGCACAAGGGCAATGAAGAGTTGCTGCATACTATGGGCCCTGCTGCCTCCTGCTTTATTAAGTCACCAGCTTTGCCCGAAAGTGGGGTTATTATTCCCATGCACATTACGTCTTCATTTAATACCCTCACCCCCATGTTTTCCCAAGGTTAAGGAGCGAGTTTACAACTGATATGCTAACACCATCGCTGTTGTGAATGTGACACCTGGACCGATACCAGCTATCCCAGATCACTCACTTTGCCAGGTCAAAAAGGCAGTTTAAAACTGGGCAGGCCTGAGGTGTTTTAAAAGGCTACTTTAGTGGGTGGCACAATGAGCACTGCTGCCCACTAGCAGCATTTAATTTACAGGCTCTGTGTACATGTACTACCATTTACTAGGAACCTAATATGAAATAAAATGTGCCAATTAGGTGTAGACCAATTTTGCCATGTTTGAAGGAGAGAGCACACACATTATAGCACTGGTTAGCTGAGATAAATTGCCCCCAAAACACGTCCCCTCACCCCCCTTTGCTACCCCACTGATGAGCCCTAAAGTCAAAAAAATGAATTCAGAAAAATAGTAGGGAGTGTGTAAAGGCAAAGGTTTGTTGGAGTACCATGCCAAGGATGTCAGGTCTTACAGTCATGCAAAAGGAATTAAAGATTTGTCATGGTATGGTTGCCCCTTGGATTGCTGTTTATGGGAGATTAGAGTATATGATTCTTTATGGTCTCTTACGTTCTGTGGTTAAGATGATAATGGAGGGGCCGAAGCATGCGTGTTGCATGTTTTTTAGCAAAGCTGGTTTAGGACATTTATTTCCTAATCATGAGGAGGGGCATTTCCGTGGGTCTGGTATGTCCATCTTATGTAGTTTCAACTAAGGAACAGCCAAGTCTTCACCTTCCTGCTGAATTTCAAGTGTTTTTCAATGGCTCTATTTCTTGTAGAAATGAGTTCCGTAGTTGTAGGGCTTACTACTAGAAAGAGGAACTGCCAATTGCAATCTTCTAGTAAGAAGGTACAACTAGCTGTGGTCCCAATCTGGACCTGATTGGCCATGTCTGAGAGTATCTTTTGAGCTGCCTTATTTGTAGGATAAGTGTACCTATGCCATTTATGGATAGAAAATACAATTCTCTCAGTCGGCTATTGGTTCTGTATTAATTCAAATACCAGGCATTCCGATTTTATTCTTGTGCTGGTTATTATTTATTTACAATATTTTTAGTTACTATAATACAACAAATCCATTGTCACTCCGTGCATCATTTATTTTTCTCCTTTCTCATTGTAGCACAACTGAGTGTTATCCAAAGATAATGTGAAAATACATTCAAATTTCTATAAAAATATATACCAATAAAATATGCATTTATGAGCCTCTGTCATATGCCTTCTAGCATACATCAGCAATTAAAACATGGTCCTTTTGCAATAAATTAGGTCAACATAATAGGTATATTCTATATGAGGTTCCTGATTTTTTAATGTAGTTCTTAAGGGTACAAGATAAAGTTCCCATTTATGGCAAAACATCTAAATTTATTAGGTCCCGCTCCTCATATTTCTTGTTGATGCGTTTCAACCTCCTTATCTGGGACTATATTCTAGGAAGTCTTCCTCAGGGCTGTCAAAGTTGGTCTATTAGGGCCCAGTTTTTTGGGATGTTTGGTTTAACAGTGCCTCTAATTGCTTGGGTCTGTTGATGCTACTGGCCGCTTTATTCCCCAATAATGCACATCAATGCTGGGTCCTACATTTGATACTTTTCATCCTAAACTTGATAAATACCTGCTCTTGTGGCTCCATCTATACTCACACAATCTGCTACACCTCATATTTATGCTCAGCAAAATTAGGCGCACCTTCTACCCTCCATATCAACCAATCCTCCTGCACCTCACCCAATATTTCCCACATAGACTATAACACCCTTTCAATCAGGGCCGGACTTGCCATAGCGGGCACCAGGCTTTTTCCCCGGTAGGCCGCCAGGTTGGGGGCAGATTTAGTACCCGTGGGGGGCCATTTTTTTACCCCGGCCGGTTTTGCAGCATAGTTGCAATATCGACCCCCTGTAACAAAAGCAGTGTTTTCCACCCGCGTGGCTGGCCCGGCTCAATTTCCAGGGCCAGTTTGCTTTCCCAGTCTGGCCATGCTTTCAATGATGCACTCCAAAGGGCACCCAAGAACCAAACACACATCAGACAGTGTCATGATTAGGGATTGGCAAAATTCCTGTGCAGAAAGTGAAGAGCTGAAATTTCGCCCTATTTTTCTGCCTGCGTGGTGGCATTGGACTTAACCTCCTGCTGAGTGGGAGGAAAAAAACACGTAATGCAAAGTTGCTTTTTGAAGCACTGTGGGGGGCTGACAAATGTATTTACCTTAATTCAAATAGAATAAAGGTAAATGAATTGTCCAGCCCCTCACCATGCACTTTCACAGCAGCTTCCCCAGCATGGAAGTCTGTGTGCAGAGAATGCCTCCAAGGCCTCCTAGCTGGCAGGAGCCCCACTCAAGCTTCTTTGTTGGAGAAGCCCATTTGGCGAACACTGTCAGGGGCCAGCTAATGCAATTAAGTTAATTATAGTGTCCGGCCCATAACAGTGCTAGGTAGCACAATAAATCATCGTTGCTTGTCTTGTGCAATCTCGGGGTGAAGATTTCTTGCTTTATATGGCATTTCTCCTGCAACCCTCCCTTTGCCAATCCGTGGGAGACGAATACGGAAATGGTGAAATTGCCTGCAGTTTTGTATCCACTTACTACTGCTGGGAAAAAAAGCAATTTCGCCTACTCTTGTTCATGACCTCACCAAGGGAATGAAGTACTATATAAATAATGCAATCAGACCACAGAAAAAGCACTTGGAGCCTTACAAGGAGTAGGAAAGCATGACACAAATACCAATACACTCTTGCTTCTTCAAGGTCGAATCCTGCACAACACTATCGATGTGTGTGAATGAAGCCCAACATTCACGAGTTGCTGACCTTGCTCCTCTATCAGCAAGGTTACCTCCTGAGGCCCCTGTGTGCACCTTTTCTATAGTTGTCTAACCAGTTTTCCGCCTTTTAATTACATACTGTAAATTAATATGTTTTTGTCAACAACATTTTCTAGCTAGGATCATTTATTATAATGCATTGTTTACGGTACTATGGCCCTGATTCCGAGCTGCTCGTTAAATTCTGACCTTGGGTAAACCCGTGTTTATGCATGGATTAGAATTACGAGTTAGGTTTAAATTAACATATTCCGATAATTTAAAAAATCAACAAGCAGTCTGACTCCTAGATTAGTTAGCCATACTTCTGAGCAAGCGTCCTCAACATAGTAGCAGAATATTCCTGCATGATTGTCGTCCATTTGAGTTTTTGCAGAGCAAAATCTAGCAGATCATTACTTGATAGGATGAAGGATTTTACTTCTTTGGCATGCGCCTTTCTTGGAGCTGCAAACTTTGTGCACTCTAGTAAGTATGGCATTCCTTCCACTGGAAGAGTGGTAGCAACCTAATTTTCAGCTTGTTAGGTTCATCCACCTCGGAATCATCCTACATTGTTTTCCAGGGAATTTTCATATTTTTGGCATGTACTATGCCTAGTGTGTACTCCTCCCAAAGGAAAATCCTGTAGTTTGGACTCCCCGCGAATGGACCCATTCGTGCCAAGACTTATTCGCCTGCAATGAATGCCAACACGGAACTCTGGTGAGACCTGTTCTTCATGTCAACAGTAACCGCCTGCGATGCCTGGCAACGCAAGGCCTGCAGCTCAAGCTACAACAACGACAGCCTGCGACAGCCACAAATGCAAAGCAACAACAATGACCATCGGCGACGCTCAACCGCCTCTATGTGCTAAATCGATGACCGTCCATGATGATCAGTCTCCTTACTCTGGCCTGCTCCAACGTTAATGGAACTCTTCACACCAGACTTCGAAGGTAACTTTTCAACTTTCAAACTATGTAATGTTGTGGTCCCTGTAATGTGCTTCAAGTCCTTTTTAACAATAATAAGCCATACCATAACCAATTTCATTGACCACACCTCAAAGTTCCCAAAGTCAATCAAGAATCCGAATATCTTTCGCTTTGTGATGTGCATTGAAAAATCCTTTTCAGTACTCAAAGGAGATTTCTAACCGCTCGCTGACTCAAGCGCTTTTATTCCCAACATGCTATTATAGCCTGGTTTATGATCTACTCAAAACGAAATAATGGTAATATATCATAATTTGACATCCACTAGTTTGATCTCTTACAAAATGTGCAAAATGATGCTAGACGACTAAGCACCTGCAAAACAGACCATATCTCTTGCTTCCTCTACAGTGACTACTATTTCATACCTCACAATTCACCCGCCTGTGGTGGGTGACACACCCACTACGGGTCTCACGCCCACCTCCAACCAGCCTTTCTTCTTTTTTTAAATTGAATTTTTGAAACAAGGTGCAAAGCATTGTATTACGCTATAAACCATACAATACGCCAAAGTAGCATAACATTAGCATTAGATATATTAGAAATTGCACCTGCATCACCTTAAACACAATCCTGCTATATTAAAGTCCAACTATTCACTAGTATTTAGTTGTCTACTGTACCGTGAGATAGCAACAAATAATTATGAAACAGTGTCCAGATGTCTCTGAATCGTGCTGTGTCTGACAAAAGTCAATATTACAGTTTGGTTTGGTCGCTACAATAGGTAAGTTTGTGTAACCACTGCATGGTGGTGGTGGATTTGCCGCGTCACCAGTGCTGCACCAGCAGACGCCTCGCTGGTAATAGATCAATGCGATAAACTTACGGTGATCTGTTTCACCCATCCCAGGAATGCTATCAGCAGTCAGTTGAATTGTAACATCAGTCATTTCCTGCAGAGAGTGAAATATTTGAATCCAAGTCCTGGATTTTGTCACAATACAATGCAAGATGATTGAATTCTGCTGCCTCCCTTATCTCTCACACTTTGAATTGTTCCTTAACCCCCATTTGTGTATCCTCAAGGGGTTGTAGTATAATCTATTAAGGTATCCATAATGTATTTATCGCTGTCTGCCGCTGGGTAGGAGTTCACCGGTATGTGCACAACAGTAAGACCATGTGCCATTTGATAGTCATTTATCCAGGTCTCCGGGTCCACCGCCCAAGCCCCCTTAGCAATGTAGCTTCTCTCAGAGAGTGCCCTCAGTATGGATCTGTAAAATAAGGATATAAGCCTTCTGGGACGAGTAGCTGCAACAAGCATGTCTAGTGGTCCAGAGCTTTTAGGCTCCTGGAGGAAATCATGTGTGAAATGTTTACAGGCCATTTTAATTCTATGGAACAAATAGTGATCTAGTGGAGTTATATTGGTTTGTTCAGCAATCGTGTCTAATGTTATGAATTGTTTATCTTTGTGAAGGTCTCCCCATTTAGTTATTTTAGGTTTACCAAGTTGGGAGTGTACTTTGTCCTCCACCATGATATTGAACAGTGGGTGAGAACTCAGGGGAACAGTGGGCGAGTATAGTTGGGTGAGATTTGCTTTTTGCTTATCTTGTCCCATGCTTGCACTGTACAATGCACTGTTTATTTCGGCTGTGTTTGAGGGCTGTTTGAACCATAGCACCACAGATAAGCGCATCGGGTATGCAATATTCTCTCGACCGCTCAATGGGCCGAATATTTGTAGAGGGTGCAGCCAATAATGTGCAAAAGGTGCCTGGGTGCTTAAGTAGTAGAGTTCCATATCCAGCACTCCAAAGCCTCCCAGATGCACCTTGAGACCCTCATGGGTGACCCTCACAAGTACTGATTGATTGACTGATGATACAGCAACATTAATATGTTTCAGGCTGGTCACTGACGTTTTGCTGTCCATGTTAATCGAATAAGCAGAGAGTTCAAGGTTTTGAAGAAGTGTTGTGTCAATTTGATGGGTACATTTGTAAAATGTTACAGAAATGTAGGAATCGCCATCATTCAGCCTACCATCTCTACCTGAAGAGCCGCCTTGCTGCTTTGTGCTGCTGACTCAAGTAGTTTGTAGCATTTCTCTGGCCCTACTGCCTCCAACCAGACATGTTTATGGAAAATAAATACATTCAACAGTTGGAGGTCATAGGTCAAATCAGTTACTTTGAGACCTCACCAAGTTAGGTAACTTAAGGCTCCTGTTAAAAGATATTTAGCAAATCCCATGTCTGGTGAAAGCAGGACGTTTAATATTTCCAGGATGGTTAAATGTTTTCATTTTCATGCTTATTAGACCCAAAGTAAGAGGTGACATGGATGAAAGAACATCCTGACATCTAACCTGTCAGGCTGCTATGAAAGGCTGAGTGGTACGTGCTGCTTGCTTCTCATCAAATCTAGTCTCTCTGAAGAGTCTTTCCCATACAACCTTTTAAGCCATCACAAGAGCCTTGAAGCCTTCACAGTCCACTTAACACTCTCCTGAACTAGCTTCTGCCTCTTTCTGCTATTTAATTGCAGTGTGCTTTGCATTCATAGAAAGCCAACTGCCAAGGTCAATTTTTCATGTAGGGATTTAGTAAATATAGTGAGAGAAAGCTTTTTAAGGCAGCATGCAATCTGAGAATGTACACATGTAGATGGGAATGGAATGTGCATGCTAGATAGGGTTGCATATAAATAAGATAAAGCTATTTTCCAGTGAAAATCAATTAAGGTGCACAAAGGGTAGAATGTAGACTAATCTAAATGGTGGTTGACAACCTGAACCCTCATCCTAAACAATAGGCACCAAACTTAGGTTCACTCAGGCCAGGTAGGGAGAGACTCAAGGCAAAGAGAGAAAGTTAAGATAGCCAGAATAAAAGGTAAGGTAAATAGAGATAGAAGGAGCATAAAATATGTAGAGATGTAGCGAGATAGATAAATCTTTAGCGAGTATAAGAGCCGATATATCACAGAGAACTGTGAAATATGAGAAATATATCATGGTTGCCTGTGAAATACGGATTTATTCATAATAATGAGAGGTGCTAAACCACTCTGCAGAGATTTAACATTGTCTGGACTACTAAGGTTATGTGCCATGGTGGACCAAGCTATGGGGGCGTTGCTAAGTGGCTGGGGGGGGGGGCGCACATGTAGTGCCCCCCAGATATCCTTGCACTCAGCCACGGCCGGTAGTGGGAGTACCGGTCGGGCGGTGACGTGGGGAGGAGGAGGGGCAGGGTGGGGGGTAGTAATGTATGGATTACAGACTTTAAAAGGTAAGTAAACATAAAAATAAATAAAACGAATTTCGTTGCACACACTGCATCCCCAAATGCGACGTAGTGTGTGCAACGAAATTCGTTTCATTTATTTTTATGTTTACTTCCTTTTAAAGTCCGTAATCCATACATTACTACCCCCCACCCTGCCCCTCCCCACGTCACCGCCCGGCCGGTACTCCCACTACCAGCCACGGCTGCTTGCACTGTGTGCCAGGTACCTCATGGTGCCTGGCAAATGGTGCATGGATGTGCACAAACTGCCTTTTCCCCCTGGGTTTGTGCTGCAGCCCTTTTCCTGGGCCGCAGCACATGGAGCAGTAGAAAAAGGCAGTTTGCGACTGCCTACAAGGCGGTCTAATTGTTATATGGCGTGTTGGCTCGCCAACTCCTTGTCGGCCAGTCGGCCAGTCTCATTACTGCTGCGATGGCGGTCGTCGTCCAGCCGACTGCCATCACAATTAGACCTTAAATGTGAAAGTTATATAAATTATGCAACAAAAATTGTAATCCTACTGCAATGTTATTTTCATCCATTTGCACTAGAAACAATATATTCGGTGAAATTTATTCCAGAAAGATGAACAAAACCTAAACATAGTATTTTCAGTCAGTGCACACGGTAAGCTGCTCTTTGGAGAAGCTACCCCAAAATAAACTTGTAATATAAAAAATACTAATCAGTTGCCCTCTAATATGGTCCACTGTTGCCATCTCGAGGTATTGGAGACATTTGCTAACCACTTGCCATTCGGCCTGGCGGTTTATGATGTCACCAAAACACCTCGGTGGTGGCAATATTGTCCAATATTACTGGTTATTCTTTATGCATTTTCTAGACAATATGTATGTATGTAAGGAGCAGGATCCGCCAATGAGGAAGAGAGAGAGGTCAGACAGGAAGAGGTGCGTTAGAGAGAGCTATAAGCAGCGAGAAATACAGGTAACAATTAGAGTGGTGAAGTACAGAGAAATGCAAGCTAGAGAAGGGCAAAATGAGAAGTGAGATTTCGAAAGAAAGTCGTGTAAAGAGAGTGGTAGTGCTCAGATCTAGGTAGCCTGACAGTGGTGGGTTGTGTGAAATAACTTAATAACTCATCATGGTGAGATAGTTGTCTAGCAACCATACAGATGAAAACTCACACCAAAATATTGAACTGTGAGAAAATTATAACAAATCTGCACAGAGTTGTGAGGTGTACATGGACACCTCATGTGTTATCACATCACTCATATTCTCCCTTTGGGTCCAGTGTTATGAAATGTTTTATTTTAGAACACAACTGTTCCCTCCACACACGTTGAACATACTTCATCACAGAGGGACCTATCTCTCCTTGTCGGATCTCTTACTAGTGATTACTTTTTAACCTAATAGAGTGCAGAAATAAAGTGGAAATTGTATTTTACCCTACGCCTCCCTTTAAGTAACCTATTACCATCTCTTTGCAGGTTGAACTTATTTTTTCTGTGTTGACTTCTGTGTCAAGCAACTGCTGTTTATAAAAATGCCCAATTCTTTATTGACGTGAACACCTTATCTATTTCTTTGAATACATTTTTATCAGTAAAAGGAGGTGATGCATTAACACATTCCATAAGGCATTAACAGCAGGATCATTAAGAAAAACAGTACAAGGTGCAAGATAAGATTTCATCTGATTAAGTGCAAAAGAGCAATAACTCAGCTCATCATCAAGGTGGACAAATGCAAAATAGAAGCTAAATCAAACATTGGGCATCACAAATGTTAAGGTGCAGAGATGCAGTATCTCCAAGCATGTATAATGGAGCCGGAGCCAAGTAGGAAAGGTTCAACAAAAACATACAGTACTCGAGCTCCATCACTGGCAATCTTAAAGTGCACAGAGTAGGGTAGTTCAGTTTAGCTGCCATCAGATTGATCCTCATTATAAAGTGCATATTCTGATCAGATCCCATACAGCAAACATTTAGAAATGAACACATTTGACACAAACTCAATATAGTATAAAGTACAAAATATTTCCCATCATGCGCAAATCTCAGAAAAGTACCTTCGACATGGAAGTACACAAATGCATGATATATATATCATCGCAACTAAAACACTATCCTAAAGTGCTTTAGTGCAATCATAACTGTGCAGTGTCAAAGTTCATTTTTCTCTTCAAATCTAGCCACTTCAGTTGATAATCTATTCTTGCCCTATAACAACAAAATGCAAGAAAATATACTTAGATATACAGATACACCGATGCATACTATAAATCTCATCACCACTTAAAGCATATCATAAAGTGCTTTAGTGGACTGATCCTACTCTAACCCTTTTCTAAATATGGGATCCCTTCTTAAAATTTAGATTATTAAGCGCGCTAATACCAGGAGTGTCTAGGAGCGACGGCTCTTAGCCTCTGAGCAACTGCCATAGCCACAAAGATCAAATAAGATTCCCCTTTTGAAAACTTAAAGCCTTCAATAGATCCTAACACCATTGCTTGGGGGTAATATGGAACTGCTTCTTGAGAATCATCCCAGTGAAGGTCCCCACTTCTTGAATGTAGCCGTTTAGACCTGGGCAGGCATGAAACATGAGTACAATTTCTGCCTGTTCAGTTCCACATGGATGACATTTAGAGTCGGGTTTCCTGCCCCATCTGATTAGATTAGTCAGGGTATAATATAGATTAAACACTGTTTCAAAGTGCTGGTTCTTTAGTCCTGCAGTTAAGAGTGTCTCCCTGCCAACATCCAAAGTGCCCTGGAGTAGCAGCCCGTCCAAGCCCAGTCTTCCTTCCCACTTGGCATTCTGGGACTCTAGATCATCAGGTATGGCTTGAATTAATAGGTTATATGTATGCCCTTGTCTAACTCCACAGTCAGCGGCTTCGATTATGAGGTATTTAGTGAGCAAAACATGTTTTTTATCCAGCTTATTAATAAAATCCCTAATCTGCAAGTAATTAAAACATTTCTGTGTTTAGTATTGGACAATGAGAATGTTTTCTTTGTTCTTGGCTCTGCGAAGGGGTGTGTTTTGAAATTAAATGAATTATTTATGTACCTTGACAATTCTTCCCTATGCTGTATTGCTTCTTCTCACATACGCCTTTTGTAAGATCTTTAAATAAAATCAATAAAATGTGCTATTAAAAAAAAAGTCTCTCTTGTCAAGCCATACTTTACTTGTAGCTCTCTGAATGAACATAGCTGAACACCATCAAAAAGATCTCCAAGCAATTGGCCGTCTGCCCAGGATGCACTGTGATACACACATGGGAGGTATGCATCTTAAGCCTTGCTGGAGGGGTAGGAGACACAAAGTCACTTTCAGATTTCCCGATTTGGGCATATTGACAGCTAAGCACCCTGATCACAAGACGCTGGAGGTCACCAAAACCCCAGCCATTGGTGGCCTGTAGGCTGGTTCTTCTAGTGAGGGCGCAAGCGTAATGTGTAGCGTTGCACAGGGAGGATAATTTAGGACTGCGCAAAATCCCTATAGCTACCAACTGGGACACCATACTGCATGATTTTCAGATTGAATAACACCCCCGGGTTTCCTTATGGGAAAGCACACAGCAGATGCAGGGACATGACCACTTAGTGCACACCAAGCACACAAGGCACTGAAGGGTTATTCGAAGCTCACCCGCACCTTCCTTAAAGATTTGCAGGGGTCGATTGTTGGTAACACGGGTACTACTGACTGCTATGTGTAGCTGATTGGGATAGGGGAGGGCTGGGAGGTTTCGTTTGGGCAAATTTATATACTTTGTTGTCCCCTTTTATTATTGATTTTGTATCACACTTATACCTTTGCTAATATTGGACTACGGGAACACCCTCTACGCCGGAACCACAGCCAAACTTCCAAAAAGACTCCAACGCATCCAGAACGCCTCCGCACGACTCATCCTGGACATCCCCCGACACAGCCCCATCTCCGGCCACCTGAGAGACCTGCACTGGCTCCCCGTCAGCAAGAGAATCACGTTCAGGCTCCTCACCCACACACACAAGGCTCTTCACGACCTGGGCCCCAAGTACCTCAACGACCGCCTGACCTTCTACACGCCCACCCGACAACTACGATCGACCAGCCATGCCCTCGCCGCCGTACCACGCATCCGCAGAGCCACTGTCGGAGGAAGATCCTTCTCCTACCTGGCAGCCAAGACGTGGAACTCCCTCCCCATCCACCTTCGGCTGACCCAAGACCATCTCTCCTTCAGGAAGCAGCTCAAGACCTGGCTGTTCGAGCAGTGACGTACCCCTCTCCCCCAGCGCCTTGAGACCCTTCCGGGTGAGTAGCGCGCTATACAAATGCATTGATTGATTGATATTATATGACCTGGACACCACAGTTGACCCCACATGAACAGCCAGCAGATGCAAATCAGTCTTGACCCTGCGCCCAATGGGAACAGTGCAGCCGGACTGCAGGGCGCAGGGTCAAGATTTGATTTGCATATGGCTGGGTCAAAACTGGAATGGCATGGTGAGCAAAACACGATGGATTTAGGTCCAGATCTCAGTTATTTTTGCATATAGATGGATTTAGGCTCAGATCTCTGTACTGGGCTGAATGTATGACATTGTTCTGCATTCTGTCCATCAATTGTTCTTTTTGCATTTGTCACCCCGAGTGGGATAGGTATGCCCAGACGTGGGTCCCGTGCTCTCCATGCCACTGGAGTCAAGCTATCCTGGCTGATGAGGACTGAAAGCCCGAAACCAGTCCTAGGATGCTTGTTTCCAGTCCAGGGAGGACCTGGCCTGGCAGTTCGGGCTGGACTGTTCCCATTGGGCGCAGGGTAAAGACTGATTTTCATATGGCTGGGTCCAAACTGGAATGGCATGGTGAGCAAAAAAACTATGGATTTAGGCCCAGATCTCTGTACTGGCTGGGTGTATGACATTGTTCTGCATTCTATCCATCAATTGTTCTTTTTTAGCTGATCCATATGGCCATGACTTATGTTACATATTCCGTAATATAATAATGCTGGCCAACATCTTTATGCACTGTACTCTAGACAGAAAGGCATTGTATATTGCGATGCTTTGTTAACCCCTTACCCTTGTTTAAAAATCAATAAAAAAGATTAAAAACAAAAAAGATCAAAAATATCTATATGTCTCGAGATACCACTTAGCTCAAATTTCTGCCCATGTTATCATGGAATATCGCAGGTAAGGCAGAAGAGCCCCATAGAGGTGTATAGCGATTAAGCCTAGTGATGTCAATTCTTCTCTTTAGTTGCTGCCACACCTTATATGCCTCTTCCACTATCTTAAATCTGCTTTTTTGTAGTAACTAATTTCCAAATTTATCAAAAAGCAACCCTTAGCCTCAGACCTCAGTGTGAGCTCATATATAGTTGGTGCTTTGCCGTGATTTAAATTATGTGTCTTGCTTGTAATCAGAATCCCCATATACTGTAGCATACAGGACCAATAATAAAGCTTAAAGCTGGGCACTGCCCATCCCCCGACTTTTAGGGAGAATCATAAACTCAGATGCCCTTCTTGGCTTTTTAACCTGCTAGAAAAAGCTAAAGTGTAAGCTTACTAACTTAGAAATTCAGCATTTGTAAATATCCAATGGAATGGTCCTAAACATATATAAAACCTTCGGGAGGATAAGCATTTTTAAAACATTACTTCTTCCCACCATTAACAAGTGCAAATTGTTAATTCTGACTAGTTCCTGCCTATTCTCAGAAATCAAGGGTGATAGGTTTAACTTCACTAGCTTATCGGGGATAGATGTTATCCCAACTACTAGGTAGGTCGCTTCTTCTACCACCTGATCATCTCTCAGATTGATTCCTTTAGTGCAAACTACCTGGGTCTTGCCCTCATTGAGGTGAAACCTTGCTACTGCCCTAAAGTTATTGACCTCATTCTTGATGGCCGCCAAATCTTTAAAAGGGTCTGGTGTTACCACAGCAATGTCATCGGCATAACCCAGAACTTTTAATTCCTCCAGCATTACAGAGATTGGCAGCATCCTGATGTTATTCTCTAATCGTCAGATAAAAGGGTCTGTGTATGAGAATAGCAGAGACGAACATGGACACCTTTGTCTTGTCCATCAAGTAATTAGGATGTTTTCCAATTCCACCCCCATTATCTGAAGCCTGGGGTTAGGAGTCTGATATAATACCCTAATGGCTTTGATAAATCCGGGACCCAGTCTCTCCATCTTTAGACCTCTCAAAGATAGCCCCAAGAGACTTGGTCAGAGGCCTTTCTGCATCCAACAGTATTAATCCCATAGGCATCTTTGTTGCTTCAGCTATATCAAACAGGGTGATTACCCTTCATACATGATCAGTTGTTCCTTGACTGATTACCCAAGACAAAGCCATTTTGGCGGAGATACCAAGTTGGCGATTATCTTGCCTAACCTTTTAGCCAATATCTTAGCGTACACTTTGGCATCAGTATTTATTAACGACATAGACCTATAAGAACATGGATTGAGGGGAGGCTTAATGTTGTTAGCTTCCCAATGGGAAGGGGGCACACCCTCACTCTGTGCCCTTAAAAAAGTAGCAATCATATCTTTCCTAGGTTCCGTAAGTAAGATCATATAGAATTCCAAAAGAAACCTGTCTGGTCTGATGGCTTTCCCCACAGCCAGAGATCTGACTGCTTCAGCTACCTCATTGGGAGTGATAGAGCGCGCAGGTCACCCGTCTATAACTTTACCAAAATACTCACCTAGGCCCATATACAAATTTAATCGCAATTTCTCAGATCAGGTAACCTGGGCACTATCTATCAGATATTTTACTTCCTAGGTCCTATACCCTCGACTTACACTCCTGGTCACTGGTATCTGTGGACCTGTAGGGTTAGGGAGTCTAGCATAATGGGTATGGTAGCAATACAATAATATGCACTCATATAATAACCACAGACTCGAGAAGTTTTGAAAACCTTTATCTAATCTTCATTGAAAGTCATAAGCCAAAGGTTTACAGCAATCAAGCTATCAATAATCAGAATCATGAAAAGCGTATAACTCTGCAAAAGATATATTATGCCAACCATTTAGAATTCTAAAGGGAAGGTAAGAACAAGGAACATACTGAAATGAACTTATTAGAAATCAAACTTGAAATGATACTTTCTAAAGGACGGGAAAAATAATGGACATGCTATAAGCCACAGTTTAATCGCTTTCAAGAGGGTGGGGAAAAAGAGGGAACACAAATGGTGATGACGAAAACTGATTTTACCATGTAACTATAGGGAAGGTAAGAGAATGGAACACGCTAATAATTCAGGATAACCACTTCAGTTTTCCTTAAAGGGAGGGTAAAGAAAGGGATCATCTATTTATTCAAAGACGGTACTTAATATCCAACTATAAGGTAGGGGAAAAAATGGAACATGCTAATAACGCAAGGTTTACGATTTAGTAATTTGTCACAAAGGAAGGGGAAAGAAAAGGAACATATGCAATTATAACTTCAGCAAGATTAAGGGAGGGTAAGAAAAGGACGAAAATATACTATTTGTTTCTCACACAGATTTATATTTAACTAGAACGGTGTGAAGACCAACCCTGGCCACGGGTCAGTTAAGGACTGTAAACCCCGAAAGTTGCAAACGCCAGTAGGCCAGAAAGTGCAGGTCAGAATCAGGACAGGAAAGCCATATTTGGATCAGAACCGGACCACCGAAAGTTGAGACCAGCACCCGCAGTTCAGTTGCAACGCCTGCGCTACTCCCTCTCTGCAGCTATCAGTCAAAACCCCGATTGGGTTATCGATTTCCCCAGCAAAGTGCTTCGCCCTCACTTCAGGTCCCAGAACCCCGATTGGGTCAGCGAGTCTTCTGACAGAGTGCTTCGCAGTACCTCTGTTCTCGATCAGCTATTGAGTGCATTGGGTCAGTGACAGGTCAGCTATTCGGACAAGTCGGGCAATTTCTCTAGTTAAACCTACGCTAGTTATACTATTTTCCAGGTCAGTGTACCACCCCCCAAATGTTGCAAGTGAAAGAATCCCCAATTTAGATTGGACAAAGGAAGAGGACCGGTCATCACACCACCTAATATTTTAGAATTTCGCCGTCTCCTATTCAAATGAATGTTCACGCCCATTGAATTCAGGTTCTCATGATCTCTTCATTTCACATAACAATGAACAGTCTATTGACAAATACATTGTAGTCTTTTGACTTCTTCTTAGTGGGGTCAGACATGAGTTCCCAGGCACATCTTGGCTGTGGCTGCCATCTGACTTGGGTTCAATAACACAGAGTTCTTCCTCTCGCTGTGGACTGTCATGCGCAGAAAGGATTTTCAAAATGGAGTAAGTAGCACCTCCCAGGCACAAAGATTACGATGCATGAAAAGTAAAGGAAACAATTTGAGAACACAGAATAAAATGAATACACTGTATACCATGAATCTCTACTCTATACCCATTACCTTATAATAAACTATAGCATTAGGATTAAGCAGAACGAACAGCTTAGCAAAAGCAGCAGTGCAAGCTTTTTGCATGTGAAAACACAAAGCAGCCATTTTAGCTCTAGTGCCCAGATGCGAACCGTTTCCCATCAAGACAACGAATACGTCACATCACATGGGTATGACCGACGCATGCGCAGTCTAAATTCCCGCGTAGCAGCGGCCATTTTAGATGCAAGTGTATTAATATTAGTAAACACATAAGCAAGCTTTTCTCGGACACCCGGTATGTAGGGGAAAATGAAAGTTGCAGATTCTGTGTGTATTCAGAGCCACTCCCACTGTAGGTATCAATGCACTAAAAATATCAATATCTCTTTTACTACGTACTAATTCGTTAGTTCTTTCATTGCTTCCAGTGATTTTACCCACATGGTATATCTTTGGGAAGACAATACCAAAATAACAGCTCCCATACCAATGGTCGGGCAGTTTGAAATAAGCCTTGTTCCCACATATATAATAAATTCCAGGAAACACAGGCTCTGACCCATCTTTGAAACCCCAACCCCCAATTACCTTGTAATTATGTTCGCATTCACTGGAACCAATGAATATATTGTTATAATAACTGGTTCTTTCTCTGTGAAGACAAAGTTTCCCTTTCTTTTTGAACTCCAGCAACATAGCAGCATTAGCCCCACCATTTGAGGTGCTCCCTATGCTTCCAGCCCATTTAGGAGTTTTCTGATCTTGTCATTTGCTTTCTTTTGGAAACTTTCTCTTCTTTTCTCTACCATGTTCAGAAATGTTTTCTCTTTTTCATGTAATAAACATGTCAAGTTATTTTTGTGCGCGTCATCTATATTTATTTTACCTACAGTTAAAAAATATTCACTCACGTAACGTGCTACATCTCTAGTTGTATGTACAGGGTTTAGGTTTCTCCGTACAGGAAGTTCAGAAAATATCACCTCTAGATTAGAATAGTAATACTGTAATGGTCCTTTTTTATAAAATAAGCTGGTTAAAATGCTACAGGAAATTCCATAGGTTAGGGGCAAATGGTGGTACGTCACACCCTCAGCTACCGAGGTAGGCAGCTTCATACAGACATAGCAGTCTTCTATTTCCATTGCTTCTACATAATGTACTAACAGGTTTGCAAATATATTTAAATGAGTTCGGTTCTTGATTTTATTATAATGTAGTAGTTCCTCATCTGGTGCTTCTAAGTCTACTTTTGTTTGTCTAAGGTTAAGTGCTCTCTCTGGTGCATCTGCTCTTGGTGGTGTGTCTCTCGTTTGTAGCTCCTCAGTGTCTTTCGGCAATTGATTAGTAGGGTACAGGTTTGTGTCTTTGCTCATCATGTAAGGAATAGCTATTGTTAGTCCTATCCAAAGTATAAGTACTATTGCTATACTACATAAACATACTTTACAGCATGTCTTTAAACAACCTCGTTTCGGTCTTCCATTAACAGAAGGATCAGCCATTTTTGATTTCAAAGGAGAGTCAACCCCTCTTTGTAACTTTACACAGCCTCTTTACCCTTTGTGCATTTTCAGGTCGGTCTCACTTCTTCGTCAGTCTGGTCAGTAATCAATTCTTCATCACTTTCATCACTTATTTCCAGGTTTTCAAAATCTTCCAACACAAGATAAGTCCATTCAGGGCTTTGATATTTGTTAGTCAGTCTTTTTATTCGGGAACTCCTTCTTCTAGTTTGTATCACAGGTGGGTCAGCTTGACTTGATACTTCATTCACCTGCTCAGGTTCTTCGTTGATTTTCAGTCTTTTGACAAATCTAGGCAATTTGTCTCCTTTTCTTAGTCTTTTAACTGGCACTGTGTCTTGGCCCTCTTCAAATGTTCTTTTATTTTCATTCAGTTGGGGCACATTGGTGTCAAGATCGTCTTCTGTGTTTCTCCCTAACTGACTAGGTCCAGGTCTTATTTCAGTTTCTTCCGCCTGGTCCCTAAACTGGCCTTGTTCAGGTATATGCTGGATTTGGCTTTGGTTTGTTTCGTTTTCTTCTTCCTGAACACAATTGTTTATTCCCATCTGGTCCTGTTCAAGCTCTTCAAACTTTTGATTTTCTTCCGCTTGAACCTCTGCCCTAATTTCTATCTGTCCCTCTTCTGGCTCAGGAATTTTCGGTGGAGTGTCGATTATTTGCTCTTTCCCTATCTGATCCTCCTCAGTATCAGATTTGATTTGGATTTCGATGATCTGAGGATCTCCCTCTACACCTGTCTCACTCACACTCCAACTGTCTATCTAAATAGGGTTGTCTTCTTGTCCTCACAGGATCTATAGTCAGGTTGCTTACTGGGACCCAATCATCTTGACTAGAGGTCGGTTGTTCCTCCTCAGCTACTTCTGGATCAATTTCTTGCGACCCTTCAGCTGCACAACCTTCAGCCTCAGTTTCCTCAGGTTCAATCACTTTCTTCGTATGACTGGCATGGATCCAGTGTGGTACTCCTGCACATTTCACAGCTGTGTTGGTAACCAGAATTACTTGTCGTGGTTTTCCCCACCTTGGTGTAAGGCAAGTTTTCCGAGTATGTTTCTTTATTACTACCCAATCACCAGGGTTCAGGTCATGTGCTGGAGTTGCTGGTCTGGCGACAGCGTCTTCCCCAACCTGGTGAGAGATAGAACGCACTTGGTCAGCCAGTTCTTTGCAGTATTCTAGCACCAAATCATCAGATATGCTTATCAGTTTGTATCCTGGTACCCATGCTTGCCGCATTGCTCTTCCCATCAGTATCTCATGGGGACTCAAGCCTGTGTTCCGGTCTGGAATACTTCTAAGTCCCATCAGAACAAGGGGCAAAGCATCTGGGCATTCCATTTGAGTTGATTAACACATTTTCCCAATCTTGATTTGATAGTGCCATTAAATTGTTCCACCACTCCAGAAGCCTCTGGGCGATATGCACAGTGCAGTTTTTGCGTAATTTTGAATGCTTCACAAATTTGATTTATTATTTCACTATGGAAATGTTTTCCTCTGTCTGATTCAATTGTAACTGGAAAACTGTACCGAGGTATACGTTCCCTAAGTAACAATTTAGCTACTGTGATGCTATCATTCCTGCGTGTGGGGTAGGCTTCCACCCATTTTGAAAACAGGCAGACAATGACAAGTATGTACTTCATTCCTCGACAAGGGGGTAACTGAATGAAATCAAGTTGTAATCGTATAAAAGGGCCCTCTGCCTTTCCAATTTTCCCTGGCAACACTACCGTTTTCTTTCCGGGGTTAAATTGTTGACAAACCAGACACCTCTGGCAGAGTGCCTCTGCTATGTTTCTGAATTTCGAGTTTAACCATGCCTGTCTAAATATGCGTATCATAGCATCTCTTCCCAAATGTGTGTCTCCATGTATCAACCAACCCATAGGAGCAAGCAGACAGTCTGGTAACACAGGCATACCATCAAGGTAAACAATGACATAATCTTCAACCCTTCTCTGACAACCAAATGTCTTCCAATTTTCCTTCTCTTTTGGCTCTGCTGTGTCCTGTAAGTCTCTCACTTCTTCCCACGTATTTATTCCTTCTAGCATCATAAGTTGGCAGCTGTTTCCGTTTACCCCAACCTTCTTATTAATAGCCATTTTGTATCTTGCACAATGTTGGGCTAACTGGTCAGCATATCGATTACCTGCTGTCACTTTGTCGTTGCTGTCACTTTGTCGTTACCTACTGTCACTTTGTCGTTGCTGTCACTTTGTCGTTGCCAGATTTGTGAGCAGCACACACTTGACCACAGCCAATGCTTTTGGTAACTGGATTGCTTCCAGTAAATCTTGTACATAATTTCCGTTTCTTATGGGAGTACCCGAAGAAGTCAGAAACTCCCTTTGCATCCACAATTGGACAAAGTCATGCACAACTCCGTAACCATATTGACTGTCATTATATATGGTTACTTTCCAGTTCTTACCAAATTTACAGGCTCTTGCCAATGCAACTAATTCAGCTACTTGTGCAGACTTGACTCCAGGTAAATAGGATGCTTCAACTGGACCTCCCAAAGTACACACTGAGTAAGCGACACTTAGGCCTCCCTCCTCATGTCTCATACAAGAGCCATCTACAAACAGCTCATATTCTGCATTAGTTAAGGGCTCTTCTTTTATGTCTGGGCGTGGTTTTGTACTATACTCGGTCAGATCAATGCAGTCATGTTCAACTTCTCCCTTTACTTCTGCTGAGAGTGAATTTGGTAGTAGGGTAGCTGGGTTCAAGATATTACATCTGGCAATGGTTAAGTTTCCTGCACCTACAAGGATTCTCTCATACTTAGTCAGGTGTGAGATACTGTGTTTTCGTTCATGTCAGCAAAATTACAACTGCATGTGGAACATACACTGTTACGGGATGTCCCATAATGATGGATTCACTCTGCTCATGACTCATGCAAGTTGCAGCTACTGCTTTCAGGCATCCAGGTAATGCAGCTGCCACTGGGTCCAATGTGGAAGAAAAATATGCCACTGGACGTCTCGTCAAACCATGAATTTGGGTCAGGACTGAGAGTGCACAATTGTCTTGTGGGTCACAAAACAGTGCAAATTTTTTTGAATAATCAGGCATTCCTAATGCAGGAGCTGTACACAGACATTCGCGTAGTTTTACAAAAGCAGTCATGCTTTCGTCATCCCACTCCACTGGGTCCTTAGCTTCTTTCTTTGTCATCTTTATCAATGGCCTTGCTAGGACTGCAAGTCCCACAATCCACTGCCTGCAGTATCCTACAACTCCAAGAAACATTCTGATTTCTTTCTGGGTGTTGGGCAGCTCCATGTTTCGAATTATTCTAATTCTCTCTGTAGTAACTTTTCTGACACCCCTTTCTATCTGGTGCCCCAGATATTTTACTGTTGAAGTACAGAACTGCAATTTATCTGGTGCCCCTTATGTCCTCCTTCACCTAATGGTTCAGTAATGCGATGGTGTCAACCACACAGTCTTTCCGACTTTTAGACGCCACCAAGAGGTCGTCTATGTATTGCACCAGGACTGACTTTCCAGGCAATATCAATGATTCAAGGCATTTTTTCAGTATTTGATTAAAAATCGAGAGACTCTCTTTGTACCCTTGAGGGACAAGATTCCAGACGTAGAAATGACTGTCGAATTCAAATGAGAAAATAAATTTGCTGTCTGGATGTAATGGAATCGAAAAGAATGCATGACACAGGTCAATGACAGTAAACCATACAGCATTCCACGGTATTTGGCATAAAATCACTGCAGGATTTGGCACGACTGGACAGCAAGGAACAACAATTTTTTTAACCTTGCGGAGGTCTTGTACGACCCTGTACTTACCACTCGGTTTCTTTATGCCAATTATGGGAGAATTGCAAGGACTTCTCAACACTTCCTGCAAAATGCCTGCTTCCAGCAAACGTTTTATTTCGACAGCAACCCCTGCTTTTACTTCTGCACTCATTTTGTACTGTCGAGTATTTGGGTAAACTGCATCTTCTTTTATTGCTATTTTAATTGGGTTAACATTTGCCATTAATCCTACGTCTTTTCCAGTAAAATCCCATACTTCCGGTTTTACTGTCTGTTGGAGTTCTTCTGGTAAGTCTTGTATTGTCAGCTTTTTAATTTCTGTCTCTGGTCTTCCTAACATTAATTTGTAAATTTCGTCCTTATCTGGGGTTTGAATTTCAACACCATTTGGAGTGCAAAAGATGTTACAATTCATTTTGCACAACAAATCTCGTCCTAATAAGTTCACAGGACTTGAATCACAGACGAAAAATCTGTGCATCTCTTTTAAATTACCTATTCGGACTTCCATGGGTTCTGTAACTGGGGTACTAATCTGTTTATTAGAAACACCCACTACTTGGATTGCTTCTCCCGAGAGGGGTAGGTTTGGAACGTCCACTGTTCTCACAGTAGAACGGGTAGCAGCAGTGTCCAACAGAAAGGTGACATCATTTCCTTCAACCTTTCCTTCAATGTATGGCCCTGACTGGTCCACCGGCAAGGAGGCGCCAAGCACGCACTCCTCGTCCTCCCCCCTCAGGCACCGTCAGTAAGGTTCGTCACAGAGGAAAGTGTCGTTTAACAGAAATTGTGAAGTTGCCATATCTCTTCTCTCCCTTCCTTCCCAATTTGTGGAATCTACACTCTGTTGTGCTTTGCTCCTATAATTTGGCATAGGTGCATGAGGCAACTGATTTTGCTTTACCTACTGCTGGGACTTACGTGGCACCTCATTCTGCGTCTGTGGATTTAAATCATTAATTTGCACATTACCACTCTGCACAGCCTTACATTCGTCCTTCCAGTGTCCCAACTTTCCGCACCTGTGGCAGGGGAATTTCGTCTTTGCCTCCTCTCTACTTATTTTTCCCCTCAGCTTTCCCCCATTCCCGGGGCCCTGACTCTGGTTACTAGTCATTTTGCTTAGCTGCTGTTCTTGGTGCTCTGCTAATTTTACCTGTGCCCACATGACCTTTTCTTTCAACTCTTTTCGTTTATTTTCTAGCTCATCTTCACAGTACTTAGCATATTTAAGGACCTCGTCAATTGGCTTGGCTTGCCAACAGATTTTATTGTCTTTGATCCACTGCGAGATTTCAGGCCTTAACCCTAACACGAATCGATAAATGAAATGGGTCATGTCTTTCATTTCGATATTGTCCAGCCCACTGTACGTCTTGAACACCAGTAACAGACGTTCATAGTATGAATGAACAGTTTCATCTCGGTTCTGAGTGGTTCCATCTATCCTAGTCCAGTCAGTCTCCTTTGCAGACACCTTTCCTTTCAGGTACAGCATTACCTGATTATATTTTCTCATCACATCCTCGGAAGGTGCCCCTGTCTTTGGGTCTCTGGGGTATTCCTCAGTAGGCCAATCAACAGCAATTTTACATTCTGTCCACAAATCTACAGGAACCACAATGTCAAAAAATCCGTCCAGGTCTTTCAGAAGGCATTTGGAAACTTTCACAAATCTTTCGACCTGTCTGTACCAGTCTACAGGTTTTTCGCGCAATTTTGGGAAGTCATTTGTAAAGGATACAATATCCTGTCGGGACCATGGCACATGTACATAACCTCCACCTGGTACTTCTTGCATAGGATATAATTTTTCCACCTTTTCTGCTTCTTTTAAGACATATTCAGAAGTCATTGGTTTCGAGCGAGCCTCTTCTTTTTTCTTTGCCCACCTGGCTTTCCACTTTTCTAAGTCTCCTCATTTTTGTAACAGGTTTAGTAGTTCTCTTATCTGTACCTTTCTTCCTGACACGTTCATGTTTTCTAAATCTTTGTCAGAGAATTCTGCTCGGTAGGGCTTCTGCAACACTTTAGATTTACCAATGGCTATCCCCATGCTAGCTGCGTTGTCCATTAATTTTTCATGGTACACCCTTGTATTTCGGGTAATACTTTTGCAAATGAATAATAATTCATCTTCACTAAGAGTGTTCAGTCTGTCCAATCCCACATTCCCAGCCATCAATTCTTCCAATTCGATTCTTAGCTTATATATATCTAACTTGCAGCCCGTCCCGACATTGTCCGGGTATGAATTGCTGCCGGCCAGTAGTATATTGTTTTGTAGGATTTTCTTATGATAGCACTTCTTATCTGTGACAGGCCTGTGAAACGCTCAGATTCACAGTGCACTGCTGATGCACTTAACAGTGTTCGTTCAGTAGTGTGTGAACTCGAGTTTCCCTACTTTATTTTTCCTTGCAATATTATATAGCGATGAACTCGACAACATGGCATTGAGCACAATTTACATTACAGAAAAACACATTCATTTGTGGTAGGCATGGGGAGACAAAGTGATTTGCCTGGAATCACAGGATGTTGAGCTGATGCCGAGATTCGAACGTAGCTCCCCAGCTCTAAAGTTCGCAATTCTAGAACTTGTGGCGGGAGGTGTGTCTAAAAGTGTATGTCGGTGCTGGCCATCAATGAGAGAGACCTGTGCATTTTTCAAATGGGTGGTGAAAAAATATGAGTATGTTGCTGGAGATGTGGGCCGTCGTGCCACCAATGTACTTACCGAGGGAGGGTAAACACCCATTATTCCGCAACTTTCTTTCCGCATACCAAACTCCGCATACTTTCATTACGAAAGTAGCATGACTCCGCAATGCCATTATAACGCATGGCATTACATTTTATATGCTTTTACCACGCATACATTTACAACGAAATTCGTTGTAAATGCATGAATGGTAAAAGCATGTTTTTTAAAAAAATATTTGGATAAGGTAAGTATGGGTATAGGGGTATATGTTTTGGGGTACTGAGGTATATGTTTTGGGGTGTTTGGTTTTTTAAGGGTTCAGATATAGTTTTGGGTTATGGGTACAGGGGTAGTTTTAGGGTTTAGGGATAGGTATGGGATTTGGGGTACAGGGGTATTTTTAGGGTTCAGGGCTAGGTTTGGGTTTTGGGGTATAGGGGTATTTTTAGGGTTCAGGCGTAGGTTTGGGATTTGGGGTACATGGGTATTTTAAGGGTTCAGGGCTAGGTTTGGGTTTTGGGGTACAGGGTTATTTTTAGGGTTCAGGACTAGGTTTGGGTTTTGGGGTACAGGGGTATTTTAGGGTTCAGGGGTGGTTTTGGGGTACAGTGGTATTTTTAGGGTTCAGGGCTAGGTTTGGGTTTTGGGGTACAGGGTTATTTTTAGGGTTCAGGGGTATATTTGGGTTTTGAGGTACAGGGGTATTTATAGGGTTCAGGGCTAGGTTTGGGTTTTGGGGTACAGGGGTATTTTTAGGGTTTAGGGATAGGTTTGGGTTTTGGGGTACAGGGTATATTTATAGGGTTAAGATGGGTTAGTTTTTAAGGGTGTTGGGGTATTTTAAGGAGTTTGTCACGCCCCCAGCACACACCAACAGCACAACGCAGACAAGGCCCACAAGGGACTATTTTGCTGGCACGGTTCTTTTACCTTTTAAATGTATATGGTTGGCGTCTGCATAGCCTATGTCCTTCTGCTGCAACTGCCCTTTTCAACGCTGTATTGGGTGTTGTGATTGGTGCTGTGGTTCCTGAGATTACCCGCCTCAAAGGTTTGGGCTCTCTCTTTATTATATTAGTATAGATGGCTTTGTCTGGGGTTTGGGTCTCTCTATTTCTCGGGTCCATCTGTCTATTTCTTTAGGGGTCACTACCGTGGCACTTCTCGTACCAGAAGATGTCTCTATCTGGACTTCTCTTGAATTTAAAGGAGTGTTCTTTCTCATTGAACTGCCTTCTGGTTCCCTTATTGGTAAGTCCATTAAAGAAATTACAGACTCACATTCGCTTGCCTGGTCGTCTATTACCAAGGGCTCTTTTCTCGGATGCACTACAGATGTAGTTATAACTGGAGCTTTTGGACTACCTTGCTTATCCCCGTACAAAGGAACAACTGGGCCAATAGTTACTGCGATTGTCAAAGCTTCAGGACTTGTGTTTAATTGGGAAATTTTCTGAATCAGCTCAGTTCTTTGTTTGATTAAAGCCTCTCGTTCTCTGTCCTGTAGTACCTTTTCCATGGACGTTTCATGTATTATTTGCGGAATCAAGGGTGGGTTTAAACCCGGGGCACTTGGATTTACCATACTCGGTCCTTCAGTATAAGGAGGTTTTATAAATGGGTTTCTTGGATTTACTGTTCTGGGTTCCTCATTATAAGGTGGTGGATTCTTCATTAATAAATCCTCCAAATAATCATCATCTGAATCACCACTGGTCATTAAATGTTTTGTTTCCTCAGTCCTCTTACCTCCCGTAGGTTCTCCTAATGTTAGTACAGAGTATAGCCCTTCCACTAACATGTTCTGTCTCCACTGTTTCATTTCTTTATCTCTGGATTCTTTTTGTACCTTTGGATAAAATTTACTTAATCCTTTGTCTATTCTGGGCCTGTCTCTCTCAAAAGCCTATATTTCCCATTCCTCTAAGGCCTCATATTGCGTTAATCTAGGTCTGGGGTGTAAATCATTCATTCGAGTCCTCAGGTTGAACAGAATTCTTCCATTGAATGTGCCTTCTAAGGGAAATGCTAAAATTCCATCAGCTTTAGTATATTCCACCCAATTCTCCAACCATACACAAGAGTGGTAACCTCTATCAAACATCATGAATGATGCGGGAGTGTTTGGTGGTGGAATGATGACTCCTTCTCTAGTTTTAATGGGCTTGTCTTTTTTGAAATAATTCTTAACTTTGTCTTCAAGTGACAATTTTCACTTACTTCCGTACATATTGCGAGGTCTGCCTCTTATCGCCTGATCTCTAGCAAACCCTTGGTATCTTGGATCAGGTTGAATCTCTGGATGGCTGGATACCACATATATTTTACAAACTTTAAATTGCGTGAAATATTTATTTCTGTTTACTAAATACTTCCAATAATAGCGCGTCTTTTATTTTTCTGCAACCAGCCAAAAATGCGGTCTCAAATAATTTCAACCAATGATTGCGCGGCCTCTCTCGTGAGACGAGTTCCCACGCTCCTGTGCTCACCCCTCCTTTACAATACTATCTCAGCTAGACGCCCGCTGTCTCGACCAATACCAGCGCGGCACTAGGTGACGTCAGCACAGCTCCGCAACTGACTCCCTCCTTCACAAGGTAATGTAAAATTCAATTCTTTAATTTAAAGTGAAAGTGCTTTGTTTTAATCTACACCATTAAACATTCGCCACTGCACTCGAGTGACTAGAAAGGAAAGATTTATTTCACTGCAAGTAAAGCCCTTCCGTTTACTTTTCATACACTGCGGATAGATCTCTTCTGCCTACCCTTCACACAAGCATTAGAGAACCTGCTACTCCTCTGGACTCATCCACTCTGAGATATATACTAAGGCCAAAGTTTCACTAGCGAACCCCTTTGCTATCAATCAAGCTCAGGCGAACCTGCTACTCCTTCCGTGTGACCCTTACTAGGTGATATCACAATAGAAGTTTTGCCAGCGAACTCTTTGCTATCCTTTATTCATGCATTCATACAGAAAACCCTAAATAGTGCTTCCGGTTCTGCTTAACCATGCACTAACTGCCTCGAGCCACTGACCTCACTGCGATGTGGCTTCACTCTACCACCCGCTATTCTGCTCCCGGGGATTCCAGACAAACATATAACAGTCACAAACGGGTTTGGTTAATACATAAATCAATACAGCATAAAATCAGTAAAATTTTCAGAACATTTCAGAACATTTCATATTTGAATAAACATTTTAAATTGGATCGATCAATACTTTCATTTAGCAGCAATTTACCTACCTACCTATCTTAACTAATCCCTAACCATGCCTCTGTTACCAGAAAATATACTGATAGAGCGCGCAGGTCACCCGTCTATAACTTTACCAAAATACTCACCTAGGCCCATATACAAATTTAATCACAATTTCTCAGATCAGGTAACCTGGGCACTATCTATCAGATATTTTACTTCCTAGGTCCTATACCCTCGACTTACACTCCTGGTCACTGGTACCTGTGGACCTGTGGGATCAGGGAGTCTAGCATAATGGGTATGGTAGCAATACAATATTATGCACTCATATAATAACCACAGACTCGAGAAGTTTTGAAAACCTTTATCTAATCTTCATTGAAAGTCATAAGCCAAAGGTTTACAGCAAGCAAGCTATCAATAATCAGAATCCTGAAAAGCGTATTACTATGCAAAAGATATATTATGCCAACCATTTAGAATTCGAGAGGGAAGGTAAGAACAAGGAACATACTGAAATGAACTTATTAGAAATCAGACTTGAAATGATACTTTCTAAAGGACGGGAAAAATAAGGGACATGCTATAAGCCTCAGTTTAATCACTTTCAAGAGGGTGGGGAAAAAGAGGGAACACAAATGGTGATGACGAAAACTGATTTTACCATGTAACTATAGGGAAGGTAAGAGAATGGAACACGCTAATAATTCAGGAGAACCACTTCAGTTTTCCTTAAAGGGAGGGTAAAGAAAGGAATCATCTATTTATTCAAAGATGGAACATTTATTTATTTATTTATTTATTTATTTTATGGATTTGTAACGCGCCGGAATCACACCCGAAGGTGTATCTCCGCGCAGTGCTGTAGAGGGATACAGGTCCAGGCTGGCGCTAATACTGAAATAAAGTTGTCTTAAGACTTTTCCTGAAGGCTTGATGGCTAGAGCACTGTCTGAGGGAGAGGGGGAGGTTGTTCCACAGACGCGAACCCATAACAGAAAGAGCGCGACCTCCCTGTCTGGTCTTGTTATGTCGGGGAATCTGTAATAACAGCTGATTACTGGACCTTAAGTTTTGGGAGGGGCGATGATGGACAAATTTTTCGGCCAGATAGTGCGGCCCTAGGTTATGGAGACTCTTGTGCACCACACAGCAGGTCTTAAATTCCACCCGTTTCCGGATAGGGAGCCAGTGGAGCAGCTTAAGAAAACATAATATCCAACTATAAGGTAGGGGAAAAAATGGAACATGCTAATAACGCAAGGTTTACAATTTAGTAATTTGTCACAAAGGAAGGGGAAAGAAAAGGAACATATGCAATTATAACTTCAGCAAGATTAAGGGAGGGTAAGAAAAGGACGCAAATATACTATTTGTTTCCCACACAGATTTATATTTACCTAGAACGGTGTGAAGACCAACCCTGGCCACGGGTCAGTTAAGGACAGTAAACCCCAAAAGTTGCAAACGCCAGTAGGCCAGCAAGTGCAGGTCAGAATCAGGACAGGTAAGCCATATTTGGATCAGAACCGGACCACCGAAAGTTGAGACCAGCACCCGCAGTTCAGTTGCAACGCCTGCGCTACTCCCTCTCTGCAGCTATCAGTCAAAACCCCGATTGGGTTATCGATTTCCCCAGCAAAGTGCTTCGCCAGCACTTCAGGTCCCAGAACCCCGATTGGGTCAGCGAGTCTTCTGACAGAATGTTTCGCAGCACCTCTGTTCTCGATCAGCTATTGAGTGCGTTGGGTCAGTGACAGGTCAGCTATTCGGACAAGTTGGACAATTTCTCTAGTTAAACCTACGCTAGTTATACTATTTTCCAGGTCAGTGTACCACCCCCCAAATGTTGCAAGTGTAAGAATCCCCAATTTCGATTGGACAAAGGAAGAGGACAGGTCATCACACCACCTAATATTTTAGAATTTCGCCGTCTCCTATTCAAATTAATGTTCACGCCCATTGAATTCAGGTTCTCATGATCTCTTCATTTCACATAACAATGAACAGTCTATTGACAAATACATTGTAGTCTTTTGACTTCTTCTTAGTGGGGTCAGACGTGAGTTCCTAGGCACATCTTGGCTGTGGCTGCCATCTGACTTGGGTTCAATAACACAGAGTTCATCCTCTCGCTGTGGACTGTCATGCGCAGAAAGGATTTTCAAAATGGAGTAAGTAGCACCTCCCAGGCCCAAAGATTACGATGCATGAAAAGTAAAGGAAACAATTTTATAACACAGAATAAAATGAATACACTGTATACCATGAATCTCTACTCTATACCCATTACCTTATAATAAACTATAGCATTAGGATTAAGCAGAACGAACAGCTTAGCAAAAGCAGCAGTGCAAGCTTTTTGCATGTGAAAACACAAAGTAGCCATTTTAGCTCTAGTGCGCAGATGTATGAAGCGTTTCCCACCAAGACAACGAACACGTCACGTCACATGGGTATGACCGACGCATGCGCAGTCTAAATTCCCGCGTAGCAGCGGCCATTTTAGATGCAAGCGTATTAATATTAGTAAACACATAAGCAAGCTTCTCTCGGACACCCGGTATGTAGGGGAAAATGAAAGTTTAGTAGGACAAACGTGTTGGTTACTTTATTAATACTGTTACTCGAGGTTCATGAATACAAGCAATTCGCTTTACGTGCGAATCCTTGCTCCATCAGGAGAAATCAGCAGTTGAAGCGAGGCCCGCTCTACATCGCTCAAAACATTCCCATTTACTGTCATAAGACATTCTATATAGCTGTCTGGACGTGGGAATATATCCTCTGAGTAAAGATCTTCATAGAATTATTTAAACACTCTAATGATTTCGGCAGGGATTTCAGCTTGATGCCCCTAATTGTCTATAATAGCATCTCTTTCTCTGCATCCTTATATAGACAATGAAGTCTGTCAAAGTGCATTAATTCCAAATAAAATCAAAATGTTAGCTATTGTCACGGTTTTTCGTATGAACAGGTAACTCATAGTTCGTCCGCAAGTTTCCTCAGTGGTAAAAATGTTTAAAATACAATTTGAAAAACAACTAGTGACTTAATAAGTTAGTCTTTGGTTAAAAAAGCAGTGATTTCTGTCTATTTGAGGGTAATCTTTTGAGGCTGCTAAGATTGTAAGTTCCTCCCTTCTTTGTTTTGGGGTTCTGAATTTATTCTTAGTTGCTTCTCCAAACTCAACAAGAATGTTACCAATTGAGTGATCACTTTCAACTGCTCATTATTCAGTAGGAAGCAGATGGTAATGTCCGTGTCCCCTCCTTAGCCCATAGGAGCCGAAGCAATCTTCTGCGGTCTTCCAGTAGTGTAGGGCATATACAGAGCAAGTGAGTTATTGACTCCTGGAATGGACTGCATAATCGTCATATTTTTGACTCTGGTTTACTCGTCCATGGTGGCGACAGATCTAAGGAAGCAAAAGAGCCCATCCGAAGATGCAGGAATTTCATTTTATAATTGGAGAAGAATGTTTCATTGATATATTTTTGTGGGCCTTTTCTGTCATAGCTGCTAAGGACCAAGTAGGCATGTTCTCTTCTAGCAAAAGCTCTTTGATCAGATTTAAGAGATGTCATTTTTACCTTTCTGTTCAGAGCTGTTTTAAACTGAATGTGTGGTCATTTTAAGTTCCATAGCTCCCTTGAGCAAGTTTTCCCCAATGCTTCGCCGAGGGCGTGCGACCAGGCATTTGAATGAGTTGCACTGTCAGAACACGCAACTTCCAGCCAGATAAGATGTTTCATGATCCTTGCTCAGCAGACCTTGTGTAATGCAGATATTTTATTATGCAGGCTATCTTTATAAGCTGTTGATCCTGTAATGCAAATTCCATCCTAATTTGAACTGGCAAACATTGCCTGGTAATTGAAATAAAGATCTGAACACTGTGCTCTGTGCTCTGTTTAAGAAAGCCCCCAGTTTTCCCGGGTAGGCCTCTGACCTGTATGACAATGTTGGCACTAATTTGGCGGAGACTATTTTCAGCTGTGTCTCAAAAGAGAACTTGCTTGTGCTCTTAAATATTGTTCAGAAAGCACCTTGCAGCGAAGCTAGTTTTGGTGAGTTCAAGTGCAATAAGTGACCTCCTTTGTTGTCTAACCTGCAGCCCAGGTATTTTTATTGGTTTGCGATGGTTGTCAAGATGCCATTGTTATTGTTTTTTCTTTTTCCGATCAAAGATAACAATATTGTTTTTTTCATAGTTGACCTTCATCTCATTTGACAGGCAATGTGTGTCTAAGGCATCTAACAGTCTTTGAAGCCCTACCGGGGTTTGGCTGAGCAGGACGACGCCATCTGCATACAGCCAGTTTAGGAGCATGACTATTAACTTGATTTAATGCAGGACAAATAGCTCATGCACAGATTAAAAAGGGTAGGTGCTAATACTGGTTAATTCTAGCTTTGAGGGCTGCTATATTCTGCTGAGTTTCCCTACAGTCCTGTACCCCCATTACAAATCTAGCCAGCATTGCCTCAAGGAGTGTGAATTTCCCCATATGTTCTGTGGATATGGATGTGCCTCTGCTTTTGCTGATAAAGACTATAGCTGAGTGTTTCACCCCCTGATCCGTGCTTTTAGGGATACCCAAACCATAATACTGGTAGCAGTACCTGTATTTATTGCGAGGAAATCTGTTAACAATTTAAGCATATATTCTGTGTCTAAAATAAGTTTTCTATTGAAAGTCCAATTCCCACATGATTTAACTAGACTAGTGATTGGACATTTGAGCACCAATGGGTTGTGATATGATAGTACCCTAGGATATCTTTAAATTCCCAGCTGTCCAAAAATAATCCAAGTGCACCAATTTACTATAAGGGAAGGAAAAGACTGTATATCCAGGGTCTGGAGCTTTTAACTTATCCCAGACATTGATTAACCCATGGTCTTTGGCTAACCGCTTGACTGCTCCAAACACCAGCGGCTTCCTACCAGTGTTTGATTGATGCCCACCGGCATTCCCACCGACTCCCATATGTAGATTAAGGTCACCACACAGGATAAGGTGTGTTGGCAAGGATGAGAGCTCAAAGTTTAATTGGTCAATAATTGAAGCCTTGTCTAAGTTGGCGCCATATACATAGCATAAGGAAAGCCTTCCCGGTCCCACTTGAAGCTCCAGGATCATCCATTTCCCAAGTTTATCTGCCAAGCTCTGGGTTACTGCACAGCAAGTTTTTTTAGCGACACTAGCTACCCCCTGGACTTAATTCTCTGTGTCATGCAACAAAAGAGTGAGTACCCCACCTCTCTCAGCAGTTTCTTTGTCTCGTGGATACATATAAGGTTGGGCCTCATTGCCCTAAGGCCAGGTGCCACTCTGTCCCTTTTAGACCTATCATTTAAACCACGAGCATTAATCATGCAAATACACATGCTGTTTTGAGACATTCAGTATGCTGATTCTAACCCCAGTATCCAGCACATCAATAATTTCATTTTTAAATCGCATATATTTCCTTGAAAAACTGTACAGCCAACACGCCAAAAGAACACAAAAAAAGAGGACTAAAAAGATGTAGCTTGCCCTGTCTTCTCCAGTTTTCCTGCTGCAAAAAAAGTCTCACACCCGAACCTTCACAAAGCCCGCCCACCTGCCGCATGCCCCCCCCGCCACACGTCCTCCCATTCACTCCCAAAACCCCCACCACCCAATAGGAGCAATTGGACCAAGCATGGTCCGTAGATGGAGATGCGCCCTCCTCCCGTGAACGCTTCTGAAAAATGATTCAATTTTAGAATTTGCTTCTGAGAGATTCCATCCTAATGGTTAAATTCAAGACAATACAAGGAAAAAATACGTCATCAGCAAGTAATCACCCTCAGGCCATCAAACCTTCAAATTCACTCTTTCCATCCACTTTCAAGTTTTGATCGAATGAGAAGCAACACCCATCAATCAGACCATCAAAATCATGCCCAAACTAATATGTCTCTGGGTCCCAGAGCTACCCCAGGATCTCAAGATACTTGTGTGCTTAAATCGCTGAGATAAAGAAATGGATTTTGTCCTGCACAGTGACTTTTAGTCTGTCTGGATTCATCAGAAACATTTGCACCCCCTTGGACTGAAATGGCTGTTTCACCTGCCTCAAATGTCATAGCCTTTCAACCGTAGTGTGGCAGAAATCTGGCCTCACAAAACATGTGCAGCCTTTAGCAGTCCACTTCAAGTCTGAGCGGGCTTTTTTGAAAACTGATCAAGAAGTTTCCCAAAAATACGAGGATAGTCTTTGGCTTCCTCCCATCTTGCACATAGCACTGATGTTGTTTAAAGGGGAACCTATGCGCTCTTTGGATCTCCAGATCCCAGTTCCAATCTACTAGCTCTGCAAAGGCACTCTTAAATAGGCTAACTATAAACTTTTGGGTGTCCCCTCCCTCAATCCCCTCAGCTACAACCAAAACCCTTAGGTTGCTGTGTCTCAATCTATTTTAAAATTTCTTGAGTTTTCACTTAGTGTCAGTCAGTTGCGCTTCATGCGCTGCTCCCACTTTTTTGATTGCAAGCATGTCAGCCTCTAGGGTGGTCACTCTGTTCGCCACCTTGATCATTTTGGCACAGAACTCAGAGCATGCTTTCGCAACCTTTTGTATAGCTCCAAGTTATTTGGTCAATAATTGAAGCCTTGTCTAAGTTGGAGCCATATACATAGCATAAGGAAAGCCTTCCCGGTCCCACTTGAAGCTCCAGGATCATCCATTTCCCCTGTTTATCTACCAAGCTCTGGGTTACTGCACAGCACGTTTTTTTAGCGACACTAGCTACCCTCTGGACTTAATTCTCTGTGTCGTGCAACAAAGGAGTGAGTACCCCACCTCTCTCAGCAGCTTTCTTTGTCTCTTGGATACATATAAGGTTGGGCCTCATTGCACTAAGTCCAGGTGCCACTCTGTCCCTTTTAGACCTATCATTTAAACCACGAGCATTAATCATGCAAATACACATGCTGTTTTGAGACATTCAGGTACTGATTCTAACCCCAGTATCCAGCACATCAATAATTTCATTATCATTTTTAAATTTCATATATTACCTTGAAAAACTGTACAGCCAACAGGCCAAAAGAACACAAAAAAAAGGACTAAAAAGATGTATCTTGCCCTGTCTTCTCCAGTTTTCCTGCTGCAAAAAGTCTCACACCCGAACCTTCACAAAGCCCGCCCACCCGCCGCATGCCCCCCCCTGCCACACATCTTCCCATTCACTCCCAAAAACCCCAATCACCCAATAGGAGCAATTGAACCAAGCAAGGCCTGTAGATGGAGATGCGCCCTCCTCCCGTGAACGCTTCTGAAAAACTATTCAATTTTAGAATTTGCTTCTGAGAGATTCCATCCTAATGGTGAAATTCAAGACAATACAAGGAAAAAATATGTCATCAGCAAGTAATCACCATCAGGCCATCAAACCTTCAAATTCACTCATTCCATCCTCTTTCAAGTTTTGCTCAAATGAGAAGCAACACCCATCAATCAGACCATCAAAATCATGCCCAAACAAATATGTCTCTGGGTCCCAGAGCTACCCCAGGATCTCAAGATACTCGTGTGCTTAAATCTCTGAGATAAAATAATGGATTTTGTCCTTCACAGTGACTTTTAGTCTGTCTGGATTTATCAGAAACACTTGCACCCCCTTGGACTGAAAAGGCTGTATCATCTGCCTCAAATGTCATAGCCTTTCAACCGTAGTGTGGCAGAAATCTGGCCTCACAAAACATGTGCAGCCTTTAGCAGCCCACTTCAAGTCTGAGCAGGCTTTTTTGAAAACTGAGCAAGAAGTTTCCCAAAAATACGAGGATAGTCTTTGGCTTCCTCCCATCTTCCACATAGCACTGATATTGTTTGAACGGGAACCTATGCGCTCTTTGGATCTCCAGATCCCAGTTCCAATCTACTAGCTCTGGAAAGGCACTCTTAAATAGCCTAACTATAAACTTTTGGGTGTCCCCTCCCTCAATCCCCTCAGCTACACCCAAAACCCTTAGGTTGTTGTGTCTCAATCTATTTTCAAATTTCTTGAGTTTTCACTTAGTGTCAGTCAGTTGCGCTTCATGCGCTGCTCCCACTTTTTTGATTGCGAGGATATCAGCCTCTAGGGTGGTCACTCGGTTCTCCACCTTGATCATTTTGACAGAGAACTCAGAGCATGCTTTCGCAACCTTTTGTATAGCTTCCTAATGTTTCCTGTTGGCACTCTGTGCCCAGCGACTGTCTGCTCTAGTCTCCTACTGGTGGGCCATAATTACCTAATATATAGCCTCTAGGGCTGCAGGGTCAGGTTGAACCAGACCCCTTCCTACCTGGGCAATCGAAACATTGGCGTAACGAAACTCGAGAGGGCCTCTCTGCAAAGTACAAGGAGGACCTCCCTTCCTGCTCACTGAGGAGCTCTCAGGCCAGCATACTTTGCCGAGGGGGCTTCCTGGAGCTCGGCCCCCGCACTGCAGGGGCAGCTGGGGCCTTTGTTACGCCGCTGAATTGACATACTTCCTTCCAGCCTTGGTATCACTGAATAGTCCCATTCAAGCCATCCACATCCTACAGCGGGTTCATTTTCATCATAGTTCACCAGGGCTCTTTTCCCCCCAGGTCATCTGAAAGGGCCTCTTCTATGCCACTTAGGTTGCTAGATACACTTGAGGTGCTAGCTCTTGGGCTCCTGCTCACCCCCTAGGGACCCTGAGTCCCCCCATACCAGTCAGACTGATCTGATAATGAAAAGAAGTGTTTCACCATATCAGTCTCTGCACACGTATTAACCGAGGAGCATTTCCTCTTGCTCTGCGACCTTTTCTTGTGCTCTCTGGTTTTCCCAGACAAGGCGTGCCCTGGTGCCAAATTCAGGATTCTTTCCACGGTCAGACCCTCAAGTGTTCCTGGCCTTAGGCTGTTGTCCTTTCTGCTGTGCACCCGGAGTCTGCACCCCCAGTAGGTGTTGCATTTACTGCTTGTGGTGGCACAACTATGAGGCTACTTCACCTCACACTACCTGCTGAACTGACAAATTCGGCCTCTGTTTGAGGTAGCGCGGGGAGACCTGAAAGCTTGCACCAAGGTAATCATGGTTGAAATTGCAGTCTCAGCAATCTCTGCTTCACCATGCATGTTGGAGTTGCCCTAGCCTACCATGATCCATGCCCTATAAGTTATCTCTGGCCAGAGATATAGAGATTGGCTGGTCTGGGAAGGCGCTCTGATCTTGCCGGTTGACACTTGTCCCTGTACCCTGCTTGGTTTCTCCAAAAGGTCAGCTGCTGACATGGTGGAGTCCGAGCCCTGGTAGCAGGTTTTTCCTTCAGTCTTCTCCGTGGCTGCATTTCCACACGCGCCGCATCACAGGAAGAGCTTGCGGGTTGGGGTTTGCAGTCTGGTGCTTCAAAGCCCCTGTAGTTTTAGGGCCCATCCCAGCAGCAGTTAGTGGGGGTGACCTCCGCTCTTTTTCCCGGCTGCTTGGGAGAAGTAACGCAAACGTAAAGTTTGAGCAAACTTCAGGATTTGGAGGCCCCTACTCCAAAGTGTCTGCACCAGTCTGCCAAGGGGCAGCCAGCGTATATCGCATGAAGGGAAGAGGGACAGTGAACACTCAAGTCAAGTCAAGTTAAAATTTGTATAGCGCACTACTCACCCAGAGGGTCTCAAGGCGCTTGAGGGAGGGGGGGAGCTTTACTAAATATCCAAGTTTTTATTTGTTTTCTGAAGGAGAGGTGGTTCTGTGTGAGGCGGAGGTGGGTGGGGAGGGAATTCCAGGTCTTGGCCGCTAAGTAGGAGAAGGATCTTCCTCCCATGGTGGATCTTTGGATGTGTGGAATTGCGGCGAGGGCTTGATTGGACGATCGAAGCTGGCGGGTGGGGGTGTAGAAGGACAGGCGCGAGTTGAGGTATTCGGGTCCTAGGTCGTAGAGGGCTTTGTGTGCGTGGGTGAGGAGGCGGAATGTTATTCTCTTGTTGATGGTGAGCCAGTGGAGATCTTTCAGGTGACCGGAAATGTGAGCTTGACGGGGGATGTCTAGGGTGAGTCTGGCTGAGGCGTTTTGGATGTGTTGGAGTTTTTTCTGTAGTTTGGCTGTGGTGCCGGCGTAAAGGGTGTTTCCGTAGTCCAGTCGGCTTGTGACCAGTGCATGGGTGACCGTCTTTCTTGTTTCGGTGGGGATCCAGCGGAAGATTTTTTTGAGCATATGTAGGATGTTGAAGCATGATGATGAGACGGCGTTGACTTGTCTGGTCATTGATAGGGAGGAGTCCAGGATGAAGCCCAGGTTACATGCGTGGTTCATTGGTATGGGTGCGGTTCCCAGGGCCGGTGGCCACCATGAGTCGTCCCAGGCGGAGGGGGATGATCCTAAGATGAGGACTTCCGTTTTGTCCGAGTTTAGTTTTAAACGGCTGTTCTTCATCCACTCGGCTACTTCTTTCATTCCTTCGTGTAGGTTGGTTTTGGCGGTGTTTGGGTCTTTGGTGAGGGATAGGATCAGCTGAGTGTCGTCTGCGTAGGAGATAATGTTGAGGTTGTGTTGGCGCACAATGGATGCGAGAGGACTCATATATACGTTGAATAGGGTGGGACTGAGTGAAGATCCCTGGGGCACGCCGCAGATGACCTCGGTGGCCTCTGATCTAAAAGGGGGAGGCGGACTCTCTGGGTTCTTCCGGCGAGGAAAGAAATTATCCAGTCCAAGGCTTTTCCTTGTATTCCGACGTTGCTGAGGCGTTGTATAAGGGTGCTATGACAGACTGTGTCGAAGGCTGCGGAGAGGTCAAGTAGGATGAGGGCAGCAGTTTCTCCGTTGTCTAGTAGAGTTCAAATGTCGTCTGTTGCTGCGATGAGGGCGGTCTCGGTGCTGTGTTTGGCTCGGAAGCCGGACTGTGAAGGGTCGAGGGATTTGTTGGATTTGAGGAAGGCGGCGAGTTGACTGTTGACGGCTTTCTCAATGACTTTGGCAGGGAATGGGAGGAACGAGATGGGGCGGTAGTTCTTAGGTTCAGTAGGATCTGCTGTAGGTTTCTTCAGGAGGGCGCTGAGTTCGGCGTGTTTCCAGCTTTCCGGGAAGGTGGCGGAGTTGAGGGAGCAGTTGATGACGTCTCGGAGATGGGGTGCGATAATGGAGTCTGCTTTGTTGAAAATGTGGTGGGGACAAGGGTCGGTTGGTAATCCTGAGTGGATGGTGTTCATTAGGCGGATGGTGTCTTCAGTGGTGATTGGGTTCCAGGCGCAAAGGTTGTTGGAGGGAGGTTTTAGTTCGGAGGTAGATGGGTTGGGCTGGTCTCCAAAGCTGTTATGAATGTCAGCGATTTTGTTATGGAAGAACGAGGCTAGAGAGTCGCAGAGGTCTTGGGAGGGAGTGATGTCGTTGGTGCCGGCGGTGGGTTTGGTAAACTCTTTGACGATGTTGAATAGTTCTTTGCTGTTGTGGGCGTTGTTGTCGAGTCGATCCTTGAATGCTGATTTCTTGGTGGATCGGATCAGTTGGTGGTGTTTGCGGGTGGCGTTCTTGAAGGTGGCCAGGTTGTCAGTGGTTGGATTTTTTCGCCAGGCTTTCTCGAGGGTGCAACAGATCTTCTATGATTTCTTAAGGTCATCATTGAACCAGGGGGCTTTTTTTTCTGCCTTGCTTGATTTGATGGTTTTTCAAGGGTGCTAATTCGTCAGCGCTGTGGGTGATCCATTGTGTGAGGTTGGTGGCAGCTTAGTTTGGGTCCGATGATTTTGCAGGAGGGTTTTGGTGAAGCGATGTGATGAGCTGGTCGGTGGTAATTTTATTCCAGTTTCTTCGGGGAATTGGTTGTGGGTGGTTGTGGGTCGTGGTCTTTTTGTAGTTGAAGTGTACGTAGCTGTGGTCCGTCCAATGGAGAGCTGTGGTGTGATTAAAGGAGATGTGCTTGCTGGAGGTGAAGATTGGGTCGAGTGTGTGTCCGGCACAGTGGGTGGGGGTATCAACTAGTTGTTTGAGCCCGAGATTGGCGAGGTTGTCCAAAAGGGTGGTGGTGTTGTTGTCGTTGTTCTTTTCCAGGTGGAAGTTGAGGTCTCCCAGTAGAATGTAGTTCTCGGAGGGGGGGGCGTGAGGGCTGATGAAGTCTGTGATATCTTCGCTGAATTGTGTACGGGGTCCGGGTGGTCTATAGATGAGGGTGCCTCTGAGTGTGGTCTTAGGGTCGGTGTGAATTTGGAAGTGAAGGTGTTCTGCGGTTGTGAGGTTGTCATCGGAACTGGTCGTGATGCGGATGGTGTTCTTATGAACGATGGCGATTCCTCCTCCTGTTTGTTTGATGCGGTCCTTTCGGATGATTTTTTAGCGGTCCGGGATGGCTATGGCGATGTCGGGCGCTGATGAGGCGTTCATCCAGGTTTCTGTAAGAAAGGCGACGTCCGGCGATGTGGTGTCGAGTAGGTTCCAAAGTTCAATGGCGTGTCTGTGGACCGAGCGGGTGTTAAGCAGGATGCACTTTAGGCAGTTAGAGTCGGAGCTCTGTTTGGAGTTTGTGGATTTGGTGTGGGTCCTGATGCAGTCGAACTTGCAGGAGTGGCAGGTGAAGGGTCCATGGATGTGGCCTGGGGCGGCTTGGTGGCAGTTTGGTAGTCGGCCGGGGTTAAGGGCTGAAAGGGTTGTGGCGTCGTACGTTATGCGGGCGGAGTGGATTTTGCGGGGGCCAGGGGGTCTGGCGCTGGGCGCGGTCCAGGCGCGGACGGGCGTAGACGGGCTTACCTTTGGCGCGCCTTCGGCACGCATGGGGCGCGTCCGCTGCGCGTCAACTGTTCTGAATTATGAGGATAGTGGGGGGGGCGGAGGGAGGGAGGAGCAGCTGGGAGGCGGGAGTGGGGTGGAGAGGCTGGCTACGAGGCACAACAAACAAAATGGCAGTGAAAGCAAAACTGAAACAGGACGAGATTGGGGCACAGAGATGAATGACGCTATGGGCAGTGGCACCGGCACAATCAGGCAATAATTCTTAATTTAAAAGTCAAGCAATGCGAGCGCTCCGACAGTCAGATTGCACAGATAAAAATGCGAGCAGTGAAATAGCTTGCACAAATTAAATGCGAGCAAAGGACACAATAATTCTTTTGCAGCAGTGAGCAATAGCAGGCACAAGATCTTTACAAGTACTGCGAACAAGCGCTACGATACCCAGTCACCAATATTCTTTACAGGCAAGCAGTGTGAGCCAAGTGCTACGATATCCAGGCAGGGAGCGTGGGGAGCGACCGCTTCTCACAGAGTCAGAGAGGTCACCCTGAGCAGGCACGTTACCAAAACGGAGCAAAGCCGGGAGGAGGGCCAAAATTGCCTGTACTCACATGGTCGCCATCTTGCCCGTACCTCATCTAACTTTAGTGAGGAAACTCAAACTCCTTCAAGATATAGGCCATACCAGAAGACTATTTCCTTGCCCTACTATAACGCAGTCCTCAGTTGTATTTTTCTTCCTGCTTTGTACAAAACCCTGTGCAGCCAGGTTCTCAATACCTCCAAACATGCATCTAAATCAGAGGTCTTCAAATATTGGGGCGCACCCTCATGGGGGACCCTGGCCGTGCTCCCAAAGTGGCTCAAATGCCTCAGTAAGAACTTGTTAAGGAAAATGGCCCGGAAGGCGTATATTTGTTTATTTACACAGTTTCCAGGCTCTGTGGGAAAAAGGAGCTTGTATATATATATTGTGCTATGAGGTAGCAGCCTGTAACAGAAAGCACTGTGAATGTCAATATGTAAATAATTATTTAAAAACTGTATTACACCCAGTATTAGATAGTCTGCTGCAGAATGGTCTAGTCAGAGCCACTGGAGTTATGCAGTAGGAGAGAGCCAAATTATGCAGCAGAGTTGATGCAAGAAGAAAACACAAATTATGTGGAATAATGTGGCATATTTTATTATAGTATTACTTTTTTATTGTGTATTTTTGTTTACACATGGTTATACTATTTGGGCAAAGATTTTACCTCATTAGTACCACTATAACAACTAAAAAACGATATAAGCAAATGAGAGTTGACCAGTTAACCTTTGTGGAAAGGGCTTCTACTATGTGGGAACATGTTGCAACATTTTAGTAATATTTGATCCGTTTGAGCTAGAAACATTTTTTTTTAAAATCTGCAGCTCATGCACCAGATGATGGACTATGTGGCAAATGTAAAAAGAACAATTGATGGACAGAATGCTGAACAATGTCATACATGCACCCCTGTAGAGAGATCTGGCTCTAAATCCACAGATTTTTGTGCTCCTTATGACATTCCAGTTTAGACCCAGCCATGTAAATGTAACTGAACAGTCTGCCCGAACTGCCAGGCCAGGTCCTCCCTGGACTGGAAACAAGCATTCTAGGACCGGTTTCAGGGTATCACACCTCATCAGCCAAGCCAACTTGACACCAGTGGCATGGGTAGCATGGTAATCATGTCAGGGAATGCCCGCCCCACTCAGGGTGACAAATGCAAAAAGAACGATTGATGGACATAATGCTGAACAATGGCATGCATTCACCCCAGGACAGAGCTCTGTGCCTAAATCAATCGTTTTGTTTGCTCGCAATGCCATTCCACTTTAGCCATATTTAAAATCAGCTTTGGCCCTGTTCTCCATGAGAACAGTCTAGCCCGAACTGCCAGGACAAGTCCTCCCTGGACTGGAAACAAGTATGCTAGGACCGGTTTTGGGATATCCCCATTCATCAACCAGGATAGCTGAACTCCAGTGGCATGGAGAGCACGGGATGGGACTCACATCTGGGCATACCCGGCCCACTTGGGGTGACAAATGCAAAAAGAATAATTGATGGACAGAATGCTGAACAATGTCATACATTCACCCCAGCACAGAGATCTGCGCCTAAATCCATTGCTTTTTTTGCTCCCCATGCCATTACAGTTTAGACCCACCCATATGCAAATCAGTCCTGACCCTGTTCCCCATGGGAACAGTCCAGCCCGGACTGCCAGGCCAGGTCCTTCCCTGGACTGGATACAAGCATCCTAGGACTGGTTTCATGGTAGCACCCCTCATCAGCCAGGCTAGCTTGACTCCAATGGCATGGAGAGCACTGGAACCACGTCTTGGCTTACTGGTCCCACTCGGGGTGACACATGTGAAAAGAACAATTGACCGACAGAATGCTTAACAATGTCATACATTTACCCCAGTACAGAGATCGAGGCCTAAATCCATGTTTTTCTGTGTTTTTATTGCTCTCCATAACACTCCAGTTTGAACCCAGCCATATGGAAATCAGTCTTGACCCTGTTCCCCGTGGGAACAGCCCAGCCCGAACTGTCAGGTCAGGTCCTCCCTGGACTTGAAACAAGCATCTTAGGACCGGTTTCGGGGTTTTACTCCTAATCAGCCAGGCTAGCTTGACTCCAGTGACAATTGTATGTCTTTTGCTTTCTCGCCCTAAGTGCGCTGTTGTAGTAATTAATCAACATATAACCTTGCTACCCCTTTATATGATGTCAGTTCCATGGTTACAGAATGTAACTGTTTGAACACCACAGTCTGTTGCAGCATTCCCTGGAAGCTGTGGAGAAGGACGGTCAATAAACTTAGTGCTCTTACACTTACCTGGTTCAGT
Organism: Lissotriton helveticus; assembly: GCF_964261635.1. NCBI lineage: Eukaryota > Metazoa > Chordata > Amphibia > Caudata > Salamandridae > Lissotriton > Lissotriton helveticus. Next base: position 1,040,528,819 of record NC_136070.1, read on the forward strand.
GTAATCACTACAAATTTAGCAACGAGTTTGGCCTTTCTACTTCTCCATCCATGCGTGCTGTGCATTATGCTGGAGTTTATGTTTACTCTGCTTGATTCCCTGCTTGCAGACCTGCCTGCTGTTGATCACTGTGCTGTGAGGTTTCGTCATCCTGCCTGCACGACAGCTCATGCATCCTCAACACTGAAGGAACACGGAGGAAGTTTCACACATCTTCACCGGTTGAAAACTACTATTGTTTCCCGGTGAAAAAAGGTCAGTGTTGTCTCTAGCTGCTCATCTGGCTGAAGCCTCTCAAAGTCAGTGCGGCATGTTTGGTGGCCAGCATGCATGTCCATACATCTGTGAACAGCCGCTGTAATCTTCTACTGAAACTGTACGTTGCAGCACCTTATTTTGGGTGTGCATCTGGATGTCTGCTATTGGACCGCTGCAAGACCACAGAGATCTGTTCTGGGCAAGATCAGAGACTCGAATGATGGTGCAGTGGAACGCTGGGATTTAGACGCGAGCTGATCAGCTGATTGAATACAGAATCACGTACCACGTCTTCCCAGTTTGACGTCAGCCCTGAGTGATCCATTGCTAGGCATTGACGGACGCCCTTGTGTGCTGCATATCGACCGACTCAATTTGTGTGCGCTGTTGCTAGGTACCTTTGGACTCTTTTCCCCCCAGCTCAGATGTGCCTCATCAGGCCGTGTATTGAAGATATCCTCATCAGGGTTCTGGCCATGCATGCGCACTGGATTTCATGACGTTTGGCTTCATTGTGCATTCTGTCAGTAAGGACTCCTTGTCAAGTGGCATCGAGACTCATGCTTACTGGATCATCCACTCATCTTTTGTGGCAGCGCACAGTGAACACTGTGTGAATTTTGGTTTGGCTTAAATTTTGTTTCCCTTTTGTCTGACTATTCTGCTCTTCAAGAGCAGTTCTATGCAAGTTGGTTTCTTATTATACTTTGTTCCAGTTGTCTCAAGTATAGCTGCATGGTTTATATTTTTTAAGCTGTATATTTTCAATCTTCTTTGTTTGCAGAAGGACCTCGAGTGACTTGGATCAATTTCAACATTTGTGATCAAGAATCGTTTACTTTTTAGAGATTTAATGCCACAATGTTCAAGCTCCTCCAACCTTTCTACAGCTTCCAAGAGACCCACCTGTGAGGTGGAAAGTATGGTATAGAGCCATCACCAAGTATTTATGAGATATGGTGGGGGGGCTAAGTTTCAGTGCGGAATGCAGGAGGTTTATTCTAGAGCACAATCTAGGATTGGAGGGACAGGCTGTCCTAGAACACTTACCTCCCCTTGAAGTTGTTGAGGGTGAAGAGGCGCTGAATGAGTTTGATCATGCCATGGCAATGTTAGCGAGACAGTGTGATGTTGAAGGCAATTTAGTTGTAGCCAGACACAAGTTCTGTATAAGAGAACATGAGACTGACGAAAGTATTGTGTTGTATGTCGCAGCACTGCGTATTCTGGCATCAGAATGTGAGTTTGAACACTTCACCTCTCAGCTGATTAGGGATCAAGTGGTAGTACATTGCAAAGACAAAAAGTTCAGGAAAAGTTGTAAACCCTGAAAAATCTCTCTTTGCAGGAAACCGTTACTATTGTTAAAAGCATTGAGTTATTTCAGAAAGTGTCCAAAGAGTTTAAACATGACAAAGCTATTGTGGGGGTGGTAAAAGAACGCAGAGATTAGGGATAAAAATAACAGGGTGAGCAGACGGGGCAGTAAATACACAGTTGTCAGGTCTGAGAAAAAGTTGGTTCAGCAAAGAAAGATGTGCACAAAATGTGGGTTCTCCTCATATTACCCTAACACTCGATTTTTTCCTGCGAGGTATGCCGCCTCTAGCAAATGTGGCAAACAGGGGCACTTTGCCAAAGTGTGTGGTTCCCGGTGCAGTGTCAGTACAGTCTATACTGAAAAAGATAAGAGGGATGCATCGGGTGAAGTGGTGAGTTCCCTGAGCGATTTGATTCTTGTGGTCAAAGATGAGTCTGATGATTGTGTGGATCTGGGCTGATTTGGATGTTGATGGAAAGTCCATTCAGTTGTTGGTATATTCTGGTGCACACATGACCATGATCACAGAAGAGTTGTTTGAGCGTAAATGGGTGGACAAACCTCTTAAAGAACCAGACAGCAATCCTGTAGCTTATGAAGGTAGGAGGATCGAGTTAAAGTTTTTTTAAACCAGATTATTCTTCAAGGATAGGTGCATTCAGGGGAAGGTGTACATGGTAAAAAACAGGGCTCAACATATTATGGTGGTATCACCAGGGTCTTTTTGGTATGACCCTCAGACCAGGTGCTGAGAAACAAGTGCCAGTGGTGGATGAATGTAGCCAGGGAGAAGGTCTGTCTGTGTGGGCCAACAAGTGCAGAGGTGTGTTTGCTAGCAACTTGGGGTGCATTCAAACATCTTATCAGGGTGAAGGACCTGGCAGTTCAAGTCAAGCACAAATTGCACAATGTGAAGTTTAGGGTCAGGGATTATCTCTCTGATGAGATCAAGAGGATGTGTGAGTCAGGGGTTATGGAGCCGGCTGTCTCCGTTGGTAGTTGCCCGCAAGAAGAATGGTAGTTTGAGATTGTGCATTGACTTGGGTAGTCTGAACAAGGAAATCTGGATTGACTCACATCCTCTTCCCCGTATCGATGACATTCTCTCGAAGTTTGCTGGTGCTAAGTACTTTTCTAAGACAGATCTATCTGCTGCCTACCATCAGGTGGAGTTGGGCACTGCTTGTAAGCATTTGACTGCTTTTGCGTCTCCGGTGGGGACCTTTCAATTTAAGAGGATGCCATTTGGGCTTGCCTCTGCAGCTTCGGTTTTTCAGCGCATCATGGAAAAAGTGTTGGAGGGGGTTGAGGATACTGTGGTCTCCAATATGACATTCTGGTGGCTGGGAAGTGCAAAGTATCACACAACAAACACCTCACAGAAGTTTTAAACAGACTTCAGGAAAGTGGCATTGTGGCTAACAAGCCAAAATGTGTGTTTGGGGTAGAATCGATTGAGTATTTGGGGCATCGTATATCGGGCGAAGGTATTGAACCGAGAGAAGGTTTGATTGAGTGGAGTAGTGTGGCTCACAGGTTAGAGGCAGCAGACCCGAGAGCAGAAGTCGGCCCGGGACCAGGGTTCAATTCCTGACGCGGCAGGGTCGTGGACCTGGGTCAGCGGACTCGATAATTCTCGCTTCGGTGCTTACTCTAATCAGGGGTTCCACTCGGCAACTCTGGGCATTAGCTTGCCTAATCTCCACAACGGCCCCATCAATTCCGGGGATGCCTCGCTCCACCTTTGGGACTCCCAGCAGGGACCATCCCACAGGGAAAGCCAGGACGGGTTCCCCAGAGTTATACAGCGCCAGGAAACCTACGGACGGGTAGCAGTGCGCTTTACAAGCTCAAATACATTTACATTTACATTGAGGCCAACGAGAATGCCACATTCCCCAAGTCCAAAGATCGGGTCTCCTCATTTTTTAGTACTGCAGAAACTGTCCATTTGAGAGAGTTACTTAAAAGGAAGGCCACTTTCATATGGAATCAGGTTTACCAGAATTAATTTGTTCACATATAAGCAAGAACTAGGGACGTGCACGATTCTCATGCCTTTTGATCCCCACAGCCAGTGTATTGTCTCTGTGGATGCGAGTTTGGATGGTTTGGGGGTATGATCACCCAGGTCAAACACAGCAAGGAACATAATGTAGGGTTTGCCTCTCTGGCACGATGACAGAGTGAGAAGAACTCCTTAGTTATTAAAAGAGAATTATTGGCTGCTGCATGCGCTATTGAAAGGTTTAAGTGCTTTCTGTGGGGAAAGATGTTCAAGTTGTTGACTGACCATAAACCTCTCATTCCCATCCTCCTTAATGGGCCCATTGTTAAGGAGCACACCCCAAGTATCGTGAGATTGAGTTCGAAGTTATCACAATACAATTCTGAAGTGGCATACATTCCTGGTGGAAAAAATACGAGGGCTGATTTTTCCTCAAGGTCACCATTACCATTGGGAAATGGGGAACAGGTTGGGAGTGACGAAGATAAACAGTGTTTGATTGCAGCCATGGATGTCTGCAGTGTGGGTTGTTTCTCTGACTAGGAATGGTTTGATGCCATGTAGTCTGATTGTGTGCCCAAAAAAGTTAAGGAACACATTGTTCAAGGTTGGCCTAAAGAGAAGCACTTAGATGGTGAGCTTCAGCCTTTTGCCAAGATTGCTGTTGAGCTCACGTTGAAAGGTGCCGAGATGATCAAGCAGGGTGATACATTTGTTCCCCTGAGTGTTTCAGGGCACGCATCATTGAATCTGGTCATGAGTGGCATCTTGGACAAATGAGTGTCAAAAGGAGGATTTGTGGAGTTTATTGGTGGCCATTCATTGATCGTCAGGTGGATGACGTTGTCAAGGGGTGTGTGACCTGCTGTACTAGTGACAAAGTCATCAAGATTGTCACTCCCCTGTTTGGGAGGTCGAACTTCCCAATGGTCCATGGATGAAACTGGCTGTTGATTTTGCAGGGCCTTTCAACATTTTGCCTAATAAGTATAAGTTTGCTTTGGTGGTAGCCGACTACTACTGCAAATGGTGGGAAGTCCATTTCATGGTTGATCCCAACACCCAGGAGGTCATCAGATTCTTTCAAAGTCTGTTTGCTAGGGAAGGTTTCCCTAGAGAAATTGTGTCAGACAACAAAGTTTAATTCACATCCAAGGAAATATCTGAATTTCTGACTCAATTGGGATCCTGCATTGCTATGTGGCTTTATATCACCCACAAGCCAATGGTTTTATTGAACGCATTAATCGTATTCTTGTTGAGTGTATGCAGTGGGCAGTATCTAACAGGATGGAGGTTAAGGAAGCATGTTGTGGGCGCATCGCACTATCCCCAATCAAGCAGTGGGTAGAAGTCCGTTGAGTTGCTGAGTGGGAGAGTCACTCCCTTTGACATGCATCCAGCCTGGATGAGGAAATTGGGTTTGCGTCTGAAGGTTGGAACCTGTGAGGATGCTGTGAGTACATCTACTAAACCCACTGATTGGGTGTATGGAAAATGCGCCCAGGATGTTTCTGCATTGAAGTTCAAGGTCTAAGTGGGTGGTTGGGTGAGGATGAAACTACCTCACAGAGTGGCCAAGGGGTTGTCGAAGTTGAGTCATCCCATTAACGTTGACGCAATGTCACGCTTTGCTGTGAAAGTCAATGGGAAGAGCTGGTGATACTTCTCTAGTATTTACAAGATTCCAAGACACGTGGTTCTGCAATTGGGAATATATCTCTTCACATCGCGGATTTTACTCCACGATGCAAACACAACACAGTCATTACAACGACCGCGTTGTCACAACGTACTACCATTACAACGCAAGTTGTTACAGCGACTTGCGCTAGATGTCGCGCTGGACTTAGGAATAGTATGATTTACTATTCCAACTCCAGTGTGTGCAACACTAGGGAAAGTGTTGGAATAGTAAACCATCCTATTCCTTATCCTAGAGTGCCATCTAGCGCAAGTCGTATTAACGACTTGCGTGGTAATGGCACTGCGTTGTAACAACGCTGTCATTGTAACAACCGCATTGTGTTTGCACGCGATGTAAAACCCACGTTGTAAACATTGTTTCCCTGAAATTGGGTCTCAAGAGTGGTTCTGAGTCAGCTGGGTCAGAACCTTTTCAGAGGGTGCGTGTTGATCCAAAGGCTGTGAGCGATGGTATTCAGCCTTTGCATCAGCAGTCTCCCCGATTTTTCAACCTACGCAGGGATGGTAGGAAAAGTGTTACACCTAAACGTTTGGATTTGGAAAACGTTTGTGTGTGCATTATTTGTATCTGCAATTCTTATATGCTGTATTTTCTTTTATGCTTCTCCTTCTGTTTCTCTCTCTTTTTCCTTGTTTCTTTCTTGTGTTATTATTTTCTTTTGTTCTCTTATGGAAAGAAAGTAGATGTAGTAATTAATCAGCATATCACCTTGCTACCCGATTGTATGATGCCAGTTCCATGGTTACAGAATGTTACTGTTTGAACACCAGGGACTGTTACTTCATTCCCTGGAAGCGGAATCTGTGGAGAAGAATGGTCAATAAACTTAGTGCTCTTACACTTACCTGTCTCAGTGTAATCACTACAGCCGGGTATGCCCAGACCTGGGTCTCGGGCTCACTGTGCCACTGGATTCTAGCTAGCCTCACTGATGAGGAGTACTACCCGAAACCTGTCCCGGGATGCTTGTTTCTGGTCCAGAGAGGATCTGGCTTGGCAGTTCGGGCTGGACTGTTCCCAAGAGGAACAGGGTCAAGACTAATTTGCATGTGGCTGAATCTAAACTGGGGTGGCATGGTAAGCAAAAGAACGATGGATTTAACCCAAATCTGTTGACTGGGGGTGAATGTTTGATTTACTCTGCATGCCGTCCATCAATTGTGTGTCTTTTGCTTTCTTGCCCTAAGGGCACCGGTTATGCCCAGATGTGGGTCCAGGGCTCACTGTGACACTGGATTCAAGCTCGCCTGGCTCATAAGGGGTAATACCCAGAAAACGGTCCCAGGATGCATGTTTCTGGTCCAAGGAGGACCTGCCTTTGCTATACGGGCAGGACTTTTCCCATGAAGAACAGGGTCAAGACTGATTTGCATATGGCTGGGTCTAAACTGGGGTGGCATGGTGAGCAAAAGAACGATGGTTTTAACCCATATCTGTTGACTGTGGTTGAATGTTTGATTTGCTCTGAATTCAGTCCATAAATTGTGTGTCATTTGCTATGTGGCAAATGTGGCAGATCCATAATAATGTAAACAAAATCTACAAAATCACATAATTCCAGTCCTGTTGGATTTAGTGTTTAAGATAAAAGAAGTGCTTTCAAAGCATATATTTAGTATAAGATAATCATACGGTACCCAGTACAAGCATTTTTATAGGTATCCATGAAAAGTACACTTTCCAGAACTCAACACCCTTATCTCATCATGAAACTTCCAGTGACTCCATCAATTAAGGCTTACACTGGGTCCCAAGCAGCCCTTACATTTAGTGACTAACTAATTGCACACATTTACATTTCTTCCAGGTACCAGGCGCCTTGGTGAGAAGGCCTATTTCTTCTTTACCTCTCTGTCCTGTCCTCTTCTTCACAACACATGAGAGCCCCAACCCCTTCCCTTTCACTTTTACCTAGAGGCACAGCAAGGTCCACACTAACCATTCAGGGATGGGTGTTTCTCTTTTGTTTAACACAAAGTATGGGAACTGGTTCTGTGAAATGAAAAAATACATAGGCACATTGGTCGCCACAAATCCTGCCCACTATGACATGCAGATGTCCTTTCAACTAAGTTGAAGGGCTGCCAACAGGATCGCATCAGAAGCAGAGCCCTGATCACCTAGACCCCTGGGGCTTCAGAGTTATGGCCAAGAAGAAAGAAAAAGAGAGAGATCCATGGATAACATCAAATAAATTGGAGGGATGCTATCTTGCGGCTAATTTTTCCATTTACAAATGGACAGACATATGTACAACATATGGGGGCTGCTTTTTTATGAAAGGTGCAGCACTACTATTAATATAGCGGTGCAGTGGCACTGGGAGCAAGAGTGTGAGGGGGCTACTGCACCCAAATTATGACTGTCTTACGAGCTAAAAGGAGTGTGGAGGCCCATTTTCGTTGCTGGTATTAGGGCCCAGGTCATCCTTGTTGCACATAGAAAAGACCACCAGGGAAAGGGGGGGTGTGACTTTGTGCCCTTTTAAAAAAAATATTTTTTTATTAAGAATTGATACGAACGTCATCAGATTTACAAAACAGTGAGACCAATAAACACTTTACATTACAATGTAGCATTTTACATCGCCACATTCTGCCTTATACAATGTGGCATGAGTTTTATGCAGTTGAAATCAACATACAGTTCATGATTCAGTTACTATTGTCCATTGATAGATCATCGGTCGGTAATGCACATATATTACCCCTAAAGACATTCCACTTTCCCCACACCCGTTCCCACTTCTTGGGGCATCCTCTGGGTATGTATACTGCTCTTTCAGCCACCATCGCCACATCCATATCTTTACTCCAATCTCTTACCGTGGGGGTAGCACGCGCTCCTAGTGTTTTGCAATATTCCTTTTAGCTATGGTAATACCTAGTGTCACCCATATTTGTGCTGCATTATTAAGATCTGTGGCTTCCCAGATATTCAGAAGACACCGCCGGGGTTCTGGAGGAATTGGGGCCCCACTGACATTCAATATAGTAGACATCACTGCCTCCCAGTAAATTACAATTTCGGGACAGTCCCACAATGTATGGTAGAATGTACCTGGTGCCCCACACTGTCGTTAGCAGAGCTAATTATCTGACCATCCCATTTTATATAACGTCACCCTGGTGTAGTAGATTCTGTGTAGCACTTGAGTTGAACTAAGTGAAGTTTTGATGAGATTGCCACCTCTCTCAGGGATGCTAGTGCCTTCTGCCAGTCTGCCTCATCCATGTCACCCACCTCTTCCTGCCATCTCTCCCGTAGGGAAAGTGTGGGGTTGGAGTGATTAATAATAAGCTTCCGATATGTGAGGGATGTGGCTTTTTTATGCATGTGTTCAGTCAATAGTCTGTCCTCCAAGGGGGAAGCCTCCGGAAGGACAGTGTCAGATGGAATAGCTGCCTCTAGTGCGTGCCGAATCTAGTGATAGCGGAACAGTTCAGTAGGTGGCATTTCGTACTGGTCTCGTATTTGTGTAAATGGAATTACCTTTCCCTTGGCCCAGAGATCGCCTACATGCGATATTCCTATGTCATCCCAGTGGGCGAATCCTTTACTATTTAGTTGTGTACCTAGCATGGCAGTGTCACAAATGGATGTGGCTTGTGTGATCTTTTTATTCCAACCGAGCTTTCTGTGTACCGTGTGCCAGAGATGGACTGTATGTTTAGTCGGCCCCATCAAGGCCCTCTATCGGTTAGTGTTATATAATGCTTGGTTAAGTCCTTCTACCCCTAGCGTGAGTCTGTCTAGATGATAGGCCGGATCAATGTGTGGTGCATGTATCCTCTGGTTTATTACGGTCAGCTGGGATGCCCAGTAGTACATTTATATGTTGGGTAATGCTATGCCCCCGTCATACCATGAGGGAAATAGTTACGACATCGCTATTCGGGCCCGTTCCCATTCAATAAAAGTTTGGTCACCTCCGACTAGATCGCCCGGAAATAGGCTGCAGGGACCAAGAAGGGGATGTTCTGTAGGGCGTATAAAAAGGGGGGGAGTGCCATCATTTTGAAGAGTGCTGCCCGTCCTAAGAGTGTCAGAAGCAGGGCCTGCCAGTGTATGGTGTCTCTATGCAATCTGTTTAGGGGTTCTAGTGGATTTAGTGTCATGAAATCCTCCAAATTGGTTGTGATATGGATCCCCAAGTATTTGAAGTTGTTCTTTGCTATTTCCACCGCATGCCATGTTAGACATACAGGGCCAGATGTAGGTCGCCAATTACCGGTCGGTAACGGCCGATTTCGGCCGTTACCGACCGGTAATTGGTTTTCGAGATGTAGGGGGCCATTTTTACAGATTCGGTAAATTTACCGAATCGGTAAATTTAGCGAATCTGTAAAATACCGAATCGGTATTTTTTACCGATTCGGTAACGGGCAGATGTAGGTGGGACTCTTCAGAGTCCCTATGGCCTTACAGAATCGGTATTTTACCACCCAATCTAATTGGGTGGTAAAATACCGATTCCAGGTGTGCATGCACATGTGTGCATGCACACCTAGCCATGTGACAGACAGACATGCCCTTAGGGCATGTCTGTGTGCCACATGGCAAACATGCCTGTCTTTGGGGTGCTAGATGGTGTCAAAGTGACACCCCCTGCACCCTTGCTAAAATCGGTATTTACCGAATCTGTAATTACAGATTCGGTATTGCCCATTGATTCCTATGGGCTTCAATGCCCATAGGAATCAATGGGCATTACCGAATAGGTATTTACAGAATCGGTAAATACTGAATCTTAACGATTCGGTATTTACCGAATCAGAAATACCTACATCTCCCCCCGTCTATTTTACCACAATATCACGGTTTCTTCCTGTATCATGTGTTTACGGCCTAGTACACTCTGGAGTCTCCTCAAGTTCAGGGCTGCGTTCCTGCCAGGCATGAATCCTGTCTGGTCAGGCTGAATCAAAGTCTCGAGGTGGGGTGTAAGTATATTTGCTAAAACGTTGGCCAAGATCTTGGCTTCTGCGTTTATCAGGGAGATGGGTCTATAGGAAGTACAGTCTCGGGCTGGCTTCCCGGGTTTGTGTATGGCCACAATCGTTGCAGTTCCCTGATCTTTAGGCAGCTCACCCGTGTCCAAGCTGGTGTTGTACATATTCAATAAGTAGGGGGTGAGAGTGGTGGCGCCTTTCTTAAATAGTTCAATAGGAAAGCCATTTGGTCACAGGGCCTTTCCTGCCTGCATGCTCCCTATTGCTAACGTTAATTCCTCAATAGTGAGCTCAGACTCTAATAGTTCGGAATCGTTTTTCGCCAGCGTAGGGAGACGGATGTCTTTAAGGAATAAATCTGCCTCTTCCTGGTCTATCGAAACTGCTGGGGAGTATACCTCTGAGTAGTGGCACGCTAGTGTATCCACTATAACCTGGGGATCCATTACTACTACTCCCGGCGCGGTCCGGAGCTCTGCTATCGAGCGGCTTGCGTGTTCCCATTTGTCTAGCCGAGCCAATAGCTGGCCGGCTTTATCTCCTTCTTCATATATGGTATGGCGCTTGGTTGTCAGTCGGGTTTTAGCATCTCCCCACAAAATACTCATTATATTCCTGTCTTTTGAGCTGGAGTAGATTTGTGTTAATGTCGAAGCTGTTGTAGGAGTGTTGTGCTTCTAGTGTTTGTAACTCGTGTTCGAGTGTGGCGACTGTGTGTGCCTTCTCCCTTTTGTAGTCCACAATTAAGGAGATAGCTTTCCCCCGTAGGGCCGCTTTGTATTCTTCTCAGAGAGTAAGGGGCAATGGTCCCGACAACACATTTTTGTCAAAATAGTGTTTTGTGGCTGTGAACAAACCTTTCCAAATTTTAGGATTTTTGATGTAGTCTGGGTAAATCAGGAATATTCGGCGGTGTGTGGAAGTGTTCCGCGTGAATTTGGCTGATATGAGGGAGTGATCTGATATTCCTCGCAGTAAGTGTGTTATTTCCACAAAGCTTCCTTCTTTATCAGCTGATGACAAGACATGATCTAGTCTAGAAAGGCTATTATGGGCTCCGGAATGACATGTGAATTGGCGTGCGTGTGGGAAGTGAGACAGCCAGATGTCCACTAAGCCTATTGTCTCAAGGAAATCAGTGAGAATGGAATGGGAACGGTGTTGTGGGTGCGGGGGCGCATGGTCAAGATCATCATTAAGGGTCTCGTTAAAGTCACATCCCAGTATTAGCTCTCCCTCTGGGAGACAGAGCAGAAAGGCGCCAAGCGCCAGGAGTGCTACCGAGTGGAGTGCGGGGAGATATAGGCTGCAACTATGTTGAGTGAACGCCCCTCCTTTGACATGCAGCAGCAGTGAAGCAGCCTTGGTCATCGGTGTATGTGTTTATGATCATGAGGGGGGACTGCTTCCTGATCAAAATCCCAATTCCCCAGGAGCCCGTGGAGAATTCAGAATGCACTATTAATTTGAAACCCCATCTGTCGAGGGCCTTACAGGTGGTGCCTACAAGGTGGGTTTCCTGCTGGAATACCGCCGTAGGTTCTCTACGTTTAAGAAGTTGGAGCACTAAGCCTCCCTTTACTTCATCTCTGAGGCCATTCACGTTCCAGGAGATGAATGGCAGGCTCTGGACTTGTGTGGTCTGGGGAATAATCGCGTTAGGTTACGTGGTTACATGTGACATTAGAACTGTTGACGTCAAAGCATTGTACCTGACAAATAAAGTGCGGCCTCATACGGAGATTGAATTGTTGTACCATGAACCTGAACGTTAAACAAAGAAGAAAATACAAACGAAAACTAGGAGCAAAAAACAATTGCCCCACCCCCCTCCCTGCCTCCCTGCATGGGGGTTTAAAAACTACCCGCCTCCCTAACCTTGCAGAGTGCCTAGCACTCATTGTTCAATACCTTTGCGGGCTTTGTGCCCCTTTTCATAACACAAAGGAGCAGACCGACTACCCTGAGGCTCAGGCCTAAGAGTAATAGGTCTGTGTAGTGAACAAAGGATGAATCCTGTTTTGTAGAGCAGTAGGTACAATTGGTTTTGCAGGTGCAATGGTACTAAGGCAAAGTGTCGTAATGGGCCAACTAAACCCCAATTATGGTGGTTGTTTAACTATTCTTCCTTGTTTGCATTTGGCCCCAGGGCATCCTTGCTGTTTTTTGGCCTCATGCCAATGGTTCAATAGGCCTGGGGCCTTGCTAGTATTAGAGCTGAGGAAACCGCTGCTGCAAAGTGGAGGCAACACGTGGGGTGGATCACTTTTTTCTGAAAGGGGCAGAGAGTCCGTTTTAGGACCGGAGTGATGGCCAGTCATGGTGGTAAAGGCAGAGAGGTGGCCTGCTACTCAGGTCTGCAGCTATCATTGGTGCAGCAGGTACAGCTGTATTGGGGCACAGGAGTGTGAGGGGCTCACAACAGCCTAATTATGTGGGGTAGAGTTTTTGGTCACTTTTTGTTTTTGTGTGACATATTTGCTATTTTATACTGCTCACATTTAGTGCGGAATTTGAGCTACAGAAAAGCACCCCTAAAATTATGTCATACTCCCAGACCCCTGCACTCAACATTATCACTTCTACTCCCCCTAATCTTGCCATAAGGTTTTTGCAGTGGGCTAGACTTCATAACATTTTTTATTAGGTGGGCTCCGAGCAAAAATGTTTGAAGAATTCTGATCTATGTAGGAGTTTGATTTCAGAAGAATTCTTACTGCTGCTTTACGTTGCTTTCTGCCTTACTGTGCTAAGACACTTTGATACTGTTTGTCAAAATGAGATGCATCTTCCACACACCTCCCTAGTTTTTACCACAGCCCAAACTACACCAGGCCCCACACCTGGCTCCAGCATCCACGATGTCTTCTACTTATATATGCTGGGCACAGATTTAAAATACAGCATCGAAAACTTACCAGGTAGGCAAGCCAGTACGGTATTGCTGCCTTTCTTGTGATGTTTGTCACTGCTAATCAGCATGTGCTGAGTACCCCTGCCTTATGTGTAGCTCTAGCTAGGGTTCTCTAATTTTGTGCCAATTGCCCAAACCAGCGACCCCAGACTTTTCCATGCTCAAGGATGGACTGAAGCCTTATGGAACTCCTAACATGGCCCCTCCAGCTTGACCATAGCTTAGAGCAGAGCAGTGCCCATATCAACAAGATTTCCATTCGATGTCCAAGGTTCCACAGCTGCCAACCTCGTCAATTCCAGTTTCAAGGGCCACAGGCTAGACAGGTACTACTGTACCCCATCCATGGGAGTCGGGGTCATTTGCCCCGGGTGTCCTCAAGCTCAGCACTCAGTCAACCAACAGATATAATTATGTTATTGTCCAACCCAGTGCTTATCTTTTTGAAAAAGGAAATTACTTTTAATCATACAGTTGTACTAAATGCTACCCAATGCAATTTATACATGTTAGTGCCCTTGGGTACAATTAGTCCAGATGGTGCTGCACTCTGTCCGATCGTTTTCTACTAATACTTTCCTGGGTGCCCTATCCACTGGTTTCCACCTCTCTGGCAAATCAGCATATGAAGTGAAGGTGCAGCCATTCCTTGCTCACAGTCAAATGTTCACACAGTGTTTAATGTTACATCATCGATTTCCCCATCCAGGCTCAGGCTACCTTCTTTCACGCCTACAGCAAGGGGTGTGGTGAGCAACAAGTTTGCTAGGCTGCACGAGGAAGCTGGATGCATGCCACATCTGCCTGGGCACTCACCCAATCTTAGTCCTTCGAAGTCTGCAGCACAAGCACAGGTCTTCGCAGCTTTCGATGGATCCTGTCATGTGAATCCGCCTGGCGCGAGGACTGTCCCAGCCCGAATCTGGCCAATGGCAGTCACAGCAGTTATGGTCCTATTTGGACCAGAAGTAGGTGAGGCCCCACTGGGCCTACGATGATCACAGTAGTTGCATCAATGATTGGGATTATGATGATCATGCAGTTGCAGCTTCAACTGGGCTTACAGTGATTAATGCAGTACCTTTTCTCGCCAAGAACATGATTGAGAAACCGGAGGAAACTAGACAGGCGGAACGCCCTCAGCTCACGCTTGTGCAATCAGCTGTCTCTGGATTCCCCACAGCCCCTAGGGTCATGCAGGGCCTCTTTCTTTTCCTGGACAGTAGAGGCTTAACAATAGCCCCACAATTCAGGGGGGTGCTGCGCTCCAGGGGGCCCACTGGCACTGTGCACAGGTGGGCTGAGAGCTCCTGACTGGGTTTGGAGCAAGGGGGCACCCTCATGCACTTTGCAGTGGGGCCAATGCAAAAAGGAAGGGCCCCTCTAAAGGTACAGTACAAGGTCAGGGAGAAGAGGGGAAAATATCAAACCAGAAAGATAATCTCCCTCATGACCAAAGTTATTTTTACATCGGAGTTAATCCAAATGACCACTGTGAGCGCCCAAGCCAATGTGTGAACCCACTCAGAGTACATTATTACAACAAACCTGAAAAGTATACACATTTTATTTTCATTTCATTTTATCAAATATTTTTTCATAGCTATACAAATCTATAAATAGTTTTTTATAAATAACATTTTTCAGCATAGTTAGTTCGCAGATCAGCACAAATGAGAAAAAACAATGCATTAAATCAAATCATAAGGACCCAGGAAGAGACAAACAGCAGCATCGCAACAACCCATTCAAACCAAACTCACACATATCCAGACACACCTTCACATTTATAACATATCTGGGGGACACAATTACAGAGTGACAAAGTACTTGGGATGACCGAAGACAAAAACTGCACAAAGGCAGGATGGTCTCAAGGCAGTGGTCGACGCGTTTCGATGGCTGCAAGCAGATAGGATGCCACCTTCATCAGGACCTGCCAGATATAATGACCCAAAAAGGCCACTCCACGCGGGAAGGGTAAAATTGCACACCTAAAAGGTCAAACAACAATGAGACCAGGGAACCCACAGGATATAAGATAAGACAACAACACAAGAACAATGAAAACAATTGGAAGAACAATTGATTTGCATATGGCTGTGGACAGGGCTTTAAGTGGGATGAAAAAACTGTGGCTAATGTAATTAAGGGCGTGGCTTAAAACACCCTAAGCTAAAAATCTGTGCTTAACATAGTGTGCCACCCGACTTCTATTTGCTGATTCTGTCATTACATCCAGATATATGATACAACAACATTATACCTACAAGTCAGGACTATTGGCTTTGTCAATGGTTGTTAGTTGCATAAGATAAATTAGGCAGCAACGATGGCTAGTATATAATATTGAAAAAGTTTCCACTTAAAGCCCTGGTGACACCACCACAATGTTGCTGCTCCTGAGTTTCAAAAGAGAAGTGGCAATTTGCAGTGTGCGCTATTCAATAGGGCCCCTCGCTCGCAACAGCGCTCGGAGTCTTATGTTTAAAAAGCAGACACATGGAAGATGTAAGAAGCTAGGATTTCCCTTCCTCTATACCTGGCATGACGTCATGCCGTAACTTCTCCACTAGTGAGAAGTGAGCAGTGTGAGCAGTGTACATCGATGTGCCTGCTGTCACTGCAGTCCGGAAAACAACGAACCGCTTGTGCCAGGGCACAAAACAGAACCCGATAGAGACCCGTTTCGAGGCCCCCTTTATAAAACTGCCGGTGCTCAGACCCGGTGAGACCTGGCCCACTTAAAGCCCTGGCTGTGGCTGAACTGGGGTGGCGAAGTGAGCTAAAGAACGATGATGGATTTAACCCAGATCTGTGACTGGGGGTGAGTGTGTGAAAGGTTTCATCGCTCCGTCCATCATCTCCTTGTCTTTGCACTCCTCTTGCCAGGGACAAAGGGAAGGCTGGTGCTGCCTCTGCCAGTGCTTGGTCCATGGAAGGGGAAATCAGTAAGTCAGCCAGTAGGTAACTCTTTATTCCTCATGGTACAAGGGAAAACAAGTATAAGTATTTTTAAAGAGAAAGAGAGACTGTGGAACAAACATTGGCGGCTGCTGACAGCCGTGCCTCAAAAGTCAAAAGAAAGGTCTTAAGAAAGCGCCATCGCTTCTCTGGGATATAACTGAAAAGTGGCGCTATTGCATTAATAAACTAAGCCTCGCTGTCTCCACGCCTTATCGGATTGTATTCTGCAGCTGATTTGAAAGAAACCAGGTTCAGATTCATAGCATTAAAAAAAATCACATTTGACAGTACTAAATACCTAGCTGAAACACATTTTTGCATCACAATATTTTGTAGTACAAGAATAATCTACAATTTTTAAATCCAAAGAAGATTCTATTTGCAATGGAATCTATCAAAGAGTTGTTTTATTTCAACACACGGGAGGCATCCGCTGTACATTTTATTCATTGAAGCCACAGCCTGACAGACACTGCCACCTAGTGGACTGGACGCCCAATACTGACAGAATTTAAGGTCGATAAGGGTAGCTGTAGGTTTTGGGCGAACTCTTCCAATCAAGGTCCAAAACAAACAAAAAAGACTTTTGCTCAGATGACTTCAGAGATTAATTCATGTGTTAAGTTTTACCCTTTTTTAACTTCCCCATTAGTTCTTGTTTTTGAATTTTAACGTTACTTGTTATGTGAATATTGGCTAAACTTATTTTTCTTATTGTAAGGATTTTTATTAATTCAACAATAAAAATATATTGTATTGTAATTTATGTGGGTTACCCCCTGCAACCGATGCTTGAAGAAAGTGTCATTTACATTTTGTATCAGGCAGAGGAGTAGGCCTGCCTCACCATAAGCTATTGGCTATTGAGTTTTTGTGCATAAAGAGTGCTTTCAGTTGCTGTGCACGTGCTGCACTGCAGGCCTATTTGTGCTCCTGAAAGTGTCTCCACACTTTCTGCCAAATTTGGTGTAATTCTGTCCAGCGGTTTGGGCTGTAGTCATGTCTAAAATCCCTATAGGATATTGCATGAGAAAATGAGTTTTGGGAGTCCTCCTTTTCTCTGCTCCTACTTGACAGATCAACCCAAAACTTTCAAGACAGCAGCTGAAGTGAGTGGCAAACTAGTTTCGATAATTTTGTGAAGATTTGTCAAATGGTGCCAAAGTTATTAGCGAAAGAAAAATGCTTTGTATATGGGAACTATGTCCCAACTATAACTACCTACTGGTGACCAGACTTTACATAGGAAGAGCATTTTTTGTTTGGCTAATAACTTTGGCATCGTTTGGTGAAGCTTCACAAAATGTTCCAAAAAACTTCATCCACCTCAGAACCCCTTCCTGGATAGTTTCATGGAGATCTATCAAGCAGGGGCCAAAAAAATGGGGCATCCCAAAATGCAATGTCCCCAGGCAGGTTCTCTAGGGAATTTTTGACAGCTCAACAGCCAAACCAGCCGAACGGAATTACACCAGATGTGGGAGAATGCTAGGTGGTTGCCCAGAAATCATACTTTTTATGATTTGCTTGTAAATCCATTCAGTTATTTGGAGAAATTAAGATTACAAATGTATAGATATACTGACAATTGGGCTGAAATTCAAATAATCAACCCTTCTGATTGACTTAGTGGGGTTTTTGGAGGGATCACTCTGGTTGGTTGGCCATAACATGAACAGAAATATTGTGGCAGCCATGCCAGGACTTGGAGACTTGGTCCCCTGCCCTGAAAATGTTTTTAAAAAGCCCCTATATTAGATTGGGGTAGGGGGTACCCTGACCCCCCAGTCCCTTATGGAGGAGAGGGCGTACCCAGAGGGATTCCCTTGGGGGCTCACCACGATTCCACTGGACTTCTACAAGAGTGCCAAGAGAGTCCTGAGTGAGTCCTGAGCGAGTCCTTAGAGAGCCTGGGAGGACCTGTAAAATTAATTACAAAAGAAATGTGGAGGGGTTGTCCATGAGGGTTTCGCTGCCCATGGTGGGGTTGGGCACAGCATTAACCACCTGCCGAGGGCACGGTAGTGGGGGTGGTGGGAGACTGGATTTTGTAATAAGATTTTACTTTACTTTAAACAAAAACTGAAAAAATGGACACACAAAAATGAGAAAGTGACATTACAGTTCGGTGAAAATGTCAGTTCAAACAACATTTAATTTTTTTTTTTAAACGGAAATTCATAAGGTCTAGTTTATTGTGTCTCCTATTCAGCCTTCATGCAACCCCTTTCCAACTTCTTTCAAGAAAGCAAACATTACCTCCATTTAATGCATGGAATGCAGAGGTGTAGTAGTTTTCTTTTGTCTTCCTGAGCAGAAATGTCCTGGTCAGACCAGATTTATAAGCCCCCATACATGAATGATTGATGTTGGTTGGGCTGCAGAAGCCAGCATGAACTGGCAGTATGCTCTGGATTCTATGCCTTCATAATCTGACTCATAGGGGTCAAAGACCAATAATCCACAGGTATCTCAGGTATCCATAGAATTATTTTCATGGGTTAAGTGCTTCCCCACCGCAGGCAGGATCATCCTGGGGATTACTTTGATGGCGGACACCTGTTCATGCTGCCTGCCCCCACTCTCAAGGCCATTCTGCCTAGGCATTGCCTGCTGGTGCAGGGAGCTATTGCTGACCCTGCTATATATAGGCGGCCAATGGATCCAAGATGAAAAATAATCCACACATTTGTTAGCTTGAAGGATGGAATCACGCCCACAAAATTGGAATCCTTGGGATTCCCATTCCAGTACTCCACTATACCAGAGCGGGAATTCCTAGGATTCCATTCAGAGGCGTTTTAAGGCTTGGGCAAAGTGGGCTCTGGCCCAGGGCCCCAACCTGTCAGGGTGCCCCCTAATAGAGCCAGCTCTATTCTTCAGAGAGTCTTGCCTTGATGACCTTTAATAATTCTTAAATATATGAATTGGAATATTATTTTCTTGAAACATTCCTAAATTATTTTTCCTATAGATCAAAACAGGACCTCACATATGAGAAATGAGAGGTTGTCACAGCGATTATTTGCAGTAATATTAATGAGCTGCTGCTGTGCTACAATATTGAAAAAAACACATCACTATCCCTGAATATTAGATGTAAATACATTTAGTATATGGACGAGTATATCTGTGTGACTTGGCCAAAGAGGGCGTGAAAGAGCTGAAATTGGATCATAAATTGAGATCTGTTCTGAACAGGGGCCCCCAAAATACGTTATGCCCAGGGCCCCAAAAATCCTTAAAATGCACCTGATTCCATTTAAGTGGTATGAAGAGTAATCCTAGGGATTACATTGATGGGGGTCACCAGGCCCTGCAGGCAGTGCTGGAAGTCGGGCAGTGCAACCAGTGCCACAACACTGGGCTCCAAGCTCAGGGGACATGGGAGCACATTTTGCCAGACCTCACAGCTTCCTGCTAAATTGCCAGTGATGAGAGCATGACCACTCAGGACCCGTCTCATCTGATCTGTGCAGTATATCTCAGTAATTTGCTGGATAATGTTGCACAGAAAAAAAAAATCTTATTTTTAATTTGGTTTGCCCTTCATGCTTGAACACTTTACTAACTTGTGAGAAGCGGTTAAAGTGCATACAAAAAGTATGGGAACTGTGATTTTGAGTACAAAAGAGAATAGGGCAGTGAGTCACACATGTAACTAAAATGAACAAAATATTCTGTAACTATTTTATCAGTTTTTCACCTACAGGTAACTGCATTCAGTATGTAATGCACTTCCCTTAAATGGACAATAAATGCAAGTTATACTTGTCTGTGGGAAATGCATTGTTCTTATAGGAGATCTTAGCTTTAGATGTCTAAGTGTGCATCCGGAGGGTTAGTCGTTTTAATCTTAGTTGGTTCAAAGGGGTATAGTGATGTGTATTTGTAGTGTTGTGAGAGGGTCAGCCTGTGATAGAAAGCACTGTGTATATGTAAATCATAAGCTTAAACAATGCATGACACACACTAGAAGAAATGCTGCACCAAGTCTATGATATGCTGCTGCCCCTCCACCCCCCACCCCCCTCCGTGAAGCCCGTGGCCCCGGCTCACTTAAATTAACCCCTTGGCCGCAGCGGAAATTCCCCGCAGCGCTAGGGGGGCCACGCGGCGCCGCCATGCTCGTGACGGAACCACTCCGTCACGAGCCGCGGTGGCGCTGTGCTTGTGACGGAATGGTTCCGTCACGGCTCCGCCCGCCTAATAGAACCCTCAGCGCAGGCGCGAAATCAGCGCCGCGCCTGCGCGGCGGCCGGGCTGTGACGGAACCATTTCGTCACCAGCACAGCACCACCGTGGCTCGTGACGGAATGGTTCCGTCACGAGCATGCAAGGGGTTAAACGCATTAATTTGGATGATTCATTGTCACTGTGTGTGTGATGTAAGTTGCTTTGATACCCTACATTGGTATAAATTGCCAGGGCTGACCCCCCACCACCCCGCCTACATTTACTACTAAAATGCAGGTGTAGGTGTGCGAACATCTCTGCAGTAGCCGAAAATAATATCTAGGAGAGACAGAAGTGGAGACATCCATGTGTAAGTTTTTGCATAGCATTTTGTAGTACATAATTAGTATTTATTGAAGTACTAAACGTGCCACCAAATGTAGTTTGTGAATAAACTCAAAATAGTCCACTGATTCTCTGTATTGGCATAGCTTTGGCTCCATCATGTGTCAAAGTTCTGCAACTGCAGGATTTTCTTTTCAGTGCTTTCAATACAGTAAGTATTTCACAACAAGAAACACGACCAAGTTCTCAAATTACTCCTATACAAACAGTTTATTTTATGTTTCAAGTTTTTAGTTCTAGAAAGGTTCACAGTTCTGGTACTAAAATTCGACATCACGCCACCCGAAAACGTACTCGCAAGAATAAGGGTCAGGAAAATGGCGGCGACTTTTTCCTAATTAATGTTCGGATGCCCAAGCCTGAATTCAACTCTGCACTAAATGCACTCACAACTCTCAGATATGCAGAAATTGCGTCTCACTCACTTCTAACCTTGGTATCAAGTGCATAAAAGTGTCAGTGTGACGCGCACCTACCATTACACCTCGCAACATATAGCAAGTTATTCGGTGAAAAGAAGGGTGTTTTTTTGTGCACTGACGCCATGCTGCCATGCTTGACAAGATGAATGCCGAGCAAGACTCGAGCACGGTGGGTGACATGGTCCTTATTTGTAGTGTATCCAAGATGTCCACCATGAAAGCCCTGATGGGGCATGTAGTTCTTTGAATCATTTCGTCATGAACATTTTTGAGTGGCAAAACTTAAATATATACTCAGTGTGATATAATCGTCATACCCATCTATTAAGCAGAGAGCAAAGAACAACAAACACAAGATATCTATAACACTGTTCACCATGCGTTTAATCTAAGTTGGGCAAGGGTACCCCATAGCCTATGATGCATACAAATATAGTAGTTGCAACAAGGAATGTTGTCTTCTTCTAAACACCAGTTCTTCTTGGTATTAGTGTATGAGGGAGGGGCTAATCAGGAGGAAGTATCTTGTATGTCAAAATAAGGCCATGGGATGGAAGGGGTAGATTCGTTTAGTGTAGGCCTCTCAGGTAGTCTATAAGGATCTGTTTCTCTGCTATAGATTTGGTGTCTTAGGTCATCTTTAGGATTTAGGTTTTACAAAAGTAGGAGGGGTGGGGTAGGGAGCTTGAATAGAGCTCTTAGTTTCTCTTCTTGCTGTTGACAAAAGGACCAGGAGTTAGGAACTTGTGTATTGGGCTCTTTGTTGGGACTGAGTGGTGGGGATGAAGGTTTGTGAGCTTGAGGTTAGATCATTGTTGTCCAACATTGATGATCAAATCAAAATTAAACTTATCAACCAGGTCTTGGATGCTGTAAATAATGTGCAAACATGAGGCCAATTGTGTACACTTTGGTGCCATTTATTGTATGTGATGACGCAACTGGTGATCTCCATTGTTGGAGAATGACCTCCTTGGCCACCTCCAGAAAATTCCCTTTCCATCTTCTTCGATCGATGTTAGGAGTAAGGTACGGAATGGGATATAATTACTGATCACCCATTTCACTGTGTGTTCGCAGTACCTCTGGCCAGTAGCTATTCAGGTGTATCCATGATCAAAGCACTCGAGACTAGAGGCCGCCACCTGACCACAGCGCATTTAAGTTGCTTCTGAAATTGGCTAAAATTGCTTTTTTTAAATTTGCAAAATATTGCTCTTAAAACTGTCACAATTGAAGTGATTGTTTTTAAAAACTCACCATTGCCAAGCTCGCTGACCCTGAGTGTTGTGTCCTGCTGGACACATTCTAGTTGTTCAGCCTGCAATCCTACACTTAACACCCACACACCACTGATGTCACGAGGCATGTGACACAGTCAATAAAAGGAGCCGAGGGCACGTGCTCGTGGCTCATTAACCCAGCAACCAGTATGTGTCTGCGTCCAGTTACTGCCACCATGTGGGCCTAGGGCCCACAACACAACACCTGAGGACGCTCAGACTACTAGAGCACCCCAGCAACTTTCTGCCTTCCCCCGGGTCCCGATCACGTGAGTACCTGGAGGGGCTTAGGCAACCAGCAGGTATAAACGCCGGTTGCAGCGCGGGAGCAGGCACTCGAGACTAGAGGCCGCCACCCGACCAGAGCACATTTAAGTCACGTCTGAAATTGGCTAAAATTGCTTTTTTTAAAGTTGCGAAATATTGTTTTTAAAACTGTCACAATTGAATTGATTGTTTTTTAAAACTCACCACTGCCAAGCTCACGCATCCTGAGGACGCTCTGACTACTAGAGCGCCCCAGCAACATCCTGCCTCCCCCCGGGTCCTGATCACGTGACTACCAGGAGGGGCTTAGGCAACCGCCAGGTATTAATACCGGTTGCAGCGTGGGAGCGCAGCGGGCGCGCCAGCGGCGCGCCAAAGGCAAGCCCGTCTGTGCCCGCCCGCATCCAGCCGGGCCCAGGGCCCAAACAGTATGCCCATTTACTCAAATACACCTCCTCGGAACTCAGAATGCTGCATCTGCTTCACTCAAGCCTGAAGCTAAAACTCTGGCGTGCTTGTGGCAGCACAGCATTGGTCATACACGAGATTCCTTCCCAGAGGTCAAGCTGGCCACTGCCCAGGGCACCCAGCAACAAAGCAGGCAAACTCAGAGCACAAAAACTTGTCAATCCCCTACCTCAACACACCCTCTCTAGTAAAACACCAGTTAGAAATTTCAGACCTCCTCGACTCCGATAGACCAGATATTCTTCTGCTCACGGAAACCTGGTTAACCTCAGAATCCTCACCCGACATTCTAGCCGCCTTACCAAGCGAATACTACATTCTGCAAACTAACCGTCCACCTGGCAAGACAGGTGGCGGAGTCGCAGCCATCATTGACAAAAAACATAATTTCTCTGCTCTTACCCCACTCAACCTCCCCGCCACAGACAACGCTGTGATCAAACCTGAATCAAAGTCAGCCCCAATCATCTGTATACTTATCTATAGGCCCCCCAACACCTGCCCCTGTTGCGCCACTCCCTGGGAGAACAAATAGCACCCCTAGTCACAGATTACACTAGTATTTTGATGATAGGGGACTTCAACTACTGGGCTAACGACCCCCAAGGTGGGCCACACTCAACCGAGCTGACCAAATCACTTGAGTTCCTGAATTTCACCCAACAAATCTCCTCCCCCACACACATTAAAGGTCATACTCTAGACCAACTCTGGACCACCAACCTGGTGGTCTCAGTTTTATCCATACTGCCCTGTGTCTGGTCCGATCACTATCTGGTAAAATTTGTCCTAAAACCCCCAAACTCTGGGAAAGTAGCCCCCCTAAAGGGCGGCACAGCGAGAAAACTGAATGTTATCAACAGCAATGAATTCATTAACACACTGAGTAACACTGCACCCTGTCCCAAACATGACATCAACCACCACAAGGAATCCGTCTCAAACTGTCTCTTAGCAGCCAGCAACACCCACACCCCACTCAAACAATTTAGACTCACCTGCCGGCATGAGGCCCAGAGATGGTTCTCCCCGAACCTAAAATCTTAAAAATGTTCCCTTAGTCAATTAGAAAGAAAATGGAGACAGAACTACTCACTAGAAGGAAAAGCTACTTACGTCGGGGCCATGAAGGAATACAAAAAGGCCATCTCCACAGCAAAGGCAACTTACTTCTCCTCACGAATCCTTAACTCCAACAATCAAGCCAAAGAAATCTTCACTATAGTAGACGAGCTGTCTAATCCAGAGAGAGTACTAAACAAACCCATGCCATCTCAGGCCCTTAGCGATTCTCTGAATACCTACTTTATCAACAAAATAACTACCATTAAAGCTAGCATTCCCCCCAAGACCTTGCAAGGAACTGCCACACACACCTCCGGGAACCCCCACTCTATGGATTCCTTCACCCCCATCGATATAGAGACCCTGAATGAACTACTAGCTAAGGTCAGTTCCGGCTCCCCTTTGGACCACTGCCCCCTCACGTACTGAAAACAGCCTTCATGGCTTTCCCAAATCCAGCCCTTGCCCTCCTAAAACACTCCTTGGACCAAGGCTGTTTCCCCCAATGCCTTCAAGGAAGCCATTGTAGTCCCCCTCCTTAAGAAACCTGGTGCAGATCCCCAGATACCAGCAAACTACAGACTCATCTCTTTACTTCCTTACATGGCCAAATTACTGGAAGTCCACGTGGCCAGATGCCTGTCTAATTTCTTGGAAAAGACAGGCTTCTTCGACCCTAGCCAAGCCGGCTTTCGGCCATCGCATTCCACGGAAACAGTGATCATAGCAGTACTTGACTCCATACGCGAAAAAGCAGATACAGGCACGCCGCAGGCCCTGGTGCTGCTTGATCTCTCGGCGGCCGTCGACACGGTCGACCATGGCATCCTGGCCGACCGTGTCAACGAGGCAGGCATCCAGGGCCCAGCACTCAGCTGGATAAAATCCTTCCTACAAAAACCGCACCCAGGCAGTCCGTATCGGCCTTTTCACCGCCCCAAACTAAAAACGACATGCGGGGTCCCACATGGCTCGTCCCTCTCCCCCACCTGTTCAACCTCTACCTCCTCCCACTGATAAGTTCCTTGAAAGAAAGAAGAATCTTTAACTACGCTGATGACCTCCAACTCCTATTCACGATCGACAACTCTCCCCAGTCAATCTCGGACTTCCAAGCTACCATGACATTAATTCGCCAATGGATGGATCATAATCATTCAAAGCTGAACCCCAGTAAAACTGAACTGATACTGACGGGCGTTGCACACAGACACTGGGGCCCACACTACTACTGGCCAAACAACCTAGGCCCCCCACTCCCACCACCTCAGTTAAAAGCCTTGGGGTCACCATTAGCAATGACCTGTCCCTTACAGCGCACATAGGCACTGTGATCTCCACCTGCTTCCTGCAGCTACATAAAATAAGGAAGATAAGCAGGCTATTAACTCAAACTGTACTAGTCCAGGTCGTGATAGCCCTGGTTCTATCTTGTTTTGACTATGCTAACGCCACGTTCCTGGGACTCCCACTCGGCCTCACCAGGCGACTTCAACTGGTACAAACCCAAGCAGCAAGACTCATTTTCCAACAACCCAGGTGGCAACACGCTTCCCCTCTCCTCAGGAAACTGCGCTGGCTCCCAATCCCCCAGCGCTGTGCTTTTAAAGTTGGCTGCCTGGTGTACAAATCCCTAAACGGTCGCAGCCCCAAATTCATCGACAGCCGCATCGCCCCTTATACCCCCTCACGTACTGTGAAGAAGTCCATAACCATTCAATACAGGATTAATTAGTTTATTAAGATGGAAGAAATATAAGATCTCATCCACAGGAGACACGGACATCAACTGCTTCAGCAAAGGATTACATGTCTAACATTCTAGAGCGTACATGTGCACATCACATTCTACATCTTAACATTCTATAATTCCCATTACACAGAAGAGAAGGATACCACACACCTTCCCCCGAAACCCCCAAAAAACAAGAATATACATCAATTCAGAACTACACCCCAAAATACCCCAAAAGATTACTTCAAAACATAGTCACGAAGAGCTGCGGGAACTCTAATCACACGAGAACTCTTCCTAACAGGAGTGTGAACTACAATTTGACCACTGTTGTTGATAGAATTAGGAGAATTGTCTGTGTTTTTTGATTCACCTTTTTTGTTATACCAAACCAGAAACAGGAGCAATACGATTTAAATTCCATATGCGTCCATCATCTAGTTTAACTGCATTACGAAAGAGTTTAGTAACACGAAAAGGAGAGGAGAATTTTGACCCAGAGGACTTAAAAGGGAGGCGAACTCTGACACGATCACCAACAGAAACATTTGTGTGAGCAACAGTATGTCTGATGTCGAAGTTCACCTTCCTATTAGTGGACCTAACATGTTGTCTGATCAAGCTCAAATGTTTGTCTGAGCTCTTGGCCCCGACAACTAAGCTTCTCATCCAAGACTGGAACATGTACGTGTTAGGCGTGCGACCTCTAAATAAGACAAAAGGTATCTCACCAGTGGTGCAATGTGGTGTGATTCTATAAACCATAACTCTTTCAAACAAATTCACTTTCCAATCAGTGCCTTGATCTTTTGATACCTGAATAGATTCTTTAAGTACCCGGTTGAACCTCTCTACCATTTCGTTGCATTCCGGATGATAGAGAGAGCAACGCTTGTGCTTAATACCCTTGTTAATTAGGAAATCCTCCATCTCTTTCTAGACAAATTTGACCCCATTATCTGTAAGGATTGTTTCAGGAAAACCCTCCCTACAGAAAATATCTTGTAAAAACTTAGTAACACTCTTGGTTTCAATGCTTTGGGTGACTTTTACCTCGGGCCATCTAGAGAACATGTCAATCAGGACCAAGATATAAAATTGACCACTTTTATTAGAAACTGGCCCTAAAATATTCAGCGCCACATCTTGCCAACACCGTGTAGGGACTTCTCTAATAATCATCGGTTGCATTCTAGTCTTGCAAACCTTGTCAGAAGTGCTGCACTCAGCACAATCTCTTATCATACGCTCGACAAAGATATCTATGCCTGGCCACCAGAAATGTTAGCGGACCCTCTCTTTCGTCTTTGATATGCCCTGATGTCCTTGATGAGCTAATTGAACAATCTTCAATCTGATAGGAGAAGGAGGATCAAGTCTAGTGCCCCTCCAAAGTAAATTCTCCCTCACAGAAAGCTGATCCTTCACATTCCAAAATTTCTTAGCGTTCTCATTTAGGTTGTTAAGGCAAGGCCAACCTACCTAAACCAACTTGCAAATCTCTTGCAAGTCCGCGTCCTTACCCATAGCGTCCCTCCAATCAGTTTCCGGAACAATCGCTTCCACAATCTCACATACTTTGAACTCATCCACCTCCCACGAATCTTCAGAGTCTAAAGAAGTTTGCGCATCGTGCTCAGGTATCAACCTGGAAAGGCAGTCCGCAACTTTGTTATTGACACCAGGTAAATACTTCACTTCAAATTCAAAATCCTGAAGAGCTATTACCCATTTACAAATACGAGAAGAAATGGCATCAAGACTTTTTTTGCAAAAGACATCCTTCAAAGGTATGTGATCCGTATGGACCGTGAAAGGATTGCCCCATAGAAATTTCTTTAGCTTCTTGATAGCCCAAAAAATACACAAAGCCTCCTTCTCGATCACTGAATAAAGCAACTCTGGACCAACAAGAGCCCTGGAAAGAAACAAGATAGTAACTTCTTTGCCATCCCTCATTTGTTTGAGAACAGCACCCAGGCCCTGAGAACTCGCATCAGTAACTAGAATTGAGCTAAAAGAAATATCAAAACTTTGCAGAGACGGAGCCAAGTTAAGATCCCGCTTCACATCCTCATGCTCATTTTGCCACTCTCGTGACCATGTAAATTTTACTCCTTTTTTTAAAAGCGATTTCATGTTAAACGTTTTGCATGCAAAACGCGGTATAAATTTATTATAATATTCTGCCATGCCTAAGAACGTAACCAGCTCTTCTCTTGTCCTTGGTATGGCAGGATCACATATAGTTTTTATCAACTTATCTTTAGGCCTGACTCCACCAGCTGTCAAACAGTGACCCAGATAGTCAATTTCCATAAGGTTGAATCTACACTTGTTTTCCCTGAGTGTCAAACCTCTTTCAGCAAAACGCTCAAGAACAGACCTAACTCTAAAATTGTGTTCTTTTTGAGACGACCCATACACCAGCACATCGTCTTGGTATATCTTAACTCCATCAACCCCCTTTAGGACATCCTCCATGACCCTTTGAAATACGGAGGCCGCATAAATCAATCCAAAGGGTAACCGTGTGAATTTATATGTACCAAAAGGTGTTATAAAGGATGTAAAATCCATGGACTTCTCATCAATCCTAACCTGATGATAGGCTGCCCTGAGGTCGAGTGTAGAAAACACACACGCATCACCAAGTTGAGTTAACATAGTGTTGATGTTGGGTAAAGGGTACCTATCAGCTACAACCTCCCTATCGAGAGCTCGAAGGTCCACACAAAAACGAATTTCACCTGAAGCCTTACGTGCCAAAACAACTGGGGCCACCCATTCACTCGCTCCAGTCTCGATAATAATGCCCTCCTTTTTGAGCTTCTCTAATTCAGAGCGCATCGGTTCCTGCATAGCTAAAGGTACATTACGCACTTTGGATGCTATAGGACTTGCATCTGCTTTCAAAATGATGTTGTGGACATAACCTGACAGACAACCCAGTTTATCACTAAAAACCTGTTTGAATTCAGCACGCCAATCAGGATGAGATTCCCCAGGCGACACAGAGTTCAAAACAAGTGGGTCAACAAGCGAATCTTCATTTGGTGGAAGAGAAGATGGTAAACTACATTTTGCGTTTTCAGCTTTCGTATCTGACCTAATGTCTCTCAGGATAATACAGGGATTCCCACCAGGAACTAAAGAAACTCCCAAATCAGCTCGGTGGAACCAACTGAGAATGCTATCTCCCCTGCATGAGATGTAGATTTTAGCCTTTGTAGTCAATCTCACAATTAAAATAACCAAAAAGTTTAATTGGTTGACTGCCATAGGCCAACAGTCTTATATCAGGCTTGAATACTTTCACATTGCCAACAAGGTTCTTGTCAAAGAAAGATTTAGGTATCAGGGTAATTTTTGCCCCGGAGTCAAAAAGCATTTTAACCACACAATTATTAATGGAAACATTATCTACAGCCCCTTTGCACTTTTTATCACCTGACAAAGAAATTTCCCCACAATGTAAGGTGTCAGAATCAGAATCCTCTTCGAGCGACACCTCTTTAACACGTCTATTCTTTTTATTAAGTTGTGACCTGCAAGCCTTCGTAAAGTGTCCGACCTTGCCACAATTGAAACATTTTGAGGACAAAGCTGGACATGACTTGTCATTGGCAAGATGGTCAGAGGCATTACAACGAAAACATTTAATTCCAGCACCACTTGTGGGTTTAAAAGAATTGGAAGAAGAAGCAGTGGAATTAAACTGGAAGTGTCCAAACGTACCCTCCCCTCAGCCCATCTCCACCTCCTCACAGTGCGGACATTTAAGCTGAAGCACCAAGGGGGATGCAGGTTTGCGACACTAGCCCCTTGACTCTGGAACTCCATTCCCCTGGAAATTAGACTAAGCAAGAATCTGCTCAATTACAGGAAGTCTCTCAAAACATGGTTATTCACACATGCCTATAAATGTTCTGCCTCGGGCTGGCAATCCTCCTTGCCTCTTTAGCTCCAAGAAACCAACCGGTGAACGAGCGCTCTACAAAACATTACTAACATAACATAACATACCATGCATGCTATGTAGTAATTGTGGTGTCTAATACCAGTTTTATAACATCTTGAAATAGATAAGCTTATGCCTGTCTTCCCTCAAGCCTTAGTCGTGTGTCTCAAGTGAAGCGTCCCATTCTTCTTCATTAAAATTTTGAGGGATGACATTCAACCAAAAAAGTGTATGCTTGCTACTGTGGGAGTGGAAAACCGTTTAGTAGTTATAGTCTCATACAAACCTGATAACAAGCCTCTGTCAGAGCCCCCCAATTGAAGGTAGCGTTACAGCTATGAGTTTTGGAGGAATTGTGTTGATGGGACCATTTGTGATTCTAGGCAGTGAATCACATGTGTATAGTGTCATAATTGCCACTGGGTTAACTCTGATTCTGTTTGTAAATCTGCAAATGAGTTCAATTGCTCTAAAAGTAGGCTGTCCACTACAGCAACCCCTGTTATGGTCCAGGTTTCTCAGTAGCAGGGGCAACCACCAACCTATATAGCAGCATTGTCCCAAAGGGGAACTGAGAGGTGAAGAAAATGGTCTATTCTTAGTATTCCTTGTGGCTGGTGCCATGCAACAAGTACACACTGTGTCCCTGGGTTTAAATCTAGCGGGGTTGCTTTGTGGAGTATAGGGCACTGAGACCTTAGTGAGAGTGTATGATATCAGAGATATTATTTCTGGATGTCTTGGTGATTTTAGCACCACCAGGAAACCAACTGATAGAAACAGAAACCAACTGATTGAAACATCTGTTTACATTTTCAGAGTTTTCATCCAGAATCTCTCAAAAATCATCTGCCTTTTTCCCAGTTTATGTGCTTAAAACAAATCACAACTGACCCAGATGATTTAGTAGCATCCTAAAAACATACAAGGAAAGATTTAAAAGCAGGGGCTCGATATCCTGAACCTATTTTGGTTAACCTTTTTGATGCGTCGGACGGGCCCCGGCCGTCCGACTTCACAGTGGGCGTGTGCGTCGGACGGCCAGGGGCTGTCCGATCTGCACACGCGTCGGATTCGCCCGTACCCCGGCAGAATGTTGGCCGCAGCGAAAAGGTTAACTCTATCCAGCAAGTAAATAGAATGGACAGAAAAACACTGTTGTAAAAGGTTAACAGAGAAAAAACTACCAGGATGGTTTTTGTTTTAAATTTTTCCACCAAATCTTCTGCCTTTAAAATAATTATCAACAAATGCTGGGAACTGCTTCAGACTGAATCTGAATTCCATTGATGATTTACAGAGAGACCTTTATTTACATTCCATCACTCAAACAATATCAAAGAAATCATTAAACTCAACAAGAACAAGCCCTCTGAGAAATATTCAGGCACTAAGAAATTCCATAACTGCATTCCCTCTAATAACGTTATAGTAGGAAACACAGTTATGCACCCTCAAAAAGGCCACAAGATTTAACTTCTAAATTCTGGGGATCGTAACACTAAAAACCATATCTACAGTTTGAAGTACCTGTGTGGCAATTTATATTACAGAACACAAAAGCAATATTCTGAAACAAAGCAAAAAGTCCAGTTTAGCCATACACTGGACTTGAACAAAGTCATAATATCAGTCAATTACGATTCCAGATTCTGGAATTGTCAAATAGCAGTTGGATATAGACAACAGCAAAAGACTTTCACAAAGAGAGATATTTTGGATAAGGTTGTTGGATACTGTGCAACCAAATAGCATGAATGAGAAATTGGAGATGTCCTGCTTCCTTTAACAAACAGTGGCATGTTTCTTTTTGCAATATTCTTTGAGATGCTTAATGACTTTAGATGTTTGAACTTCATTATTGATTTCCTTATTTCAATATTTCATGGAATAGCTTTGAACATTAAGGATATAATGTTATTGTTTTTTTAGTGGAAGTTTTCTGAATATGATTTATTTAAAATGTTACATGTTATCCATACTAATATTATAAAGAGAGAGCCCAAACCTCTGAGGCGGGTAATCTCAGTAACCACAGCACCAATCACAACACCCAATACAGCGTTGGAAAGGGCAGTTGCAGCAGAAGGACATAGGCTATGCAGACAACCACCATATTTATATATATACTAGCAGCCCGCCCCGGCGTTGCCCGGGGGCAGAAGGGGGCTGGGGGCTGCATTTTGTGCTTTTGTTTAGTGGCGGCCGGGCCCCCCGCCATCCCGCCCGCCCGCCCCGACATTGCCTATACCGCTGCCCGCCCGCCTGCCTCTCGCCCGCCTCCCGCCTTCCGCCTCTGCCTAGCAGGTTGCCTGGGGGCAGAAGGGGGCTGGGGGCTGCATTTTGTGCTTTAGTTTAGTCCCGGCCGGGCCCCCCATCCGCCCGCCCCGACATTGCCTATACCGCTGCCCGCCCGCCTGCCTCCCGCCCGCCTCCCGCCTCCCGCCTCCCACCTCCCGCCTCTGCCTTACCTCAGCCGCGCTCCGGACTTAGCCCCCACTCCCGGGCCCCCGCCCGCCCCGACATTGCCCGGACCGCCTCCCGCCTCGCCATACCTGAGCCGCCGCGCCACTCCTCACCGCACGTCGCCGCTCGTCACCGCTCCTCCCCGCCTGTCGTCATCACGCAGGTGTAGGTCGCGGTCAGCGCTACGTCGCGGCCGGCGCTTGTTTTAGGGGACTACTTTGTTTTTAAACTTTAATTTTTTAATTTACGTTTATTTTTTATTTTATGCAGCCTATGTCCATCTACACACCCTGAGGATTCCAACAATGTATTGGGTGTGTGGATTGGCGCTGTGGTTCCCGAGTTCACCTTGCCAAAAGGTTTCTGTTCTCTCTTTATAATAGTAGTATAGATATATGTATTTTTTTGCAGCGTTTTATATAGCGCGAACTTGACCCGAACTGAATCAGGTATCAGAGCGCTTTACATAGCACCAGTTACGTTACATGAGGACACACATTCATTTTTGTTAGGCACGGGGAGATTAAGTGATATGCCCAGAATCACAGGATGTTTGGCGTCGTTACCAAGACTCGAACCCAGATCCCCAGGTCCGAGGTCGAGCGCCTTAGCGGTTAGGCCAACTCTTCTATACATTTAAAAGGTAAAAGAACCGTGCCAGCAAAGTAGTCCCTTGTGGGCATGTCTGCGTTGTGCTGTGGGCGTGGGCTGGGGGCGTGACTAACGCTGGGGGCATGTGGTACGGCCATCACATCGTGGACTGTGGGCGTGTGCTGGGGGTGTGACAAACGCTGGGGGCGTGTGTCCGCCCTTCATGCCATGTGAGTCGTACATACAAGCACCAATTACGTTGCTGCGCAGCATCAAGGGGCACGCTGGGGGCGTGAGAAATGCTGGGGGCGTGTGTCCGGCCTTCATGCCATGTGAACGCAATTGCGCCGCATCAAGGGGCACGCTGGGGGCGTGAGAAACGCTGGGGGCGTGTGCTACGTTCCGCCCTTCATGCCATGTGGGTCGTACATTAATCAGAAGATCGTCTGCTGTGGCCGTGTGCTGGGGGCGGGACATACGTGTTCACCTGGAGGCCTGGTAAGTAACGTTACTGCAGCCTCTCCTGCACGCTGTTACTGAACTCTCTCATTCAACGAAATTACACGCGCCTGCTACCATCAATCAGGGCTCTAGCGGCGGATCAGTACACTAATTATACGCGCCTGATACCATCAACCAGGGCTGCAGCTGGGCCTCAAGCGGGGGAACACGCGCCTGCTAACATCAAACAGGCCTGCATCTGGGCCTCAAGTCGGGGAACACGCAAATGAGCGTGTCTGCGGGGACAATTACTGCAGCCTCTCCTACTCGCTGTCACTCAACTCTCTCATTAAACGGATTTACCCGCGGCTGATAACTCTCTCATTCAACGACATTACACGTGCCTGCTAACATCAACCAGGGCTGTAGCCGGGCTCAGGCGGCGGATCACTACACCAATTACACGCGCCTGCTAACATCAACCAGGGCTACAGCTGGGCCTTCTCCGTCCCTATTCTAATGAAACAAAAAAGTTGTCTACCGCGAGATCTTAAAATAAATTGCCCTTGCCAAATACACACATTACACACATTCTATTTCATACCCGGACAACGTCGGGACGTGCTGCTAGTGTTATATACTGCACACACTTCAGGAATCAATTTGCACTCATTCAGTCACATCAAGGGTAGCAGTTTCCAAGATGGCACCCATTTCACTTCATAGTTTCACCAATTTGTATTTTCCCATGTATTTTCTGCAGTATTTATCAGAATTGGGTGTACTACTTGAATACACAAGTCCTTTTCAATGCAATTTCTTAATTCATGCATTTTTTCATTTGAATCTTGTAATTTGGCAACCATCCGCTTCCGAGTTCACGGCTGGTGTGTTACTTTCGGGTATTGGGCACACACACATTTATAACATTTGAGGCGCACACATGTAGGCAGTCACACAGGATCTCACAAGCTTACATGCATGATGATTTGAAGTACATTTTACAACTCCTTCAGCAGTACTGCTATATCCTTTTTGTATTCAGGGGTTGGCAATAACTACAGCTGCATGAACGATGGTGGATAGACACTTGGGGACGGTTGACAATTCACTGTATTTCACTCAGAGTTATTTCACGTGGGTTAAGGAGCATGTTGTTACACAGATTGCCAGTTTTATGAGTTTCAGTTGGGTCTAACCACTGGCAATAGCTCAGGTTAGCACTCCAACCCATCATTCTTTTGCTCACCATGCCATCTTAGTTTGGACCCAACCATGTGCAAATCAGTCTTGACTCTGCTGGTTTTGCCCTAGTTATGGATCCATCAGTCTGGATCAGCTTGGTTCCAGTGACACGGTGAGCATGGGACTCACATCTGGGCATACCAATGCCGCTTAGGGCGGTACATGAAACACATAAAAGGTGATGGGTATAAGTAGGGTGAAAATAGTTCTGGGTTGCTTGTGTTACAGTTCAGGAAGGACCTGACTTGGCAGTTTGAGCTGGTCTATTCTCATGAGGAGCAGGGTCAAGACTGATTTGAATATGACTGGGTCCAAACTAAGGTGGCATGGTGAGCAAAAGAATGTTTGATTGGGATGCTACCCTGAGCGATTGTCAGAGGTTAGAAAAATTGCAAGCATTCCTCCCATCACCTTTTGTACGTTTCATGTACTGTCTTAAACTGGCATGGGCATGCCCAGGCGTCGGTTCCTAGCCCAGAGTCACATGATGCTGAGCTGAGCTGCCGCTGTAGCTGAGGATCAAACTATGAGCCCCACGCTCTGGAGTCAGCTGCTCTGGCTTTAATGCAAGCTGTAATATTCTTGACCAGTCCTTAAGAAACTGCTCATTGTGATGAATTTTGATTTCTGAATACAATACCCAAATTAATATAAATGTGTTTGAGTATATTATTGAGTCCTGTTGATTTTTATATTTGGACTGTGATTAGTGTTTAAATGCGTTGTAGAGAGAATCAGCGAGCCCTTAGAACATCAGTCTTTACTTCTCCTGCTTTGTGTTGCAATTGCTGAGCTCTTGGTTTGCATAATTCTCAACTTAACTTCTTTAGAAGGTTGGGTCTTCCAGTCGCTCTTCTTTATTTTTACAGCATGGTCTTGAGAGTGGTTTATCTAAATCTGATTTTTCAAACCTGTAAATTGACTGTCAATTAATGGTCCTCATTGCACAGCTAACGTAGAGTTGGTCACCCTGATTTCCACCCCTCCTAACGGCGGAGAAAGATTCATCAGAGGATCATTGCCTCTGTGGTAAATTGAAGCGCTTTAGACTGTCTAATCGTGAAGGGCCCAGCACGGTTAGAGGAGTAAGGAGAGTAAGCGTACAATAATTGAATTTTATGCACTGCTTCACTCTGCAACAGGATCATTGCTCTTTTGGAAAATGAGAGAAGGTTTCCTGTTAATACAAGTTCTTTAAATGCTGCATATCACAGCTCAACTTTATGGGTTTTACCAATTCTAGTATTCACCTTTAAAGCCGTTCTCCCACGATCTTTTGGTCTACGGTAGATTGGACATTGCTTTTTCTATTTCTCCTTCCAGCAGTTCCTCCCATGATTTATTAGTATGAAGAGGTGCAGGAAATCCTATGAAGTGAGATTCAACTTGGGAGTTACCATACATGTTTGAATGATAAAAGCCTTTCAAGAGGGTGAAAAAGGCTTGTGTTATGTCCTGTGGCTGTCAAAGTAGTTGTCTCTTCTCAACCTGTATGATTTGTGCTGTGGGTCCTGCCTTTTCCAGCCTACCTTTTCTTTCCTTATGTACTGCCTTTATGGTAGGCGGATCAGGGCCTATTTCACTTTTTTTGGTGAAGAGCACATTCAGTTAATATTTTCCTTTTTCCAGTTCTCTTAGTAATTGGGTCCCAGGTGCCGAATATATCTAAACATACGATCTACAATATGTTGTTTTAATTGTTCTGTACATGTTTTTTCTTCAGGGCTGAGTTTTTCATGAACTGACCACACAATGTGGCTTTGCTTGCTGTCCACAGCATTTGCACATACAGGGCCCGATTCGGATGTCGGACGGACTTGAGTCCGTCCGACATCGGCCAGGAACCATGACCGAACAACCTACTGTCATCGGTTACTGCCCTGCAAGTACGATGCGACCAAACCCTGTTCGGTCGCACTTGTATGTTTCACAATGGGAGCATGCATTCCGAGCGGAATGCATGCCCACATTGTGAAATGGAGGGGTGCAGTTCATCCCTGCACCCTGTGGCCTGCACCCCAATGTGCCTGCCACCGGGTGCAGGGATCTACGGCGGCCCCACACCCATGGAGGCCCTGCTGGGGGCCCCCAGAGGCAGTTTCCAACTACCTTTTCGTGCCGGAAACACCGGCACAAAAGGGCAGTGAAAAACTGCCATCGTACTCCCTCAGTGGTAAAGAGGTGACCGGGGGAGTGCTGGAGGATTTCCGGACGGCGAACGGGCTCTCCGATGGTTTTGAAGTATATAAAGACCCTAGAATAAGAGGGAAATTTGCTGGTGATATTTTAAGTTGGCTCCCACATCTTCCCATTGTTATCTGGTAGAAGAGAGATTTCTGCACCAATATGGGTGCTCCAGACTCCTTACAGCTCTTGGACATTGTCATCTGATTCTTGGTTGAGTGGTCATTCGACTGTTGCTGATCAACCTTCCCCTCCCCTTTTTTGCCAATTTGTCAAATTTCCTCTTGGAAAGATGGCTCTCCTGTTGCAGCATGAGTAGAGTGTATATACTTTAGGATCCAGTGTTAGGTCTAGTTTGACAGTGCAGCTGCTGCCAGAACTTATGTGATCGTCGGAAAAGTGTTAAGAAGCAGTATTGAGAAAAGACTGTGGGATGTTGATCTTCCTCTCACCGAGTTTTGGTTGGGGAGGTATTGTGTGTTTCCACTGAATTTAAGTGCTTTTATTTCACCTTATGCTTTTTGGGAATGCTTATGCTCATTCCAGTATGTCTGAGTTGGTTTTGGGGAAATACCAGTGATCAAGACTGATCAGTTTATTTTTAAATGTTACGACAAATGCAGTAGGCCTTATGCATTTATTGGGAAAACATATAGCAAAGTCAATAGGCCTTTAAAAGTGGGTTAGAATTACACTGTGCTGAAGCTATCACACAGGTATTTAATCGCATGGAATTGCACAAGTGACTATGTTAAGTAATGGTGTCACGTTCTATGCCCCCCGGAGCTGCAGGGTTCTGACCTCTAACCCCTGGTTCAAAGACTGAATTATATGCTCCAATAAGAATTAGAAATCCATTTGGATTGCAACCCGTACACAGCCCATGGGCAGTACTGTGTGGGAAGCATTTTCAGGTCACAATCAGTCACATTAGATGTGTTCAGGGACACAATAGAATTAGAAAACCTCTTTTGTAAATGAATAGCACACTCAAAATAGCATTAAGAAACAGGATGAATTTAAAATGCATGTCTAGTACATAAAACACGAACAATAACCACACAGGTTGAGACCAAAATGTATTAGTGCATGTCATGGTCAGCGAAAACAATATGAACATTCCTAACATGGTTAGTAAGTTCTGACTATCCTAAAACCCTATGGCTAAATTTTAGCAGAAGAAGAAAAAAGCAAGCCTATACTTCAACTTTATTACATGCACACAATGGGGCCCATTACGATGTCGGGCGGATTGCCTCCGACAGGCTGGCGGTAGCCACCGCCGGCCTGGCAGAGGCAATCCGCCCGACATCCTCACTAGTTTTCCCTCCCGTCATATTAGTATGGCGGGGGGGACCTCGGCCGCCCCGATCGCCTTGCGGCCGGGGCGGAAAAGGAATAATATGATGGCGGTGTCTATCAGACACCGCCTGCCATATTATGATGGGCATTTTTCAATGCCTTTCCGTGGCAGCAATGCCGCCATGGAAAGGCATGCGGAGAATCCCTGCGGAGGCCCATTGCGGGCCCCCAAGGGACTCCGGGCGGGGTGGGGGGTGCACATGGGGGTACCTATGGTACCCCCCAGCAGTTCCATGCACAGCATGGCAGGCACCGCGCGGTGCCTGCCATGCTGTGCATGGAAGTGCACAGCATGCTTTCCTGCCATTGTGGTGGGCGGTGCTGGAGTGCACCGCCCGCCACAATGGTAGGAATGCGGGATGCGCCCGCCACTGTGGCAGGCGCATCCTAATGCTGGTGACGGGACCCCCGCTCTTACGGCTGCCGGTCCCTATTACCACAAGGATGGCGGGCGGGCAAAGTCCGCCCGCCATCCTAATGACCCCCCAAATGTTCAAAAATTGTAAAGGCAAAGTTCAATAGATTGAAAAGTTCTGCGTGCAGAACGGGTATCGCTCACTGGTCCACGAACGTCATAGTATATCATGAAAGCGTCCCCCTAGGGGAGACGTACCCTCAATGCAAAGCTTTATTCTCCATATGAGTGGAGTGATCCCATTCAAAACTCTTTAAACCATGTGTGATCGGTCAAATGAATTTATTCTTTTTTTCTTCACAAATTCTTTTGTCAATAGAGTATTATGTGGCACCCCAGACCGTTCGGGTCTCCACTCTGTTTCTCCGGAATGACATAGTTCTTTACTATTTCTAAAGACAGTGGTCCCTAGACAAGGATTAATGAGAGCAAACAATAAATATAGACCCAATCAGTACTATATTTTACAGCTGTCCAGCCGGACAGGTGTTTTTAATATATAGTTGCTTAAATATACACAAAATTCAGCAAGAAACAAATAAAATGGGACACAAGCCTGTATCCAACTTAGTGTGAAAGACGTACAACATGAAACAAAAAGGCTCAGGCAGAGTAAATTATTTGTATGAGAAACATTTTGCTAGGACAAATAAATTGTAGTGGAGACACCATTACACATAATAAGTATTAAATAAAGAGGTGTAGATGGCGTTCAACAAGTCAACGGTGTTTCGATCCCTACAAAAGATATAGTATCATCATCAGGACATTAACAATAGTATGCCTGTATACATTTTGCCTGTAATAAATAAAACCGTAGGAGGGAATGAAGGATAAAAAAAGAAAAAGAGACATATGAAAGTTAGCTCGGGCGGAAAACTATTTGAAAACATGTTGGGTGCTGGTGTGGGCAGTGTATTTCAGACCAGCTTAAGTTCTTTACTGACATCAGCGTTCACGAACTCTTTTACACGCAACACGCTTGTTTCTCGCATGTTTCACCGTCATTATTTTAAAGCACTCATGTTATATCTTTTACCGTTTACTCCAGGTCTGAACACTAATGTTTGCATGTCGCACAATAGACTGTTCAAATCTAAATTTGCGTTTTTTAAAAACGCTGCAGTTCTTTTTTGTCTTTATTCACACCAGTGTTCATAAATTCTTTAGCACATAGCATGCCTGTTTTCTAGCCGTCGGTTTAACCTACACCATTTTCAGTGCACTCGCGGTTCACGGTATTATTTTTTCACTGTTAACAGCATGTGGCAATGCAGACTGCCCAGAGTCTGTATACACACACTGCGCATTCTCTAGAACAGTGCCATCAATTATTTGCCTCCGCAAGTGGCAATCAAAACGCTGCAGTTCTTTGTTTGTCTTTATTCACACCAACGTTAATAAGTTCTTTAGCACACAGCATGCTTGTTTGTCAGCCATAGGTTTCACCAACACTATTTTCAGTGCACTCGCGATTTACTGTATTATTTTTTCACCGTTAACAGCATGTTGACACTGCAGACTGCTCAGGGTCTGAACACACACATGGCGTGTTCTCCAAAACGTCGCCTTTAATCACTTGCCATTACCTACACCACCGTTAATCAAGGTTTCATGTAAGCAATACGCTTTCTTTTTGTTGCATAATATCATGGAATAGTACAACGCTCCTCAGCACTTTATTCATTGTTCACTGCCTGCTGCCAGCACGTAGAAGTCACTGTTTTTTCGCTTGTGCAATTGCTTACCGTTTGGGTCCGAGTTGCACCCATTGGGCACACTATGTAGTTTAACAGTATGTTGAGTTGTTACCATCATTACCTTCACAACAAAGTCCTTTTTACTCTAACACATCAGTTTGGGAGAACTTCACCCTTTCCCACCATGTTCACCATACCTGTGACCCAGTTAAACTTAGTTAGTTGTCATGTGGATGTTGGGACTTTGTACTATCTCCCCTACAGCCATTAACATACTATTCTGGTAAACCCAGTGATGGTAACCCAGCCATTTTTCGTGCTTCACCCTTACAGATCTTGAACATTTCCCCTGACAAAGGGCCTATTGAGCCCAAAATACATTGGGATTGACCAATTGACTCCCTAACTTTTATACAAACCAATGTCAAATGTCTGTTTTGTGGAATCTACACGTGGACTTGTCACACTGTTCACAACAACAATGGTTTAGGTGATTATTGGCCTCCCCGACCTGCCCGATAAAACTTGGGGTAGGGGGTTTGTTAATGTTGTAGATTATCTTTCCAAATATAATTATCATTTACTTGAAAAAAATAAAAAATGATTGCGCTGTACAGAAAACCAGGGGGCTGTATTACATAAGTCCCCAAGGGCACAACAGGCACTTGCGCCCCCTTTGCGTGCCCCTGGAGTACTTTGTTATTACAGGAGGAGCCGCAGACGCTTGTGCAGCCCATCTGTAATACCGATGGCGATGGAGCACATAAAGCGCCAGCACTATCTATCTTCAGGGGGTCTTCCCTCATTTGCTTGAGGGTGTGCACCATGCAAGTGAGGGAATCCCTTTACCTCTGTGCCTGCGCCATATTACAGATGCGGGCACAGATGCATAGATGCTCCCAGAGGGTGCACTCACAGGGCGCCACCTAGAAGGTGGCATACTGTGAGTGCGCCTCCTGAGAGCACCCCTCAGGCAGGGGAGAAGAAGGTAGCATGGACCCCCCAGATATCCCCTTGCAGGTGGGTGTAGTCACTGCAAGGGGATCTCTAATCTCCTTTAAAAGTGCAGGCACGTTGCTGCCTTCACTGGGAAAACAGGGAGTGGCTGTAAAGCAGCCGCTCAGTTTTTTCACCAAATGTGCTGCTCCCAGGGCAGAACAAGTTTGCGGCTGTCCTGATGGTAGCGCATTTATCATAATAAGGCACATTTTCATTGTTTGCCCTGGGCGCACCCTTTAAAAGGTGCACCTAGCGCAGACAATGAAAATGTGCCTTGTCTTTAATGCGGTCCCAGCTTGGTAGCCAAAGGAGGTGTACAATGAATTTTGTATGGGTAATAATTTCCACAGCACATGCCACAAGCTGGAAAAGTTGCATACTAGCATATAGTTGCCTCTGGTGGACTTTACCAGTTGCTGCTATTTTTACCCAAATGTCATACGTGTTAATCGTGGAATGATAAGGACTGAATAAGTCATAATATAATTCAGAGATGGCCCCCACAGTACACTCAGATGTCTGTATAAATCTACCAGGATAATTTACTAGAAGCTTAACCCATTTACCGCGGCGGACATTACGCCGCGGTGCGGGCGTTCCACACAGTGGGCGGGGCTGCTTCGGCCGCTGGTCGTGGTGACGCGAGCACGCAACTGGTTAATCTATGACCTCGAGGTGACACCCAGATCTCAGTAAAGATGTCTAATACACTGAAATATCTCAGTAGTAAATAGTCAAGATCTTCCTGGCTTGCATGTCATACATTTTAGCTGCTTACTAAAGGCTGTGACCTTTCATACTGTCTTTGCTCCCCTGATCTTCAGTTTATAAACATGTGTCTGCAACAGGGACCTAAATCAAAGTGCTGTGATGTGAAACTGTTACTTGTACCCCACATCGACATCTCTTTGGTAGAAGCATAAACTCACTTGCTATTACCAAGCTACAGTCAGTTGAGTTCTGATCGTACACGTGGCCTACAGAGATCTGTGCAGCAGGCACTGAGCCTACTGAGATATGTTAAATACGACTCGTGCCAGCAAACCACATAAAGATGTTATACACATATCAGATGATTTCTCTTATAGAGATACCGACTTACAACAGGCAAGTAGCACATTTGTTACAGAAAATATTGCATCAATAATAATATCTCAGTACTGTTCGAACATGTGGCCTACAGCTTACACACAGATCACAGCAGCAGGAGCTGAACCCATTGGTACTCCTTACTATTTTATTTTTTATTTTATTTTGAGAGTTTTATACAGCGCGAACAAGATCTTTGCAGATATCAGAGCGCTTTACAGAAAACAAAAGCAAAGGATAACAAAAAACAAGCAGGTATTGAACAAAGTCTCTGATCACAGAATAAACGAAAGTAAATAAAAGGGCATCTAAAAGGGGAGGAAAGTTACACCGAGGAGCATACTAACTCAAACAGATACAGATAATACAAAGGTGAAAAAAATATCCAGGGTCAATGTTCAAGTGAATTTAGCCATAAGGATAGCTTTTACTTCCTTCTTGAAAAATGCAGTGGAGGAGATAAGTCTGGTTTCTGAGGGGAGTGCATTCCAGATCCTGGGTGCCATTCCTGAAAAGGATCGTTTATAAGTTTTTTCGTTCCGGAATCTTCGAGGTTTCAGAAGAAGATTTTTTGTGCTTCTAGTGTTTCTTGAGCCACCTGAGATGGTCCGCTTCTGAGTGAGGTAGCTGGGTGAGTTATGGTGTACAGCCCTGTGAGTCATACAGGCGATTTTCAAATGGATTCTGGCTTCAAAAGGCAGCCAGTTCAGGGATCTCAAGTCAGGGGAGATATGTGAGCGTTTTTTTGATCCAGTGATGAGTCTCGCAGCAGAGTTCAGTGAGGCTTTTAGGGGTGCGGTTGTTGATTGGGGGAGTCCGCAGAGGGCGACGCTTCCGTACTCTATCCGAGGAACGACTAGGGCTTGTACTGCAGTTTGAAAGTCTTTAGCTGGGAGGAAAGGTTTAAGTTTCCTCAGAGTATTTATTTGGAAGTTAGCTCCCTTTATTGCCTTGCTGATATGGTGTTGCATATTGAGGTTGGTGTCCAGGGTTATGCAAAGGGATTTCGCGGAGTCCACGATGGTAGGTTGGATGTTGAGTGCAGTTAGGTGTTTAAGCCAGGTTTGAGTATTGGAGATTTTTGCGGGAGGTGTGATCAGAAGGAACTCAGTTTTCAGAGCATTAAGTTTGAGGTGATATTCGGGCAGCCATGTTTGGGTGTTTCTGAGCGTTGAGTTCAGCAAATTGATGTCTTCGGGGGATTGTAATTTGAGATATAGCTGGGTGTCGTCAGCATACATATGAAAGTGTACATTGGATACTTGTAACAAGGTAGAGAGAGGCTCCATGAATAGGATGAATAGTGTTGGGGATAGGGAAGAGCCTTGTGGGACGCCTAATGTAACAGGCATAGGTGAGGACATCAACTTGTTGCTCTTGAATTTCTGTGTTCTGTTATGCAGAAAGGAGGTAAACCACTTGAGAACGGTCCCTGATAGACCCATTCTGGAATTTAACAGCTCGAGTAAGCTCTCGTGTTTGACAGTGTCAAATGCTGAGGATAGATCAAGTAAGATGAGGAGGCAGGTATCATTCTGATCTAGGATTTGGAGGGTGTCATCAATTATGTGTGTCATTGCTGTCTCTGTGCTGTGACCAGATCGGAAGCCTGATTGATGAGGGTTGAGGAGGTCAAACTGATCAATGTGTTTTGTTAACTGGAGTTGTACGCATTTTTCCAACAGTTTGGCCAGGGTGGGGATATTGGTAATAGGACGGTAGTTGTTCAGGTCCGTGGGGTCAGCTGTTGGTTTCTTGATAATAGGGGTGACTTGACTATGATTCGAATGTATTACCTGCTGACTATACACGGCTTTCTTTAACAGATGCATAGACTATGTTAGGCATGCAAATCGAACTTGCAACCTCCTGGATGCACACACAGGGGAGGACCCACCATCCTACCCAGTGAACTATCTTAGTGCTTTCGAAACAAGTGACCTTCATTGGGTACGCAGATTACTGCAGGAATCACTGCAGAACCGGCCAAGCTACCTTCTTCCAGCGATCTGAAGCTATGCCTTGAGGATCACACACTAATGCATTTTACTGGTGCAGAAAAACACTAAGCAGTGTTAACTGAAAATCAACCTATGACCTTCAGGAGACAGAGATTTCAAGCTGCTATTCTTTGTGCCATTTAAACCTGTTGCCTGCTAGTTACTTGCATACCTCTTTAGCATGCGCATAATCCCACTGGGCTATCGTGCTGAAATTACAGCTTGTAGATGCGGGCTACTGCTCACACACAGAGTTGGTTAGCTAATGCACAAACCCACAAACCTATCTCCCTGGGATTTACCAAGGAGCTCACAGGTTGCACAGAGCA
This sequence comes from Lissotriton helveticus, assembly GCF_964261635.1. Taxonomy (NCBI): domain Eukaryota; kingdom Metazoa; phylum Chordata; class Amphibia; order Caudata; family Salamandridae; genus Lissotriton; species Lissotriton helveticus. Next base: position 1,040,573,550 of record NC_136070.1, read on the forward strand.
TCTCTCTGGGCTTCACCAACACAATCTCTGCCTGGCACTCACAGAGTGTCGCCCTGTTGCTGGGGAATAAAATGAGGCAGCAGGGAGCCCTTTTACCAGGTCAGTCCCTGGCAGGCTACAGTAAAGCAGTGACTTGCCTCTAAACAAATCTCTGCAGGCTGGTGCTAACTTGTTTGTTGAGGCGAGGAGGGGGTGAAAGTGTGGAGCCAAAGTACGAGAGGGAGATGGGAGGGAAAAGAAGGAAGCTTGATAAGGTATAAAAAACAGGGAATGCCGCCCTTTAAAAATGCTCCCCCACTGAAGATTGGTGCCCTGGGTCTAGACCCAGCTCGCCCATGCCAAAAGCCGGCCCTGTTAACTGGTATCATCTTTTTTATACCTATAGCTTGTGAGCCCCTTATCTGTTTTGCTTGTTTTTTTGTGCTTTATTCCTCTTATTTCATGTAAATATTTTAACTTGAACATTTGAGCTGATTATGGACATTGAAGGTATTTATTTCTTACTGAACTGTTGTGATTTTGTTTTGTTTAGCGCTGCGCCTACACTTGTCCCTTGAACGAACCTATCAAAAGGGAGCAGAACTTACACTCATTGAAACCTGCTTATGACTGTGGAATAAAACATGGGATGAACTGTTGGACATTGCCGGACAATTGTCACACACTACTAACCCTTTTTCAGAAATAATGTGACATGCATACCTTGTACTGGAGTAGCAGAACATACATTTCTGTCAGCTGCTAACCCTGTTCTCACAGGTAATTTCACATGTCTTTCCTTGTGCCCCTCCATTGTCTTTCCAATGATGTTATTAAAGTAGACTATAAGCTCAAGGAGGGTCAGGGCTCTGACTGTTCATGTCATGAGTCTGTGGTACCGTAGAGAGTCATTGAGGCGTCATTGTGAACTTGTTGCAACCCAGTGAGGAGCTTAACTCCATGGATCAGCTTTGTTCAGTGAGATCTGAAAATACCATCTTGAGATGTTCCGTATGAAGAAGCAGTGATACCTGGCAATGCTGTAAAGGGAATCATCCAATCGAGTCATCCTGTGGTGCTCCAAAACAGTGGAGTAAATTAGAGCGTGGTAATCAGTGCACATGCACATTTTGTTGTTGTTCTTCTAGGTTGCAGTAATTAGCTAGGCTTTCTGGGTCAACTTCTGCCATTGCATTTATTTTGCTGTAATCAGTGTGCCACCGATGTTCAGAAGATTAGAGACAAACTTTGGCACCTCTAGACAGTGATCTGGTCTATGAAGGATCTTCTTAGTTCTGTGTTTGGTTGCTTCAAGCAGGAGACTGGGTGGATGCTGCACGTAGTTGAAGGTGAGCTCTTTTCCAGGATCCCTTTTCAGTCAGGACACATTTTTGTCAGGCACCTTCCTGGGGAGAGACTGCTCCCTGACCAACTTGTCCTCGGGAAAGAGTGACTTTGGGTTCACTGATAGACAGGGCCGGACTGGCTACCGGGCAGTTGTGTGTGCTGCCGAGCAGGGGGATGCTTTCGTTGATGGGGACCTGTGTGCTTTTTTTTTTCAAAGCGCAGGCAGGTCCCCATCAACGAAATACGCCCATACCACGGGGAAATCATCCCCCTGCTCGGCAGCACACACAACTGCCCGGTAGCCAGTCCGGCCATGCTGATAGAATATCGACGCCTAAAATATCCCCATACACAAACATAGGGTCATAAATATTGATGTCAAAAATATTGACATCCTATATTTATAATGGAAAGTATATAAATATTGAGAAAAAAATATCGATGTAAAAAATATAGATGTACAAAATATAGATTTTTTATAAATATTAAAAAGAATGTTAAATATATTAAATAATAAAACATTATTTGGATTTAATATACATTTTAACAAATATAAGAAATAAATGTAATTTAAAAAAAATTTAAACATAACATATATAAAATGTAATATATATATATACTTTAAACAATTATTTCTTTTTAAATGGTATAATTATATAAAAATTTACAAATATATATATATATATATACACCTATAATATCAAATCTAATAAAAATGACATTATATTATAAATTAAAACATTAAAATATTTACTACCCTTTAAACTTAAATGTCCCACTCCATTGAGTGCAAAAGTAGGGAAAGTGTTCGATAACAAAAGGGGTAAAAATAACTATACCCGCTCCACTGAGTGCAACAGTAGGGAAAGTGTTGGTTATGGGAGGAGTAAAAATTATTATTCACACTCCAGTGAATGCAACAGTAGGAAAAGTGTTGAATAGCGGAGGGGTAAAAATGACTATTCCCACTCCAGTGAGTGCAACAGTAGGGAAAATATTGGATAGCGGAGGGGTAAAACTTTCTATTCCCACTCCAGTGAGTGCAACAGTAGGGAAAGTGTTGGATAGCGGAGGGGTAAAACTTACTATTCCCACTCCAGTGAGTGCAACAGTAGGGAAAGTCTTGGATAGCGGAGGGGTAAAACTTTCTATTCCCACTTCGGTGAGTGAAACAGTAGGGAAAAGATTGGATAACAGAGGGGTAAAAATTAGTATTCCCACTCCAGTGAGTGCAACAGTAGGGAAAGTGTTGGATAGCGGAGGAGTAATAATTATTATTCCCACGCTAGCGAGTGCAACAGTAGAGAAAGTGTTGGATAACAGAGGGGTAGAAATTAATATTCCCATTGGAGTCAGTTCAAAACTACAAACAAACAAAATATCAACTACAACACAAAAGATTTACAAAAACAAAAAAGAAAACATATATAAAAATATAAACAATGAACGAAAGATAGAAAACATATTATAATGTTAAAAAGGTCTAACAAATACCTAGAAATATTTTCTTTTGAATTTAAAAGTAATTTATAAACAAATAACTATTTGTAATATAAATTATTTATAATCAAACACATTAATTAATACATAAATGTAATCTTTTTATGTCCTACCCTATAACACCACACAATTCAGTACACACATCTAAATTAAAAAATGTTTTACCTCCTTGATTAACATAATTAATTATCTATTAATGAAATATTATTATTAATAGACAAATTAAAACAGATACAAATGAATTTACACCCCAAACATTACCCCTATAAAACCAAAACTCACACAAAAAATAAAAATAAATAATTACCACAAATATATATGAATTCATGAATTACTATTAATGATCAACTAATTATTAATAATAATGTAATTACTTTCCACTCTCTACCCCAATAAACACCACAACCCACACCTAAAAATCATCACACAATTTCCATAACTAATTTTACATTAATAAATAAATATCAATTAACAATAATTAATTTAAAATAATTTACTTCCCACTCTTTACCACTATAAACCCACAACTCACATCTAAAAATAATTACACAATTGCCTTATTTAACATTTAATTATTAATTAGCATTAACAAATAATTATTAATTATAAATAAATAAATTACTTCACACCCTATTCCCCTATAAACACCACCACTCGCTCCTATAAAAATAACACAATTACATAATTAATTACCAATTAATTAATAAATAAATATTCAACAAGCAATTAATAAATAATTAATAATAATTAATTACCATGATTAACACTAGAAAATATACATTAAATAAACATTAATAAATACAAATATTAATAAATGTATTATAATTACATTACTTCCCACCCTACTCCCCTATAGACCCACAACCTACTCCTAACAAAATGACACAATTAACATAATAACCAATTAATTAATTAATAATAATTAACAACAAAATAATAAATAATTATTAATACATTCCTTCCCACAATTAACACTATAAAATGTAAATTAAATAAATATTAATAATAGAACATATAAATACATTTATTATAATTCAATTTTTTCCCACCCTATTCCACTATAAACCCACAAACCGCTCCTTAAAAATTGACATAATTAACATAATTACCAATGAATTAATTAATAATGAACAACCAATTCATAATTAGTTAATCATAAATTAATTCCCACAATTAACACTATAAAATCTAAATTAAATAAATACTAATAAACAAAAAATAATAATTAATTTTTATAATTAAATTCCTTCCCACCCTATTCCCATATAAACTCACAACCCACTACAGAACTAAAAAAAGCAAAATGTAATTAAAATAAAATTAATAACTACTAACAATGTAACACATATATTAAAAAACAAAAGCAATACTTATACAACAAATTGTTCACATACTTTAAAAATACATACTAAAATACATAACACTAATTAAAACATCGATATTTTAAACAATTATATTTTTTCAAATGATTTTAATGACTTCGATATTTTCAAAAACAATATTTCTTACCTCCAAGCACGAGTGGCATCTTATTCTGGATGTGCAATCACCCCTTTGATGAAGCACATCCTTAATTCTGGTTCTGTAATTAGACAGTCTCCCATCCTTCTACTGGGTGAGCCATGAAGCATGCCACAATTTCATTCGTAATCACTATACTCCTTAAGAGGCTTTAAAGTAATAAAGAAGTTGGGATGAAGGAATCTGAGAATGTGGTGAATGACCTCTACTGACTGACCTTATCTTTTAATGTATTGTTTAATAATTATTTGTACTAATGTTTTCAAATAGTATAGTTACTGTCTTTTACCTTATTATTAATATTTTCATTATACAGATGCTTTCCCATCTTACATGACTTTGCCCTTCCCACCACCTGCCATTAGGACCACATCCCATTTATTTATTGAATATGTTAATGTTCTGGCACTAAATATTGACATCTAAGTGGTCTATGTTTCTATAAAGCCTTACATTGCCTATTTTAGTAAACAAAAAGTGCTTTGTGGAATGCTTAAATTAATCTCAGCCACTGGAAATTACTTAGGGCCCCATCCAGGGCCGGACTGGCTACCGGGCAGTTGTGTGTGCTGCCGAGCAGGGGGATGCTTTCGTTGATGGGGACCTGTGTGTGCAAAACGAAATTTGTTTTGCTTTTTTTTTTCGAAGCGCACGCAGGTCTCCATCAACGAAATACGCCCATACCACGGAGAAATCATCCCCCTGCTCGGCAGCACACACAACTGCCCGGTAGCCAGTCCGGCCCTGGTCGCATCCCAGTCCATCATTTCTTGTCCACTATGCTACCTCAGATTAGACTGCCATATGTAAATCAGTTTTGGTCCTGCTCCAATAAGAGCAGTTCAGCCCGAACTGCCAAGCAAAGTTCTTTCTGAACCAGTACAGAAGCAACCCAAGACTGGTTTGGCCCTCACTGGGCTCATCAGTTGGATGCAGCTTGGTACCAAAGCACAGTGAGCACAGATCCATGACTGGGCATTCCCATCGCACTTAGGACATCACACTGAAGTAAACAAGAAAGAGGTGGAGGAAAGGCTTGAATCATCTCAGCTATTGGTAATTACTCGAGCAGCATCCTAGTCCATTGTTTTTTTTGCCCACCACGCCACTTCAGATAAGACCCGGCCACATGCACATGCATTGCCTATTTGCGCATTATATCCACAGAGCAATTAAACACTCAGCAAATCATATGAGGCAGAACCTTTCACATGCATTCAAAGCCGTACAGATATACCTACACAAATACATTCAAATAAGTTCACCTCAGAGGAAAAAGGGGGAAAAAAGGTCCCTATCCCTTAGTAACCGTATTATTGAGTTGAATATAGTTGAGGTATTTGCCCTTAACAGTGGGGAACCCCCGTCCCACTGGCGATAAGAGAGTTCCAAAGGGGTGTCAGGACAAATTTTGGATATTTGTAATTTGTTGCGGAAAAAAACTTCCAGAGGGCAGTTTAGTCTTTTGCAAACGTGTTTTATGCAGTTTCTGGGATACTGAGACTTTCTCTTGGGTGAGCAACACCAAGTTACAGCCAATACGTGTTTCTCCCTTTTACATGGCCATCCGGCCTGGGGCTTCCTCAGGGCTTACAGTAATATCGAGGGACATGAAATTGTCCTGTGTTGTCTGGTGAATAGTCCTTTGTATCTAGTATCATGAAATTAAGGGCGCATTGCCTGCGTGCAGTCTGTCCTTGCGGTCGGCATCAGCCAATAAGAGTAGTCCAGCCCGAACTGCCAAGCAAAGTTCTTTCTGAACTAGAACATAAGCAACCCGAAATTGGTTTGGCCCTCACTGGGCTCATCAGTTGGATGCAGCTCGGTTCCATAGCACAATGTAAATGTAATGTAAATGTAAATGTAGTGCTTATATAGCGCACGAATCACCCCCGAAGGGATCTCAAGGCGCTGTACACATACCGCTGTGGAACCCTTCCTGGCCTTTCCCTGCCCCCACTCCTGGGCACCCCCAAGGTGAAGCCAGGCATTCTAGCGCTGTTGAGCACGGATCCATGTCTGGGCATTCTCCTCGCACTTAGGACATCACACTGAAGTAAACAAGAAAGAGGTGGGGGGAAGGCTTGAATGATCTCATCTATTGGTAATTACTCGAGCATCATCCTAGTCCTTTGGTTTTTTTGCCCACTACGCCACTTCAGGTAAGACCCGGCCACATGCACATGCATTGCCTATTTGTGCATTATATGCACAGAGCAATGGAACACTCAGCAAATCATACGAGGCAGAACATTTCACATGCATCCAAAGCGGTACAGATATACCCACACAAATACATTCAAATAAGTTCACCTGACTGATCAATTAGAGCTTCAACAAAGTACACATCAAACCCATATATGTTTTGCTGTTGGCTCACCACCAAAAGAACGCATAGGATGCAGCCCATGGTCCCATCACGCACACAAACTATAGCTCGCTAAAGTCAGCTGCCTCAACACCACATCCTGTTTACTTTACAACTTCCTGCCCCACAGAGCTTGGCCAAATGCAGTACACAGAGGGCACCAATCACCCAGCACTGTGCAAATATGCTTAGCCAAATAAAATGATAACAGCTCGACATTGGTCAATAAGAAATGCTAGTTGCATATCACTGTAAACCCTCAGAACACGTGTGACACACCCCAGGCATTGTAAAACCACAACATTACTACAGGCAATATAGTAGTATCTGTTCCCACTTTAACAGCACATCAATATCAAAATCTTTTCCTGTTTCACCTTTCACCAGCAAAACACGAGACACAAATCCTGGCACAATAAACTGCGCAACAAGGTTCAAGGCAGGTATCCGGCTGATCTAGTCTGTCAAACACTAACTACGACCCAATGCCCTTTAGCACCCACATTCATACCCATAATGCTCTACACAGGGGCATAACTGCTTATAGCCGGTGACTATCCAATATAATCTGATACTAAACAATGTATTAGCCTCCTTAATCGTTGATGGCCAGCATGCAATACGATTAATCTAAAACAAATTATAAAACGCAACAAAATGTAACATACATAAAGAACTTTTACCTCGCTCCATGAGAATCCGAGAACCGTAAAGAACATCTACATTTTGGAAGCACTTCAGGCCCTTACAAATTATGGAGTATTATTCAGAGATGTACGCAAAATAACATAATTCACTGAAACAATACTGCGGAAGTTGGTGGAACACTTGGGATAGCAAAGTAAAAAGATCAAACTATTGATTAAGTTCAGGCTCTACCACACAACTTCGATATCGAAAGATAATCAGACATTTATGAAAAATAATATCTATTGTAAATAATTTGGCAGGGTAGATAGTCCTCTGAGAACCCCTACTTCGCCCATTCCCTCGCCACTGCACACCTCTACAAGAGCTGGGTGGTGAGCAGTATTATTATTTATTTTATTTATTTGATTGTATGCGTTTTTATATAGCGCGGACTTTACCCGAAGCCGGTGTCAGAGCGCTTCACAATAGGAACATTAATGATACATGAGGAGAAAATTACAAGTGAACTAATTACAAAAGCAAATGTTAAGTTACATGAGGCAAAGGTGACAATTGTGAGCAAACAAAATACAAGAGGTAGCAAAGGTACATTACAGGAGGAAAAGGTGACATGTGTGCAAGTTACAAAAGCGTACAAAGTACAAGTAGAGGTATAATATGTCTGGGCGTGGCTCGGTGACCATATGAAATATTCCTTTTCACGTTAGCAGCAGTTTTAGGGTATTTTTTCCAGCAACCAGTGGAGGGCGACAAAGCTCTGTGAAAGGGATTGTCAAGAGCATTTTACGATTCGGGCTTACAGAGCTACAATTAACGCAGCCCAGACCTGAGTGTTGCAGCCTCGCAAGCCATTTGCTGTTTACCTTTGTTCATACTACTGCAGCAGCCGAGCCTTTAGCCATAGATTCAAACTGTTCGCAGTAAAACAAACACAGGTGCAAATGCAAAATTCTATTTAGAGAAACAACGTGTATGTAGACGGCAAGCAATGCTGATTTTTTTGTAATCGCGTCAATTTTGTTTTTGTACGTTTTATACGGCTGGGTTTTCAGCGGACAGGGTATATAGTAAAGCAAATCATGCAGTAAAATGACAGCTTCCGGTCAGGCATTTGAATCTGCGGCTTGGCTGCAAGTGCACCTCAGACCTCTGCTTGTGGAGATTTCATTACATGTTCGAAGGTAGTTCAGTGAAATGCAACTTTCGTAAGCCTATCCTATACCTTTTTGTTACAACCCAACTCTACTCCAAAAGATGCATTTGGTTCATCATCGAGTTTACTACATAAATGGGTTCACGACAAGAGTCTTTTCACTGGTGCGCACTCCTGCTCTGTCCTCCGGGCTAACAGTCTCTTCATCCCCACCCGTGTCCCATTTTCCACCCCTCTTCATTATATTATGTCCAGGGGTGTCGTTTAGTCGGTGAGATTCAGGGGGTCTGAATCTCACATTTCTCAACTAAACAAATGGGACAAACCAACACAGGCGTAGCAGACCCGATTCTGTGCCCCCAGACCCAACTGCCAAGACAAGAATGCATTAATTTGGGGCCGGGTTGGTGTCACACCCCAAACACTTCCCCTGACTATGTCGATTAATACACTGCAGGGTCCCACCGCCATCGGGCCCTGCAATTTCGCCCACCGCATTACCAGGGTGGGAGGATGGAGGGCAGTCAGAGAGACCGGCCGTCATGGGTCGGACCGTCAGAGGTACTGCAATCCCTATAATGTCTCAGGCGCCACGGTAGGGATTACAATGCCCCTTTCTGTCTGCCTTTTTAACAAGCCACGAAAGAGCAGGCGGAAAGGGATCTGGGGGCCCGTAGCGGGCCACCTTCCCCCTGGCCCTCCAACCTATGGTGCCCCCCTACATATCCCTGCTTCATGTGGCAGGCACTGCATGGTGCCTGACACATAGTGCAGGGAGATGTGGAAAGTGTTTATTTTGGGCTGCAAGTGTGCTGCAGCCCGCAGCACACGCCGCAGTAAATAAATATACAGATTGTGACCGCCTTGAAGGCGGTCACATCCGAATCTCGATCGCGGGACCGCCGACAGCTAGTCAGGCGGTCCCGTTCCTGACAGGATGGCGGTCGGAGGCTTGTCTGACCGCCATCATATTCAGGCCCCTAGTAACTGGGAAATTTGGGCCCAGATTTACTGTCTTTGCATGTGGTTGTTACAGTTTAAAATTGCAGTTTTGACCTGCCTGTGATTGCATATTTTATCACATGTTTTGTGTTTTAAACTTGTGGCTTTTCCTGCCCATGATTGCTTGCATTTAACATGTTGAATTGTGGGATTTGCAGTCCAACCTCTGTAGTTTGTCCCTCTCATTCTTTGGTGACAAATCTGTTTTCCCTCCAAATTTCTCCTTTGCTCTGTGCTAAGACCTGTGTGTTAAAACAGTGCACCCCCAGCCACCATTTTGTGTTCACAAGCCAGTGAGGCCAGCCCCCCTGCCCCCCCCCTAGCAACAGGGATATTCAACATCAGAGGGTGCTTCTGTGAGCTGTTCAAACTGTATTTACTGGGGCCTGTGCACTTCGTTTTTTGGCCAGCAGGGGGAGTTAAGTGCTATTCAAACAGTATTGTTAGATTTCGAGTTAGTGAATCCTTTACCTGCAGAAGTCCAAAGTGTGGATTGAGCCTGTCTGTCTCCTAGGAGATTCTGAACCGGAGAAGCAGCTTCCAACTCCCTGCCAGCAAACCTTGTCTGAGGTCGCTGGGACCTTATGTGGTATGCTAGTGGGTGGCACATGTGTACACTGATTGGTGGTTGTATCTGGTGTTTCTATTGGGTTAGGGTTAATGTCCTCATTGGTTGGGTATTTGAGGGTTCTGATTGGTTTCTGGGTCTGTGATTCAATCATTGTAGGTTTGGGACTAGGGCTAGGGTTAGACCTTTAATTGGAAGTAGCTATTAAGGGCTTCTGGTGTGATTGGTTGTTGGACTAGTTGTGGGACTAAGAGTAGGGTAAGGCTTTCTATTGGAAGTAGGTACTAGGGCCACCTGTACCATTGGCTACTTGGACTTGGGTTGGGACTTCTGGTATGGCTAAGGCCTTTATTGGACGTAGAGAACAGGGTTTTTGAACTGATTGGGTGCTTGGACTAGGGCTAAGATTGGCAGTAAGGACCTGGTCTCCTATTGGTTCTAGATTTTAGGGCTAGTGTTGTGATTGGATAGGTTTAGGGCTAGGGTGTCCATTGGCTGAAAGGGTCACCTGATTACAAGGGCTATAAAAAAGGCCAGTCTTAGGGCATCTCAGTCCGGGCGTCAAGGCTAAGGGCTGAGAGGACAAGGGCAGTTGCCTGTTTGATCCTGTTCGAGACTGGTCGGGACTAGGGCCAGAAATGCTGCCCTTTTTATCATTTAGCAATACCCAGCCCACACTATCCACATCCACAAACAGAGCAACACACTGACACCAAATGTACACCATGCACAACACTATGCACAGATTAATGTACCAGCATGCACCACCAACCCAACCAAACCGCATCTACACACCCTACTATCCCAACTACCACACATATTCACCATCACCCACAAACAGTACACAACTCTATCCTATACCACTAACCAATACACTCATCACTAACACAACGCCAATCAACACCATACATAACTACATCCCATTCAGACACACTCTCCCTGCTGTAATTACACCTAACAGACCACCTTTTATCACTAACAACCATATAATGATCCTTCCATCAGTTGTCCAACAAACACCCTCCTCTCCCTTCTACCATAATAACACTAACACATAACACACACACTGCACACCACCACACTTTGTAACTCTTGAAACAAACCAGACTAAGATAAACACTCTCACCTCTACTTCATTCCCTCCTACACACAACATACACTCTACTCATAAACACATCACCACCCCCTCTACGTCACAACCTCCTCTCACGAACAATACCACACAACCAAATCCGGTGCATGAAACATATACATCAGCACCCCTTTTCACTACACCTCAAAAGCAAAACATATCACACACACCAGCACAACAAGATCTTCAGAGCACAACACCTCATGATACTTACCATCACAAAATACATACATATACCCACCTTTCAAACCACACAAAGGAACAAACTCCAATGCCAAGCTTTCACTCTTCCACCACAACTAACACAGATACAGCAATACAGCACCTCTCTTCTAACCGCCTCTCTTCCATTGGACAACTTAGAACATTACGACATGTCCTACATGCTGCACCACCTCCCCTGACTCATACACCTTCCGCCTTAAACACATGCAAAAAATATAAGAAACATCCCACACCTCACAACTTTGCTTCCCCGAGTCTACCTCACAACAATGTTACACCACAAAAGCAACACAGCTCTCCAACTCACTCTCAAACACCATCTCCAACACATACACATGCAGACCCATCAAAATGTCTTCTTAGCATGCTGGATGAGGAACACGATACAGAACAGCTACACAATTGCTATCCTAATACAGCTAATAACAGCACTAAAAACACACATGCTACATACCCACACAATACTGATCACTCTTCTACAAAACAAAGTCCCACTATCACCATAGGCCACTCTTTACACTGTCTACTAATAAATGCTCGATCCCTCTCTAAAAACAAGCATCACATCTACGACCTTCTCACCGATGCAAAACTAGATATACTTTTCATAACCGAATCATGGTTGGGAGAGGATATGGCTCCAGTCCTGCATGAAGCCATTCCTCTAGGCCATCAAATAATCACCCAAAATCGTATAGCCAAAAAAGGAGGTGGTCTAGCTGTTGTATTCAGGCAAACAATACATATCACTAAAGTTGACAACATCTCCATAAAGAATTGTGAGGCTCTTCTAACAAGATGTAATCCTACACCGTCTTCCACCTGTAACTTCCTGCTCGTTTACAGACCTCCACCTAGCAAGGCAACATTCCCAGACACACTTCTAGACACAGTTTCAAACCTGATAACAATACAATCCAACCTATGCGTTCTGGGTGACCTTAACATTTGGTTTGATAAAAGCAATTTGACCCATCCAAAAACAATAATCACCGGCCTAGACGCATTGAACCTGCATCAGCTTGTCCACAATCCGACACACACCGCTGGACATATCCTAGATGTCATTTTTGCTAATACTGAACTAGTTACCTTTCAAACTATAACTCCAGTCACATGGTCAGACCACCACTTGCTTGCTTTCCAACATGAAACAACACTAATTGACTCACCTAAAACTACCTTACGTCCATCCACCTATCGGCCGTGGAACAAACTCAATTTAGAACACTTGGAAACACAACTAACATCCAGTATAAATCTGGAAACCATGAATTCTGTTCAGAATCTATATGAGGGGCTACAGGAAGCTTTTGACATCCTGATACCACTCAAAACCACACAACAGACACAAAAGCAAAAAAGCGCGTTGGAGAAACATAGAAATAAAAGACATAAAACAACAAATTAGAAAGCTGCAACGTACCTGGCTCAAAACAAATGCCTAACAAGACAAACTTCACCTACAAAAAATTAACAGATTATATAAGTCGGCTATCAAAAAAGCTAAGAAAAGGTACTATTCAGACAGAATTCAAAATGCTAAATGTGCAAATAAAGAATTCTATAAAATACTCAATGAATTTTGAAAACCAAATTGCTTAGAAGGAACTCATCCTGTTACTCAAGATTTCACAGACAAACTTACAAATCATTACACGGACAAAGCAGACACGTTGGACTCATACTTAAAACAGAAACAAAGCACCAGCACTAACCCTTGTACAAAACAACTATCCAAGAATGCTCTAATGAAGCCTCTCAGTTCCTTCCAACACATCTCACACAATGAATTTATGGACCTGGTCAAAGCAAGCAGGCCTGCCGGCAGCCCTTCTGACCCCTGTCCGCCACAAACTTTCAAGACAATTCTTTTAACAACCTCTGCTGCCATTCCAGTAAGAAGAATCATCAACAATTCCTTAACTGCTGGAATATTTCCAGAAGAACTCAAAAAGTCATACACACACCCTTTACTGAAGAAAACAAACTTGGACCCGCTGAACCCTGACAACTACAGACCCATTACAAATAGACCTTTCCTGGGCAAACTGATAGAAAGAGCAGCGTTCGCCCAGATGTCACAATTCATTGAAGAGAATGACATACTTTCAGATTTCCAAACAGGATTCCATCCGGGAAGAGTCACTGAATCTGCCCTCCTTGCCATCTGGGACTACCTAAAGCACGGGTACTCATAGTACAGCCCGGGGGCCGCTGGCGGCCCGGCAACCCTTCCTTTGCGGCCGCGGACCTGGCTGACATCGTAACCTTGTTTTTCAAAAAATGTTTAGAGTGTCTGCAAACACTGAGTGTTTCAGCAGCGCAACTCTGAGAGACTCTGAGAGACTCTGCTGCGGGGCCGGGGCGATTCCAGTGATAGAGTGGAGCTGCAGGGGCCTAAGAAGAGGTGAAATGCAACAAAGCCCCATTAACATGCAAATGGTCTTTTACAGACCTGTGAAGTGCTCGGGTGCGGCTGTTTGTGTGTGTGTGTCCCGGAAGCTGCCTCAGCCAGGGCGGCTGGTAGGAGGGGTCCTTCGGGAGAAGATCACCCCGAGAAGTCTGGGGGCTGTACGATGCAGATCCATGCAGACCCCCTGCTCCCTTAAAGCCGTAAACTTTTCCCATTGAAATGACACGTGTCTATGAACCCAGGTCACGTAATCAGCACCTACAAGGCACAGTCATAATTAATATATTCTGAGTGGCAGAAAACAACTCTACCTCATGTGAAAATACAATTGAAAATACATGCTACAAAACAATCACATATTATCATAAGAAATTAAAATGTATATGTGTGTTTATTCACAAGTTCTTAACTAAACATCATATGACTCACTGGTATGGTTAGCTCCTGATATATATTCAAAAAGTGTTACGAGTAAGAAAAGTACATAGTTATGCATTATTTGAAAACAGATAATGAAAAATAAAATGTATTAAAGTTGCCAGTCCTGGTAAAAGTCACTTTGAGAAAAGCATGCTCATTTTTCAAAACGGGAATGTCAGAGGTAGGGTTTTGAATTGTGAAATTTCATAGTTTCAGCATCCAATAGCCATGCAAGTGTCAAAACGCATGCTGGCTGGTGAGGTGGCCCAGTCCTCTATGCTGCTCCGTGATGCTGTCTACGAAGCGAGGGTTGGGGGAGAATATGGAGCTCTACGGGTGCCCCCCACCTAGACCTGTGAGCATGGAGGATAGTGCGGGCCCACTAGGGAGGAGGGTGATTCCGGAGCAATTCCTGGACAGAGAGCTCAGCTCGCGGCTGCACTCCAGGGATCTGGACGGCACAGTGTGATCTGTGCGAGCGCAGCGGGATCCCTCCTCATCTTACAACAGAAGAAGGCATAAAATACGGGGGATATCCCAGCCCGACGCGAGTGCTCCCTGCATCTGAGTGGCGTGCCCTCCTGTAAAGCACCATTGACCCCATACAGTGGGCCAAGCTCAGTCCTACAAAAGACCACAGGAACCGCTCAATCATTAGCGTGGGCTAGGAGATAACGCTGCCTTGCAAGCAAAAGGCCAAGGGGCCCTGGAGAGACTAAAACACATCGCAACCTTGCCAATCCTCATCCACCTGCACATGATCGTCAAGATAGCAATAGACTGAGACAGTGATTCATCGTTGCTGGTACCTGTGAAGCATGGGAGGGGGCCACACCAGCAACCTGAGGAGTGAGGAGGAGGGGGTTGCTACCTAACCCCACTAGACCAACAAGCTAACAGGCGAGACCAGGGTGCGCAGTGGACACAAGCCCATTCAACTGAGACCCAGAGCCGCGCAACCCCCCGCCTGGTGCTCAGTGACATCACAACCCTTGGGACCAACATAGAGCACCGGAGGATGAAAGGGAAGGTGTTTTGAGGCGGCGTGTCCCAGACGGAGAGAGACAGAGGAAGGGAGACACAGGGACGGAGATGGACGGAGGGAGACAGACAGAGGGAGGGAGACAGAGAAAGGGAGAGGGTGACAGAGGGAGGGTGACAGAGGGAGGGAGACAGAGGGAGGGTGATGGAGGGAGGGAGACAGAGGGAGGGTGACAGACAGAGGGTGACAGACGGAGGGTGACAGACGGAGGGAGACAGACGGAGGGAGGCAGAGGGAGGGAGACAGAGGGAGGGAGACAGAGGAAGGGAGACAGAGGAAGGGAGACACAGGGACGGAGATGGAGGGAGTGAGACAGAGAAAGGGAGAGGGAGACAGACAGAGGGAGACAGAGGGAGGGAGACAGTGGGAGGGAGACAGAGGGAGAGTGATCGAGGGCGGGTGACAGAGAGAGGGAGACAGAGGGAGGGAGACAGAGGGAGGGAGACAGAGGGAGGGAGACAGAGGGAGGGAGACAGAGGGAGGGAGACAGAGGAAGGGAGACAGAGGGAGGGAGACAGAGGGAGGGAGACACAGAGAGGGAGATGAAGAGAGGGAGACAGAGGGACAGACAGAGGGCGGGAGACAGAGGGAGGGAGACAGAGGGAGACAGACAGAGGAAGGGGGACAGAGGGAGGGAGACAGAGGGAGGGAGACGGAGGGAGGGAGACGGACAGAGGGAGGGAGACAGACAGAGGGAGGAGGGTGACAGAGGGTGGGAGACAGAGGGAGGGAGACAGAGTGAGAAAGAGGGAAGGTGATAGAGCGAGACAGAGGGAGACAGAGGGAGACAGGGAGAGAGAGAGAGGGAGTGAGAGGGTGTGGAAATTTAGTACGTTTTTTAAACATTATCTGCGCCATCTTGCCTTTTTCCCGGATGCCACACTTTTGTCGTGCGCACCCGCCATTTTAGGTGCCTCGATCAGAATCACCCTCTACACGCCACTGACCCCCCCAGCATAGCCCTTCACCCTCGCAAAGCCCGCACGCTGACCACCCCCCGCTCTCGCATGCCTTGGGTCATAAACCCCTCTCCAGCGCAGCTCTGCCCCAGAGACCCATCCTGTTCCCGGCGCGACACCTCCCTTCATTCCTTTCATGGTCCCAGGCCCTTTGATGCAAAAACCCCTTTTCCTGTGCCCGTTTGTCTTCCTCGTTCCCAGGCCGACACCTAGCTCTGCCGATACTGTCTTTCGCCCCTCCCCGTACAGTAGAAAGCTTCCCTCATCAAAGGACCCCCGAGTTGATCAAAGCCCCCACCCTATGAGATCCGATCGAACCCCCCACATTCCATGAATCGGCGGAATGTCCAGCTGCGCGATAATCATCACCTACTGTGACCGGGGTGGGGACTTCAACTGTATATGTATGTGTGGGAACGGGCTTGGAGCGGGGATTCCGAGAATGTCTTTCCGTACATCAAAGCATTGCCAAAGAATGTGTTGTATGTAATAAAGTAATAAACCTGTGTATAAGAGGCCAGGCCTCAGAGATGCGGCTAGAGCACCTCATGACGATACCTGCTGTCTGAACTGATGTGTTCTCCTCCGGAGAGAATAAACCTCGTTTCCTGCCTTCCCGTCTCCAGCGCCTGCCTCTTCATTGATTAATATTTCGTGGGTTAAAGAGGCGATACCGCCGGGCAAATACCGATTGTCCAGTGACCTTAGTTTCAACAATTGGCGTCCCAAACGTGGGGCCCATCAGCGACTCGTGGATCCAGTGGGAGAGGTCCTGACGACAGAGTGAACGACTGCAACGATCGGGAGAGCTCTTGCCCAATAGACCCTCGTCTGGCAGCCGATCATCCGAACTTCACTGGTTCCGAACAGACCTCTCTCGAGTGATCTACGGTCCTGACTGGGAACCACCAGGAGTGCTGCGAGGAATACGAGGAAAAGAGGACGATCGGGCGCTGGATTCGGAAGACAAGAAACTGTCCATACGGTCCGGGTAAGGTCGTGTAAACACGACGAACTGCGAAATAATTGTTTAATTGTTAAGAAAATACTAGTATTACTCTTTGTTGACCTATTTGGAGATTCACTGTCTGCGCACGGAGAAACAGTAGGCTCTCTCTCTCTTTGCAAACAGTGAAGGATAGGTAATGCAGCCGTCGTGCCTATTTTTCTCCCCCACTGAATTGATTATTTATTAACGGTTTTCGGGAGATTCCCTCTCCCACACTGATTAACGGGGTTTTTTGACCCCGAGCTACCGTTCGCAGATTATTTTCTGGAGATTCTCTGTCTACAAACAGGAAAGAACAGGTTCCCCTTTGCAGATAGTGAAAGGGTAGAGGACGCAGACCTTTGCGGATCTACTTATTCTCCCTACTGGCCATTTATTTATTGTTTTGTTATTGGTTCATGAGGTATTCACTGCCTGCAAACAACGTAGAATAGAAATATTCTGTCTAGTCTTTGCACACAGTGATAAGATAGGCGAGCTGTCATGTCTGTCTTCTCCCCACTGGTTGATAGTTGGTTCAGCCCGGACCGTTTATTAGAGGTGGATCATCTAGCTCCGCTGGAAGGCACCCCTAATAAAGACATGTTCATAAACTATGGATTAGTTACTATAGCCTATAGTAAACTATGGCACAGGTATACCAAAGAAAATCAAGAGAAACAGTGGCCACTGGTAGGATCCTTCGACCTTGATAAAATAGAAACGTTAGAAATAGCCCTTCGTAAAAATAAGACAACGCCTATTATGCTCGACAGTCTCGGTATGTGGCGCAAAGAAGCAATACAACGAAAGAAAAGAGACGAGGACAGAGCAGGTAGAGAAATATACCAGCAGGACAACCCCTGGACACAACGACCCGAAAGTAATCCCCTGACGCTACGCACAGGACGGCCAGACTTAGGGCAAAACCAATGTGCTTTCTGTAGATATGTCGGGCACTGGAAAGCCCAATGCCCGACTCTACTGAACGTAAGTAGGAGCAGAGGACCGACCGGAATAACAGGCCGGCAGAAAGGGAAAAGGCGCGGGACAAAGATGAATCAGACTGGCATGGACAAATCAGATAGAACCACCACTTTCGATTATGCCCGATGGCACAGATTTCGCCAGACCGATTTCAGCGACATGCTCGAGTTCTCATAGATCAAACAACGCTAAGACGGGAAGCCCAGCCTAGCTCTAAATTGACAGACGACAAACCCCGAAGAAACCAGAAAGAATAATGTACACACATGACCAAGCATCCTTACGTTTAGCCAAGTAGGGAAAGGTTTAGGGTATCTCGAGGTGAGGGTCACACTAGTATCCTTCGCCGAGAGGACTAGGGATATTGCCAATGTCTGAAAACCTACTACCTCCTTTCTTCCGCATCCTTATAGGCATATAACTAAAGCCTGCCCCATTGCTCTAACAAAAAGTATGCGCAGCATACAGAAATAAGATAATTATGGCCAATAACTGTTTTATGTTTGTCTTGGGTCTTTTTATATAATATTTGTACTGTCTCCCCGTCTGAGTTTGTGTGTACGTGATGCATGAATCTGCGTCATCCCTCTGCCTGTGTTACCGTGGTAATTAAACTTCTGGTAACAGAAGCTTTAGCATGGAACAACCTGGAAAGAAAGGAATGGGAAACGAAATCCGTAGGCCACTGATGAACTTGAACTTTTATTTAACATAACGAACAAGAAACAAATAACAATAACACCTATCAATGCCCTAACAACAGAAAACGTTTGAAACAAGAATGGTAAACTAGAAAATTAAAGTCAGCAGAACATTCGCCCCCCATTCTGGAACCTTCCAAAGTAGGGCAGGGTTACGGCTACGCCCAGCCGGCAGCAACCCATATAAGGCGGGTCCTGCTGCCAACAGTCGGCCAGGAAATCGTAACATAGGGTGGAGCCGGAGGAGAGACAAGGGCCAGCGGGACCCAGCCAGGGGATCACCTTGACCACACCGAAGAGTTGTAGGGGGGGGAATGTCTATGTCCTCGACCCCCCTCTCTCTCTCCCCCAGTCCGGCCACGGTGGCATGTGAGAGTTGCAATTAGTCCCGCCACATGTCTTCCCGGTCCGGCCACCAATGGCCGGGGACTGGGGCCAACTGGATCCGGCTGCAGCCGATGAGCCAAGGAACCCGTTCATGGGGCCAGAGCAAGGGGCGTCCGGCCGACATCCACCGGAAGCCCGGCCCAGAGAAGGACGGGACACTTCTTTCTTTTCCCCTCCGTAATGGCCGCAGCAGCACGCCCGGTGCCACTTCTTTACCTCCGCTGAAATTAGTCCAGGTCGGGCTGGGAGGGAGAGGCGACGCGGACGAGCCTCTCCCACCTCCACAGGTAGGAGGTTTCCCAGCCCCCTGGCCCGGCACCGAAATCCTCCAGCCGGGCGGCGCCAATACTAGCGCAGCACTGAACATGCAACGGTGCCAATACTTGCGCAGCACCGAACATGCAAAGGTGCCCATATTTGCGCAGCACCGAACATGCAATGGCTGCACCGATACTTTTGCAGCACCGAATGTGCGCCGCAGGTGGCCATACTTCCTCAGCACTGGACATGGGACTTTTGGAGCACGGGATGTGGAGAGGCCATCGTGCAGGCCCATGAAAAAGAGCAGCGTGGAGTGCACCGGGAGAGGGAGACGTCGCAAACGAGTCTCCCTCGCCCCCCCCCCCAGGTGGGGGCGCCACAGCTGCACCCTAGCCGAATGTCCTGCTCCTACGACACAGAGTTCCTTTTCTTTCACCCCAAGGGTCTCTTCCACTCATGCAGGCTCGACGAAGGGCGGCTGCTGCAGGGCCTCAAAATGGCGTCTGGGCCCCCCCTGAAAGGCGGGTCTAGGCCGCTAGAGTAACTTTGACCAGCAATGTAACTCGGACGCTTGCCCACTGGGGCACGAGCCCCACCTCCGCCAGCATCTCCACAGCCTTGAAGATTCTACAAAAATCCCAGGAGCCCTCGGCCCCTGCAGGCTTCCGGTGAGGAACAACTGCCTTGATCGCTAACGAAATAAGCATGACATAACCACTCCTTCTGTTAACATGAATTCTTGAACTGCCGAAAAGGACTCTGGTCCAACTGCCGGTTGTAGGAAACATTTTTCCCTGATGCTACTTCCGGACTAACCCGGCCCCGCCCAAAATGGCGCCGGTATCAGTAGGAACTCACGAACACCTCGTGGTGTTTTTAGCTAAAAAGACTCGATGTTCTGAAATATGTATATGATCCTTTGTACCCTTGGCGAAAGGGAGGGAGGGGTCACCCGACGAACATATAAAAGGACCCCGTGAAAAATGTTTTTTTCAAAATGTACAATTTATTTTTTTACTGTAGCCGATACATAACCTTTCTTACGACACACACCCACGGTATACATATAGGAAAAATTGATTGCAACTAGTCCAAATGTGCTTCCAATTATGAAATAAATGCCCCTTGATCCCGCAACTGTCGATAGACATTTCTAGTTCCCTGCAGATGAATGAATGAACCTTTTAACATATTTTTAATCCTACAAAATAGCCCCCCCTACTGTACGCACTTTAGCCATTGCCGTGTCCGGCCAACCACAATCACGCTGTCATATCTACATGCTGAATGGTTTTGCAAATAAAGGTTTTCCAAACTATGAACAGGTATTGCATGCTTTTTGTAAAATGTGGGATCAGCGGGAGGGATTTTCTGTGCACCCTGCTCTGTTCTCTTTTTAAGGTTATCGAAAGATGGGCGCCCAGCCCCGGATGAAGGATCGAATCTGCGACACGATACTCTGCCTTCAACTATGCGTCTGGCTCAGGAGCTTGCACATGGAAAAGGACCTCGACTTCTGAAGATGGGTAAAGCGAAACGGTGTAAATGATGGAATATTAAGGATGGGTAAAAGTAAAACGATGTAAATAATAGAATGTTATAAAGATACGACACACACAGGTACTAGGGAACAGGGTTGGCCGAAGAACCGATAAACCTTAGAACATCACAACGTTTAAAAGATAATTTAAGGACTTCAAATAGCTAGGTACATCTACCAACCAGGTACCTCGCACTAAGTACCTCTGATTTTTAACGTTTCCCTACACGCGACCTACAAGGACACACTACCCCACCCCTCCCCCGGCTTCGGAAACCAAGACCCCAGGGATTCTATCTCGAGGAGACAAGACGAGTATGAGGTAAGTAAAGAACTTTCGTGCCCATGCATTTGAAATGCGCGAATGTTGTCCCCCTCCCTTCCCCCCCTTTTTTTCTCCCCCTGCAGGTTACATTGGAATCACGACCGAGGTATGGTGAAGATCCAAAGCCTCGCCACGTCCGATACCTGAAGCGGACTAACGCTGCAAAATGGCACCTAAGCACACCCGCAAACTGCTCACACGATCACCCCTATTCCGTGTTGCGCGAATGAGCACATGTCACGTATGTCTGAAACTATGGGAGAATGTTTGTGTATGACTGAAGCGCTGACTTAACTGGTCAAAGGACTGAGAATGCAGGAAAATGCGACACAATGGTGCCCCCCCCCCCTCCTTTACTCAATGCATGTCCCCTCTACCCTGCCTAATGCTTGTCCGTCCCAAACTGCATGCTTTCCAAATTCTAACACAGACCCGTAATGTCTTATGTTGTGTAATGCGCTGAATAGCCTATCTTAAATACACGGCCACTCCCCATGTCGCACGTGTACTATTTAGCCTGTTGTTGCACATCTCTCTCTCTCTCTCTCTCTCTCTCTCTCTCTCTCTCTCTCTCTCTCTCTCTCTCTCTCTCTCACTCTTCCGAACGACTAGCACCTAAATTGGCAAACCGCCCCCCCCCTAGTGCACCACCCAATTGGCTCCAAATACCGCAAGTATTTGCACGAAACTTGTCTTAAATAAAATCACCCTGAGACCGTGTCACTACCTCTCCTTTCTGCTAAACTGACGAAACCGAGAATTGGCCATAAGGGAAAGGACAGGTAAGACGACTGAGGTTCCCTAAATCTGACCCGTAATAAGGGAACTACATGTCAGCGGCTCCTATGATAAAGATGCCTCAGATAACGCGACCTTCCCCGTCCCGAATTTGGCGCGATACCCAAACAGAAAAGGGGATCGAAACATCCCCATCTTCCCAGAACGCCCCCAGTATTGTATCAGCTGAGCTGCCCCAGACGAGAGTTTTTAACTGTCCCTCACCTCCGGTTGTAAGAGATGGGTCGATTTACGACTAACGCAGGCCAGCCGTTGTTCCTAGAAATGATTTGTTGACAAGCAAACTACAGAGTTTGGAATTCGAGAAATATCACTGAACGCTTACCAACTGAACTGTGGCCTGCTGCTAAATAATGCCCTTATAACACTAAGCAAGACGATAGTCCCTTACCACAGTTTTCTATGTCCCTAGTTGTTTTCCATAAGACCCCGGTTTTTAATTAGGTAGACAGGTTGTAAGAGGCTATGTAGGAATGATGTTTGCAAAGTTAAGACTAGACCGAAGTGAAAGAAATAGTTGCAATAGACCCTGTTGAAAATGAAATGTTTAGCTGAAAGGCAGGATGCCTTGATAGAATGAAAAAAATGTTTTAACCTATGCTCATTCCTCAGAAAGATACCTATCAGACCATGGTGATAGCACGTTGCACTTTTTCGAAAAATATAAAGCCCTGGAGAATGGTATAGCTTTGTAAGGCTCGTACTAGGAAGGAGGGTCTCTGTCAGAAGAACTGACGTAACTGTAATGCAATAAAAGGTATCAGATCTCGTACCACGACAATGAATGTAACTCCAACAAACACCAAAGAAATAGTTACGAAGGAAAGTTATAGAAAATCCAGCATGCCCACCATATTTATATGTTGGTTGTGAACCCCAATATAATGGATGTTTTCTTATTCGCTTGGAGCTGGGAGAGAAATAGACTTATGTGATTACCTTCCTCTGCCAATTCTCTAAGAACTGTCTTTTTTAAACTCATTC
Organism: Lissotriton helveticus; assembly: GCF_964261635.1. Classification (NCBI taxonomy): domain Eukaryota; kingdom Metazoa; phylum Chordata; class Amphibia; order Caudata; family Salamandridae; genus Lissotriton; species Lissotriton helveticus. Next base: position 1,040,596,804 of record NC_136070.1, read on the forward strand.
AAGGGTACCGCTGTCGGAGGAGAGAGAGATCGGATGTGGGAGCACGTGGCCTGACTACAGATCGGGGAACATCTGCGACATTGGCCAAGGCGAAACTGCGACAGAAAGGAGTTGCAGGACGAGGCACTGTTTCCGACAAAATGAGAGGAAAGGGCTGACCTGATGCCCCTGCTCAATGTTCAAATGTGTGCCGAAAAGTCCCCGCTCTCTGAATTCAGTCATGAGCCCGCCTACCTGAAATTTTCCGCCCCCCTGGTCTGGTCCCGATTTGGCCCTGCTCCATCCCCCCTTTTTTCTCCGACCTACCCTATGGACTACTTACACACTCTTCTTCCACCTGAACTTTTTACAATCGACTCAAAGGAACACAGGGCGAAAAAGGACCTTTTTTGACCGGGAAAGCGAGGAAAAGGTCATGCCCTGCAACGCGGAATCTAGAATAGAGCTGGACCCGTAGCTCCACCGCCGGTGCTCCACAGTGCCAACAAACGACGACGACGAAGGCTGAGAACTCACTAACTACGAACAACGATTATTGTTTTTACTATGTCTCATTTTCTCTCCCAGCCACCATTGTGATGAATTATGCTCCAACCGAATATGAACAGAACTACATATGTAACAGCCTATCAGCTCGCATTTCGAGTAACCATAAGTCTGTATGAAATGTATTCAATGCTCTCACTAACAGAATTGTTTTCGCCCGACATTGCATTACTATAACTTTCCTGCAAACGAGTTTTTCGATAGACCCGCCTCCTAAGACGAAAGATTTTAAATGTAATGTTTATAGCTCCTTCACCTGGGCTCCTACTTTTTACTTATGACCACCACAATAGACATGAATAGGAAATAGGCCAGCAAGATGTCTCGGATATGTTAAAGGGAGGACTGTGGAAATTTAGTACGTTTTTTAAACATTATCTGCGCCATCTTGCCTTTTTCCCGGATGCCACACTTTTGTCGTGCGCACCCGCCATTTTAGGTGCCTCGATCAGAATCACCCTCTACACGCCACTGACCCCCCCAGCATAGCCCTTCACCCTCGCAAAGCCCGCACGCTGACCACACCCCGCTCTCGCATGCCTTGGGTCATAAACCCCTCTCCAGCGCAGCTCTGCCCCAGAGCCCCATCCTGTTCCCGGCGCGACACCTCCCTTCATTCCTTTCATGGTCCCAGGCCCTTTGATGCAAAAAACCCTTTTCCTGTGCCCGTTTGTCTTCCTCGTTCCCAGGCCGACACCTAGCTCTGCCGATACTGTCTTTCGCCCCTCCCCGTACAGTAGAAAGCTTCCCTCATCAAAGGACCCCCGAGTTGATCAAAGCCCCCACCCTATGAGATCCGATCGAACCCCCCACATTCCATGAATCGGCGGAATGTCCAGCTGCGCGATAATCATCACCTACTGTGACCGGGGTGGGGACTTCAACTGTATATGTATGTGTGGGAACGGGCTTGGAGCGGGGATTCCGAGAATGTCTTTCCGTACATCAAAGCATTGCCAAAGAATGTGTTGTATGTAATAAAGTAATAAACCTGTGTATAAGAGGCCAGGCCTCAGAGATGCGGCTAGAGCACCTCATGACGATACCTGCTGTCTGAACTGATGTGTTCTCCTCCGGAGAGAATAAACCTCGTTTCCTGCCTTCCCGTCTCCAGCGCCTGCCTCTTCATTGATTAATATTTCGTGGGTTAAAGAGGCGATACCGCCGGGCAAATACCGATTGTCCAGTGACCTTAGTTTCAACAAGGGAGTGAGACAGAGTGAGTGAGACAGTCAGAGTGAGTGAGACAGAGAGACATGGAGAGAGGGAGGGAGACAGAGAGAGATAGAGAGAGAGAGAAAGAAAGAGAGAAAAGGGAAGAAAGAGAGAGAAAGAAAGAGAAAGAGAGATGTATGTATGCCAGGTCTGGTGGCTCAGTGGACGAAGGCGTCCGCTGCAGGGACCTGTGATCAACCTCATGGTAACAGTTTTTTTTGTTGCTCTAGCCCCGTCCCCTTCCCCATTGACCCCGCCCCCACTGGTGTGGCCCTCGGACACAAACCACACTGTATATTTGGCCCCTGAGAGAAAGTTTGTGAGTACCCATGACCTAAAGAATACAGTTGACCGCAACGGGGATGCTGGGCAAACTGATAGAAAGAGCAGCGTTCGCCCAGATGTCACAATTCACTGAAGAGAAAGACATACTTTCAGATTTCCAAACAGGATTCCGTCCGGGAAGAGGCACTGAATCTGCCCTCCTTGCCATCTGGGATGACCTAAAGAATACAGTTGACCACAATGGGGTTGCTGCGCTACTCCTCTTGGACCTCTCAGCTGCCTTTGACATGGTTGACCATGACACTCTGAAACAAAGACTTTATGAAGCCGGCATAGAGGGAACTGCTATAGACTGGATCGCGTCCTACCTTCGAAACAGAACGAATGTCATCCATACCCCACCTTTCTTGTCCAAACCGCACTTCACAAAAGCAGGGGTCCCACAAGGTTCTATCCTCTCGCATAGGCTTTTCAACATCTACATGAAGTCTTTATTGGTACTGATCAATAAATTTCACCTCACGTGCTACAACTATGCAGATGACACGCAAATACTCCTTCAACTGGAATGCCCCAAGACATTGGAAAATCACCAGTTTTCAGCTGTCTCAGAGCCGTGGATCAGTGGATGACTTGGAGCCGTCTCAAATTGAATGCTGCAAAAAATGAAATACTCACGTGTGGTGATTGGAAAAATTACAACCCGCTTGCCGCATGGCCTGATGAACTGGGATCACTGCCTAAAGTATCGAAGGATGTAAGAAACCTCGGAATGACCATGGACTCCAAGCTGTTGATAAATGCCCAAGTGGATAAACTAGCAAGATCAAGCTTTGCTACTATAAAAACGCTGCAACGAATTTGCCCTCATTTGGGATTTCCACACAAGGTCCAAGCTACCATCTCCCTTGTTCTATCCAAACTCGATTACGCCAATAGCCTCTACCACGGATCACCTTTAACGACCATGAAAAGACTACAACGGATTCAGAACTTGGCTGCCAGACTACTCTTGCATATCAAACCGCAAGACCACATCTCCCCTGCCTTGAAAGTCCTGCATTGGTTACCGGTTGCCAGAAGATCCTCGATCAAGCTGCTTTGTATCACCCACAAAGCAATACATGGAATAGGACCACCACTCTTCATCAGGAATAAAATCACCAAACACATTCAACAAAGGAACCTCCGCTCTAAAGGAGCATCTCGCCTCAAAATCCCACCATACAAGAAAAAAAACCATGGGTGGCACGTCCTTCTCTGTTCAAGCAGCCAAACTATGGAACTCTTTACCCCCCAACATAAGATCCACCGACAACCACCTAATCTTCAGAAAACTACTAAAGATTTGGCTCTTCCCCACATAAGCACCATACGGAAACAGAAATTTACAGCATATCCCTCTGTATATAAGCATTTGTTTTCACTATAGATATGTACCTATCTGTGTGTATTACTTTATAAAACATGTAAAATAAGTATGTTGTTAAGAGAAAAGAAAAAAAGAAAATAATAATAATAATAATATTAATCAAATTACTTCATATTTGTACTATACTCATTTTCAACACTAATCCTTTATGGTTTCCGGAGCGGCGTGCTACTCACCAGAAAAGCGCTTCAACACCCATCAGGGGTAACAAGTGCTATATGAATGCTAATCTTTCTTCCCCTTTTATCCCTCCACTATCCTTCTCACTACAAGTAACAGACTAATATCCACCACTGAAATTACCTCATATTTCACCATATTAATTCACCACTAATCCTTTATAGGCTTCCTGAATAGCGTGCATCAACAAGCGATAAATAAATACAAACCTTTGTCCTCCTCTATCCTTCTGCTATCATTCAATATCCAAATAACTGACTAACCTATCCACCACTTAAAATGTACTTGCATGTTTCACTATACTAATTCAACACTAATCCTCTATGGGTCTCGGAGTAGCGTGCTACCTGCTGAAAAAGCGCTTCGACGCCTCGTCAGGGGTAGTAAGCGCTATATAAATGCAATTACAGTACAATACAATACAATGTGTACAAAGGCTTAGAAACATTGGTTTGCGCCAGAATGGTGCACCTACCCGAGGGTGGTGTAACAAGAAATTCTGCAGCACACATACAAAGAGGAAATAGGGATTGTGTTTGTGCAGGAAGATATCCCTCTCCCGCACAAAAACTCTCCTGACCACAACACATGCACCTTTGTGAAAGGATGCAAGAGTGCCTGCTTCGGTGCTAGGCACCCACAAGTACGTCAGAGCTAGGAGAGAGCAGAACTGTCCAACTTCTTTGTAAATATGGTGCAGTTCTGCTCTCTCCCTTTTACATAATGCAAAACAGCAACTTACCTTGCTGTGCTGCAATGTGTTAAATCTTAGTAAATCCGGGCCCTGGTGTCAACTCCCACATCCCTCTGAAATGGAAGCACACTGTGCCACCATATTCCTCTCATAACAAAAAACCTATACATACATTACCCCCTACCTGAACTTCAGACTCTGACATATTTAAAAGCACACTCTCCTTTTTCTCCCATCATCGTATTCATTCTGAAACTACCTTGTGATCCGTCATTTATCATTTTTATTCCACATTTTGCGCCACCTTCTGCTCTCCTTGCATTTTCAAACACATCATTTACCCCCAGATGCATCAAGCATCCATTTTGCGATTCCTTATTAGCGAAAAATAAGGAATCGCTAATAAGGAATAGCAAAATGGTATGCAAGAAGAAATCACTTTAAAAATAGCGATTTCTTAAAATTCCTTAATTGCGATTCGCATATTGCGAGTCGCAATTAAGGAATACCTCCCCATTCATTCCTATGGGCCTAGAGGCCCATAGGAATGAATGGGAAGAATTTTCAATTTGCGAATCGCAATTAGCGAATTGCAAAATGAGAATGTGATTTCAAGGGTGCAGGGGTGTCCAAAGGACACCCTGTTGCACCCCTGAAATTGATCTGTGCACATATGTTGCGCACACACATGCCCTTAGGGCATGTGTGTGCGCAACATGACACTTTGAAAAATGCACTTTAGTGCATTTTTCAAAGTTTTTGCAAATTACCATGAAGTTGTACTTCATGGTAATCTGCGAGCCCTATTAGCAAAATCGCTATTTTTTTTAACTTTAATGCATTGCATTTAAGGAATCTCAATTTGAGATTCCTTAAATGCAAGTAATCGCAATTTAGCGAATTCTCAATTTGCGATTTTTGCATTTGGGATGATGCATCCCAAATGCAAAAATACCGGTCGCAAAGGGGCAGATTCTGAGAATCTGCCCCTTTGCAAGCGGTTTTTAGCTTCATGCATCTGGGCCTTACTCTCGCCTTTTCTGACCAAATAGAAGACCCTTTCGCAAAATTAGATGATTGCTTATTTCTGATTAGATCTCCCTTGTTGATGTTCACTCAACTGCAGCGTTCCCCCCTATCATTCATATTTACCTTCATATTGCACTTGTACTCTTCAACCACTTTCCATATTTTCTGATAGTAAATTCCAGAATCATTCTCCCCCTTGTTTTTCAGCTACCATGCTACCAGCGTTGGCTCTGAAATGCTTCCCCTCAGACGTTCAAATGGAAACACCATTGACACTGTATTAGGAATTATTCTATAAGTGAATGAAGTAGATGGTAATAGTTTCTTTGAACTAATAAGTCCCTTTATTGTTAATTGGATGGATTATTTCACAAATCGATTAAACTTTTCAACGTGCCCATACTGATTTCATCCTCTGTTCGATATTACAGTTAGTGAAAAACACTCCTAAATTAGAACTAACAAAATGGGCACCATTAGCAGATACTATTTCCTCACTAATGTCTTTCCTCTAAACAATTTCATCCCCAAAATCCATCTCTGGGCATTTAAAAAAAGAATCCACAATAACAATACTAAAAGCTTTTTGTCTGGGTGGTACTGCAAAACGAACAAATGATGTCAATTGCTAGGTTTCCGGCAGATCTACTACTTGTGGCTCAACAATACATGCTTTTGCAGTTTCCTCTCTTCTCATACATAAATCACATCCCCTAACCCATCTGTCTATCATTATATCTATTCCGGAATACCAAAGGAATTCTCACACCTGTCTCCTAGACATGGACATTCCAAAATGTCCTTCATGACAAAGATCAAATATAGCTTTGCTTAATCCACATGGGTGTGTCATCCTGTCTCCTCTGGTTAAAACCCAGTTCTCAATGGCCAATTTACCTTAGACCTAACATTTAACTCACTCAGTACATTACATTTTTCAGCCAACCTTTTACCAGATACTCCAGAACAGTCTAGCTTGAAGTGTTTTTGCCTTTACCAGTTCATATGGTACTGGCCCAGAAGTTGGGCAAGGGGAGTATTAGATGGATGTATGACATTACAACGCATGCTTTTACATCACAGTTTTTACAACGCATACCATTACAACGCTTTGGGGTGCTGGATAGTGAATAGTTTAATTTACTATTCCAACTCCAGTCCCCGTGGATAGTAGGGAAGGTGTTGGATAGTAAATTAAATCTATTCCCTATCCTAGAGCGCCTCCCAGCGCAATGCGTTGTAATGGTTTGCGTTGTAAAAGTTGCGATGTAAAAGCACTGCGTGGTAAAAGTTGCGTTGTAAAGGATGTTTCCCGTATTAGATATCGAAAGAAATACACATGTGTGATAATCCTTGAGGCACACCACAGGCTGTAGGGTGTGTGAACCCAATCCAGCTATGGACATACATTATTGCAGCCTTTCCAGCAAAAGTGTGTGGTTGACAGTGTCATAATCAGGAGTACCATAGAAGATGTTTTTTCCTCACCCATGGAGATCCTCGTTTATGTTGGGTGTCTTGCATGGTCTGAATCCAGTCTGATGATGATGGAGAAGACTTTGAGTGCCAGGTATTTTTGAAGCTGTATTTTTACTACGCTTTCAATCAATCAATAAAGCAGCACTTGTGAATAGCGGCTTGTCACCTGTGATGGCTTCCAGGCACTTGGTTGCTGGGTCTAGTCAAAGAGCCAGGTCTTGAGTTTTTTCCTGAAGTCAGTCAGCGAGGATGATGTTCGGAGGTGCAGGGCGTTCCAGCATCTGGCGGTGAGGTGGGAGAAAGAGCGACAACCACTGTGGCTACAGCAGATGCGCAGTGTCTGTGTGAGGGAGGCAGAGTGGAGGTTTCTGGATGGTTGGTGGAAGGTCCGGCTGTGGTTCAAGTATGCAGGTCCTTGGTCGTGGTTTGTAAGCGTGTGTCATTAGCTTTGAATGGCATCTTTTTTCGAGGGGGAACCAGTAGAGGTTTTTCAGGTGTTGGGTGATCTGGGTCCATTTGGGCAAGTTGAGGATCAGTTTGGCGCTGAATTCTGTATTGTCTTGAGCCTTCTATTGAGTTTGGGGGTGGTTCCTGTGGACAGTGCATTGCTGTAGTCCAGCCAGCTGGTGATTAGGGCTTGCATGACTGTTTTTCTTGTGCTTATACGAAGCCATTTGAAGATTCTTTGGAGCAAACCGAGAGTGTGAAAGCAGAAGGAGGTGACTATGTTAATCTTTGAGTTCATGGTGAGTTTCCTGTCCAGGATCATGCTGAGGTTGCGGGCATGTTTTTTTGGTGTAGGTCCGAGTTTGGTGTGCCACCAGGTCTTGTTCCTGCGGGAGGCGTGGTTGCCAAAGATCAGCACTTTGGTCTTGTCAGTATTGTGCTTCAGACAGTTGCCCTTCATCCAGTCTGGGACGTTCTTCATGCAGTTATGGAAGTTGGTGTTAGTGGTGGTGGGTCTGCTAAGAGGGGGACGATGAGCTGGGTATCGTTGGCGTAGAATATGATGTTGAGATTGTGGGTTCTGATGATGTTGAAGAGAGTGGTGTGAGGGATGAACCTTGAGGGACGCCACAGATTGTGCTCTTGGGTTTCGAAATGAATGGGGCAGGCCGATTCTCTGCGTTTGTCCTCTGACGAATGATACAATCCACCTGAGTGCACCACGATTGATCCCGATCTGATGAAGTCTGTTGCTGAGTGTGACATGGGATACGGTGTTGAAAGTCACGGAGAGGTCGAGGAGGATAAGGGTTGCTGATTCTCCCCTATCGAGTATGGCTTGGATTTTGTCAGTGTCAGTGATCAGGGCAGTCTCAGTGCTGTGGTTGGAGCGGAAACCAGATTAGGAGGTGTCTAGCAATTTTTTCCGCTCCAGGTATTTGGTGAGCTGCCAGTTGATGGCCTTCTCCAGGACTTTGGTGGGGAAAGGGAGCAGTAAGATGGGTAGGGGGTAATTCTGGAGTCCATTCTGGTGTGCGGAGGGTTTCTTGAGGAGTGGTCTGACATCTGCGTGTTTCTATGCATCAGGGAAGGTGGCCATGGTGATGGATGCGTTGAAGATGGTGGTGAGTTGGTGGCTGATCTCGTTGCTTCCTAGATTGAAGAGTCGGTGGGGGCAGGGGTCCCAGGTGCTTCCGGGTAGATGGAATCTTGCTGTGGAAGTGATTTGCTAGAGCGTTGCAGAGTTCCTGTGAAGGAGGAAATGTGTTCTCAGTGGCTGTTGGGCAGGAGAACTCTTTGATGATTCTGACGAGTTACTTCGTGCGGTTGGTACTTGCCTCACTTCGGTCTGGAATTACATCCTTTTTCACATCTCTGAGTCATTGGTGGTATTCGCTGAGGGCTGACTTGAAGATGGCTTTGTCTGTCGCGTCTCTACTGGTGTGCCATCTTCTCTCTAGTTGTTTGCAGCTGCGCTTCATTGTACTGAGTTCTGGGATGTATCAGCTGGTTTGTTTGGTGGATCAGCTGGTTTTGGATGCTTTGATGGGGGCAACTAGGTCAGCGGCGTTGTTGATCCTGGTTTTGAAGTTCAGAACTACTTGTTCCAGGTTGGTTGCAGCATCGGGGTGGGTGGTGCTGAGGGTATCCCTTCATCTGGTCTGTGTCACATTGCTCCATCCATGGAAGAAGGCGTTGGGGGGGGGTTAGAGGTGGTGCATAGTGATTCTGCGATGGTGAAGTGAACAATGGAGTGGTTGGTCCAAGTAAGTTCTGTGACACAGCTGTATTTGACTCTGTTGCTGGACATGAAGATAGAGTCCAATGTGTGTCCTGCTCTATGTGTGGGGTCTGTAACCAGCTGGGTGAGGCCGATGTTGTTCAACCGCTCTAGGAGGTTGGCAGAGTTAGTGCCTGTGGGGTCATCCAGGTGGAAGTTGAGGTCTCAGAGGAAAATGAAGTGCTTGGAATCAATGGCAAATGGGGTGATGAAGTCTGTGATGTCGTTGCAGAAGCCAGTGCGTGGTCCTGGGGGTTAGTAGGTGAGGGTGCCTTTGATGGTTTTGTCATTGGTGCGGAGTTGGAAATTGAGGTGTTCCATGATCAGTGTGATGTTGTCTTTGGTGGTGGTGCAGGGGATTGTTTCTTTGTGGATGATGGTGATGCCTTCTCCGTGTTTTTTTAGTAGGGTCCCAGTGTGTCCTCTTGTAGGCTTTGGGTGTTGCAATGGTGATGTTGGGGGCAGAAGAAGGGGAGAATCAGGTCTCTGTAATCAAGGTCATGTCGGGGGCAAGGGTGGAGGGTTCCTGGCGCTGGGCAAGGTCCAGGCACAGACGGGTGTCGATGAGCTTGCCTTTGGTGCTCCGGAGGCACTCCTGTTGTACGCCTCTGCAGCGCGGACATGCTGCGGCCTCTGTTAAGTAGTTCCTGAGAGGGGGAGGAGCACTGGATGGCAGAAGGCACCGTAGCGGTAAACAGCGTGAAAAGGAGCGAGGCGGGAACAATACAGCGAAACAGTGCACAATAGAGTTAATTCAATCAGCACAAACTAAAACAGCAGAACTAAATCAGCATAAACTAGCATCAACTGGACAAAAGCTAGAGGCAATAATCCAGAACAACATGACCAGGTCAATCTAAGAACACAGTGCCAATAATAAGAGCTAGCCGTGAAAAGATACAAGGCAGGCAGCAGAAGGCGGCAAGGGGTTAAGGCAGCAGCGTCAGGGAGGCCTGTGGTGCCTAGCAAAGAGGAGAGTGTGTCTGGGAGTGGGACCTGCTCAATTGAGTTTCACTGCGGCCTTCATTAAGTAGGTCCTCTGAGGAGCACTGGGGGCAAGAGGGACGGGAGTGGAAAACAACGGGAAAAGGAGCAAGGTGGGAACAAGACAGCAAAATGGCGTGCAATAAAGTTAATTAAATCAGCACAAATTAGAACAACACAACTAAATCAGCACAAACTAACACAAACTGGACAAAATCTAGTGGCAATAATCCAGAACAACACGACCAGCAGTCAGGAGCGGCCCGTGCAGGTAAGAGCAGTGGGGCAGTGGAGTTGGGTGGGGGGAGACTCGACAGATGATGACGAGGGAAAATTAAATAAATATTTAATTTTCCCTCGTCATTGTCTGTCGAGCCCCCGCCTCCCCGCCACTGCTCGTACCTGCACTGCCTGCTCCTACCAGCTGTGTACAGGTCAATCTACTAAACACAGTGCCGAAAATAAGAGGTAGCAGTGAAAAGTTACCAGGTGGGCAGCAGTGGGTGGCAAGGGGTTAAGGCAGCAGCGCCAGGGAGCCCTGTGGTGCCTAGCAACGAGGGGAGCGTGTCTGGGACCTGCTCCCTTGGGATGGGCTGAAAGTATTTTCAGAGTTGCACATGTTTTTTCAAGAGAGGAGGGATGGCGTGGTTAATTGGGCCTGAAATTTCCGCTCACTGAATAGAGGTATTGATCATATTTGTTGTACCTGACATGAGTTAAGAAGTTGAAGCATGATGCTGAGCAGAAACCTCATGGCGCATGATAGTGGGCTGTTGTTGTTGCTGGAGGTGGTGAGTTTGTATATTAGGTTGATCAGGTTGAAAGATACAAAATAGTGATCTGACTATATTTGCACATGCACTGCCTGGGTTCTTTTTCAAGGCTATTGTTGAATCTAAGGTTCATCGCATAACAAGCATTAAGTGTTGGTGTAACTTAGTGCCTTTTGGGTGCCAATGGTCTGCATCTTCTTGAAGTGATCAAGTGCATGTTTTGAGCCAAGCTCATCAACACACAGATTAAAGTCTCCCTTATTTAGGATTATCTTTTGGCGTTGGAATGTAAATCAGTGTTAGTTCAAGGAAATGATCCAGGAAGGTTAGATTGTGCCCTGATGGGTGACAGATCATTGCCACGATTAAGGTGCTGTTTGTGTTGATGGACCAGTAAACAACTAAGCACTTGAAAGAGGAATAAGTTAGGCAGGGGTGTCTGCTGGTATCAGATTGGTGACATAGACTAAGGCAATACCACCCCATTTCTTGTCCTGTCAAATTAAGTGATATAGTCGTTACCAAAAAATGTTTTATTGAGGACAACTATTTGGCACTTGGAATCTGAAAGAAGATAGGGAATTCTGGCGTATGCTTCAGGGTAGAATCGGTATGTTTTTCTTAACAGTGCAATTGTTTTATAAGAAAAATAAAAGTAACAGAAACCTAAAACCCTAAGCTGCTAATGTCTATAGAACCAAATGTACGGATGAGAATTTCTGACGCTGCAATGCGCTTGGCGCTCTTATTATCGCGCTGCTAATTTTAAACGCTTTTCTTTGACAGTTAAGTTTTATTTAGTTGCTTTGCCCTGTTTTTAGCTGGGAACTATTTGCGCCCCCTTACCTGCACCATAATTGGCGATCACCGCTTTTCGGCGGGTCCGGTTCCGGGTGGAGGGGAATTCTTGGGCGCCATTTTGGAGTGGTGTGGTGTGGTCTCTCAGGCAACACCTTCAGGGAGCGGTCTAGCGCTCTGGACGACCACAGGGACGTCTACTTAAGGCGACCAATTACAGCAAAGCCTTTGATGAGAATTTCTGACGCTGCACTGCGCTTGGCGCTCTTATTATCGCGCTGCTAATTTTAAACGCTTTTCTTTGACAGTTAAGTTTTATTTAGTTGCTTTGCCCTGTTTTTAGCTGGGAACTATTTGCGCCCCCTTACCTGCACCATAATTGGTGATCACCGCTTTTCGGCGGGTCCGGTTCCGGGTGGAGGGGAATTCTTGGGCGCCATTTTGGAGTGGTGTGGTGTGGTCTCTCAGGCAACACCTTCAGGGAGCGGTCTAGCGCTCCGGACGACCACAGGGATGCCTACTTAAAGCTCCCTCACCCGCGCAGCGGTAACGCGCAGCGGGCGTGCCTTCGCTGTGCCTGAGTCTTGCCAGAGTCCTGCCCGTCTGCGCCCGTCAGCACCAAGGAAGCGCGGGTCGCGGCCGGACTCTGGGGCTCTGGGATTGGACATCATGACTTCGCCCCCGATCATGTACAACAGGGCCGACCTATTGGCCATTCGGAATCAATTTATGCGCTGCGTTCTTCCGCCCGTGGACCCATTATGTGGCCCCTATTATTGTAGCTGTGGTGCTTGGTCACTGGAGCCCCCTTCTCTTATTCGTTCATCGGGGCTTTTAACTCTTTATAAAAGAAGGTAGGAGAGCAGGACCTGAGTATCTGGAGCTTAAACGTCAGATCATTGGTGAAGCACTATCAGGAGGTATACGATCTCCTCATTGAGGGTTCCCCTGATGTGCTTTTCCTGACTGAAACTTGGCTCCAGGACTCTGACTCCTCGATAATTAACTTGGCCTTTCCTCCAGATTATGCCATTTTTACCTTAAATCGGGCGACCAGAGGTGGAGGCATTGCTATGGCCACTAAACGGTGCTACCCCTGTGAGTGGAAAGCCGCTAAACTTTCTGGGTGTGAGGGCGCTCTTTTTAAAATTGCGTTTAGTCACCAGTTTACCCTTTCTGGTCTTTTAATTTATCGCCCTCCGGGTTGTGACTCCGGTTTTAGGGCTGCTCTCCCTGATTATATTAGCACAGAGGCACTAGGTTGCACTAATTTTAATGTTTTGGGAGACCTTAATCTCCATCTTGATTGCCCTACTTTACCTTCCATTAGGAGCTTCCTGGCGGATCTTGAGGCTCTGCAGCTTTCTCAGCTGATTACCGCTCCCACACATAAAGGCGGTCATATTCTTGACCCTATTTTTACAAATTTAGAAGGTCTTAGAGTTCTTGGCTCCTCCCAGCTGGGCTGGACAGATCACATGCTGGTGAAAATGGCATGCTCCCTGTCTGAATCTCCTTTTTTACCTCAGGACAGACTTGTGCTCAAACGACATTGGAACAAGTTAAGACTGGAGGATTTTTACCATCTGCTTGAGGAGGCTCTATTAGGCCCTCTCACTGAGGTTGATCATGGATATGACTCCTTCTGTGAGTGGATCTCTGGGGCCCTAGACTCTCTGATTCTTATGTGTTGGTCTAAGTGTCGTCGGAAGGAGCCGAGCCCTTGGTACGATAGTGCCCTTGCATCCCTTAAAAGGGCCTGTAGACAGGCCGAGAGGCTATGGAGGAAGTCGTTTGACCCGGAATTGAAGGCCTGTTATCTTGCTAAAATCAAGATTTACCACAGGGCAGTGTGTCAAACACGTGCTTCCTTCTATGCCCTTGAGTTTCAGAACTCTGCTAACCCATCGAAACTCATTTTTAAAGTATTAAAGGACCTGATGGCCAAGAGAGCAACCGCGACGGAAATATGCTCGGATGCCCATTGTGAGGCCCTGGCCTCCTTCTTCCACGAAAAAGTGCAAGCCATCTATCGCACTTTCCCTATGGGCTCCCCTACTTTAGATCGGGTTGGTTGCACTTTAGGTGACGGAGACTGTCTTTCCATCTTGCCCCCCTTATCCATGGAGGTGTTTGACTCTCTTAGTCTCAAAATCAAGTCAGGATCTCCGGCAGATCTGCTGAAACCGGCCCAACTTAAGATCTTGGCGCCGGTCTGCCGCACCCCGGTGCTGTCTTTGATTAACCTGTCCCTTTCTTCTGGTGTGGTTCCCGTCAGATGGAAGCGGGCTGTAGTCACGCCAATTTTGAAGAAGGCGACCCTCGACCCCCTTAAACCTGAAAACTACCGCCCTATCTCCTTACTTCCTTGGGCCACGAAAGTTGCGGAGGCCCATGTGAATGCCACTCTTTCAGATCACCTTGGTAGGGCTAACATCCTTGACCCTACTCAGAACGGGTTCCGTGCGGGCCATAGCACAGAGACGGCCCTCCTCTCTATGGTCGAACATCTGCGTTCTGTGTTTGATGCGGGTCGGACGGCGGCACTATTGTTATTAGATCTCAGTGCCGCCTTCGACACGGTCTTGCACAGGATTTTGCTTCAGCGACTTGAGGAAGTGGGCGTCTCTGGCCTCGCCTTATGCTGGTTCCGATCTTTTCTCACTGACAGGGCATTCCAGTTGGCGATCCCACCCGGTAAGTCGTCATCTTACCCGTTAGACCAGGGGGTCCCACAGGGGTCATCGCTGAGTCCCATCCTTTTTAATCTTTATGTGAGACCGCTGGCTGCGGTCGTCGAGCGGTGGGGCCTGACGATGGTCTCTTACGCAGATGACACGCAGCTGGCGGTCACACTGAGTGGGGACTCAGATCTGGAGGCTTCCAGGTTTTGTGATGGTCTGCGGGCAGTGGCTAACTGGATGAATTCCAACTGTCTCCAGTTAAACACCAAGAAGACTGAGATTATGGTGGTAGTTAAACAGGTGGCATTGTGGGGCGATAAATGGTGGCCTTCGGATTTGGGTGTGACTCCGTCCCCAGCATCAGAGATAAGAAATTTGGGGGTATGGCTTGATCCATCCCTCAGCTTCATCTGCCATACCAAGAAGGTGGCAGCTTCTTGCTATGGCATTATTAGAGGACTCCGTCCTATCCTCAAATTCTTTGATGCTCCCACAAGACAACTGGTGGTTCAAGCATCAGTGCTATCTCGGCTGGACTATGCCAGCTCATTACTGGCGGGGATTAACCAAACAGAACTCTGTCGGCTACAGCGAGTTCAAAACGCTGCGGCCCGACTGGTGACAGGCCTGCCAAGGCGGTGCTCGGTGTCTAAATCCCTGCGCTTTCTCCACTGGCTCCCTGTGCAGCAGAGGATTAAATTCAAGGTTCTTTGCCTTGCATTTAAAATCCTCAAAGGTACATCCCTCCAAATTCTAGAGAATTTGCTGACTCCTTATGTTCCTTCGCGCACTCTTAGATCCTTGGGTCAGAACTTAGCAGTGGTCCCGCGTTTTAAACTCAGTAGAGTTGGTGGCCGCTCTTTTCGAGTTCTGGCTGCAAGCTGGTGGAACTCTCTTCCTTTGCAAATCCGGGCCATTGATGAGCTCCTTCAGTTTAGACGGGCCATCAAGACCTTTTTATTTGTTTAGCCCTTTTGATGTGTCTCAGTTCCTGTCTGTTTCCTTTTAGTGCTGTGTTGTGTTTGCCTTATCATTGCGCCAGGACGCCCCTTTGCTGGGGCAGCTGTGCGCGGTACAAATAAAAATAACATAACATAACATAACATAACATCCATTGTTGACACCTGCTTGCATTGAAAACAAAATATTTCCCAGAGGAGGACAGAATTATTTGTTTTCTGGAGGGAAGTATGCAGTAATCATCAGAATAATGTTGGAACACCATCCCAACAGTATCATGATCTCAAGCCTACCCCAGAGCCTGATAATTGCTCAACCGGGTTTCATTAGGCCTAGGTCACGAAGTAAATTGTCAAATCTTGGTTGTGGGTCATCACCTCGTATTTCCAGTATCATACTCATCTTCAAGCTATCTGGTCTCCATTAGAGAATTTAGATGGCTTCCTGCCCTATCTTAGTACACCTGGGTAGAGTTGAGACGGGTATTGTTAAGGCTCAGTTTTATGTACCAACTCTGTCGTCTCAACTTTAAAGGTGCTGGCATTCAACAGAGTAACACTGAGTGTTGACAACTTCAGTGTGTGTGGCCAGGAAAGGGGTAGTTGTTTTTAAAATTGAAATGGGAAGAAGTGAATCTGGGGTGAGCGGTTGAGCATCTATCTGAGGCTAAAGGGGAAGTGGGAAATTGCGATTGGCTGTGTAGAGAGTTTGGCGTCCATAATCCATATCATCATGGCCTCTTTGCTATTATCATAAATATGCAGCACCTACATTCTCGATATTCAGTTAATTCTAGCATATGGCAACATTCGTTTGCCAGGTTGCTCTGTCTACTCCAAATAAGGTGTTACCTGTTGTAGAATGTCCCTTAGCAAATCATCATCAAATGCATTGGTTAATAGAGGAAAATAAAGACTACAACTCCCAGAAGGTACTGATATTTTTACATGAAAACCCATGACCAAAACATAGTGCCAGCGTGCACAGAGAGAACTAGTTAAATTTGTGTTTTCATACTGCTGCTGACAAACAAATTAAATGCACGTAAGAAAATGCTGCATACACTTTCATATGGATATTTTACTGTGCATATGATCTTAAATTTGGAGTTCATGATGTCTTGTTTCTGTGCTACTGTTTTCATACAAATTAAGGGGCAGATTTACAAGCCTCCTGCGCCATCAGTACGTCTCTTTTCGTGACGTTCTGGTGGCGCAGGGGGCTCCTCCATATTTACAAGTACAGGAAAAGCCACCCTGCTTGACTTTTCCTCTCCTTGTAAATACGGCCCCTTCACACGCAGCACTTTGCGTGGAAGGGGCGTTCCATGGGTGTTGTTGTGGGTGTTCCCACGCAACACCCATGGAACAAGACACTTCTCCAGATTTACGAGAAATCGTAAATCTGGAGATGCATCTGAATGCTAGCCACCCTAGAGGTGGCGTAGCAAGGCGCAACGAGGAGAAATGTTTTAATTTCTCCTCGTTTTTTCCTCTTTCAATGCGTGCTGCATTCTATAGCACGCATTGAAAGAAGAAAATCCCTGTAGTGATTGTTTTTGTGCGGGAAGGTGCCCATTCCTGCATCCAGTAGATCTGCCCCTAAATGTTTTGGCATTTGGAAACAAGAATAGCAACCAATGCACTAGGTACATTTCATTCTTTTACCATAATTAGTTATCCGCACCTGTTTATTTTACTTACTCACAGTTGCCTTCATGCAAGGAATCAATGTTATCTGAGGAGGTTTGATATACACAGAACCATGCTTTGAACAAGAGGACATGTTGCCATCAGATAGCTGGTCATTGCTATGGATCACACTTCTGTCGCAATAAATGACCATCCTGAAAGTGGTATTTAAACAAACAACTCTTTGTTAGCACCACAGCCAATGTACAACCAATGAATACAGTAAAATGTTTATTAGCTAGTGAGAAATGTACATTGCATTCCTGACCTATAGGTCTTAAATACTTCTCTCTCATCCAACCAGAAAGATGTTCCACATACCAAACCCCATTCTCTTCTTGTATTTAATTTGGAATAATGGGCCATGACTCGAAAAAGGTGCCACTTAGTCAAACCTCAAAACTACACAACAATTTTAGAAGGGGTAAAGTTCAATTATATTGCTATTGGAGGAGTGTGTTGGAACAAATAGTTACTTTCTTTCTCGCCATTCGATTCTCATACTAATTTCTTCCCGTGTTGACCTTTTCGATGCCCCTTTTCTTTGACACACAGAGCCATTGTTGCCAAACTGAACCACAATGTTACTTGTTACTTACTGACTGGATGGCGGCCGTCTCTGATCTGGAAGTTTCAGCATGAACCAGTCCATGTGTTTGCCTCTGTGCTGTCCACTAATACCAGAGTCTTCTCACGTGTGGGAATTGAACATGAAGCATGCTTCTGTGTTCTTTCCTCCATACCCAGTGCCTCCCGAGTGCCTGAAACGATGGAGCACAGGACACCAGCAAAAGAGGAAGTACAACGGGAAAAATAATAAAGCAAAACAAGAAACACAGTTTACTTTGCAAGAACATAGGGCCATATGTATCAACAAACTCTTTTGCGATTCCTAAATAGCGGTTTTTAAGGAATCGCTATTTAGGAATCGCAAAATGGTATGTATGAAGAAAATCGCTATTTTTTAGCAATTCCTTAATCTTCCTTATTTGCGAATTTGCATTTTGCGAATTTGCAATTAAGGAATAATTTCCAATGCATTCCTATGGGCCAGGAGGCCCATAGGAATGATTGCGAAATAATTCTCAAATTGCGAATTCTCAATTTGCTAATCGCAATTTGCTAATTATTTCAAGGGTGCAGGGGTGTCTCAAAGACACCCTGCTGCACCCCTGAAATGTACATGTGTGTGCATATGGCGCACATACATGCCCTATGGGCATGTGTGTGCATCACATGGCACTTTCAAAAATGCCAAATTGTGCATTTTTTGAAGAATTCGCATGTTACCATCAACTACAAGTTGGTGGTAATTTGCGAATTCTTAACCAAAATTCGCTACCCAAAAATGCTACATACATAGCATTTAAGGAATCGCAAAATTGCGATTCCCTAAATGCTATGGCAAAATAAGGAAATCGCACAACTTTGCGATTCCTTATTTTGCGAATATTGCATACATCCCAAATCATGCAAAAAGGCCGTTTGCGATTCGCAAAGGACGAAATTCTGCGAATTTCGGCCTTTGCGATTCGCAAAAGGCTTGATACATATGGCCCTTAGTATAGTAAGGCAAACTATTACTAAGGATTTATCTTATGCTTTGAGAATCGGGGAATTACAAATGTGAGCAATACGTGAGCACAAAGTCTTATACAGATGTGGAAGCTGTGTAAAATAAATAAACAAAAATAAATCAACTGGCATGCAATAAAATCGTGCAGGGCGTATGAAAAAATGAATTAGACGTTGACACTGGGGGCATTTTACAAGTGTGTAGGGGATAGATGTCAAAGGAGTAATTATGAATGGAAGAGAATACCCAAGAGTGTGTAGGTATGACTAAAGTAGGACAAACTTAGTTATTGTGATAAAATGTTGCTTGTGGAAATTAATACTCCAAGATCTGGGGAGACAAAAACATGGATATTCGACAAAAGTGCACAATGTGTGAAAAAGAATTATTTTTTTTGATAGTATTGCAGTCATATTGTGGAAGAGAACCAGAAGGTTGAAACTCTCAGCTAGCTGGTTTTAATCTGAATGACTAGTTCCAAACACTTGAAGTGCTGTGTGAGCTACTTGGGAAGTCAGGGCGCTCCTAGCGGAGTTAAAAAATGCATTGGATGAACGTCAATGAAGGTGTAACTATACAGGCCTGGTTAGATATTGTTGCTTGTTAAGCGTGATAGTCTTGCAAGACTTGGACTAGGATGCTGACAAAGGAATAAGAGCATGAGATTGAAACCTGCACTTACCAAACTCATCATCTAATTGAGTTACACAAGATACTATTTAAACTATTGGTGAAATTGCGATGTGCATTGTGCAGGCTGAAGATAATCTCATAGCTGCGGTTTAATGGCAGGATTATTGTGATACACTTGATTCTGAATAGTCCTGAAAGACAATGACCTTGATGCTAGGTCACTGGATTTGTTGTGATATTCAGGAAAGAAGACAAACTCAAATGAAAGCAATATTGTAGGTGGTTGAGTCTCATATTGGTGGGTTGGTGACCAAGAATAGTTATATGGTCAGTAACATTAAGTGATATGCAAGTAACAAAAAGGAAAACAAAAGCAAGGAAATTAGCCGAATGACAATTTGGGGATCATAATAGTCTTGCAAGAGGCTGCGAAAATGATGAGACTACATTAACTAGCAAAGAGAAAATGCTAGTTATTTGATCACCCTTAGAGTACGCTATCTAGAAGGTAAATATATTTGTATTCTTGACTGGTGAGGCGTTGCTCATTGTTGATGCCTATTATAGTTTTCTTGATTGGCCTACAACCCCCTGATCAGCTGTGTGTCCGGGTTGTTAGTAATGTCAAACCTGTAGGCATTTGACATAATTCCAAGCAGAAGGAGATTGGATAGCTGTTAGATGTTCTCATGATCTGCTTCAAATGCCAACCGGTCTGTAGGGCAGGAGACAAAGGAGTGTGTGCTGGCCGGGCAAACTGAAAGGACTACCTTGGCAATTGTTCACCAGCAGTTCCAGGCAAATCCATTCATTTCCCTAATACCATTAAAGCTACTGATCTGGTGGTATGAGGTAGGACTCTAGACCTCATAGAAGCACATGGTGCCTGGTCCCTTGGTAAATCAGGCTTTCTAATCCATTGATGTGTGTTTTTATTCAGAATTCTCTTCTACTTGGTTGAGCACTCTGGGTTGTTCTGTTTATATTAAGGGAGCACCTCACATTTAGAACCAAGCCTGACAAGCTAACTTATGTACATTGTTTCTTTGTGTGATGAGATCTACCTGGTTCTCTCCCATGTAGGCCCTTAGGTAGTTTTCATACGCACCCAGGAATTATCCCTAGAGGGCAACTGCTTTACATCCTTTATAGATGCAACTGTAACTGCACTAGAGCTGTATTGGGTGACAGGCTGTCCATCTTCAGGTGTATGGGATGAACTTCTTCCATTAAGATGTTGGTCACACCATGCCAGAGTCAATATAAGGCAAGGGAATCAGACCAGGGCCACTACACCAATCTGCATATTTGATAAACGGCTTCCCATGCTCTATTCAGTCCAGCTCATGACTAAGAATGACAGGATCACAATCTCCTAAAACATTTTGAAACTGCTTTGACACTCCCCAATGTATTTGATGGGATCAATATTGGTCTTGTGGATCTGTGGGACGGTGGAATGGACAAGTTGGGCAGAGCGAAGTTGTCTGGCGGGTACGTGGAATGAGAGGTGGTGGTTCAGGTGTTCTGGTCCTACGTCATGGAGAGCTTTGTAGGCATGTGTGAGGAGCTTGAAGGTGATTCTCTAGTAAACTGGAAGCCAGTGGAGTTGTCGAAGGTGTTCTGTGATGTGGCTGCGGCGGGGGATTTCGAGGGCCAGTCTGGCTGCGGCGTTTTGAACATTGAGTAGTTTCCTGAGGTGTTTCTGGGTGACGCCGGCGTAGAGTGTGTTGCCATAGTCGAGTCTGCTGGTGATGAGTGCGTGGGTGACCATCTTTCTAGATTCTGTGGGGATCCATATGAATGTCTTTCGAAGCTGGCAGAGCTTGTAGAAGCAGGATGAGGCTATGGCGTTGATCTGGCGGTTCATTGTGAGCGAGGAGTCCAGTATGATACCAAGGGTCTTGACCGTGTTGAGCTTGAGGCAGCTATCTTTCATCCAGGTGGCTACGGCTTTTGTCCCGCTGTAAAAGTTGATTTCGGTGTCTGTGGGTTCATTGGTGAGGGAGAGGATCAGCTAGGTGTCATCTGCGTAGGAGATGATGTTGAGTCCATGGTTTCTGACGATGGCCATGCGGGGGGCCATGTAGACGTTGAAAAGGGTGGGGATCAGGGAGGAGCCCTGGGGTACTCAGCAGCTGATCTCTGTAGGTTTTAAGAGGAACGGAGGTAGGCTAACTTGCTGTGATTGGCGGGTAAGGAAAGAGTGAATCCAGTCCAGGGCCTTGTAACAGATGCCGGCGTCGGGGAGTCTCGTGATTAGGGTGCAGTGGGGAACGGTGTCAAAGGCTGTTGAGAGGTCCAGTAGGATGAGGGCTGTGATTTTCTCTTGGTCAAGGAGGGAGCAGATGTCGTTGGTGTCGGCGAGGAGTGTGGTCTCGTGCTGTGGCTGCTTCAGAAACCGGATTGTGAGATGTCCAGGGATTGGTTCTCTTCGATGAACCAAGTAATTCAGATAACGACCTAGCACCTGATGTGACACCCAGTCTGGGACATGTGTTCACTTATCATAATGTCAAGGCCATCAAAAGAACATCCATCGATAAATCATCAAAATGGTGTAGTTAATTGACATGACGTTGCCTTCGCCATAGCCACAACAGTGAGTGTATTTGGGGGGTCCCAGGCCTATTCACGACACCAGAGACCACCAACGGCTGACAGCAGGTCCCGGTACAAGCTTTCAGCCATGCTGCCACTGCACTCTGAGACGAATTGAAGGGCCCCGGGGCTGCAATATGCCCAGGTTGTGAGACCCAGAGAGGGGGATCCTTGCCACAGGAAGTAGCAGAGACTTCGTGCCACCCGGGGGGGGGGCTCCAACCCCTCCTCCCTCCCAGCGTCGAGTGTGCTGAATGACGATCACCGGGAGCTGGAGTTCCCGCGACCGCCGCAATCACTCCCAGGATCTGGAGAGGAACACCCGGTCCGGTGGGTCCAACTTCACAGTGTGCACCCGGGGACACGTACGTCCTATTGAGGCCAGAGTCGGCGGGATCCCCCGGAGGAGTGTGCGGACGTAGAACATATTCAAGGACATCCAGAGAAGGAGTGGGAGGAAGCACACATTGCCAGAGGAGCCCCCGACCCTCAGACAGACATTAACTTTAACTGCCTGATGCCTAACTTTAGGATGGCCACCAGTGTATCAGTGTACAGTACAGTCCCCTGCCTGACCACAAGATGGCTTCCTTAGTGGTCCCCTACACGTTGTTTTACTTCCCTGGGATAACAATTGGACATTGACCAGACCTTGAACCTATCCCCTAACCTGCCTACACATCAGGACTTGGAACCTGCGGAACTTACCCCAGACTATGGAGACCTAGCGATTTGGCTGATGCCCGGTGGAGCTACCATATAGCTAAAGAGAAGATGGGTTATGGACTCCCCCTCCCTGCCATCACCTACCCACTTGGGCAGATTTTCCCCTCAACTCTACGTCCTGTCTTCCTCCTACCCCTTTACCCCATCCCCTTACCCTTCCTGCTTCATTCACCTTGTCCCCTATGTTCTTTAAATGCTTTTCTTGATACTTATGTAACTTTCAACTGATGTAATTTGCAACATTATTGTCCTTCATGTAAAGTGCTCGGATTCCATCAGGTCTAGCCAGTGCTATATAATAACTCATTAATTAAATTTGTTCCCATTTAATACTCTTTCTCCCTTTGTCCACCTCCCTAGCTCCTAGCTCCTCTCCACTCTCCCCTGAATCTCTCACCTTGCCTGCTAGTCTGCCTAGCCCCTGTCCTTTGTGCCCTTTGACTACGCACTCCCTCTCCCCTTGTTGGGGAAAGATCCAATATTTATACTCTGGAGTCTCAGCGTACCCGCTGAGAGAGTCCACTGCGCCAAGGGTGTCACTCACAGCTGAGGTATGGTATGGCGCCCCTTGCCAAAGCACTCCCTCTCGCCTTTTTGGGGAAGGATCCCGTATGTAGGCCTTGGAGTCTCAGAGACCCCTCTGAGAGAGTCCACTGCGTAAAGGGAGCCTCCCGCAACAGAGATAGGGAAGTGATACAACTTGCCCTGGAATCACAGTTTACTGGACTTTGGACGTTGTTTTGACTCGTCTACCGGTTTGATTCCCCGTCGCCCTTCCCCTCCTCTTTCCATGCGATGTTCTTCACCCTCCCCTCCTCTTTCCCGCCTTCATTGCCTGTCTACTTCCCCAGCTCCTTCCCCCCTCCCCTGAATCTTTCTTCTTGCCTGCTTTTCCCCTTACGTATTTGTGCTTATTGTTTATCTTGACCAAACAAGTAACTATGTTGCCATGCTCTAATAGCTGTGTAACCTTTGTAACGATGTAACCTGTAACTATGATCTGATGCTCATGTAAAGCGCTCTGATACCTCCGGGTCTAGCTATATAAAACCTTTAAAATAAATACATAAATAAATAAATAAAACCCATTTACTTAAAGATATGTGTAAGACACTTCTGGCGCACGTAATCTGTATGCAACCTACCTGAAACTATGTCAGAGGTTTTCATCCCCAATAAAAATATAGTACTTAAGGACCACCATTCGTCCACTTCAGTGGAGAGAAACTTCACCCAGGTCACAGACGCCGGCCACAGATACAGATGAGCACATCACCAGGTTCCATCTTGACAGAAGAATCCTGCAGCAAGTCTCCCCAAGGCTCTGCGAAGCATTCCATTCTGCCTTCCCAACTGGTGCTAAAATTATGTTTTCACATAGATGCAATCTCCTAGCTCTTCGCCTTGTGCTTGAAATATCTGACGAGCTGTTCCAAACAGACAACAAACCCTGCTGTGAAAATTTGCACACCACCTCTGAAACTCAGGCTTATTATTTATTCATCTGCCAGAACTCGTATAGCGTTTAGAGACAGCACAGTGAGGGTGTAAGATCTGTAAATTTGGATGTTGTGATTTTTCCCTGTTTTCAGTTTTATTGAAAAGCTTAGCTGCGTTTTATTATCTTCTGTGATGCCGCCAATATTATGTTCACTAGATCATATTCAAGTTCTATAGCTATTGAGTGTGTAAGGGCCAGATAACCTTTTGCGATTCTCAAATAGCGATTTTTAAGGAATCGCTATTTGAGAATTGCAAAATGGTATGTATGTAGAAATTCGCTATTTTTTAGCGATTCCTTAAAATTCCTTAATTGCGATTAGCAAATTGCTAATCGCAATTAAGGAATAATTTCCCATTAATTTCTATAAGCCAGGAGGCCCATAGGAATGAATGTGAAATTATTCTCAATTTGCGATTCGCAATTTGCTAATCGCAAATTGAGAATAATTTCAAGGGTGCAAGGGTGTCTTAAGGACACCCTGCTGCACCCCCTGAAATTGACATGTGTGCGCATGTGGCGTACATACATGCCCTAAGGGTATGTATGAGCGTCACATGCCATCTTTACAAATTGCAAAAAGTGCATTTGTAAAGGAATTCGCAAATTACCACCAACTACAAGTTGGTGGTAATTTGCGATTTCTTAGTGTGAAATCGCAAACCTTTCTTCTTTCTTACATACCATTTAAGGAATCGCTTTTTGCGATTCCTTAAATGGTAGCGCAAAATTAAGGAATCGCAAAATTTGCGATTCCTTAATTTTGCGATGCGATTTTTTCATACATCGCAATTCCCGTTTTTTTGTCGCAAACGCTGCTATTTTGCGATTTGCAGCCTTTGCGACAAAAAAACGCTTGATACATCTGCCCCAAAATCATTATTGATCGATCATTTGGATTGCCACTGCTCCATGCTAATAACACAAAAGCATTTACACCACCTCATGTATGAATTGGGTGGGGTTCTGTGTGGCTACAGTCACCTTTTTTTCACATTCAACGCTGATGCATTGAACTAAGTTAACTCGTGTCACTCGTGGGTGTGAAAACAAACACTGTGGAGTTGGGCCAAGACTCAGTTTACACAACAGTAGGATCTAGAGAAAACAGCCTGTACAAAACCTAACTGAATTTGCATAAAACACTTCATATGCTCTAAGTGAAGAACCAAGTACAAAAACTGCTGTGCCCACTTAAATACTTAGCGGGAGATTCACAAATGTATTGCACAATGCAGCACAGCAACCAAAGCTGCTAGGAGGTTAGAGCTCGAAAGTGCAATTTCTACGAAGATATGGTCCTGCTGTGCTCTTCCTTAGTGCGGGCACACTTGTTTTTTCTGGCTACCTAGTGCCACGCACACACATTGTGTAGTGCAAGGTGTGTGCATGATGTATGGATTGGAAGGGCCCCCTAGCAGCAGAAAAATACACACTCTAAAACTTTTCACACCTTCTCGTGTGCTGTACAGTGCAGCACACATGCAATGAATCGAAAATTAGGAGAAATAAAAACATTTCTACATTCTAGCACTTTCCGAGAAGCAGTATTGTTTTTTGGTGCAAAGCCCTGTCTACCAATCTTAATAGATAGGGTTTAGCATCACAAACCATGGGAAGCAGCGTGTGAACATCCATGTACCACCAATGGGAGGCCTGCTTGATGCAAAGCAACACAAAGCAGTGCAAAGCACTATTTACAGTACTTGTAGGGCTACTTTCATGCGAAAAAGGATTTTTGTGCTGGAAAGTAAATGCTTTATCTTCATTTTGTGCTGGTTTGCGTCACTTTGTGAGACGTAGCACTGGTGCAAGTGTTGATAAATCTGACCCTTACTAGGGGGGTATCGGATAGAGAACCTAGCTGTGGAAGTAGATCACCATCAATAATAGATGTGACGGTCTTGAGGGACGCTGAGTAGGTTTACCGGCAGGGAGCTCCACCCGCACCAAACACGTTACGCGGGCCTCCTTCTTCCCTCGTTCGACTAAGGGGCTTAATACAGCCTTAAAGAAACATATACAACTGAAATTACTGAAGTGTCGTATGTATATGTTTTATTTTAATGCTCATTGATAGGCATCACTTACACACCTTGGAGTGGTACTCACAGGCCTGGACCCTGTGATGTCCTGAAGAAGAGCTGAGGGGTACAGCTCGAAACATGTCAGCACTCTACTAGGTTTCAGTTTTTCATTGTGTTACCAGATTGACCTAGAGACCCACCCCACTTTTAATATATCTACTAGGAGTAAGAATAAAAGTCATTCCCCCCACTAGTAAGGTATTTTTAACTCACACCACTCCACTCACTCTTTCCACTGCACCACACATAGTCCTCACTTACCAGTGCTCCTACGTAGTTCACAAGTCGCAGCACGCCTCAACCCGTAGAGGGTAGGGATGGCCCCAATGATGAAGCATGTCACCGTGAGAAAACTCTGGTGAGTGAGGGGACTCAAGGAAAAGGCTACCCTCCTCATTTTCAAGGTCACATCTATTATTGATGGTGATCTACTTCCACAGCTAGGTTCTCTATCCAATACTTCGGATATTGTTGACACAGATACTTGATTAGGAGGGTGAACCTAGCTACCTTCCCTCTAACTCCCCCCTCGTTTTTTTGTATTCCTTACTAGGAGGGCTCAGGGAGAGGCCCTTCATCTTATATTTAATTGAGCTTCCAATGAATTATGTCTCTTTTCTACTCTTATTTAAGCTTGGGAGGCTGCATTCTGATGCATCATGTGCAGGTGGTGGGGGCGGGGGAGATGAAGGGATGACTATATACAGTTTTATATTACATGTTGGTAATACCAACATGCATAAAAATATGGAGATATTCCCAAACATTTTTATAAAGGACCGCTAATCAAGCTCGGGGCTGTATCCTAAATGTGTGTGCTTACATAGGCCACAGAAGTGTGCCTCTTTTGAGCAAAAATGTGTCAGGTCATCAGTGGCGTGGCCATTGTGTCAAGGGCCTTACAGCAACAGATGAAAATGCCACCCCTGGCTGCTGTTTCAGTTATAAAATGCTGTAATAATCAGGGCTCAGTGGGCAGCTAAGGGCTCTGGGTGCCGGTGCTACTGCACCTGCAGCACCGAAGGAAGCTACACACCTGTAGCTCACTGATCAAGGCTAGAATGTCCAGGGAATGCCCTTTGATGTCTTAATATATAATTAAGCACAACACATATTTATGACTATTTTAGATGCGGTATTGCACAGGTTTTATGGTGCCATTTTGAAAGGATATATGTTTAGCCATCTCATCCCCATACAAACTTGATTAACTCTGCCTCCAAAGGAGGAAAAGGGCAAACTACAGAACAAACATTGGTAAACCTATTATGTCTGGCATTAGTTACCTGCCATTTGACTTTTTCCATGTCTGTTTTGTCGCATGACTTTTTTTGTAGAAGTTCATTATTGGCGGTACTGCTGTGTCCTCGGCGATATAAAAAAATATTTCTAAAAGCAAAAATATTTTTGTATCAAAAAGCACACATTGCCAAAGTAGTCCATGGCACTGAAGGGAACTACTATGCGTTCTGATTAGTCTGTTGCGAAAGGGCAGAAAGTGTCAGCCACTGTGAAGTTAGGCAAAAGCAGAAGTGGGCTGACCAATTGCCATAATCTGTATGCTGAAGTTGGTGGAAGAAAAATGTGACTGTCACAACAATAGTGCTTGAAATGCAAATGTAACTATCTAAGAGTACCTGTTTACTACTGAAAAATGTTGGTGCTCTCCCTTTAGAAGTATTGCACTCTTGCTGAGAACCACAAGTACTCTCCCTTTCAAATTTAAGAAGCTTAGGTACTCAGTACTGGACCGTACATGCCCACTTCAAGCACTGTACAACAACAGACGAATAGAAGAAGAGGTCTGGCTGCGAGCCCCTATAAGTAAGTATATCATACATATGTTTTAATAAAA
This sequence comes from Lissotriton helveticus, assembly GCF_964261635.1. NCBI lineage: Eukaryota > Metazoa > Chordata > Amphibia > Caudata > Salamandridae > Lissotriton > Lissotriton helveticus. The sequence continues at coordinate 1,040,624,760 of NC_136070.1, forward strand.
TCAAAAGGTACTGGCTAAAAAACAAAGACTCGCTCACAGTCTTGCAATGATGCTACACCAGAGGGTTACCCTCGCTCCTGAAGAAGGAAAACTATTGATAGAGCGGAAGAAACCTGGAAATGACATTGCAAATCCAGCTCTACAACGTAGGTGGCTACTTGCTGCAAGCCAGCAGTTTGCTAAAAAATTAATTAAACAAATGTATACCCCTTTTAAATTATCCTTGCGTCGTTCAAAGTGCCCTTTATGACAAACGTAGCTGAGAATGTGGCTGGTTTGCAACTGTAGGACCATCTGAATTTACCAGTTTTGAGGAGTTCCGGTCTGGATTTAGACACCGCCTGAAACCAAGATAGATTGAGGAGCCCGTTCTGAGCGGGGTGCAAAACAGCCCAATACCCCCCTCAAAGTTGTCAATATCGGGGGTATCAGTAACTACGGGAACGGTGGAAATTCATCAGATTATGATATGGAGTCCCTTAGAAATGGGCAATTGTCCTCACCAAGCTTCACTTTTAAGAGGTTACCCTTGATTTTCTTGACATCACCCGTGCATAAGTAAAGCGCCTTTTTAATTCATTTCAGGGATTCACGACGGCTAGATATCTCAGTGACATAGCAGTCACTGGTGACATCTGCAGTGAACTAATGAAAGGACTTTAAATCCCTGCACAGCTAACTCAGCTTTCAACCCTTCTCAAGTTGCAAATCGAGCACACATATAATCTGGGTGTAAAACTGTTAACCACAGCACTTCAAAACAGAAGAAATCCGGTGTACAGCATTTATAGAGTTATTTTGTATGATATGTTATTATGAAAATTTAAGAAGAAACGATATACATGACTGGTTTCCCATCAACAACACTGAAATTGATGCAGATGGGAAACCAGTCACATTATGGATACAAGCTTTTATTTCTGTTGTAGGATTGCTGATATACAATCAGCTGGGATGAATTTTATTTGGCTTGTGTATATGCATTGAGGACCACAATCTGCTTTGCCTTCTGAGCTGAAATGTCCCTATGTATCTTAAAAGCTTGTGGCTTTGTTTCGGTAGCAGATGACAGGGGGACACATAGAGTTGTGTCTATCTATACTGTGGCCTATCAGTGGTCATTCTGTGGTTAAAGGCTGCTTTCCAGGGCTGATGACACTTTTGTCATTTGTTACAGGGACCTGCTTTTAGTTTCCCGTCGGAATAATGGGACATATTATCAGTACTTGCAAGAGAAAATGATAGAGTGACTTCTTTCTTCCTGTTCCCATGGACAGCCAGTGATAAAACTAACACAAGAGTAGCTGAGGTACATTAGAAAAGTTGAAATAGCTGAAATCATGGACGTGGAAGTCGTCTGTGCCTCATTAGCATATGTCAGGATGTCATACACACAGAGGTGCAATACAAAGCTGTGAGTGGACTGCAGCTTTCCCTTTCATTTACTGTTTCTTCGAGGGGCAGGATCAGGGGGCATTAATAAGTCAATGAGCCCCCAGGGGTCCTGCGCGACATAAGCCAAGACAATGAAAACGTGATATTTTTGGTCTCAGAGTATCATTGTATGAATTGGCAAAACATTGATACAAATTAGTTCCTATTTTGTAAAAAAACCAAAAAAACAAAAAACAACAAGCCTTGTCAAAGTGAATATGTCAAGAGTTTGGTACCTAAATGTTTAGCCAGTGGTTTTAACCGTACTGAAGAGCATCCCTGAAGTGGTACAGCATGGCTAAAAAAGAGAAAAAAGAACAAAAACGCTTATTTTTTCTTTTTGATTACTGATCCGAGTTGGATTGGTAAACAACAAGAAAAGAAAGTAATGCGAGCAGTTGGGGTAAGGTGGGGAGTAAGTAATGTGGGTGGGGGAGCAACACAGAGAGCAGGTTGGAATTAATGAGGACTGGGGTGGGAAAGCAACTGGTAGTGGAGGTTAAGGGGAGGGAGGGAGAAGCACAAGGACGGGAAAGAAATGCAGGGCGGAGAAGCACACAAGGGTAAGCAAATAATATTAGGGGCACAGGGAGAAGCACACAGACAGAAAAAAGCAACACGAGCTGGTGGAGAAGGGATATACATGACGGAGACTTATAGCACCGGAAAAGTGAGCAGTGGAGGAACACAATGATGTGTCGAACCTTTAGGGAGTGGATATAGCACAAAAGGAAGAAAAGCCCACACAAGTTGATGAATAAGAAGCAAGCAAATGATATTGGCACTGAAGCCAACCAATGATAGTCAATGGGTAGGCTCTACGCCCACTGTAAGCTGGCAATATCTCTTGCAACAGACAGTACATGCGCTGTCTAGGAGGCAACACCTAAAACTCACATTGTGGGGCATATTATCAAGGACAGGCGATACATTATCGCCGCTTTTATCGGCAGGAAACTGCCGATAAAGCGGCGATAATGGCCTTGATAATATGCTCTATGAATTCCAATCGAAGCCCATGTTAGATGTGTTCACATCTAATATGGGCTTCGATTGTAATTCATAGAGCATATTATCAAGGCCATTATCGCCGCTTTATCGGCAGTTTCCTGCCGATAAAAGCGGCGATAATGTATCGCCTGTCCTTGATAATATGCCCCTGTGTTCTTATGTAGCTGCTACACACTTCCACTGTTGGCTCTGCTCTCTTCCAGCACTGGCACTATTTACCGCTGGCACTGCATACTGCCTGCATGAACACCACTGCATAAAATCAGGCAAGAGCTGTGGGGCAGTAGGGCAAGGTGGGGGAATCAACAGGCAACAGAATAGGGAAAACAAAAAAAAAAACGTAATAAAATCACGTGCCTTGCGCTAGCCGCATCGTCGGCTCGGCGATGCGGCGAGCGCAAGGTAAGTGTCCCCCCATTCCGTCATCTGTTGACATTACCCATCCCTCCTCCTGTACACCCCACTGCTCTTACCTGTGCCGGCCGCGCCTGCATAAAATACCTAATTTGAGTTGCAGTAAGTGTGCAAAGAGAGTGTGCCTGCCTTCCTCAAAGTATGATTCTGGGGACCTTCCCAAGATTATTTTTTAATATACTAAGGGTAAAATATCACATTTTACAGCACAATTTAAACATAAAAGTGCTAAAAGGCTATAGGGCTTGATGAGCACACATGAGCATTTCCTGTACTCCGTTGCTATATCAAGCAAACCTGCCCCGGAGTGTTGTAGGTTCACTCGATCTAAGACAATTTTGAGAACATGGTGGACAATGGTGCATTTTTCAGCACAATATACCTAAAAATATCTAAATACTAAATACTATAGGTGGCACAGCATTTCAGAAAATGCTCTTTCACATGGCCTATCATTCACCATAGCAATGATCCACACTACTTAATTCTATTTTCTTTCAATTTTCATCCGGTTTCTTTCAAGTAAATTCCCTCTCATCTGGCATGACTTTGAAACTCCTTTGTAGGAGTAGGGAGGAAAAATAACAAGCATTTGCAATGCAATAGGTCTCGCATTTGGGAGGGTTAGAGCTGTTGGTGTTCTGCACACGCCCACCGATCGGGAACTGCACTGCAGACGGAGTATTGCGTAACAAACTGGAGCAGACGAAGATTGCTCAGTGTACAAAGATGTCAGTTCAAAGATGCAACAATGGCACCAAAAGATGTCCTGTCTGAAAACTGCAAGGCAGACCCTTTGCCACTAGGTTTCCCTTCATGATGAGTAAAGCTCGCTGCAATACCTCTGCTAGTCCCTGGATGGAGTGGTAAGTCGAACAGAGCTGCCGCTAATTTTTAATACATTTCACCATCGGACCACAAATTGTAAATAAAGGGGGTAGTATAGAGGTGGAGTCACGAGGAGGGAAATTTTACACTTTAAAGTAATAGTTTGAAATGGCAATGTTACAACTTTTGGAGATGGCGGCAGTGTGTTCTGACAGCTTTTAGAGCAAAGTCAGAATTGTGGAAGCATGAAACATTCACAATACAGGTGTTAACCACAGCAATTTGGGCAATTTAAAACGAAAATATGCATAGAGGGGTGGGAAACACCTTGGGGCAGATTTACTACTTCTGGCGCATCTCTGCTAATCAGCAGGGATGCGCCAGAAGAGGGCCGGTCCTAGGCATGGGCGGTATGGGCAGCTGCCCAGGGCCTCACGCTCAGGGGGACCCCGCCGCCGGCCCCGCAGTAGACCACAGAGCAGTGGGCCCACCGTCGGCCGGCCCGACATGAAATGGGCCCACCGCGGCCGGCCCGACATGAAATTATTAGGTAAAAAAGCGCTGCCCAGCTGAGGCAGTTACCTTGCACACACCCCACCACCAAGCTTAGTGACCACCTAGCTTAGTGGTGGTGGTGCCTTAGTGGTGGTGGTGGTGATGCCGTGCGCAGTGCGCGGGCGCCAGGCCAGGCCGTTAAAGATGTGGGTCCCAGGGCCGTCAATCTGGTAGCGCGCGAAAGCGCTACCAAGGACGGCCCTGGACATAATTTTGGCCAGCCCCCACTCTGCAGTTAACAGCACTGTGACGAAGCATGCACCCCGTACGCGCGCTCCCTGGCCAGGAGGAGGGTGGAGTCGGGAGTCGGTTTGGGACGGGCCGCGTTAGTTGTTGGTTGGCATAAATAAGTTAACGTACGTCTTAAGGTAAGAAAGACGAGACCTCCTGCTATACATGATTGCATTTGCATACTATAGGGAGACTCCTGGCTGGTCCATCGCTTGTCATTCATTCGTTTTCATTCGTTTTCATCAAGCCCTGAAATCCTTGTTCTTGAGCCCCTGACGTAAGAAGTAAATCAAACTGTTGTTCAACGACGAGGTCACAGGAGCTCGCTTTGTTAGATTGCCTTACACAGTACATTTTTTAGGTCTGGTAATATGGGTAGAGAGGTATGAAAAAGTGTATGACATACAAAACAAAACAATTAATTGCCTTCAGACTTTCGGATTTCTTGCTGCATCTTGTAACAGTTCATGTCATTTGTGGTGTATACTGAATGGATGGGCTACTCAGCTGCCAATCTATAACCCTTACTTCTGAAGGGAGCGAGAGCAAAGCTAATCTTGCTTGATTGAAATGCAGTTGCCTGGGATGTACTCCAATATTAAAAACTTCAGACTGCAGTGTTGGCGATGCCAACTGTAACCTCTTTCTAGTATCAGAATATGAAATACACCCATCATCTAGCTCACCCTCGAGCCCAATTTAGAACAACAGTTTGAGGCTCTTTAAAAGAACAATAGAGCTCCCGGTTTTATGGTATTTATTTTTTGGACATTTATGTCTGTATTTATCCACATTTATTTGTTGCCAATTTTATCTGTATTTATCTATATTTATTTCTGGTTTTGTGGAAAAATTAAGCTGAAATTACTATATTTCCACATTTATTTAACCGATAAATATTCTGTCGTAATTGAATGCCTATCATGTTTCAATGCTGTAAACACTGCCTGCAAAAGATAAATCAATGCACTTAAAAGGAAATATGCTAATTTCAGAATCAACCTTGTGCATATCTACTGCTGTTAAAGCCTCTTTACTAAAACTCCTTTCGTTTTTAGCCCCGTAACCTATCAATCCACACAGCTATTGGCCTGGCAGCCATGGCAGGCAGTATTTAGAGTTACTCAAAAAGCAACCCAATTTCCGTTTTTATCCACATTTAAAAATAAATACAGACAAGAAAAGAAATGTTTTCTGTCTGTATTTATCTGTCAAAATCAGTAAAAACTGAAAACAGGGACCCTTAATTATGAACAAGATGAGTCACGAGGGACGTGTTCCTAGTCAGATACGTCCTGTAGTGTTACTTTTTTCTTCACCTCCTTTTCATGTGTGCTCACCTTCTCCTCCAGTGAGGTCTTCTCACAGTTTGTCTGCATTAGTATGAGTTGAAGTGTGGTGGTGGTGTCTGATTATTGATCCTGTGACTTTATGGTGCTTATGCCATTCGATCATCTATTGCGCAATGATTATTATACTGAAGGTGTCTCTATTTTGTAGCTCTTGCCCTACTTGCTTTATGCTCTTCCATTCTTTCAATGTGTGTTTATTTGGCACTTTTGCTATTTGTGTTTCCTTTGCCCTTAATGAAATTTACAAACAAGTCTTTGTGTTTACTGCCTTTTTCGTTGCCACTCCCATTGTGGGTGTTTGTAGTGGAAATATCTGCTAAATTAGCTTTTTATGTAGCTTACATTTTGAAGTGTGCCAATATGATTAAGTTATTAGTGTCTTTTGTGGCCACTGAAAGACAAACTATTCAGGGCTGGGAAAGTATGTCGAAAATGGACCAATCTCACTTATCTCACACCTGTGCCCTTTTATGACTTATAACAAATATCACACAGAAAGGTTGCAGCGCACTTCCAATTACCTTCAATGTGATTATAAGATTTGTCAGCTGAGGTTCACTCCAAATTCTCCTTTTAATTTTCTTCAGAGGTGGGTGCAGCTGAGAAGTGTTTTGAAAACTACTATGGTATTGTGTAGTTTGAACAATGGTGCATTCTTGCAGTAAATATTTACATTGGTTTCTTTCTTTTGCTGTAGAACTCATTTTACATTTTTTCTGCAGGGTCAAGCTTTTTAACATAAGGAAAAATGGCAAGATGTCAACGCGACAATGGACGGAAACATGTCTCTGGTGCATTCAAGAGGAAAAGGAAGCGGGAACAGATTGAAAAAGATAAAAGTTAGCGGGAAGCACTACTTAAATTTATGAGAAGAGGGAAGCACAATGGGAAGGAAAGTAACCCCAACACAGCAGTCTTCCAGTCCCAAGATCAGGAGCCAGAGAACCCGCAGGACCAGCACCAAGCATCAACTGCCACTAATGTACTCATTCAGTACGACAATAAAGTGGTGAAGAGCATCCTGGGTCAAGATCCTAAACACATGACTACTATCACAGCCAGTAGAGTCTCCAGTTTCGAGGAACGTGATCAGGAACATGAGCACCAAGTTACAGAAGTACCAGTATCTCAGTTGCAAGAACAGGAATCAGAGGACCAGCAGCAAAAAAATGCCAGTGACACTTCTGAATATTATGATTGTGGAGTAAAGAACCAGTATAGTCAGCGGCTGGACATTGTAAAAGTGGCAGAGACTGGTTGCGATGAAACTGCTAGCGAAACTGCTGAAAAGTTGTTCCAACACATTGATGATGACCCAGGAAAATGGCCTACTACGCAAGATGATAGAATCCGTTGCTACCTAGTAGAAAGAGGACCTACCCAGGCTGGGCGTAATGCATGTGATTATTTCCCACGTGACTCCCAAAATCGATCCTTCAAACCTACTTATTTCAAAAGGGAAATGAGTAACGGTCAGCAAATTAACCGTCAGTGGCTGGTGTATTCAACATACAAAAATGCTGTTTTTTGTTTCTGCTGCAAATTGTTTACCACTTCTTTCACTAACACAGCTTGTGAGCAGCGGTTTGTCTGATTGGCACCATCTTGGTCAGCGTTTACATGATCATGAAAATTCTCTGGAGCTCCTAAAAAATATTAGAGAGTGGAAGGAGCTTGAACTTCGACTGCGGAAGGAATGCACTATTGATAAGCAAAACCTGGCTCAAATCCAGCAGGAGAAGATGCATTGGCGAAATGACTTGGAGAGGCTCCTAGCAATTACACAGTACTTAGCAATACATAACTTGGCATTCCGTGGCAGTGTTGACCAGCTGAACCAACCCCACAATGGCAAATTCCTAGGGCTTGTACAACTTTTAGGCAAATCTGACTCGGTTATGATGGAACATGTTCGCAGAGTTACCACAAAGGAGATTCATACACATTATCTTGGCAAACACATTCAGAATGAATTGATTGAGCTGATGTCTGAGATGCTTCTCAAAGAAATCCTACAGCGTGTCCGAAGAGCCAAATATTACTCAGTGCTTCTTGACTGTACTCCTGATTTGAGTCATACCGAACAGATGACATTTATTGTGAGGTTCGTCAGTTCTACAAATGGATGTGTGACTATTGAGGAACATTTCATTGGATTCATTCCCCAGGAAGAGCAAACTGGACTGGCTCTTACTGATGCATTGTTGCAGAAGCTGAAGGCACTGAAACTACCCCTTGCTGATTGTCGTGGGCAAGGTTATGACAATGGTGCAAATATGCGTGGACAATACAGTGGTGTGCAAGCTCGAATCTTAAAAGAGGACAGACGGGCTTTTTTTACACCGTGCGCCTGTCACAATTGGAACCTGGTCTTGGGAGATGCTGCAGCTTCATCTACATATGCTGCCAACTTCTTTGGCATTACTCAACGACTTTACTTATTGTTCTCTGCATCAACAAAAAGGTGGAATGTATTAACCGGAGCTGGAGTGACCCTTTCCCTCAAAAGCCTCTCTGCTACTCAGTGGGAATGCCGTCTGGAAAGTGTCAAAGCGGTCCGATTTCAGATGAGTTTAATAGTTGAAGCACTTCTGCAGGTGTCTGAAATGGATAAAGATGTAAAAACCAGAAGTGAAGCAACATCACTAGCATCAGCGCTTCAATCATATGAATTCCTCCTATGTTTGATCATTTGGTATGATATTTTAATGAGAATCAACATAGTCAGTAAACTGATGCAGAGTGAGAACATGCAGCTTGATGTAGCTGTGAAACACGTTCAGGAACTGCTCGCTTTCTTAACAAAGTATCGCCATGAAGGATTTACAGCTGCATTGATATCAGCAAATGAACTTGCAGATGAATTGGAAATTGAAAAAGAATTCAAATGTGATCGAAGAATATCTAAGAAAAAGAAAATGTTTGGATATGAGGGAGCTGACATGCCAATCACTGACCCAAAAGAGTAATTTAGGATCAACTTTTTTAATGCGCTTGTTGATACAGCAATTGTGTGCATTGACAGAAGATTTGAGCAGCTGAAAAATCACCAAAAGCAATTTGGCTTTCTTTATAATATTTCCAGCTTAAAAGACATGAACAGTGGAGACCTACAAAAGCACGGCAATGATCTACATCATGTTCTGTCAGACAGCTCAGCTGATGGTGTTATATCTTCTGACATAGATGGGATTCAACTGTTTCAGGAGATTTCCTTTCTTGCTCAAGTCCTTCCTGAAAAACATAACTTGATAGACGCTCTTCAGTATATTTATTTTAACAGATTGGAGGACATCTATCCAAACTGTGTGGTTGCCCTAAGAATTCTGCTTACAATTCCAGTGACAGTAGCATCTGCGGAACGCAGTTTCTAACGCCTCAAATTGATAAAGACTTTTTTACACTCAACGATGTCTCAGGAACGACTATCAGGATTGGCCCTTCTTTCAATTGAAGGAGATATTGCAGCAACATTGGACTACAGTGAAATGATTGATGCCTTTAGCAGAAGAAAGGCTAGAAAGATCACAATTTAGCATGTAGTGCTACACACACAAGATATTGATTTGTCACAACAAATTTACTTATTAAATTTTGTCCAGTCAGAATGAACTCATTGGGCTCTTTACTGTGTTATTTTTCAGAGTTCAACTTAATGTATCCTGTTTTGTTCCTCCTTCAGATTTGGCTGTGAATTTTATACTGCCGTTTTCTTGACCCTCTGGTTCCTTTGGAATTTGGGGGCATGTCCAACTAATCTTCAAGGAGCCGGCAAGTGTTACACTCATGGATATTTGCAGCTCACCTGTTTTCCATCCCCTCTACTTTTTGTCCATGTTACTGATATCCACATTAGTTTGCTTCAGTGATGCCAAATAACTAAGATCAAAAGTCCTGCGAAGTCACTTTCTGTGATGTCACTTCTTGCGACACAATATGCAATTAGAGGGGCCTCACATCTTCCCTTTCGCCCGGGGCCTCAGAAGGCCTAGGACCGGCTCTGAGAAGAGTTGCGATGCATTTGCCCACCCGTGCGCCACCACTGATATGCCGCATTTATGCGGCGCACCGTGGCCCATGGATGGGCAGATGCGTGTCGCATCCCCCGTCGGAAAGGCGGCGCATTGCTGGAGTTGCGTCGCAAGCGCGACGCAGCTCTGGCAAGGCTCGGGGGTGCCCTATCCCTAACATGCTGCGTCAATCCTTGCGCCTGCTTCAAGCAGGCGCAGGGTTTTGGCGCAGCAAGGCCACTTTTAGGAGGCGTTCCTGCGCCAGAACGCCCTCCCCTGCGCAGGAACGTCTACATGTGGCGCAGGGCTTTACAATGTGATGCATCTCCCAGATGTGTCACGGTGTAAATACCTCACAGCATGGGGCTGGCTTTGCGTCGCCACTGCGCCACAAAAGTGATGCAACAGCGGCGTAAAAGAGGCGCAAGGGGCTTGTAAATCTGCCCCTTCATCTTTGGTTTTTATTACAGACTGATACTAATTTGCGCCCATGGCCTGCTGTAGTCCGGGAACACACTGTACAGCTTTAAGCCATGGTTGTCAGGGTGTTTGAGAACCACATTAAGGCCGAAGGTTGTGGAGATCAACAAGACTGCTGGAAACATTTGCTGCAAGTAGTAAACACACTATGCTACGGAGTATGGATCCTCAGACTTCACCAGCGCTGAGTTAAAGCAGCCTCAAAAGCAAGTTACCCAAGCTCCCAACATAAACAGACAGACTCGGAGGTCCGGCTGCATGCAGTCAGTGAGAGCATACACGCATATCCCTTGCAGCCTCTTAGTCCCTGCGTGCCATATATATATATATATATATATATATATATATATATATATATATATATATATATATATATATATATATATATATATATATATATATATTAACAATATATAGACAGTAGTACACAGTTTCATTGGCGATCTACGGCCCCTCCAGGTCAGACTGTAAAATTACTGAGGGGGTCAATCAGTATGTCTTCTGTAATTTAATGTATTGATTTGCCTACAGCTTTCGGTCGTATTTTACCCTCTATACACTCTCCGGCCCTTCTGCCTTCAAGTGATGCTCAGTATATTTTGGGAAATGAGGTTCGCTCATTCTTTTTAGATAAATTGTGTAATGCCCAGCCCAGCCCAACCACACAACTCACATCCTGCTCACACTCTGGCCCTTTGCATTCTGCCAGTCACCTCAGGTATTGACAGCTTGAGAGACAGAGAAAACAAAACTGTGAAAAATGGCGGAATGCTTCCGGAAATAATTGCCAGGGAAGATTCCAGTAGTAATAATTAAAAGCGGACGCTGTGGGTGTATTGACGACTGCAGGGCACAGGTCTCTTGCTTCGTCTTCGGAGCTAGTCGGAATCAAAAAGGAGGAGTTTGCTGGCGCTGGCAGAGGGCAAGGTAGTTTTACTTTACAAGCCTGACTAAAGGCCACGCACTGAATGAATGACAACATAGGCTTATTTAACAATATACATTGTGAAAAGTCTGTCGAGCTGTTAAAACAACTTTTACAGAGCTAGATACATTTTGCTGGCTCATACAGCTGTGCTGTAGCTAAGGTTAGGGAGATCTTAGAGCCTGGGGACAGCGCACATTACACTTAACCTTCCACATCAGTGTTTAGCGATTATCATTAAAATATCTGCTCTAAATGCATGTTTGGAAATAGCAGCTTTTAATTTTAGCAATTTTTTGTTGTTGCCATAATTATAATTTCTGGGCACATTAGGGAAGGGTAATTTTCTAAATGGAACAAACAGAAGAGAGCATGTGTGGCTGCGGATTGTGTGCACATACTAAAAAATAAATCTGTGCAGAATTTCCAGATAAGTTGTTTTTTAATCAAACAGCCAGAGGCCTTCTAAAGTCTGGCCATTGACTGGGTGGCATCCAGCATCTGCCACCCACCCTCCTTCTCCTAAACCTACAAACGATCCTTTTTGCACCAATGAAATAGCGACAAATGGCTGCATGTTAATTTATGTTATGTCTTATGTGTGAATTGCATTATCACCCAGGAGGGATTTCTGGTGCAGGTCTGTGCATAATAGTGAGGTGGAATGTGCGAGATATGTATGGGGAAAGAGAAGAAGTAAGAGGGAGAGGTGGGAAACCACACAGGATATAAAGAACCAGACAGAGAGAGAAATAGGAAGCATAAAGAGGAGCCCTGTGGTGATGAATGTGATGGTAATGTGTGGGGAAAGAGGATGAAGAAGCTGGTTTAAAGGTAGAAGGTAATGAACAAGGAAGTAATGACAAGAGAAATAAAGAAGAGGATGCCAGAGCTAGAAGTAAAGTCAGAGAGATATGTGGGGAATATGAAGTAAGGAAAGAAGAGGTGAGAGGGTAAAAGGGAGATGGTGGAGGAGGGAGGGGTGGCAAAAAGAAGTAAGGAATGAGCAAAATGGAGGGGAGAAAAGTAATAGACACAGTGAATGCCATGCGTTAATAAAGGGAGATTAGGAAAAGATCCGGGATTGAAGGTACAAGAAAAAAGTAAAATAGATATAGATAATGGGAGATGGGAGAATTATGAAATGGGAGTAAACACTGTGGGCAAAGACGGTTTAGTGAGATAATGCTAACACAAGGATGATGGGTGGAGAAAAATAAAGGAGCATAGTTGGGGAGGAAAGATTCAGGAGAAAACAGAGGACAAGGAAGGGAGATGAAATGAAGGACGAAGGAAACAGAAAGGATGACAAATATATGACTGATGAAAAGAGTGGGGGGTGTAGGGTGAGACAAAAAAAGTCAGAGACAGGCAGATCCTGTGTGGTTGTCACTACATGACTACCACGGTTTAAGCACCAACTGTGGCGACGAGGGTGGTGAGTTCTGTAGACCTGAACTCTGGGTCAACTGTCATTTTTAACTCCAGACCACTAAGGTGTAGGTGCCCTGAGTACTGTCCTCTTTTACTGCCTCTATATGAGGCATAGTGTCTGTTTCCAGTGCCAATGCACCTTTGCAGGAAATTGGGGTAAAACCCTTCTCAAGCAGCAATCACAATTTTTCTCAGGGTGAAACACAACCAAATCCCAAATTAACCTGCTCTCAACCCTCTGATGTAGATTGGCACGAAAGTGGGCTTAGTTTAGGGGCAATGTGTAAAGTATTTATGCAGGACTTGAAACAGTAATAAAGTGAAAACACAACACAAGAAAAATCCCATGCCAATTTAGAAAAATAGAATCAAGAATAATAAATTATTTGAGACCAAAATGACAATAATTCAATCAGTAAAAACGGAGATATGGAATTTTAAAGATTTAAGTGAAAATAGTGCTTAGAAGCTCAAAGGGCCAATTTTGGGTATCTGGTCTCGCCAGACTGCAACTAATTCAAGTTCAGGCTTACCACGATGGAGCTTGGGCTGAAAACAGGGACTAGGTTAGGCCTGCTTAAAACAAGTACCTTAATTCCTGGTTGTAGAGCGTTGAAAATCCTGCATCGAGGATGATTTGAGCTGTGTCAGTTCTGAGGGCCTGCGGGCAATGATGCAAGGCCCTGTATCGGAGATGTTATGCACAGTGGTGATTCCGATGAAGCCACTAACAGGCCTTGTGGTGTGAGGTCCTGCATGGTTCTCGAGGATGCCGAAGATAAAGGCATGCAACGCAAAGTCTAGCTCAGCAATATATCGCACAAGGGTAGTTCAGAGAAGTTGCGGGCCGCGTCGTGAGGTCCTGGGTCGGGTATGTGCTGCCCAGAGGTTGTTCTGATATGAAGCGGTGAAGAGTGCATCATGCTGTGTTGGTTCTGCTCAAGAGACCATAGCTGAGCTGGCACATCACCTTCAAGCACTCTTCCAAGGATGCAGACATAGGTTAGGATCACTTAGGGATAGGACTCACAGCAGGCAGTGTCCAGGTGCAGGTTTCAAGGTGGTTGTAACCTTTTCTGTCCCTGAGTTTCTGGAGGCCAGCCAACTAGCCCTTGGAGTCACTCTGGTGGTCCTGGGTTCAGGATGCAGGTCTGGCTCTTAACACTGAGGCAGCAGAGTAGCAGTCCTTCTTGTAGGGCAGCACAGCAGTACTTTGAAGTCTTCTGTAAGTCCAAAGGTGTGCTGAAGGGTTGGGTCTGAGGGTCCTCTATTTATCCTTAGTGCCAGCCTTGAAGTAGGAGGAGTTTCTAGAGGATTCCACCCCCCAAAGAGCTTGGAATGTTCTGCCTCCTTGCCCTGGCCTTAGCTTGTGTGGGAGGCACAAAAGACCTGTGTCAAACCCTTTGTATGTGTGCTGAGGCAGAGGCTTTGTGATATGCAAATGTGATTGGTGAAAGCCTGGCCCCCTATTAAGTCAGAGGTGGCCCATCTTGCCAATACTGATTCCCCCTTTGTTTCATTGTCTGTGAGCAGTACACAAAGACCAAATACCAGCTACAGTTAGTCATGTGGCCCAGGATACAGGCTGCTGGCACCAAAGGGTTTTGACAAGAAAATATGTTTTTCATTAACAAGACATGTAAAACTTAAAAGTACATGTCAAACTTTTTAAATCACATTGTACCATGCCCTCTGGAACGTGTAGGGCCTACCCTAGATGTGACTATGTGTATTAAAAAGAAAGGCTTATGCCTGGCAAAAGATTTATTTTTTCAGGTCGAAATGGCAGTTTAAAACTACATACACAGACTGCAATGGCAGGCCTGAAACATGTTTAGAGGGCTACTTAAGTGTGTGACACAATAAATGCTGCAGGCTTACTAGCGAAACAAAAGGGGATGATGGACGGAGCGTTTGAGCAAATCAAACACTCACCCCCAGTCAACTGATCTGGGTTTAATCCATCACCATTCTTTAGCTCACTTTGCCACCCCAGTTCAGACATGGCCATATGCAAATCAGTCTGACCCTGTGCCTCATGGGAACAGTCCAGCCCGAACTGTTTCCGGTCCAGGGAAGACATGGCTTGGCAGTTCGGGCTGGACTGTTCCCATGAGGCACAGGGTCAGACTGATTTGCATATAGCCATGTCTGAACTGGGGTGAAAGAGTGGGCTAAAGAACGGTGATGGATTAAACCCAGATCTTTTGACTGGGTGTGAGTGTTTGATTGATTCAGATGCTCCGTCCATCACCACCCCCTTTTGTACCGCTTTTGGCCACCATAAGTGTGGCAGGGTATGCTCAGACGTGAGTCCTTTGCTCACTTTGCCACTGGATTCAAGCAAGCCGGACTGAAGACGGCTGGAATGCCAGAAACCGGTCCTCGGAAGCTTGTTTCCGGTCGAGGGAAGACATGGCTTGGCAGTTCGGGCTGGACTGTTCCCATGAGGCACAGGGTCAGACTGATTTGCATATAGCCATGTCTGAACTGGGTTGGCAGAGTGGGCTAAAGAACGGTGATGGATTAAACCCAGATCTTTTGACTGGGTGTGAGTGTTTGATTGATTCAGATGCTCCGTCCATCACCACCCCCTTTTGTACCGCTTTTGGCCACCATAAGTGTGGCAGGGTATGCTCAGACGTGAGTCCCTTGCTCACTTTGCCACTGGATTCAAGCAAGCCGGGCTAAAGACGGCTGGAATGCCAGAAACCGGTCCTCGGAAGCTTGTTTCCGGTCCAGGGAAGACATGGCTTGGCAGTTCGGGCTGGACTGTTCCCATGAGGCACAGGGTCAGACTGATTTGCATACAGCCATGTCTGAACTGGGGTGGCAGAGTGGGCTAAAGAACGGTGATGGATTAAACCCAGATCTTTTGACTGGGTGTGAGTGTTTGATTGATTCAGATGCTCCGTCCATCACCACCCCCTTTTGTACCGCTTTTGGCCACCATAAGTGTGGCAGGGTATGCTCAGACGTGAGTCCCTTGCTCACTTTGCCACTGGATTCAAGCAAGCCGGACTGAAGACGGCTGGAATGCCAGAAACCGGTCCTCGGAAGCTTGTTTCCGGTCGAGGGAAGACATGGCTTGGCAGTTCGGGCTGGACTGTTCCCATGAGGCACAGGGTCAGACTGATTTGCATATAGCCATGTCTGAACTGGGTTGGCAGAGTGGGCTAAAGAACGGTGATGGATTAAACCCAGATCTTTTGACTGGGTGTGAATGTTTGATTGATTCAGATGCTCCGTCCATCACCACCCCTTTTGTACCGCTTTTGCCACCATAAGTGTGGCAGGGTATGCTCAGACGTGAGTCCCTTGCTCACTTTGCCACTGGATTCAAGCAAGCTGGGCTGAAGACGGCTGGAATGCCAGAAACCGGTCCTCGGAAGCTTGTTTCCGGTCCAGGAAAGACATGGCTTGGCAGTTCGGGCTGGACTGTTCCCATGAGGCACAGGGTCAGACTGATTTGCATATAGTCATGTCTGAACTGGGGTGGCAGAGTGGGCTAAAGAACGGTGATGGATTAAACCCAGATCTTTTGACTGGGTGTGAGTGTTTGATTGATTCAGATGCTCCGTCCATCACCACCCCCTTTTGTACCGCAGGCTTACTAGCAGCATTTAATTTACAGGCCCTGGATACATGCAGTACCACTCTACTAGGGGCTTATAAATACATTAAATATACTGATTGGGTGGAAGCCAATGTTAACGTGTTTAAAGGAGAGAACACTTTGGCAGTGGTTAGCAGTGGTAAAGTGCGTAGAGTCCTAATACCAGCAAAAACGATGTCAGCAAAAACAGGAGGATAGAAGGCAAAAAGGTGAGCAAAAAACATGCCACGGATGTCAGTGCCAACAACTTTCTTTATGTTCTTGCTATTCATGCACACAGTGGCTATTGTTACACCACAAGAAAACAACGTATTCAAAAGGGGTCTTAGGGGAAGGATTTTTAAAGACCTCGTGGTATCAAACCCCCTATTAACAATGTATCACAACAAAAAGAATACCACTGGTCAATTGGTGCGTGAACATATGAATAAGAAAATATGTCTGTGGTAGATCTGGTTGTGTTGCAAGAGAGAATGAAATGAATCCCATCAGCCCACCCAATGGCAGAGCTTCATCATCTGGGATTTGGGAAAGATGTTGGTCCAGATATAGGCGACTCACTAATTATAATCGTGTGTCACCTTAATCCAACACCTCCAGTGATGGATCATACCAAGAAAGCATGTGTATAGTGGTGGGCTACTAGTTTTGCACTGAAAAAACAGTGTGAAAAAGAGGAAAAAGTGATTTAAAAATTGCTACCATAATATTGAGGAAGACTTTATTAGAAGAACATTATGGTGTCAATGATTAAAAGCAGGTGCAAACAGTTTGAAATAATAACTGTTATTAGTTGGACGGAAGGGGTCTACATGTTTCAGCCAACATAGGAATATTTAATCCATTGGCTTTCGTCAGGACCGCTAAAGTACACTACTGCAAAACAATATATATTAAAGTGAAAAACCATATATATAAACATATATTAATGGGTACCATACGTACTACCATCCGCAGTTGTCTGGTGTGTAGGAAGTAAGTCCTCAGCAATAGGATTCTTTCCCAACTTGTCGTGGGAGAATGCCTCACCTCGCCTGGCAACAGCTCAGGTGTGGAGGCCCGCTCTCTCCGTCGGTACCCCATGCGAATCCTAAGCCGAAGGGGAGGTTACACCACTGCACACGCATTCATTTCACTGTTTCCCAGTTCCAAATTTGGCTGGGTTTACTTTATGACAGTTTCTCTCACCTTTCTGTGCCAGGAGCAGGAGCTGTGATTATCTTTGAACAACATTGTTTAGAAACAGCCATTTCCTTCATAGAGCCACAATGTTTCTGGCCTCACTTGTGAGTGACTGGAGTTACTCTGGATGAACTTGTTCCGGTTTGTCTCCCGCCATTGTCGGTGGCCTACAGCAATTGCATTGTGATGCAACGTAACCTTGCTAATGAAATGTATTTGATATTTTCTAGTTTCTTAATCTACTCTTATATTACTCCACTAACTGTACTGGGCCCTATACGATTAGACAACCAAATTAAATTCATTTACCACAAAGGCAATGATCCTCTGATGAATCTTCCTCCGCCGATAGGAGGGGTGGAAATTAGGATCACTAAAACTCTCTGTTAGCTGTCCAATAAGAACCATTCATTGAGAGCCAACTCACAGGTTAGAAATCAGATTTAGATACAACACTCTCAATACCATACTGTTGATATAAAGAATAGCAACAGGAAGTCCCAACCTCCTAAAGAAGTCAGGACGAGTAAGGATTATACAAACCATGAACTCTGCAGTCACTTCACAGAATAAGATAAGTAACACCTGATGTTCTATCAGGACTTGCTGATTCTTCTTACAATGCATTTAAACACTTAATCACAGTCAAATGGAAAGGTCAACAGGACTCAATAATACAGTCAGACAAAAGAAAATTAATAAATTGGCCATTGTATTAGAGATGCAAAATTCATCATAACTGGTATTTGCTTAAGAAGTTCAGTCAAAATGATAACAGCCTTAATACCAGTATCAATAACTAATTAGGTGTTAAAATCAGCAATAGCCACAGAGTTGAAGAGTTCAACCACCACATAGATAGAAGGATAGTTTGTAGACTAACAACTCAGACTCTAAGGAGATTAATAGAATCAATTAGAGTCCATTAAGGGTGAATCCATTAGCATCACCAGAATTAAACAAATTAGAAAAGTGTGGCAAAGTTGCTCAGACCATGCTACCGACTGGACTGTAGCATAGACCAGGCAGTCCAAAGTTAGTAAAGATTTCAAAAATTGAATAGCATTCAAGTTTGCAATGCAATGCAATACACTTCAAAAAACATCTGAAACAGTGTTTGATTGCCTATGCGCGTTCTCTCGAAATAATTGTGTTGCATGCATTGAGAGAGCTGAGAGATGGATGTGTGTGTTTTGCCCCTCCTTTGGGGTTTCTTCTTTCACAAGCTCTTTGGTAAAGTCCAGTGGCATGACATCACACCATAATCGAAAGTTCATCACATGGCGATGGTCACAACATGTCACCGAAACTAATTGAATAATTGAGCTGGTCTCCCATGCTAGTCATGAGAAACACATCTTTGCTAGTCCACACAGGTCTAACGTTGCAAATAAAGAAATACAAAGTTGCAGCTTATAGTCATAGCTAAAATTCTATTTCCACATGAATATTTCACTGTGAACATTTGAAAAAGAAATTAAAAGATGTCAAGGGGCAGAAGTATACAGAACAAACAAGTTACATTACTCTTTTCAAAGAACGATCCATTGTATAAAATCAGGAAAAAGGCCAATACCAGAGAAAAAATCATCTTGAAAAAAAGGGCTTTTAAGTTAGCATTGCATATTTTTTTTTTTTTTTTTTTTTTTTTTTGAAAACCTTTATTGACAATGAAAGCTCACAAATACTGGCCTACAACCCCACGGGCTGGCCAGAAACAGAACGGTCAAATAACCAGCATACAAAAGGAAGATCTGCACAGGATATAACATCAGGAGCACTGGTGAAACAAGAATGACCATCGAGCGTTCAGCAAGAGCAGGATAATAAAGGTTAAGTTTTCTAGCACGGGGAGGGGACCAAAAGAATAACGGGCCGTATACGAGAATACAAGGGAGGGACCGCGGCAAGCCGCCATTTTATAAACACAACGTAAAAAATGAAGCCATATAATCAAATCGAGCAAAGGACAAAAACAGAATCAGAACATCAAATAGCGACAGTGGCAACAATCAATCGCGCACACTCACCTCCGCCCCCACCCAAACAAAGAAGACGTGGTCAAAAAGCCCCATCACAAAGACTATGCAATACGCACCCCAACGGAAAAAGGGGCACCTCCATAAAGGAGGAAGGGAAAGAGGGAAAAAGACAACAGAAGGAACACCCGCCAGACCATGCATCCTCAGGGGGAAAAACAGGACAATAAAACCGGCATGCGATGTAACAGCAACATAATACCAGAATAGGCAGCAAACCACAATCAGCCACACACCGGAAGAAGGACAGAATACCCCCGGGGGAGATACAAGGTGACAGAGTCCCGAAAAAGTGAATACACAAGAGCCATAGAACAAAAAGGGAAAATAAGGGGGGAAAAAGACCCCCCGACACAAACAGACCCCCCCCACCCACCCCTAAGCCCACCCTGCACCCCTGCAGAAGGCTACGGCCTACCCCCCCGCAGCGTGCCTGTCGCCCTAAGTTGAACCCGAAATTTAGTGGAACAAGAAAAGTTGGAATTAGAAGACAAAAAAGGGGGGGGGGGAAAGGGAGGGAAGGAAGAAGGGAATAAAGACATACAAACATACACACGGGGGAGGGCCAAAGACAGGAGTAAATGCACCCATCCACCCGCCCGGGTTAAGGGTCCAAGTCCTCGGGAAGCCAAAGAGTATCAGGCCAAAGTCCAGGAGCACTAACCAGTTACACAGAACCATATCAGGACACAGAGATCATCCAAACCGTTCATGAACCACCGCATATAGGAGCCAGTTTTCATCAGCCCTGACCCTTTTTATCCAAAGCAGTAAGGGTCCGATCCAACGAGGACCCTGCCAGAAAGAACAGAAGGCAGGCAGCAGGAAAGTCCAACGGCAGTCCAAAAAAGTCACAGGAAGAAAAGCATGGAAGATCCAGGAAAGTCACAGAATGTAGCAAACGATGCAGGCACAGTTCCAAGGATATATCCATAAAAGCCGACCCATCCGGGCCGGTACAGGAGACGTCATCGGGCAGTGGTGATTGAGAGGGACCAGGAGAATCATGAAAGTCCGGCAAAACAAAATCCGGCTCCCGGGCCAAGGGCAGAGGAGGCAGCACAGGAGGAGAAGGCGCCATCAGGATGCGCGCCTCCGGGGTGGCAGCCGGGGCCGAGTCCGCCAGGAGAGTACCAGCCACACCCCGCGATATCGATGCCTCATCCGGTCGCGGGGGCCCGGGAGGCCCGTAGTGAGGAACCGTCTCGAGAGCCAGGAGTGGCGCGGCCACCGATAGCCGCCAGGATAGCAGGATGGTCAGGATCCCCTTAAGTGCAGGAAAACATTCACAGTATCCGACACCCGGGCCTTGTGGCGGGCCCCCAGTGCTCGTCTGGGCCCGGCCCAAACAAATGGGGCTGGTCGCCATCTTGAGAGCCCGAACAGGCCGCGCGGCCAACAACCTCCGCCGGGGCGGCATTAAAGCAGATGAAGTCCCGTCGACAGGCAGAAGAACACCCCGGACAGGAAGGGGGGCCACCAGAAGAAGGGGATTCGCCGGCCCTCCAATGTCGCCAGTCCCGTTCTCCGAGTCCGGGCGGCAAAGAACAAAATGGCCGGACCGGAGAACAAAGGGGGAGGAAGCCGAACACACGAGGAACCCCAATAATGAAGGGCAGCGTCACCATCCAAGGCCGCTGCCACACAGGAGTCTCTCAGCCAGGAACCTCCGGCTCACACGAACAGCGGCCCTCCAATCACCTCCAGCGCGCCCCGAAGGGCAAGCCCGCAGGCTGCATCCGGCCCAGGAGCCGGGACGAAGAACCAGGCCAGTCCGCTCTCGAGTCCCGGGAACGATCGGGGACACTGCACCGGACCCACAGCAGCCAGGACAACCGGAACAAGTGGTAAGTGCCTGCAGTGCGTCGTAGTAGTACCACACAGCAAGGAGGGCTTCCCGGGGCAGGATAAATGCAGGATAAATGTGAAAAACACAGGCGGGCGAACGGAGCCGAGCTAAAGCGCGGCCATCTCGGTCGCGAGCTAGGCTCCTCCCCAGCATTGCATATTTAAATTAAATAACCCTTTAACATTACCTCAACTATAATGCAATTAAATCAATTCACATAAAAATGTATAAACTTTCACAACATATTATTACACAGACATAACTAACATTAGGAATATCCTGCTCCTACTAATTTTTCACGTTATTCATATGAATGCATGTATTTCAAAAAAACATTTTTCTAATATTGTTTGGTGTTTTTCGTAAACTATGCCTCTAATAACATTCTGTAAAATATCAAGTTTATACTTCATTACTTAGACATTTTTGCACCGTCTTTTCTAACTAGAGCATATTAGAAAAAGCATCAAAACACTAGGCCACTTCATTTAGAGTAAAACTCCATTGATATAGATTAATAAGCATAAGTAAATCATTAGTTCAACTTTGTTTATATGTATTAATATTGCCTTATGTATATTCTCTTCAACTCATATTTTAAAGCACACATTTACGGTGCTCCTACTACACTTGTCTCTGTTTCATGTTTCACTGTCTCTATCGTGTGCAAAGCATACTTTCAACTTTTCATGTTCTCTATTTATAAATGTTATCTTGTACGATTTTTAAAATCACAATGGATTAGTTGTCGCCAGACAAACTCAATCAGTTGTTCCCCCAACCACTTGTAGCTGTTAATGTGTGTTGAACTACGAGTAACTCTACTTCCATTACCTCAATGGAGTCATTTGTTCAAAAAGAAACTATGTATGGGTCACTTACGATCTCCCTTCCCTACTCATGTTCAGCCGTTTTTGTTTCTCCACTTTTGGCAGCCATTACAGCTTTGATATACGCACAAACTGTCAAGTTTCCCTGATTTACCATGTTCTGATGTGCACTCCAAGTGGCAGTCAAAGAAAAAGAAACAGGATTGTTTGTCATTTCCTTTTCTTCTGTGTTACATTTAGTCGTGATTCTTAGAGTTTATCCATTTGTATCTCTTCCTTGAGTGACTTTACAACTTGTACATTAGCAAATTGTTTCTATTTGTATCTCTTCCCAGTGTGACTTTACAACTTGTACATTGCAATTTTATTTAACTGTTAGTATCTTTTATGTAACTCATGTAATCCTAAATCCTTGTGTATCGCAACTGGTTCTTTTGTAAAGCGCTCTGACACCTTCGGGTAATATTCGCGCTATAGAAAATCGCATAAAATAAAATAAAATAAATTCACCCCGTTATTGAGTGCATTTCATTTCCTTATTGTTGTACAATCTAGTCCCAGTGTAATAGTGGAATACACTCCCCAATTTCCTATAAGTTAAAGCAGAATCCTCAATTCTATAGAAAACATGGAACGATTTTAAGAATTGTAAAAATGGTAAAATTTGAGGCTGATAAAATACGGTTGGAGTACGGCAGAGGTATTTTACTCCTTTGTTTAGGGTTAGTATGGCGAAACCTTTATAGACTATTTCCATAAACACTAGTACCACAATGAAGTGGAAACCTGAATGAATTTGAAGAAACCATGTTATGAGTAGACAAATATTTTAAACCTTGTATAAGTCTGGCGCTGGAAAGGTAGCGATTATATATATGCAATAGTTTGATGAATTAGTGACAGGATTAAGGGCTGTCTTGAATTGCTGTAATTTTGAGGCCTTTTGGATGACTTGCTCGAAGACTCAAATTGTCAAAACATTCCAGAAAGAGTGTGGAGCATGGGGGTGGGGGCGGGGGTTATACTATTGAAGAAATAATTATGATAGCCAAGACAATAGAGCAGTCTGTGACAGCAAAGAAACAAGTGAGAAGAAGAGTGATGAGGTATGCAGCACAGTTATTAATATCAGCAGACAAGAGTACAGCAGTTAAAGAAAAAAGAATTATAAGAATTTGTTGTGCTAGAAATATGGCAGTAATTATCACTTAGCTTCCTTCAAAGAATGTCCGCCCTGGGCAAGGAATGCAAATGGTGTGGCCGAAAGGACCATTTTGTGGAGGAATGCAGAGAGATCAGGAGATGTGATAAAGCCTGTATTGCCTGTTTGAGTGATTTCACATAATCAGGAAATCTGTTAAGTCCTGAAAAACTGTTTTCAGTTGAGCATGAGGGCCAAAGGTCTAAAGCTGAACAAGACCCTCATGTGTTTCAGTGAATATATTAAAATGGTATATAAATCGTATGAAATCATCATACATTAACATTAGTAAAAAATGATTGTAAGGGGAATTTTGGTCCATTAGTGATACAATACAATTATTTGAAAATTGTTCGGAAGCTTTGCTTCACTGTTTTAATGCTTCATTTCAGTTAGAAATTCAATAATAAAAACATGAGTGACGGGTAAGTTTGTTCTTGGGTGGAGGAACAAGGTGGGATAAATCAAAGAAATTGAGAGATTATTACGGCTCCATGTTTCAAACTAGCAGTGCGAGTGGGCTGAGAAAATGACATGGGAACATTGGTTGGATAATCTTTTCCTGCAGTACTTTCAGGTTTATTGGAAGTTTTTTTAACCTCCGAATGTGTTTAGAATGGATGTTCAGCCTATTAATGTCCATGAGTGTCTAGAAAAAATGACGGGTGGCAATATTATCGAAGAAGTAAAAACCTGACAATGGGTTTCACCTGTTGTGTTTGCCAGTGATGGGTCCAAACCTTTGCACCTATACATGCACCTCAGAGCAATGAAGAATAAGTCGTTTGCCATCCTTTAACAAAAATGAATTAATTGACCCGTCCGAGCATAGGTGTTCTCAACTTTGGATTTAGGACCTGAAGATCATCAGATAGATTTGTTCCATTCATTAAGGACACAGACATCATTTATTATGCCATAATAGTTATTTCAGTTCAAAAGGATGCAATTTAGCATTGCATCTGTTAACTCTGTCTGCCAGAAAACAATGCGCCATATTTTCAGAGACATGAATTAAAATGATTTTTGATTGAATCACTACTTGATCCTAAGGATTAAGAATCACATTTTATAATTGTGAATGACAGTATGAAAAGATTGAGATTAACAAGGGACAAGTGATTCTTCTTCCATAGACATGTAGGCTATTTAGGGTGCACATTATGAGATAATGGCATTGTGCCTAAAGTGCCATTAGCTTATGGCATGCTATAAAATGTGCTCTGCTCCAAGGAAAAAGTACTCACTTATGCTGGGTTTTGTGAGTACTAGAGCATGTATGTGGAAACGCTTTAAAAAACAATTGATTCATTGCACAAACTGTTAAGTAAATGAGCAGAATTTATGTAGATTGTTGAACAACAAAATATTTGAAACTATAAAGGTATGCATTATCAATCCCTCTACTTTTAAGGCTTTAGCTTGGTAAACGTGTAATAATAGTAGAAGCTGATGGCATGGTTTGGGGGGGGGGGAGTTTTATCACAGACATGGTATTTCCGAGTGGAGCATAGAACTTGCATCGCACACTCTAATCAACGCTGAATAAAGACCTGATTGAGAGACAAACTTTTAGTTTTTCTGTGAGCCATACAATAATTTCACCACTATATTTGGGGAAACAGTTTTGTTCTCTGCCCAGGGGTATATAGATTACATATCACTGGTAGAATTTTTCCCCAGGGTGTTGACGTACTTCAACTGTTCTAGTTTTCATTAGAAATCATTTGATGTCAATAATGTCCGTCCAAAAATAAACGTCATTGCTGACTGAATATTGAGATTTGTGTACGATAGCCCGGAATGTAGCCACTGCATTGAATGAGAAGAACACGATGTGGGGGCTTA
Source organism: Lissotriton helveticus (assembly GCF_964261635.1). Lineage (NCBI taxonomy): Eukaryota > Metazoa > Chordata > Amphibia > Caudata > Salamandridae > Lissotriton > Lissotriton helveticus. The sequence goes on from NC_136070.1 coordinate 1,040,649,999, forward strand.
TTTACAAGCCCATTGCACCACCGGTGAGTCACTTTTTGTGACGCATCGCTGGCGCAACCTTCTACCTCATATTTACAGGGACATGTACAGCCACCCTGCGTGGCTTTTCCTGTCCTTGTAAATGTGGCCCCTTCTCACGCAACCCTTTGCGTGAAAGGGGCGTGACATGGGTGTTGCTGTGGGTGTTCCCATGCAACAGACATGTATTCTGCAGCATTTCGATACTTACGAGAATTAGTAAACCTAGAAATGTGTCAGAATCAGTGCTTTAAATGGGCCAGTACTGGCCAGTACCATCACTTGTTTATTTTGAGAGGGAGAACTGGCACATCTCATGACAGACGTAAAACTTTTAATTTGAGAGTACCGGCACTTCTCAGAAACAAGCAGGTACTCTGCAAGAGGAGTACCGGCACTTCTATTTTCCAATTTCAAGCACTGGTCAGAATGCTACAGCACCCGAGGGGTGGTGTAGCCCCTTTTGTACCGCTTTTGGCCGCCATAAATGTGGCAGGGTTCAAGTTCAAGTTCAGAGATTTATATAGCGCACTACTCACCCAGAGGGTCTCAAGGCGCTTGGGGAGGGAGGGTACTTTTACTTATCGAATATCCAAGTTTTTAGTTGCTTTCTGAACGAGAGGTGGTTCTGATTAAGGCGGAGGTGGGTGGGGAGAGAATTCCAGGTCTTGGCCGCTAAGTAGGAGAAGGATCTGCCACCCATGGTGGATCTATGGATGCGCGGAATTGCTGCAAGAGCTTGATTGGACGATCGTAGTTGGCGGGTGGGGGTGTAGAAGGACAGTCGCGTGTTGAGGCATTCGGGTCCTAGGTCGTAGAGGGCTTTGTGTGCGTGGGTGAGGAGACAAAACGTTATTCTCTTGTTGACGGGGAGCCAGTGGAGGTCTTTCAGGTGACCGGAAATGTGAGCTTGACGAGGAATATCCAGTATGAGTCTGGCTGAGGCGTTTTGGATGCGTTGGAGTTTTTTTCTGTAGTTTGGCTGTAGATCCGGCGTAGAGGGTGTTTCTGTAGTCCAGTCGGCTTGTGACCAGTGCGTGGGTGACCGTCTTTCTTGTTTCGGTGGGGATCCAACGGAAGACTTTTTTGAGCATGCGTAGGATTTTGAAGCAGGATGATGAGACGGCGTTGGCTTGTCTGGTCATCGAGAGGGAGGAGTCCAGGATGAAGCCCAGGTTACGTGCGTGATCCGTAGGAGTGGGTGCGGTTTCCAGGGCCGGTGGCCACCAAGAGTCGTCCCAGGCAGAGGGGGATGAACCTAAGATGAGGACTTCCGTTTTGTCCGAGTTCAGTTTTAGACGGCTGTTCTTCATTCCTTCGGCTACTTCTTTCATTCCTTCGTGTAAGTTGGTTTTGGCGGTGTTTGGGTCTTTGGTGAGAGAGAGGATCAGCTGGGTGTCGTCTGCGTAGGAGATGATGTTGAGGTTGTGTTGGCGCGCGATGGATGCGAGGGGGCTCATGTATACGTTGAAGAGGGTGGGACTGAGTGATGATCCTTGTGGTACGCCGCAGATGACTTCGGTGGCCTCTGATCTGAAAGGGGGAAGGCGGACTCTGTGGGTTCTTCCAGCGAGGAACGAGATGATCCAGTCCAATGCTTTTCCTTGTATTCCGACGTTGCTGAGGCGTTGTATGAGGGTGCTATGACAGACTGTGTCGAAGGCTTCGGAACGGTCAAGTAGGATGAGGGCGGCTGTTTCTCCGTTGTCCAGTAGAGTGCGAATGTCGTCTGTTGCTGCGATGAGGGCGGTTTCGGTGCTGTGTTTGGCTCGGAAGCCTGACTGTGAGGGGTCGAGGGATTTGTTGGATTCAAGGAAGGCGGCGAGCTGACTGTTGACGGCTTTCTCAATGACTTTGGCAGGGAATGGGAGGAGCGAGATGGGGCGGTAGTTCTTAAGTTCAGTGGGGTCTGCTGTGGGTTTCTTCGGAAGGGCGCTGAGTTCGGCATGTTTCCAGCTTTCCGGGAAGGAGGCGGAGTTGAAGGAACAGTTGATGACATCGCGGAGATGGGGTGCGATGATCGAGTCAGCTTTGTTGAAAATGTGGTGGGGACATGGGTCGGTTGGCGATCCTGAGTGGATGGAGTTCATCAGGCGGATGGTGTCTTCGGTGGTGATTGGGTTCCAGGCGTATAGGTTGTTGGAGTGCGGTTTTGGTTCGGGGGTGGGTGAAGAGGGTTGGTCTTCGGACTGGATTTTGAAGCTGTTATGTATGTCGGCGATTTTGTTGTGGAAGAATGCGGATAGAGAGTCGCAGAGGTCTTGGGAGGGAGTGATGTCGTTGGTGCCGGCGGTGGGGTTGGTGAATTCTTTGACGATGTTGAATAGTTCCTTGCTGTTTTGGGCGTTGTTGTTGAGTCGATCCTTGAATGCTGATTTCTTGGTGGATCGGATGAGTTGGTGGTGTTTGCGGGTGGCGTTCTTGAAGGAGTCCAGGTTGTCAGTGGTTGGGTTTTTTCTCCAGGCTTTCTCGAGGGTACGACAGAGCTTCTTGGAATTCTTAAGGTCGTCGTTGAACCATGGGGCTTTTTTGCTACCCTGCTTGATTTGGTGGTTTTTCAAGGGTGCTAGTTCGTTGGCGCAGTGGGTGATCCAATGTGTGATGTTGGTGGCTACTTGGTTTGGGTCCGATGATTTGGCAGGAGGGTTTTGGTGAAGCGATGTAAGGAGCTGGTCGGTGGTAATATTGTTTCAGTTTCTTCGGGGAATAGGTTGTGGGGGGTTGTGGGTCGTGGTCTTTTTGTAGTTGAAGTGAACGCAGCTGTGGTCTGTCCAATGGAGAGCTGTGGTGTGGTCGAAGGAGATGTGCTTGCTGGAGGTGAAGGTATGCTCAGACGTGAGTCCCTTGCTCACTTTGCCACTGGATTCAAGCAAGCCGGGCTGAAGACGGCTGGAATGCCAGAAACCGGTCCTCGGAAGCTTGTTTCCGGTCCAGGGAAGACATGGCTTGGCAGTTCGGGCTGGACTGTTCCCATGAGGCACAGGGTCAGACTGATTTGCATATAGCCATGTCTGAAATGGGGTGGCAGAGTGGGCTAAAGAACGGTGATGGATTAAACCAAGATCTTTTGACTGGGTGTGAATGTTTGATTGATTCAGATGCTCCGTCCATCATCACCCCCTTTTGTACCGCTTTTGGCCGCCATAAGTGTGGCAGGGTATGCTCAGACGTGAGTCCCTTGCTCACTTTGCCACTGGATTCAAGCAAGCCGGGCTGAAGACGGCTGGAATGGCAGAAAGCGGTCCTCGGAAGCTTGTTTCCGGTCCAGGGAAGACATGGCTTGGCAGTTCGGGCTGGACTGTTCCCATGAGGCACAGGGTCAGACTGATTTGCATATAGCCATGTCTGAACTGGGGTGGCAGAGTGGGCTAAAGAACGGTGATGGATTAAACCCAGATCTTTTGACTGGGTTTGAGTTTTTGATTGATTCAGATGCTCCGTCCATCACCACCCCCTTTTGTACCGCTTTTGGCCGCCATAAGTGTGGCAGGGTATGCTCAGACGTGAGTCCCTTGCTCACTTTGCCACTGGATTCAAGCAAGCCGGGCTGAAGACGGCTGGAATGCCAGAAACCGGTCCTCGGAAGCTTGTTTCCGGTCCAGGAAAGACATGGCTTGGCAGTTCGGGCTGGACTGTTCCCATGAGGCACAGGGTCAGACTGATTTGCATATAGCCATGTCTGAACTGGGGTGTCAGAGTGGGCTAAAGAACGGTGATGGATTAAACCCAGATCTTTTGACTGGGTGTGAGTGTTTGATTGATTCAGATGCTCTGTCCATCACCACCCCCTTTTGTATCGCTTTTGGCCACCATAAGTGTGGCAGGGTATGATCAGACGTGAGTCCCTTGCTCACTTTGCCACTGGATTCAAGCAAGCCGGGCTGAAGACGGCTGGAATGCCAGAAACCGGTCCTCGGAAGCTTGTTTCCAGTCCAGGGAAGACATGGCTTGGCAGTTCGGGCTGGACTGTTCCCATGAGGCCCAGGGTCAGACTGATTTGCATATAGCCATGTCTGAACTGGGGTGGCAGAGTGGGCTAAAGAACGGTGATGGATTAAACCCAGATCTTTTGACTGGGTGTGAGTGTTTGATTGATTCAGATGCTCGGTCCATCACCACCCCCTTTTGTACCTCTTTTGGCCGCCATAAGTGTGGCAGGGTATGCTCAGACGTGAGTCCCTTGCTCACTTTGCCACTGGATTCAAGCAAGCTGGGCTGAAGACGGCTGGAATGCCAGAAACCGGTCCTCGGAAGCTTGTTTCCGGTCCAGGGAAGACATGGCTTGGCAGTTTGGGCTGGACTGTTCCCATGAGGCACAGGGTCAGACTGATTTGCATATAGCCATGTCTGAACTGGGGTGGCAGAGTGGGCTAAAGAACAGTGATGGATTAAACCCAGATCTTTTGACTGGGTGTGAGTGTTTGATTGATTCAGATGCTCCGTCCATCACCACCCCCTTTTGTACGGCTGCATTCTGCAGCACACATAGGTAGAGGAAATCACCTCTTTTCATTTTTATTATTATTGTGTTTGTGCAGAAAGGTACCCCTTACTGCACAGAAACAATCTCGCCGCAACTTAGGCACCGTTGCTCCATGGCGCAAGGGTGCCTGCATGGGGCATGGCAGCTGATTGCGCGCCAGCACAGGGGAACGCATAGGGATGCATCATATTGTTATAAATATGATGTATCCCTGTGTTTTGAAAGTGGCGCAGCGTGGTGCAGCCGAAGGGATTACGGTGCAGCACTGTGGCACTTTCTTCTAAATAAGACCCATGGTTTCGAGATCAAGTGATGTCATAAGATCTGATTTCCATAATATAACATGAAATGTTTTGCAAATCTGAAAGTGACAATGATATTAGGAATGAAGCTAAGAAATATGGTTAGAAATGTTGGCCAACTATTAAGTCCTTATGCAATGGCCGAACATATGCCAAAATAGCTGATAGCCTTTGTGCTGAATGGCTATTAATGAAAAGATCTGGACAATGTAATCCACGTCTGGGAATGCTCAGTAAAATTCTAGATGTGGAGAAATTTAATGTAACAGTTGTTAAGAGGTATTTTCTTGTGGCCAGGAATGGATCTACAGGCGGACAAATGAGTACACTATTGTATAGTTTGCATTTCTAGTTACATATTGTTGAGTGTTAAAACGTATCCAATGTTACCAGTTAAATGTGTCATTGTGTGTGGGAGAAAGCTGCATTTGACGCAAAGGGAAATTCTCATTTTGATTTGGTACTTGTTTACCATCATTCCACATATCCAGACATCCAGTTTGCTAAAAGAATAACCATAAATGTATTGTGAAGTGTTTTTGGCTTGAAAACTGTTAAAGATTTTCGAAAAAACAATACAAAACATGGTCCTCAATGCTGTCACCACAACACATTTACATATTTCTCTACAATAAAACAGTTACAAGCAGTAATACGCAAATATCACATGAGCGCTAAAAGTGTTACAGGCGCAGGATACAGAGCGAGGAGACATCACAGGTAGATAAACATGTCATGAGTCTTGAAACATTGAAACTAAACCGTATAATTAGTGCAGGTCAAAGTGTATTTGAAGGAGCCACCAAGCCATAACTGTGCCTTGGGGTGGCATACGAGTGAGTGAGCCTCTTTGGTAGTGTGGTGGTGAGTGAGGGAGGGGTGGAGACAGTTCCTGGACAGCAGTTTAACCGCAGCGACCACCGCTGTGGTGTCTAATGAAGCCGCTAATCAAAGAGTTGTTTTGCTTTGAGCTTGTGTTGTGCTAAGCAGGTGTACTCAAGACGAGAAAAGTAATGAATAAGCGATTGTGAGATATGAGCAAATTTGACGACAGTTTGGGTCAGTTTTGTTATATCCTACTTACTAGTATAACATGTACTCTAGCCCTGCTGCCTCTAGCTGCTCAGCCAGAGTGTGACTTGGTCTTAGAATGTTGGTGTGCCTGTGATGCGTGGGATGCCTGGGTGTCTGAGTGGGATGAATGTGGCAGTTAGAGATGGGCTGAGCAGCTAGGCAGGCTGCTCCTGGTGGGGCTGGTACCACACTAGGCTGGCTGGAGCCAAGAGAGATGTAACCTGATCTGAAGTGATAATAAAGAAGACCTAAATGTACATCCTGGCTCCTGGTGTCTTTCTACATAGGACACAACAGGTTTGTTGGACAGAAGATCCATTGCCATAGCATGCCAAAGGCATGTGAACCATTGAGCAATGGGCAGGGCAGTGGTCTTCTTCCAGGCTAAAGCTATAAGCTGTTTTGCAGCACCCAAAATATGGTTTTAGAACCTCCAGTCGGTGTGTGCCATTGCTTCTAGTTCAATGGGTGGGATACCCAACATGATCGTGGTGTAGGAGGCAGGAATTAGAAATCCTACAGTGCCTTATAAATGACCCAGCATCTCCTTTCAATAAATAGTAATGAAGGCGAAATACCACCAAATATGGCAGAAGTCCCCCGGTTCTATTCGACAAAGCAAACTGAGAATGGAAGAAATGGGTTAAATAGCGTACAGGCGTGCCAGTGTGGATGTAAGGAAGCGCCCCAAACCCCTACTCACGATATCGATCTGATCCCGATGTCTCTGCCTTGGGTTCCTTCCTTCCAGGGTCCGGATAACGTCAGCACGCAAAAACCAGAAATACAGAAAATAAAAAGGACTAATGTTCCTACGTACAAGATGGATCGATAACCCAAGAACCAATCAATGCGAAGGGAGGCAGAGAGATGATTCCAATGGCCCAATTAACGCCGGAGAAAGGAATCAAGGAAGAGGATATAAGGAGGAAATGGACAGCGTTTGAGGTCAAGAAGAGCGGGAGAAGAGTGACGCAGGAGACGGGAAGGTGTTCAGGATTGGAAGAAGTACTCAGGTCAAACAGCACGGTCAAAAACCACGCCAGAGACAAGGAAGACCTCGAGCTGTGGTGTGAAGACTGGTGGACTCCTCAGGACGCGCAAGAGCTGCTGCAACTCTGGAGAGTTGCGGCAGAGAGCGGTACGTGACTCTGGAGAGAGAAGGTTGGGCAAAGTGGGTGGAGGGCACACATTAGCTTCCCTGAGACCCGGGTTGGGAAAACCCCACGCACAAAATCTCAATTGATTTCTTTTGTTAAGTAGACAATTTTACCCCTCCTTTCACGGTCCATTTAACAATTCTTCACGGTGGTGTGGTGGAAGTAAATGGTATTAGGCTTAGAGCATATGTTTACCACTCCCTTTTGTACTCCTTCTCTTCCCCTGTTGGTGAGGCAATCCTTGGGACTTCCACAAGAACTCCATCCCCAGAGGACCATAGGACTAAAGAAGAAGTGAAGAAACGTCTCTACAATTCTCCTACGACCTGAAGGAAACAGAAACCAGCTATAACAGTTCTTGCAAGAACCTGTGACTATCTGTTGTTACCATCTAGTCTAAACCTACTTCTACAATAAAATCGTAAATATTCTCCCTATACGGCCTCCTCGCGTCTGTTTCCGCCCATCCCTCCGACAGTGTAGTACCACTTTGTCATGATCTCATCTGCTGTCTCTTGTTGGGGTATACTTCTGTAGGTTTTTAGGATGTTGCTCCAAAGTGTTTTCCATTGCTGTTGTGAGATGCCTTCTGAAGTGTTAGACTGCCATTCTGTTTGGTGCATGCGTGCGCGGGAAGGCATAGACTGTTGCTGTACTTGGTAGGTTCGAGATATCAACCCCTAGTGCTATTGCATACCGTAACCAATTTCTCGAAGGGGGTGTAAACCTGCGCAGCTTCCTGCGAGTTAGAGGGGTGGAAGGCCCAGTGACATAGTTGACAGTATTATAACCGTGTTAATTCTGGGACTTTGAAGTTCACTTTGCAAGGTACTACACTAACCGACCTCCCCGCTGGGGAATATATGGGGATAAAAAGCCAGGATACAGTCCAGATCATGAGCAATTGCTATGTTGGAGGAAGGAAGGAGGGTGGTGAGACCCTTCCTAAGCTCCAGATTGTCTCAAATCTCGAGGGCCATCCTCGTGGGTGTAGCGAAATATGCACTCCATAGTCTGGCATGTTTAGGGAGCCAGGCTAAGTACCATATAGGGCGACAAGCTACTGCTCGGTCCATGTGGAACCAGTGTTTATCACTTTCACGGACAACCAGTGGGAGATATACTGGAGATGGGCTGCCCAATAGTAGTCAAGGAGATTAGGACAAGCTAGACCACCTCTGTCTCTGGACAGCATTAACACAGAACTAGATAGCTTGGGGCATTTACCTCCCCAGATAAAGGAGTGTATGTCTCACTGTAGGGGTAAGTTGTCGTCAGAAGGGATGGAGGTAGGCAAGGGTTTAAAAAGACAGAGAATCCTGGCAAGGACATTCATTTTGATGATGTTGGGTAGGCCCAGCTATGATACATTTATTGGCTTCCAGCGGCGGAGGTCTTCGAGGATGGATATTTTGGCCAATTTGCTTGTATCCAAGAGGTCAGAGTGGAGGTTAAGTTGAGGCCCAGATATTGTATGGTGTGGAAGGCCCATTGAAATTGGGATAGTAGTTGTAGTGCAGGATGATCCTGCTTGGGTATGGTGAGGGGTCAGTGCATATGTTTGGCCATATTAGCTTTAAAGCCTGAAATCTTTATAAAGGCAGTGTACAACTGTGAAAGGGAGCTAGCGAGTTGAGTGAAGGTAAGTAGTAGGTCGAATGGCCTTATTTTGTGGGACCGACCACCAACAGGGATGCTTGTGATGGTCATCATCTGTTGAATAGTAATGGCTAGAGGCTCGACTGCCAAAGCAAAGAGCAAAGGCGATAGTGGACACCCCTGACAGGTGGCTCTGATAGGGTGGATTGGACTTGTATGCTGTCCGTTAAAAAGGACTGAGGTAGTCAGACATACAAAGGATGCCATGATCTTGATGGTCATTCCTGAGCATGGGCCGATCTTGTGGAGGACCGCGCCGAGAAAGGTGCAGCTCACCATGTCAAAAACCTTCTCCATGAGCAGTGAGAGAAGGGAGGACGGGATATTACGATGGCGGGATTTGTTTTACTAGGTGTGCAATCTGATGAGTATTACTCACGTCTTGAATGAAACCAACCGTTTCTGGGTCTATGAGGCTGGGGAGGTATTGCTCTAGCCTGTTAGCTAGGATCTTCGTAAAGATCTTGGCGTCTGTGTACAGATGAGCTATAGGGTGATAGGTTGAACACAGTGTGGGGCCCTTTCCAGGTTTGGGAAATAAAGTGATCTCAGCAGCTGCCATGGTAGGGGTGAGTCCTGTGTCCTGGTTGAAAGTGGTAAACAGCATTGGGAAGGACAGGGAAGGAATGCCCTGTAAAAAGTGACAGGGTGCCCGGTGAGGCCTGGTGTCTTCCCAACTGGAAGCTCCTGTAAAGCTCGAAATAGCTCTGCAGGTGTGATGGGGGCATCTAGAAGTTCAGCGTGCCACCGGTCAAGGAGATCCCAGTCGCAGTTGCAAAAGTAGGCATCTGTCAAGTTCGGTGGTCTTGTGCATAGAGTGTTTGGTAGTAGCTGTGATATGTCTTCTTTTTTCTCTTTCAGTGGTTGTCCAGGTAGTATAACTCATCCTAAATTTAGTCTTAATGGTATAATGGGGTCTTAACAACCCCCATAAAATTGAAAACTGTCTCTTGCTGCACCTGGTAGGGGCCAGCCTGGTCGATGTGCTCAAGGGCTTTATTCTGAAGTTCCAAGCACATCTCCACTAACCAGGACTCCATCACTCTTGCAATTGCAATAATCAAAATCCCCCCCAATGGTAGCCTTAAACCCTTCCCAAAGTGTGTGATGTGTTATGTCCTGGAAGACATTGAGTTAAAATAATCCACAACCTCCTTTTGGATCTCTGCTGTATCTATTGGGTTTCCAACTAGTTGTGAGGGAAATCGCCACCATGTGGGACCTTGGTGCGGGCTTGTGTTACTGACGCATACCAGCTCCTCATGTGCATGATCGGAGATTGAAATGTCTGAGATGGTGGCTGTTTCAAAGTCGCAGAGTAGGGAGGGAGTGAGGGAGAGATAGTCAATGCTGGAGTATGAGGTGTGGGCATGAGAGTAGGATGAGTAATCCTGTGTCAGGGTACCTGTAGCGCTAGGCATCTATCAACCGCAAGTCCATGATGTTGTGTTTAACCCGAGCAGACATTGCACCAGTACCTTGGTAGGAGGCTGAGCTTCAGTTAAGATCCGGATCCCAGACCAGGTTTGAGCCGCCTCCCATGGAACCATCCATTGCAACGCAGTCATTACATCATACTGCTTTTACAACGGAACTGTTACAATGCAACTGCGTTTACATGGCATGCCAATACAACGCATGCCATTACAACACATGCCATTACAACGCATGTCACTACAACGCATGCCATTACAACGCATACCATTGCAACATATGCCATTACAATACATTATAAGGTAAGTAATGGAGATTTTTTAGTTTTAGGGTGGGGATGGGTTTTGGGGTAGATGGGAATAGTAATGTTTTCCCGTACACTATCCAACACTTTTGTTACTGTTGCACTCACTGGAGTGCGAATAGTAATTTTTACCCTTACACGATCCAACACTTACCCTACTGTTGCCCTAAACGTATTATGCGTTGTAATGGCATGCGTTGTAATGGCATGCGTTGTAATGGAATGCGTTGTAATGGTAGTTTTTAAAAATGAGTTGTAATGGCCTGTGTTGTAAAATCATGCGATGTAATGGTGGTTGTGATGTAAAAACTGCGTTGTAAAAGCATGCGTTGTAATTGTTTGCGTTGTAGCCTCATATAGTCCCTCCCAATATATAATGTCACCCACTTCGTTTGTTAGCTGGTTCCAGAGAAGGTCCCGAATGTAGAGGCCCTACGTAAATGTTAAGCAGTGTTAGTGGGTGTGTGCTCCTTAAGATGGTCAATTTAAAAAAAATGCCCATCCTTCTCCTTGGTAGACTGGACTGTGGGGCAAAAGCCTGCTTTGCACAGGATGGCTAGCCCCACTATTTTGGTAGGAGCGTCGGCTCAAAAACAATGGGGATATTTCAGGTGAGATATGCGGTGGTTGTCCTCCCTCAGTTCTGTCCTTTTGAAGTATGGTATAGCCAAACTTACTTTTGCTTGTCAGGCCAGCTCAGGCCCTGGATATTGAGTGAGAGTTGTTTAGCGTGTTGTGCAGTATCCATGGTGGGGGCAAGTGTATGTTGGCTGCGTAAGTGGGCCCGCCCAAAATACTGCTTGCCAGGGCACAGTCAGAATGGTCCAAAAGTAGGGCTTCCACTTCCCGGATGTTGATGTTGAGTAGTCAGAGAGCCGGGGGGTTCGCTAGTGTTTTGCCGGGGGGTGGCTGGGGGGAACAGGGTAGCCAAAGTATCAATGAAGTGCAACCTATATGTGGTAGTGCAGAGCTCTGACCAGTAAGAAAGGAGTAATCATTCCCCCACAGAGCACCTGACCTATAAAGAATAAGAAACAAATAGAGAATACAAACAACAGTGGGTCAATAGGCCCGAACATCACCATCTGTCGAATACAGGCGGCTGGGAAGCCGTGATATTCTCCATACGTACTGGCTTCCAGGTGTTGCAGTATCCGCAGTGAAATTCTTGAGGGGAGATTGGCTCCATGAAATGGTTGGATTTGTGAAACAGGAGGCACCTGATTTTTGTGCATTAGAACAGACTTACTGGGGATATTGAATTGGCGCTTTCATAATCAAACGATACAGGAAACAAGGACGATGCATAGTTGAACTGGTTTCAAGGACCGCAGGCCAGTGCACTGACCAGACACAGTTCCGTGGGCCCAGGCAGCACCCCGGCTGAGGTCCGCATACAGGCAGTTACTGCAGTGCCCCAACGCTTGTCCGTGGCTTGGCGCCACCCCGCAACAACTCAGTCACTCACTGTGGGGGTCCATCGCCGCTGTCTTCTTCATCGGCCTCCCTTCCGTTCGTTGGTGTTCACGGCAGGGGGGCCCAGGGCCAGACACAAATGGGGCCTCCCAGACCAGCGTTATATCAGGCTGGACCTCCTGATGCTTTGTTGCTATTTTGGATGATGAGGGGTCAGGAGCTCAAGGCCAAATTCAGGGAGGGCTGTGTGGGCAGATTGAGCACCCAAGAAGTCGGATTGGCGGTGTTTCAGCAGGCCTCGGGGCAGCTGGCAGCTGAAGAGGACCCGCAGCTCCCCTTGGGCGGTCCTGGTAGCAGGTCCCGTAGGTGCCAGGGCAACTGTGGTGGAAAGAGGGACACTGTAGGGCAGGCCCTGGGGCGATGAAGCAGTATAGGATGCTACATGGATCCAGAGCGGAGGCGCGATAAGTCTCACTCAATTTATTCCTGGCCCCACCCCCTGTGAAGTTTTTTACCCAAAATAATTCTATAGGGAAGAATTCCTAAAACAATAGTGACACATAATTGGGATTGTTTTTTTTTTATATAGCGGAAACAAATACCAGTAGACATTTTGGTGCTGGAAAACCGGGGGTGAAAACTAAAAACTAACAGCACTCAATTATCGCACTTGTGGAAGAAGGGCTACCGGGAAAAAAGCCAGGTCATGAGGTCCTTCCTAAAACAAGGCAAGTCAGAAGAATTTCTTTAATGGGTGGGAAGACAGTTCCATAATTTATCTATGGCAGTAACAAAACCTTCCCCCCAACCCCCGACCCCCAGCTCGCAAACTGGAATTTGGGAACCTCCAATAGATTTAGAGAAGATGACCAGAGGTTTCTCAACAGAACATCATGGAGGGCTTTAAAAGGGATACAAAGGGTTTTAAAATCAATCGTTTTCTCCACGGGAAGCCAGTGGAGGGATTTAAGTGCTTGTTTGGCTGAATGATGTCTGGGATCTCTAATAGTAGTCGAGCCGCCTCGTTCTGAAGAACCTGTAGCTTGTTGAGAAGACCCTTCAGTAGACTAACAAAGAGAGCATTACAGTAGTGCAACTTAGATAAGATAAGCACAATTTTTTGAAGATCAAGAGGTATAAAAGGAAAGGTTTTTAATGTGAAAAAAGTGGACGAGGTATTGGCATTTACCTGATGATTTGATAGACAAAGCTATGTCAAAAATAACTCCCAGATTTTTTGCAATTGTCACTGGAATAGAGAGCGGTCCGAGTTCCTGAGGCCACCAATCAGGTGACCAAAAGCAGGAGTTACCTCCGAAGAGCAATACTTCAGTTTTGCTTGAGTTTAACTTCAGGCAATTCTCCATCATCCACTTACTGCCCTGTTGCATACAGGTTTGAAAGTAAGAAGCTGTGTCCTGAATATTGTTTATGATAGAAACAATAATCTGTGTGTCATCAGCATACGACAGCATGGTAAAGCCAAATGATTTAATTAGCCTGGCCGGAGGGATGATTTATACATTGAAAAGAGTAGGACTGAGCAAAGAGCCCTGTGGAACCCTGCATGGAAGTTAGAAGGTATGTGACGTGTAGCTGTCAATTCCACAAGTTGCTCACTCTCAGTTAGAAAAGATATAAAGAGTGAAAGAGCTAAACCGCCTCTGCCAATCTTCTGGAGACGACTTATCAGTAAGCCGTGATCCACCGTGTCTCAATCAATCAATCACACAGCTTTATTCGATCTTTTAAAACAGATCATAAAAGCCCAATTATATAAAGTTTTCCCACAACAACAATATATACACAAATTTACATGCTTAAAATGAGAATTACACAAATTTGCCGTGATAATAAAATTCATATAAAATCACTTAGGATAGAAACTATTCAGAATTTAGAATTCATTAATTACTCAAGCTAAAATATCGCCCCACTTTTTCCTCTTCCACCGTACCTAAAGCTAAATCAGAGCGGCATTGCCTGCTCTTTCACACGCACGTCTGACCTCCTCAGTAGCGGTAGTCAGGGCGAGCTCCATGCTGTGCTCACTCCTGAACCCATACTGGGTAGAATCTAGAATGTAGAATATGTTTATTGTTGATGAAGGTAGTCAATTCTTGATTTATGAATTTTTCAAGAATTTTAGTCTGTAAGGGCAACGGGGAGATAGGTTGGTAATTACTGGGGTTCAGATACTCCAGGGGAGTTTTTTTTTAAATAAGGCAGCATGGAAGCCTTTTCCCAAGATTTAGGAAATATACCTGTTTTAAGAATGAGATTGAACATTTTGTGAGTTGCTGTGCAATAAGATCTGAAGCTAGATGTGCTATTCATGGGGGACACGGATCCGCTGGGGAGCTAGCTTTTGCTGTGCGAAGAAGTTTGAGGACTTGATAATAGGAGATGGACGAGAAGTTGGTTAGCCTAGCTGGATTAGCTACTGATGAACCATTTTGGTCTATTTGATTGGCAATGTCCCCTATGCTCTCTACGGAAGGACTGCACATTTCTGGAGGGTAATTCGAGGAGAACGCATCGTTCAGCAATACAGCACCAAAAAGCTGGGAGGAGGAATAGCCATCATACATATAGAGGCCCTATTGTGTTTTACAGAAAAAGGATGCTAGAGTGTTACAAAAGGCATGATCAATAGACCAATTCCTATTCTCCAAGATCCTACTTAGTTACTGAACCGTAGCTAATAATTCTTTTGCATTCAAAAGAGGAGGAATGTTATGTGCATGGACTTCTTATAACCTATTTATTCTGGTTCTAGTTTGTTGTGTAGTTCTAAAGTTCTTTAAAGGTGCTGCAGGAATGGCATTAAAAGATTAAATGCATAATGTTAGCCTCCGTGTCTTTAATGAAATCTTGATTCTCTTTTCATTTTATTTGGAGAATGAAAAATTTCCTAGCTAACGTACAGGAAAGTTTCAATTCTATTAAGGAGGCGGAGGCGAGGATTAGGCTGTTCTTTCTCGTTTATTTCCACTCCAGCAGCCATAAAAGGTATCAACATTAGTAACAAAACCACATTTCCCATGAGCAACAGGGAAAATTGGAAACAGAAAAAGTCTCGCACATTGACCAATCCCAGGCCGTGGCTCCTCATAACATCCCCTTCTGGTACTCTATCTTCCTCTTTCTTCCTGCAACACTGCCACAAGAATAAATCCATCAGTCCTGCTTGCCTGCTTCCGCACCTACGGCACAAGAAGACCGGGTAAGGCATCCAGCAATGAACCATGCACTTCATGGGCAATAACACTATGCAACATTGAACGACATAATTGCATTCTAGATCACCAACAATTGAAATGCGACATGAGAACCAACATGCAACGCATTCATGTAGGAAACTGCATTAAAGACTTTACTTACTGACCCAACGTAGAGTTCTGGGAGGGTTCGAAGAAGACAGGGTGGGCTAATCCTCGCCTCCGCCTCCTTAATAGAATTGAAACTTTCCTGTACGTTAGCTAGGAAATTTTTCATTCTATGTCAGGAGCGGAGGCTTCTGATTAGGCTAGTTCAAAGCTTGTCGACTACCACAGAAGCCAGCGAGGGGACCGGTTTAAAGTAAAACCTCTTAAAAGTAGAGTCTGACGACCAGTCGGCCGCCTTCATAATGTCCTCTAAGCGAGCCCCCAGGGAAAACGCCTTAGATGCCATGGCCCCTCTGACCGAATGGGCTCCAAACCGAGAAGTATCTACGCCGGCCTCCTGCATAACCCAGCGCACCCAGCGCGCAATAGTAGGGGATGAAACCGCTCCATGTGGCTTAGTAAGAGCAATGAACAATTGTTTGACGCCCTGTGGGCGTATATCAACAGTAGCCACTTCGTAGGCCTTTAAAGCTCGAACCACACATAGCTTTGGGGCATCTGGGAAAGCAGGATATGAAATCGAACGAGAGTCACACTTAGTACGTCTCGAAAGAAGGAAGGTCACCTCATCCGGGGACAAAATGCGACCCGAAAGGTCCAAGGCTCTGACATCCGAGACCCTACGACAGGAAATCAGACAAAGCAACATTGCTAGCTTGGCTGAAATTTGTTTCCTGGATAAGTATCTATTAGACGGCCAGCCCTGAAACAGGTGAAGAACCTTATTGACATCCCACAGAGTCGAGTAGCGAGGTTGCGGTGGGACCGCAAGTCTCACCCCCCGCAGCAACTTACAAACCAGGGGGTGTTCGCCTACGGGCTTCCCATCAACTGGGACGTGACCCGCCGAGATGGCCGAACGAAAGGTGTTAATAGACCTGTAGGCCAGGCCCTCCCTTGACAGGGAAGCTAAAAAGTTAAGGATGTGGACAACGTCCGCCCCCATAGGATCAATCTGGAGTCGCAGACACCAACCACTCCACCTAGCCCATGCGGACCGGTATCGTTTGTTGGTGCTGTCTGCCCAGGATTTGGCCAACAGCGCCGCAGCGTCCTCCGAAAGTCCCGGGACTTGCCAGCGTCTCCTGTAACCCGCCAGGCCATCAGGCACAAGCTGCCTGTGGACAGGAGGTGGTGAGGGTTCCCCTGAGGATTCCTGAGGAGATCTGGAACGCGGGGTAGAGGGATTGGAGAATCCCAAGAAAGTTCCATCAGAGCTGGAAACCAAACTTGCGACCTCCATATCGGGGTGATCACCACCAAATCCGCTCGTTGCCTCCGCACTTGGGTAGACAACCTCATGATCATCGCGAAGGGGGGAAACGCATAGCCGTTCTCCTTGCCCCAGTCCTGCAGGAAGGCATCGGTCACCGCCGCTTCCGGGTCCGGGCGCCAACTGAAGTAGCGTTCCAGTTGAGCGTCCAGCCTCGAGGCAAAAAGGTCCACCGAGAACGGACCCCATCTGTCCCTGATCGCTTCGAACACATCCGGGCGAAGTCGCCACAGGCTCGTGTCCCTCCAGTGACGGGACCACCAATCCGCCACCAGATTGGCAGAGCCGGGGAGATGTTCCGCCGACAACGAAATCTCGTGGGCTAGGCAGTATTCCCAAAGGGAGCGAGCCAGGTCGGACAACGCCTTGGACCTGGTCCCTCCTAGATGATTGATGTAGCGCACGGCCGCCACATTGTCCATCTTTAAGAGGACACAACATTGAAGCTTCTCTTTCGTCCAGCACCGCACCGCGAAGGAGCCTGCCATTAGTTCCAGGCAGTTGATGTGCAGGCCTAGTTCTGCGGACGACCACGCGCCGCCTGTAGAGACAGCGCCGCAACGCGCTCCCCATCCAAGGCCACTTGCATCGGACTCGATTACCAAATCCGGTTGCGACCCGAAGATGGCTCGCCCGTTCCAGGCGTCCATATGATCGATCCACCACCGAAGCTCAGTTCTCGCTTCTTCCGTGAGTGGAATGACTTGTGAATAAGTCAAACCCCTGCGAAGGTGAAGGGCCTTGAGGCGCTGAAGGGCCCGGTAGTGGAGGGCCCCCGGAAAAATCGCCTGAATGGACGATGACAGGAGGCCGACCACTCTGGCCAGGTGGCGCAACTGGATCGTGGGACGCGCCAGGGTACGTCTCAGTTCGTGCCTGATCTTGGACAGTTTCCGAGAGGGAAGGGACAAGGTAGCTTCCACCGAGTTGATCATAAAGCCCAGAAACTGCATGTTCTGTGCCGGGGTTAGGGCCGATTTGACTGGATTGATAATGAACCCCAAGGACTCCAATAGGGTCACTGTCCTCTGGAGGTGGGCTAGTAGCGCCCGTGAGCATTGGTGTAGAAGGAGCATATCGTCTAGGTAAATTATTAGACGGATGCCCTCCATGCGCAAGCGCTCCACCACAGGTTTTAGCACCTTGGTGAAGCACCACGGCGCGGACGATAGTCCGAAAGGAAGGGAGACAAACTCGAAAACCTGGTGGCCCCACCGAAATTGCAGAAAGCGCCGGTGAGGGGCAAAAATGGGAATCGTGAGGTAGGCATCCTTCAGGTCCAAATGGACCATCCAGTCCCCCTCCTGGAGCAGGTCTCTCAAAAGATGGATGCCCTCCATCTTGAAATGGCGGTAGACTAGCCAGCCATTGAACTCCTTGAGGTTTATCACTGGGCGATAACCTCCGTCCTGCTTCTCTACAAGGAAAATGTTGCTCAGAAAACCCCCAGGGTGCCAGTGTGTCTGTATGATCGCCCCCTTGCAAAGAAGGTCCGCCACCTCCCCGTCTATGAGGGAAATCTGGTCTGGCGTAAAACTGATGGGTTTGGGAAGAACCAGCTGTTTGGGGAGCCCTGCATATTCGATGTGAAAACCTTTGACGGTCTGTAAGACCCAAGCGTCTGAGGTAATGGAAGACCATGCATGTAAAAAGTATTGGAGTCTGCCCCCCACTCTCAGACCCGACACACTCTGAAGTCTCACCTCTTGAGTAATTGTAGCCGCCGTCACCACGTCCTCTTCCACCACGGCGGCGGGGGTAACCTCTGGTCTGATAAAAGTTGCCGAACTTGTCGGGATCCTGATACTGGCCTCGATGGGACTCGCTCTGTCTATTGGGGCCTCTGGTGTAGGACCTGCCAGACGAGCGGCCCCTGCCTCGGCTGGCTGCTCCAAAAACACGGGGGGAGAAGATTCTCTTCACTGACGACTGGGCCTTGTCGAGTGAGTTGAAGGTGTTAACGAATTTTCCCAATTCTTTGACAAATGGGTCGCCGAATAGGTTTCCCTCCGCCATAGGGCCTGCCTCGGAGGTTGCCAGTTCTCCCAATTTTGGGTCGATTTTGATCAGGACTGACCTCCTCCGCTCCGTAGATATGGCCACGTTCGCGTTCCCCAAGAAAATAACTGCTCTCTGCGCCCAGCCAGATAGAATTTCCGGGGAGATCAGCGAACCAGAGGTTTTGGCGTCCTCCGCCATGTCGAGGATTTTCGCCAGGGGACCTGCTGCATCCAAGAGTTTATCTTGGCAGGCTCTCCACGATCGGTCGATACCCTTCTTGGGATCCTTGACGAATTTTGTGAGAAACGTAGACATCTTAGGGTCGATGTCCGGTGTTATCGCAACCTTGCCCTCCAAGGATGGGCGCGGGCATTCAGCCCGGAGACAGCTACGCACTTCTTGGTCTATTGGCTTGCGCAGCCTGGCCGCCATGTAGGCCGCCACCTTGGGTGCGGGGACCCATTGAGACGAGCGTGGGTGGAGGAGCTCATCGGGGTTGAGCATATCAGAACTAAGATCCGGATGGGAGGCTGAGTGGTCGGTGCAGCGGACCACGAATTATCGGGCTCTCCATCCCCGTCCGAGGTGTGCGGAGACTCGTCGGGGTCAGCTACATCCCCGTCACCCTGATCAAAGTTTGAAAGTCAAAGTTTATTTATTTATGTTTTGGCTCTCGTAGAGGGCCACATAAAAGATAAAAGAAAACACATGTAACATATTCAGAATAAAATAAAAAGGAAAACACATGTAACATGTTCAAGAATAACTACATGATTCATCCATTAACAAGAGTACCCCAAGAGGCTGACAAAATTTAAATAGCATATTAATAAATATCTAAAAATCCTTTAAAAAATTTAAAAATGTAGAAGCAGAACATTTCATTTAAAGGCGAGTACAAAGATTGTAGGAAGATATTTACATTGGATATACCCAAGCGGATGCAAATTGGTTTTAGCCATTTAAGGCGCAAAGTGCGAAGTACCGGGCAAATCAATAAAACATGCATACGATTAGGTTACAAAAATTGCACATTTTCGATGTTCCATACCATTTAGCTAGAAGGATATTCAATGGCAATAGGTCATGACGAATGAGAAACCACAACCTTCTGATGCCATGAGGTATATTCCATAATACGTAGGCTTGGGCTTTCTTGGCAACATATGAATTAATCAGGAGATCACAACCACCTTTTCTTTGTATTTCATTCTTATCTAGTTGAAAGCCTAGTTCCCAAGATGCCTGTTTTAACAGGATTTTTAGTTGCGCTCGAGAGTGCAGGAACAAAGTACTTTCATCTAGTTTCAGAAGAGTCACCGCTTTTCTGAAATTCTTTACAAGTTGTGAAAACTCTTTAAAGTTGCCTAATAATTCGCTTTTAAGTAGAGCTCTCATCGTCCCCGGTTCTGCTCTGGCAAGTGAGGCCACCCAACGTACCAGGGCACATAATCCCTGCACCCAACTGCTCCTTAGGCCAAACTCAAGTCTGCACGCTGCCAAAGAGCAGTTGGTATTTAATGAAGCCAAGGATCTTAATAGTTTCCCTTCAGTTTTATGGCAGAAATCCCAGAGTTTTAACTCAACGAGTTCAATGCCATAAATAAGGGTAGCGGGGATCTTAGCCCTATAAACCTCAAGCATACAAGAGAAATGTCTTTTCCCAGTTGCTACGTATAATGAATTTATGCCTTTACCATGTGCAAGGGCTTTTCGAGCACAGTGATCAATATGAGGCCTCTCGCTCAGGTTGGCCGCAATAATTTTTCCCAAGAAGGTATACGTTTTGACTACCTCCAGCTTCTGACCGCCAATCGACCACCCAAAATTTTCTGAACGGCACAACTTTTTCCCCCTTATGCACATAATTTTGCTTTTAGATATATTAATCCTCATAGAGTGGGAAACTGCAAAGGCATGAAGTGCTTGCAACCTATTTGCTAAACCTTTGGGTGTTAAATCCAAGACGAGAATGTCGTCAGCATACATCAGGCAGGAGATGGGGGCCCCCCCTAGCACTGGAGCAATGCCCTCACAGACAGATACGGCTGCAGGTAAATCCTGCGTATATAGAGAGAATAACAGAGGCGCCAGAAGGCAACCCTGTTTCAGGCCGTTTAGAGAAGGAATACGATCTGAAAGACCCCTTTCTCCCCCCTGCCACACCCTACACCAGGTTTCCGTATGTAATGTACGAACAAGTTCCAGCAAGTATGGGGGTACTCCAATAGTTGATAATTTTCTCCACAGCGTTCTACGATCCACTCTATCGAACGCTGTGGAGAAATCGATGAAAGCTGCATACACAACTCCCCCTCTCACCTGCGTATACTTGTCCGATATCACATGAAGGGTGGTCAAATTGTCTAGAGTGCCGTGCTCCCTACGGAATCCCGTTTGTTCGCGTGGTAAAATATTGTTCTCATCGACCCAGTCCGAAAGTAGATTTAAAAGACACTTCGCAAAGATCTTACCGACTGAGTCGAGGAGAGCAATCAAACGATAATTACTAGGGGTATCCCTTGAGCCCTTCTTAAAGATAGGAACCAAGATACTACCCCTCCAGGATGCTGGAACCTTCTTCGAATCAAAACAGGATTTAAATAAAGGATAAAGTATTTTACTCCAGAGGGAGGGCTCCTGCTTCAGGACCGTCATAGGGAGTTCGTCCGGCCCCATTGCACCAGACGAGCGCATGTTCTTTATGGCCGCAGCTATTGTTTCCTCCGATGGATAGTTAATTTCTCCATCGGTGAATACATCGGGGGGGCTAGTATCCACTAAAGAACCATACCCCCCGTAAAGATCCCAAATATAGGCAGACCAAACCTCTTCGGTAATAGGGATTGGGCAAGGGGATAATCTATTGCCACATCCCATCCCGATTATAGACCAAAATTTGCGGATCTTACCATGCGCTACAGCTTCCCTTAGATTTATCCAAACTAAATCTTCCTTTTCCTTTTTTAATTTCGCTTTTAATCTAACTCTCTTTCTTTTTAACCTCGAAAGTTCTTTTCCCCGTTCCCCAGATCTACTTACAAATTGGGCACGGACTAATTTATTTATTTCTTTGTTCAGTGTGCACAAGGCACTGGGCATGTATACCCGCTTCGGGGGCCGTCTAACCTTTTTCACATCCAAAATGATGTTCAGCATAAAGTTCTCAAAACTAGCAATTTCCGAGCCATACCAAGCATTCAGGTCTGCTATGGTTTTACATAGAATGACATGCACCCCAGAAATTAGAGATGGATTCCAAAAACATCTACCGGAGGATGCATGAAAGGCTGTATCTTTGCTATTAATCGCCCATGAAGCCGTACTAGGAGGTTTTAAGGAGATAGTCAAGAGTATTACATTATGATCACTCAATGTCGTTGGGACTATCATTAAATCTAGGATACGTGGAAATATATCACCCTGATCATCCCCTGCAGTAGCAGTCGGAATCGCCTTCGAGGTAGAAGGGGCGTCGGAGGTCTTAGCCTCCAGGAAGGCCTTCTTGAGGCGCGAGAAAGCGTCCGCGTCCACCCCCGTGTCAACAGAGCGTTTTCGCTTGGGGTCCGGCACAGAGGGGGGAACTTGGGCCGGGGGGTTGGGGTCCTGTCGCTCTAGGGCATCCGCCCCATGTCCAGAGGGTTGGCATTGGGCTTGAAGTTGCTCAATCCTTTTTTCCAAGGGCTCGACAACCCGCGTCACCGCCTTCCACAAGGAGGAATCCATGACCTTACAGAAATGGTCGTCCACCGGCAGGTAGATAACCTGCTCCTCCTCCTCCTCAGCATAGTACTCGTCGTACTCCATGTAGGTAGCACAGGGGTTGAGGTGGGCAAAGCCCGGATAGAAAGTTCTTCCCGCTGTCGCGGGGTCAAAACAAATGGAGTCAGGACCCACCAGCCTCTGTTATGAGGCGCACAAAACTGCCCGGGCCGGTCCCAAATCGAAGCAACACCTTACCCGCAGCGCGGGTGTTCAGGCTCCGGGCAGGGCTCTGTAATACCTATTGCCAATAGCGCTGCCCACAGTACCCGCCGAACTTCCCTCACTACGCGCGAGACCGTTAGGACGCTTCGTCGACGGAAGGTACGAAGCGTACTCAACGACTCGCACGACGCGGGGGGTCAAGCTCCTCAGAGCGGCAGCACAGGCGCGCGGTCCCCTAGCGGCCGGAGGCCGCCCGCGCACAGAGCGGAAAAGAATGTCGCCGCGAAAGGAGCGGCGAACGCTCCCGCGGCTCACTCACAGTCGCCCCACGTAACCCAACGCGGTAGACTGCGAACCATAAGCATAAAATTGAACAAATGTTCGAACAATCAGTAAAAACACAAGAAACAAAAGGCACTCATCTGTCTGCTGCTGGAGCAGCGAAGAAAGAGGAAGATAGAGTGCCAGAAGGGGATGTTATGAGGAGCCACGGCCTGGGATTGGTCAATGTGCGAGACTTTTTCTGTTTCCAATTTTCCCTGTTGCTCATGGGAAATGTGGTTTTGTTACTAATGTTGATACCTTTTATGGCTGCTGGAGTGGAAATAAACGAGAAAGAACAGCCTAATCAGAAGCCTCCGCTCCTGACATAGAATCGCCATTCTTTAGTACTATTATTTTCAGATTTAATTTTATCTGAAAAATTGATGGTTTTAGTATTGTGAATCAATTCTTCGTCTACTGAGATCATCACTCTATAAATGTTTTTCTCTGTTGTGGCATAATTTTGCCTCCAATGCTGTTCTTGCCGGCGGCATCACCTTTTTAAAAGCCTAAGTTCCTTTGAGAGTCAAGGCTGAGATGAGTTAGCTCTGTTCACCTTACCGATTTCTGAGGGCACTAAGATATGTACTCGCTAGCGAATCCAGTAGTGATAATCCGTGAATGCCGACTCTCGATCACAGGAAATAGCAGGTGTACTGGTTTTTAATAGGCCATTGAATTCAGTGGCATCAAGACTATGCCACAGGTGCCGCTTGTGTTTTCTGACTGAAATGCTCATATTGCCAGAGGCAATGGGTGTGGATAGGGTGAACAAAACAGCGGAGTGATCCGACCAGAGTAGTTGAAGTACACTCCTTGGTTCTAAAAAAGGGCTGACCATAAAGAAGACATCAAGCAGATGCCCTGCCCTATTAGTGGGGCCCCTAATGATTTGTTCTAAACCTACACTAGTCATTAGATCAAGGAGGTCACTCGAATCTTTATCCTGCAAATTTTCCAAATGGAAGTTAAGATCGCCTAGCACAGTGCAGTCCTGGGAGTTGACCTTGTACTCATTTAGCTGGTCTAGAGTTTGAATAAAGTCAGCTCTAAGGCCAGTTTCAAACCAAATTACAGAATTCTTGAAAAGTAAGAATGTTAAACATTTTACATCTGTAGGCACCTGGACACCTAGCTTGCCACTTGCCTGTGCCTTCCAGTTCTTGCTTGTTCCAGACTGATCCAGTGATACTGCAGCTACCAGGATTTTCCCGCTGTGGTTTTCCGAACTGGATTTTCTGACTCACCGTTCTTCATGCCAAAAGGAGCCATGCCCATCCCAGGGCCACTTATTGTAGGTGGCAATGCGGCGGCACCACTGGCATTCCAAAGGCGTGCCAAAGGCAAGCCCATCTGCGCCCAACCGCACGTGGCCCACACCCAGCGCCATGACCCCTGGCCCTCCCACCCCCTGAAGATAAACTATCACCAAGCACTACACCGTCAATCCCGAATGCTGCAACGAACATTGCCACTGGTCTGGCCCACACTCCACCTTAGGACCTTTCACCTGCACCCACTGCCACTTCACCTGCCACTACACACACACCAGCCCACCAATCAGTCTGACCCTGAACACACCGCAGACACCACCTGAACAAAAATACCAACTTGAATGTGCCCTTCTTAACACACGCTCACTATGCAAGCATTCCACTGAATTATTGGGCCTCACCGCCACCTTCTCACCCGACATACTCTTCCTCACTAAGACCTGGCTCACCCCACATTCGTCCCAGACATTGCCACAGCGATCACCAATGGATTTAAAATCACTCAGCAATACAGCACCAAAAAGCTGGGAGGAGGAACAGCCATCATACATATAGAGGCCCTACTGTGTACCACAACCACAGACAACATCACCACTCTCATGAAACACCTCAACTTCAAGTTTCACACAAACGAAAAGACAACTATCAGAGGCACCCTTACACGCAGACCCCCAGGCACATTCTCCAGATTCTGCAACACCATTGCAGACTTCATTTTGCCCAGAGCCTTAGACTCCAAGGACTACATCTTCCTCGGTGACCTAAATTTCTTAATCGAAAACCCCAATGACAAGACAGCACACACCTCCTTGACAGTATGAGCAGCCTTGGATTGACCCAGATTGTCCACGACCCTACACATGCCGCAGGACAAATGCTGAACCCAATTTTCACCTAAAGCAACTGCATCAAATATAGCTAAGTCACAGAACTCACATGGCCTGATTACTTCAGAATCTCCAGTCCCTGCACCGCGCCCCCAAGATGACCAATGTCCCCCATCAGAGGTGGAGCAAAATGTCAGATACTACCTAGATGAATACCTTCAACACCTCCAACCATGCAACCACCACCAACCTCAAACGACAAGTGAAAAACTTCAACCCCTGGATCATCAATTGCACATACAGCATCGTCCCCATCAAGTGCAACATCCAGAGAAAATCCTCTAAAAAGGCCAGCTGGTACACCCAAAAGCTCAGAACAGCGAAACGAGACAGCAATCAGTTGGAAAGGAGATGGCGCACCAGCTGACAGGGCATCCTTCAAGACCTCCCTCAGCCTCTACCACTGACTGCTGAAGGCAAAAAAGAAGACAGCCATTGCCGCACACATCGAAACCAGCACCAATAACACCAAAGAATTTTTCAACATTGTTAAAGAATTCTCCAACCTGCTGCCAGCTAAAACAACATCACACCCTCACAAGAGCTGTGTGACAACCTTGCCCACTTCTTCCCCGACAATATCGCAACCATATACAGAAACTTCGAACCCTGACCCACACCTTTGGACTTCCTTAACAGATATGCCACCACCATAACCGACACGAACCACTCACTGACCATCTGGAACATTCTCTCCACCCAGGACATCACCTCCACCATGAAATCCATCCACTCGTGAGTTACCACAGACCCATTCCCGCACCCCATCCTCAACCTCGGAAATCAAAGGATCGGCCAGTAACTCACCACCCTACTCAACACCTCTATCATTACAGCAACATTTCCAGATGCCTGGAAACTGCCGAAGTCAGACCACTACTGCTTGGCTTAACGGCTGGGAGGCCGACTTTGAAGCTGGGGAACTAGGTTCGAGCCTGGCAGGAGGCTCAAACATCCTGTGATTCTGGGCAAATCACTTAATCTCAAAAAATGAATGTGTCCATCTGTAATTCCACTGGTGCTCATGTAAAGCACTCTGATACCTTTGGGTAGAGTTTGCACAGTATAGAACTACACAAAAAACCTCAGCCGACCCAAGCAAACTCGAAAACTACTGGACAATCTCCCTGCTCCCATTCCCACCTACCGTAGTTACTGGAGAAGATCATCAACAATCAACTCATGACACGCTTAGAGCAGAACCAGCTACTCGACAGCTCCCGAACCGGCTTCCGCAGCAATTGCAGCACTGAAACCACTCTGATCACAGCCACCGATAACATCTGAACCCTCCTCAACTGAGGAGAGAAAGCAGTTTTGATCCTCATCGACCTCTCTGCAGGCTTTTACACCATATCCCACCACACACTGATTGAAAGTCTCCACAACATCGGCATCCAAGGCGACAGGCTCAGATGGATCACCTCCTTCCTCACAGGAAGAACCCAAAGGATGCACCTTCCACCTTTCACCTCTGAACCCAAGGAGATCACCTGCGATGTCCCCAGGGCTCATCCTTCAGCCCCACGCTCTTCAACACATATATGACCCTGCTGGCCAATATCGTCAGATTTCACGGTCTCAACATAATTTCCTATGTAGACGACACCCAACTCATCCTCTCACTCACTGAGGACCCCACCACCACCCGAACCAACTTTCACAGATGCATGACAAATGTCGCCGACTTGATGAAGAACAACTGCCTGCAGCTAAACACAGACAGGATGGAAGTACTGATCATTGGCCACAGCAGCAACACATGGAAGAACTCCTGGTGGCCATCAGACCAACAACCCGCACACACTCCTTCCGACAAAGCCAAAAACCTCAGAATCATCATTGATAACAAGTTCACCATGAAACCACAGGTCAACACCATCTCCTCCACCTGCTTCCTTACTCTTCGCATGCTATGCAGGATCTTCAAGTGGCTACCCCTACACACGAGATGCACAGTGAAACAAGCTGTCATCACCAGCCGACTGAACTATGGTAATGCCCTCTACGTAGGAATCGCCACAAACCTTCTACAGAGACTTCAGACCATACAGAACGTCGCAGCCAGACTAATTGTTGGCCTTCTCCGACGAACCCACATCACACCCCATCTCAGGAAACTCCACTGGTTCCCAATACAGAAGAGATGCCACTTCAAGCTGCTGACCCACGCACACAAGGGTCTACACATCCAAGGACCAGCCTACCTCAACCACTGCCTGAACTTCCACTAATAATCGGGAAGACTACGCTTCATCTCCCTTTCACTTGCCCATACTCCCCGCATCTACTCAAGCAGAAATGGAGGACGCTCCTCCCACATCGCAGCAATGGCCTGGAACAATCTCTCTCGCTCCTCCGGACCATCACCTCACTGATTTAAACTCCAAATGGCCCTCAAGACCTGGCTGTTTAAATAAGCCTCTGGGGTTTGCAAGTGCCTGGATACCCTTTCGGGTGATTAGCCGTACTTTATAACTACTGATTGATTGATTTACATTATCTTTATATGATGCACAATGCAGTGGTCAAATGGAATACTTTACCATAATGCTGAAAGATAGTAAAAGTAATGAAGAGTCAAGCTGGACCAATTGCAGGAGTATATTAGGAAAAATCTATAGGCATTCAGGATTACATTGCAAACTGTGACCCAGGTTAGTCCCTTCATGTTACTTAAAGGAAGAGCCACTGCATTTGGTATATTTCCAGGGTGCCTGATAAAGAAAATTGGGTAGGAGGATGGCACATAGATAAAAAAAAACATGATCTGAGAGTGTTGTATTACAGCAACTTGCATGCAAGTGGATGTTATCATATGAAGCAAAAAAGGTTTCTGTACCTGTTTCCTAGTAGACAAATGGATTACAGTGTTAACCCCTTAAGGCTACATCCAAATTTGGAAAATCTTTGTCACTCATACAAGTCGTTTTTACAGTGTGATCAGCAAAGTTGGCAGAACATGAAATGTGAGACGTATTGCCAAATGTAAAAGGAATGTTGTGGTTGAAAATGTACCTGTAAGGGAATTTGTATTGGATGTCAACACAGAGTGTGGGATGAATGGAACAAGTAGTTCCGGTAGAGTTGATAATGGCATATGTATAAAAACATGACTGATTCTAGTCTTGTTACTTAAACTAGATTCACTAGAGAAGACAGAAAAATAGTTTTACAAGGAATTCCAAGAATTCTATAGGAGTAAGATAATAGCGGGATTAGGAATCCATCTTGGAGTATGTTGGAGTAATCCACTTTTATTCATTTTCTCATATCCACTGTAGACATTTAACTTTCTTTGTGTTGGGAGCCAGCCGTGCTGGCGGGTGCTTCCCGCTGTGTGGTCTGTGCAGGGGTTGGGTTCTCCTCTATGTAGCTTGGCTGCCCTGGTCCTGGTGGTGGGTTCCCTGGGATGTCCATGAGCTATTGTAGGGTGTTGGTGTCAAAGTTGTGGTGGTCCTCTCCAGCATCACTGATGAGTTGTCTGCTCTGCTCTGCTGGATGTGTTGTTTGTCCCTCTGCAATGTGAAGGGGAGATGCATGTTGACATTGTGTTGACATGAATGTTGGTGCATTGTTCTGGTTTACATGCAGAGTGTATGACAATGTACATTGTGACTGTTTGGGAGGTGCCGGATTTTTATGCGGGACATTGGTCATTTGGACTACATGAAGGATGTGAGGTTGTAAGCATACTAGTTTCCTGCTCTGTTCGATGTAGTTGGTCTGCTTCTGCGCAGGTGCGGAGCCAGTTGTGTCCTCTGTTCTGCAGTGTCCGGGTTGCACATTGTACCACATTATCGTCAATGTGGATGTCCTTTTATTGCTATGTGTATGCCACATGTATCAAGGACATGATCCAGGGTCATTGTGGGTGCGCAGTGTGTACACATTGTTGTGCATGTGTGCCATTTTGCCCATCTCCCCCTGGCCCCCTGTCCCTCGTCATTACTCACCCTGTTGATGTTGTGTTAGGTCCTCTCGAGCTGTGTCCAGACTCCCAGCTCCTTGCACCGTCTCCACACTGATGACTGTGGCCACCATTTCCTCCAGCTCCTCCTGTGGTGCTGGACTCCCACCTCCTGTCGCCGTTGCTGCCTTCCTGTTGGCAGTGGGTTTGTGCTTGGTTTAGATTTTCACATCATGCCAGTGCCTCTTGGCCTCCTCCATTGACCTCCTCGACAGCCCAACAGCATTCACGTTAGTCTAATTGTGGGTCAGTTGATGGTAGTGTTCTGTCACCTCAGTGACGCAGATCTTGTTTTCCTGCGGACTGCACCCCGTCTTCCTCACCCTCTTCTCATTGGCCTTCCCTGTCTCCGTTGTTCCTTGCTGGTGGTCTGTGGGGTTTGTGGGATTTGTGTTGACCTCTGCACTCAGTCCAGGTGCATCCATGTTGCTACGCACTTTGAAATGTTTTTGGTGTGTTCTTTTTGTTGCTTTTATAGTGCATTTTCCTGCCTGATGCGTGGGATTTGCAGGCCTGTCGCTGGTTTTCGCTGCTTTTTGTATCGCGATTGGCCTCATCGCAACTTTTTTTGCGTTTGTTTTTTGCATTTTTGGGGTGTGCGTTGACTTTATCGCGGACATTTGTCGTGGGCCTATCGCATGGTGCCTCAGTGTTGTGAATAACACAGCGTTATTTTCCCGTGATAGACTGCGATGTTGAAAGTTGCGTTAAGCTAATTTTGCAATAGTTATCACACGTTCTTGAGAATATCCCCCAATGATTTGATCCTAAAAACTACTTAGGGCCATATTCTCAAGGAAGTGGCGGAGAAAGGCGATAGCCTTCTTGGCTTAATGCCTCTCTCCGCCACTTCGGAAACACCAGGCTGCACCCTATTCTCAAGGATAAGGTGCAGCCTCGCATTTTCCCCTGAGATGGGGCTAAGTTTCACAACGTAGCGCCAACGCAGGCATCCTTGCACTCTGCAAGCAGGGAGGTTTGTTTATGTACAGGAAGGTGTCCCTTCCTGCACATAAACAAACCTTAAATGCCAGTTTGTAACGTACATGTGTGCTGCTTCATGCAGCACACATGTAAGTTACAAAACAGCATTTAAAAAACGGTTTGTTTTTGCACAGGACGGGACACCTTCCTGTATATAAACAAACCATGGCATTTTGCATTTTCCATGTGTACTGCACAAGGCAGCACACATGGAAAAAGCAAAAACGAGGAGAAGAAAAGCATTTCTACTCATCTCGCCACCTTAAGACCAGATTTTTTCTGGTCTTAAATTTGGCGCTACCTGCTATATACACTGCCCTTGTGAATAGGAGGTAGCGTCAAACTCAATGGGTGTTGCGGTGGAACGCCCATCGTAACACCCACTGCACGCCCCTTTCACGCTAAAACCAGTGTGAAGGGGCCCCTATTCACAAGGCAGCGTTAAGCCGCGTTGAGCCACTTAACATGGCTTTTCACTGCTTTGTGAATAGGCCCCTTAGTTTAAAAGAAACACTCCAGCTCAGCCCTTCTGCAACCCAATTTTATTCCTTTCAAGCAATTTCCAAATACATAAATTCTGACTATACACAACAGAGGGGCTACAGCTGCACACATGGATGACTTTTCTAAATATTTTTCCTAAACAAACTGCATCTTTGAAAAAATACGAATCTAACAGCCACATGCATCAAGCTGTTTTGCATTCGCAAACGGTGCGAATCGCAAAATTCGGCCGTTTGCGAATGCAAAAACCTTTTTTGGGATGCATCACTTTTTTTTTCCATTTTTCGCAATTTTAGAAATCGCAATTTTTTTGCAATTTGTCAAATTGCAATAGCATTTAAGAAATCGAAATTTTTTGCGATTTCTTAAATGCTATGCATGATTTTTTTTAATTTGCGAATTCGCAATTTGGAAGGGGAAAATTACCATGAAGTAAACCTTCATGGTAATTTGCGAAAAGTTTCAAAAATGCAAAAAAATGCATTTTTGAAACTTATATTTTACACACACACATGCCCTTGGGACATGTGTGTGAGTAAAATGTCCTTACGTGACTTACGTGACATTTCAGGGGTGCAGGGGGGGTCCTTTGGACCCCCCGCACCCTTGAAATTGCATTCTCATTTTGCGATTCCTTAATTGCGAATTCGCAAAATGAGAATGCCTTCCCATTGATTCCTATGGGCCTCTAGCCCATAGGAATCAATGTAAAGCGATTCCTTATTTGCGATTCGCAATTAAGGAATCGCAAATAAGGAAAATTAAGAAATCGCAAAAACTTTTGCGAATTCTTAATGCATAGGAATTTGCGATTCCTAAATTGCGATTCCTTAATTTTCGCAATTTAGGAATCGCAAATTCCTACAATGATGCATGTGGCTGTAAGTTCACAGGAAGAAATGTCTTTTCAGATTTTGTCATAATGAATAAGACCTGGCATTGGAAGCCGGCTAGGGTTTAAGTCCCAGACATTTACTGTCCATCGAAAATGTCTTGGGAAAGCCACACAATCTCTCTGTATCTTAAATAAATCTGTAATTAGTCCATCTAAAAGTACAAAATAAATATTTGAATTGCAGTTCATCAAAAGTGCTACAGAAAAGGCTTACTGTGAGGAGCTAGACTCTGGGTGTAGTCCACCTTGCAAGGCATTCCATTGCTTGTATTTTTCACTTCAACAGTATTCTGGTATAGCCGTATAGCATGCTGCAGAGGGCTATACCAGTTGTTAAAGGCCCTGAATGTGAGTTATAGGCTCGAGCTCCAGGCGAAGGCCTATAACCAGGGTGAGGGCCTTTAACAACAGGCATAGCCTGAGGCAACAGGGCTATAAGGCTATTAGAACATATCACTCACTAAGGGTAGAATGTTCTTAAATAAAATAAAAAAGGGAGAAATAGAAAGACAAACATTCGAATGTTGGAGCAGGAGCCTTATACCAGCCATTATAAGCCCAGCGCTACTCCATTGTCTAGACAATGGAGCTTTCAACTTGCCAATGTTCTAATATAGCATTATAACCTGCTGTAGTGTGCTATACCCGGTTTTAAAGGTCCGATCCAGCGTTAAAGGCCAGAGCCTTTAACATGGTAGGGGTACTTTAATGCTGGTACATGGTACAGCCCAGCTACGGAGGCCTATAAAGCTATTAGAACATTCCGCCACTAGAGGACAGAATGTTGTAACAAATAAAACAAAGGCCACAGGAAGCCCCTCGGGCTTCACAAGGCCTTTCTTCACACCAACAGCTGTGAATGACAACATTTGAAAATTAGAGCTCCGGGCTTCGACCCGCCATTAGAAGATCGGAACACTCCAATTTCTTCAATGGAGCTCCCAGCATTCCAATGTTCTAATCAGACATAAAACACAGGCAGAGAATATCCTGCACCACTTTCCCCAGTTTTCACAGCGCTGTATCTGGTAACACATCCCTGTTCTTGCACTGGGGCACTCAATTAAAGTGGTGTATTAGTTTAATGCCCAACTGCGAGGCACAATGGACCACAAGGCAGAGGTGCACAAATAGGGTATCGTACTTGCCTGGCATTTATATAGACAATGCTTTTGTTTCACATATGGGGAAATTTAGGAGCTGCTTCTAATGTACCAAAAATGGGGAAAAAAACGTTCACTGGAAACAGCAGTGTATTGGAGCAGCTTCAACCCTTCACATTGCTCTGCATCTGCAAAGAACAACTAATGATGTGACTTGAACACAGGTGTACTGCCTGTTATTCCTCATGGTTAGGCCAAGCTTGAACTGCACTAAACTGTGATGTGTGAATAAAAAATAGCAGTAAAATATTCTTTTGAAACACCTGCAGTGTAAAAATAGGGCTGAGACTGTCCCCTGCCCAACTCTGCAGATCATGTTGCTCTGCTTAATCAAACCATCAAGCTAAGGGGCTGATTTGAGTTTAGCCGCCCATACTATTTAGGGTCAGGAAGTCTGTGACCTTTCAGTCAACAGAACCCATTTTTGCTCCATTGATGGAAAGATTCCTTTGTTGGTCCAGGACAGTAGAGACTGTTGAAAGAAGGTCATTACATTAGGTGGTGAGGGACAGAAAACAACAAATAATGACACCTGCATTCAGGAGTCTTTTGATGTCATCTTCTCTCCTCTGTTTAACGGAAACCGAAGACGAACAGCCTCAGCTGACACCCCATCAACCTATTGCAGTGCTTAATTTGTAGACGAATGAGTAGCGATGCCCACAGTTCTGCCAGAAGCCTGTGACTGGTGCTACTAAATGTAAATGTGCCGAATAACAAGGCTGCGTTCTTCTCTATCCACTTCAGGCCTCTTTAATCCACTACCAGACATCCCCTTCCCCTTTATCTTACTCCTGCAGGTTCCTGCTTTCTCCATTTTTCACGGTTTTCTCATCTTTCTCTTCGTACTTCCTTCCGCTTTGCCTGTTTTTCACTCTCTTGGGAAAAATAAGTGCAGGTCTCCAAAACTCAGGGCGGGTTGTCCCCACCGGCAACCACCAGCTCAAATAAGCACTGCCTACCTGACAAAGGCTTAAAGCTCATAATGAAAGACTAATCTACTGTTCTTACTTACCAAAATCCTATGTTAGGATCACCCACTACACAGACATTTAGTAATGTGCAAGCATGTGTCCCTCATATTGAAGAATATTTAATGATGGACCGTTTCAATTCGGAACATGGTCAAGTAGAGACGCGCATATGCACCCAACTATACTCCAGCCTAATCTAGCATATTCCTAGATAGTAACTAACCTTATTCTATTAAATGTCCTCAAAAGACAAAGCTAAGAAAGCTCTGTCTAGTTAAAAATCTATCACCAAGCGCAATACCAATCTTACATTCTGAATATACACTGATTGCCTGAAACCCGCATTATGACTATTTGAAAAACAGTGCAATCTTTGAAAGTCCAACCACCTGCATGTGCAACCTTGAGTCTTTATATCCATCTTGAACATGTAAACTACACCACAACTCTAGAGTGTTACACTTCGCCAATGGTGCCAGGATTTCAAGAACTTCCAGCAATTATTAGTCAATCTCAAAGCTGTCTAAAGGTCATAGATTTCCACCCTGATTCTCAAAAGTGCAGGTACTTTCAAAACCCAGTGCCATCTAACTAGGTCTCAGTATGGATACCAGTATGTATACAAAGATGATTGGAGACAGGCAATTGGCTTAAGGTGCAGAGTATTCCAATTACATATGTGAAAGGGAGCACATATGTGTGCCACCAGTAGCAGGATGTTACTCTCCTCAGTCTTTCTGCTCTAACATACCCTAGCAACTACGTCTCTTAGCAACACCCGCTCCTCTCGATGAATGCTATCTACATCAAACCTTAAGTAGCTGAAACAGGAACTCACAATGACACCTACGTAGGACTCTAACCCAAAGATGACAGACCGTGATGGAGAACATAAGAGGTTTAATTAACTAACTGTCTCCTGTTCAGCTTAGACATTAAGAAGCTGGTGCTAGAGGACACAGTTCACCTAGATGTCTAACAGAGATCTGATCCCCTCACAAGTCAACTACCATGGTGTACTTGCTCACATGTCCACAAAGATGTAGAGACTGAGATAGGCATGGGGGTAGCAGTGATCCAAATAGAAGAGTTAACCAGAACAGTTTCCAACACCATCCAGAGGGTCGCAAGTTCTTAGTGCAAGAAGGTAATAACATTATTTTTCTTTTCAAATGAGTGATCAGTTTGCCTGAGACCAGAATCTTCTTGTGGAATTTGCAATGGGACACATGAAGTTCTTTGTTTGTGTTCTTAAAGGTCTTGTTCTGTTCTACTAGTTACTCACTTTTGCTTACTCAGTAGCCTTGGTTGCATTGGTGTTTTTAACTTCTTCCCTAATGTTCTAATATAGCCTTCTGGCCTGCCGTAGCAGGCTACACCGCCCATTAAAGGCCCGATCCAGCGTTTGGCGAAGGCCTTTAACCCCTTAATTGCTGCCGTCGGCCAACGGTCGTCACGGCCACTACCTCCCCAGTGCTGCGCACGACCGTTGGACGTCCATTCAGCACTAGTTCCAATGGACAGCGCAGCACTGGGGAGGTTTATTTACAAGCTCTAAAGGGGTTAACAAGGGAGCGGGACTTTAATGTTGGTATAGCTCAGCTACGGGGGGTTGTAAAGCTAATAGAACATTCTGCCACTAAAGGGCAGAATGTTTTAACAAATAAAACAAAGGCCTCACGGAGCTCAAGGGGATTTTCACAGTCTATGTTTGCTGATCTCCTGGTCGGTTTGTTTTGACTTTCACATTGACTTTTGGCTCCCTGAAGTACTTTCCCCTTTACCGGTTCTACCTGGCCTGATATTCTTTTGACCCGTTTTTACTTTTTCCCCTCTACCTTCTATTCGCCTATGACATGTGTATATGATATTCTTTGCTATATTAACTCTTGTTCTGTGTAACACTGTTTTTTTTGTCCTATGTAAAACTAGGCTTCTGTAACTGATGCCATTTTGTATCTCGCTAATCATCATGTAAAGTGCTCTGATACCTCCGTGTGTAGCTAGCGCAAATAAAACAAAAAAAAAATCTAACGTTGGATGAGCCACAGTCAAACATTACTAGTTGCTTGGAAGCTTCACTCATTGAATATGAGCTTAAATTGCAGTTTAGAGGTAGCATCTTGAAGTGGGTGGCGATTTGAATAGACCTGGTCTTTGGAGTTTGAAACAAGCACAATGCACAGATATTTTTGGCAGAATAATTAATACAATAGAAATGCTTCTATGACAGTGTGTCAAAAACTGAACTTTGTTGCTGTGTATTGACTGATATCAGTACATACTTATCTGCAGTCTGTGCTGCAGCTAATAGAATAGTTTTCCTTATTGTGTTCTGTTTTATAATTTCTTTCACCATTACCACAAATCTGTCTCTCCATCTGTATCTCAGGTTCCTAATCAGGCATATCAATCTGAAAGTGCTTGCTATACATTATAAGGCTATTGCAAGTCACCAAGAAGTTCTGTGACCATGTAGAGCATGGGCACTCACAAACATTTTTCCAGGGGCCACAAAGTATGGTCTGTGGTGTGACCGAGGGCCACACTGAAGCCAGCAGGGTGGCAGTAGGGGGTCTGGGTGAGTCATGTAAATAAACGGGAAAGCATTTAGTTTGCAGGTTAATAAATGCTTGACTGTTTATTTAACATTTTTTTCTGAATATTAGTGTTCATCAACTAAACAGCAGCTCGTGCTTCTGTTCACCAGGGGGGCGCATGTAAAGGTCAATAGGGCCGCAAGCGGCCCCCGGGCCGTACTGAGTATCACTGATGTAGAGGAACCAGGTCAAAGGCAGGGTTCCTTTATAGGGTCATGGGACTGTAAGGTGACTTGCAATATCCTTGTAATATATGGCAGGGGTGCTTTATTCTTCATGGGCACTACACCAACTTTGCCACAACCCACCTAAACCCTTGGTATGTTAGTGTTTTATATGAAAGAGATAGC
Source organism: Lissotriton helveticus (assembly GCF_964261635.1). Taxonomy (NCBI): domain Eukaryota; kingdom Metazoa; phylum Chordata; class Amphibia; order Caudata; family Salamandridae; genus Lissotriton; species Lissotriton helveticus. The sequence goes on from NC_136070.1 coordinate 1,040,686,364, forward strand.
ATGTTTGCAACCATGAAGAATAATGGAATGTCTAGTCCAAAAGTTTTAAAAATCGATGTAACTCGGAATGTCTGTAAACATGCAGAGTGTTTCTATATTTTCTCTAAATGCCTATGGCATTCAAAAAAATATACATTTTTCTATGAATATCTCCTTTCTGCTCATCACTGTTCATCTAGAAAAACACAGCAGAAGAAGGGAAAGCCAGGTTTCGCGAGTGCTTTTTAAAACTGCAAGTTTAATTATGACCCATGTTCTTCACATCACCTGGCTGCTGACTCAGCCAGCAGGCATTGTGACGTCAGAAATGAACTGTAATAAGTTATTACAGCTGAGCAGCTATGTCATTTCGCCATTACAGGTGATTACAAGTTGAGGGCGGTGATTTTTGATAAAGGTGTTGCAATATTCCGTGTATTACAACAACATTATAAAGTGAACTTCATATCGACTCAAACTCTCTAAACACTGCCAGGCTTCCTGTTCCGGCAATCATCTACACATTCTTTTTTTTTTTTTTATTTCCGTAATTTTTCATTGTAGAAAAAATATATATTTACATGGAGCATAACATATACATGGATGAAAAAAAAAGAGAAAAGAAAGGAGGAAGGAAAACGCCCGCGGGTGGTGGGTGTTAGGAGGGAGCTGGACTTGTTCGTTCCCTGCTTCCAGTCTTATTGGAGTTAGTCCAGATCCTGTCGTTCGAGCTCGGCTTGTCCTTCGGTTCCCCGTCCCCAGGTTGCGTTGATTGTCCTTCTCTGTCCCACACCCCCGCCGCAAGCGGAAGAGATAGATAGAGTAGATTGAAGAAGAAAAGGAGGAGCGTCGCGCTTTCCTGGTGTGTGCCTTATCTGGAGGTCTGCTGCACGGCTGCTGTTAGTGGGTGGCTGACATTGCTGCCTATGGTGGTTTGTGTGATGAGAGGTAATTGTCTAGGGACTCCCACATGCTTGACTGCCTGTGTGTTTTGGGTGAGTGTTTCGCTGTGATGGTGTCCGCCCCCCCTTAGGAAAGTGACCCAGTTGAGCCATGCTTTAGGTGTGGCTTTCCCTGTGTCTTTCCAATTGTACAGAACTGTTTTAACTGCTGCTGTCAGCAGAAGATCTGTGAGGTCACGGTCTTCTTTGGTTGTTATTGAGGGGGATGTGAACCTCAGTGCCAGGCTGTGGAAGTCTAGTTGCATGGTGGCCCCTGTGATCTCGTTTATCAGTGTTTCTATTGTGTTCCAGAAGGTTCTTACTTTGGAGCAGTGGAAGAGTAGGTGTGCGAGGTCTCCCTTTTCTTTGTTGCAGTTCCAGCAGCAATCGCTGTCGCGGAGACACATCTACACATTCTTTTTTTAAATTTTTTTATAGGACCTTTATTGTTTCAGCAAGGAAATACAGACGTGGGCCTACAACCATTCAGGCCGGCCGCTAAACAAATACATTATAGAAAAAGACAGTGGCACGGAAATCAAGGTCTGAAGAGCGTCCAGGATAGAACACATGTGTAAACTTAGACTATGAGAACAAGGATCCAAGAAGGTCCATTTTGCAACAAAGAGAAATAAAATAAAATCAATGCCGTACAGTCATACATGCTCCTATGATAGCAAACGAAAGCAGAAAACCCGCCAGCAGTGTAAATATATTCGAAGTAATGGGGGATAGGGCCTTGGGGTCAGGATAGGTATAAAAACACAGACAGTGCGGTGCGAACTATGCCCCATCCCCAAAGCGCAACACATTGTCAGGAAACCTTAAAGACGACGACATCGAAAAGAGAAAGACAAAGGGCCATAAAGACAAAGAAAGGACAAATTAACAATCCCATCCCCCTACCCCCCACCCTGCCACCCTGCAGAAGGTTACGGTCTACCCCCCCAGCAGCGTGCCTGTCGCCCTAATTAAGAAACCCGAAATATAGAGAAGAAGAGAGAAAAAAGGAGAAAAAATGGTGGAGGAGGACCATCGACCCGGCCACCCGCCCCCCCCCACATCGCATGCAATAATCTTCAGACAGCAATGGTAGAAGGACTACGAAAAAAAAAAAGGTAATCATGTATAGCACAATCAATGATTTCCCCGCTGAGTATCCCTTAAATCACCATCAAACAATAATAAGTCCCACCATGTCCCAAATAATCTCACCCCTGGCCTCTTCTATCCATAGTACCAATGTACAGTTCGCTATCAAGCGGCATACAAAATAGCAGGAGGGGTTCAAATGTTCCAGGGGAATCGGGAAGTGTCGTCGCTCCATCGGGCGTCAGCCACCAGTACCCCGCCAAAGACGCATGGCGGAAATCTGCCTGTATCAATACCAACACCGATAACAACCTCCAGTCCGAACACAGTTTCGCCAGCCATGGAAAAGGAATCACTCGATGCGGCAAGCGCTGAAACACCGCCGGGGCCACCCAAAACACGGATCGACGCCCTACCGTCACTCGCCAAGCAGACAAGGGTCCCAATGAGTCAATCACCTGGGCAACAGGTGTATGCACAGCAGTCTCGTGAACCAAGGCTATCTGTGACTCCACAGATTCAAACGTAGCGGAGGCATCCGTCAGTGACACAGAGGCAGGCAGATCGGCGCCCATACAGGAAGGAACCAAGCCTACGTGGAACGGCGGAACAACAATGGCGGCCATCCGTCTTCCCAGTTCCCGGGCCTACCGGATCAGGGTCATTTCCAGGGTTGTTAATGCAGCCAGGACAACTCTGGGCGTGGGCCCTTTCTCGTGATGCCAGCCCCCGGGACTCTCTTGTACAGCGGTTTCTCTGTCCGGGTGGAGGGGGCGGACAAGGGTGCCATCTGCCATATTAGCCGTTACGGCCTCCTCCTTCTCTATCTCACCTCAGGACCGGGCCCCACACCAGGATGCAACAGGATTCACAGGCGGACCCCAAAAATTAAAGCAGGCATCTCAACGGAGGGTCACCAAAGGGCTAAACAAATTCTCTGCCGTTCCCCGGGAGGCACCCGTCAGTTCCGGGAGAAGCTGCTAATGCCCTGGCATCACACTGAGGGGGGGTCGAATATCGTGGTTTCCCTCCGGCCCTGAGGTATCGCACTTCCCGCAGAGCAATCTGCTATTTCGGAGGAGGTCGGCACTATCGTCGTTGGCCGGCAGAACTCAGATTCCCTCCGACCGACTCCCCTCCGCAGCCAGCGGCCGCTGTCGTTGCAGTCGCGGCCGGATACTCCTCCCACTCGAGATCCCGGTCTCGGCACAGTAAAGGCCGCCAAACAATCGGGGCATTTCTTCGGGTCCACCACACGGGGAAGCACCAGGAGCAGACGGTAAGTGAACGGTGTCCTTCGCCTACTTAGATATGCAATAATTGCACCGGATAAGTGCCAGGATATATGTGCGGGGTAAGAGGGCTCACGGAGCCGAGCGTTTATGCAGCCATCTCGATCGCCATCTTGGCTCCTACCACATCTACACATTCTTAATCCTGTGTACGTCCTCCTATCAAGCAGTAGCCCAAACCATTAAAAGAATTTAGAGAATTGTTTAAAACAGGTAACTTTGAAATGAGATGTTCTTATCTCCATGTAGTAGAATAGCATTTCCAGTTAGGGCATCATGAAAAGCCCTTCCCTCTTTGTTGAGCTCGTCAACCAATCATAGCCATAATATAGACAACTAACTTTGTTGACTTGAACTTGACTTTAAAATGGCTACGAAGTGTTCCACAAAGCGAAGTGCAATGCGCTTATGCGCTGTCCAGGTGTGTCACCATGCTTACTTTGCAAAATTGAAAGAAACATTCACATCCTTTGGATGAACAAAATCTATAAAAATAGCTTGATCATAAAGACACAATCTGGAATTACAGTTGGCAATTATATACTCTACAACACTACACTTATGTTTACCCGGAAACAGGAAACTCCTCCTGAAGAAGGCCACGTGATCATAGCCAATTATCTTCCGAAGTGCCACATTGTAATTGAGAGGCTATGCAATCATTGGTTCATCATAAAACATCCACGACACGCCCAACAGGATAAACCAGACAGTATGTGTAAAAAATAAATGAAAACTGATTCTCCCAAAATGTACAGTCCCTAAATATCTATACTTTGTTGCACTAAATACACATTTTACTTTGACATTATATTAAATGTGTACTCATGTACCCAAAAGCGATACATTTTAATACTGGAATAGCAGCTATTTTCATGTTGATGGATTTAACCCTCTAGTTAACATATTCCAGATACAATCGATGGTGCAGCTCAGCTCCCTGGTTAAGTAATTACGAATGACTCAAGAATAACCTGCATTATTCGGAAATCCATGTACTTCTCTGTGCCTCAGACATCATCTTTAACTTGGGGGAACTTGACAAAAAGGCCCAGCTATGAACCATTTTATTGTCAACTGCGTTGTTTGACACCATTGTGTGCGTCTACTGGAAGTAATCTTCTTGAATGGGAGAATGGCTGTTACATCTATTGATCAACTTGCAGCCAATCAGAACTGGCCATGACAAGAATGGACAAATACCTTAGTAGTGGGAAAGTCCCGAAGACGTTGTTCCGAGTAAGTACCACACGTACAGTCGCTCTACGTGCATTTCCCATGCTGGTTGACATCAAAATATGCTAACTGAGACACTGCTGGTAAGGTGGAAGGCCATGAATGTTATGAGAACCCTGCAAATTTGAGGTAATTATTGGTTTTGGTTTCCTGCTGCAGGGAGATACACAGAGGTCATTTTAGACAGGGAACAGGGCTTCTCTGACTCAGCATAAGGAAGAGAACATTGTACTGGGCTCTGCTGCCAGAAAGGACAGGGAGCCGTCTTTGTTGTTCCACCGTGAAATAAAAAGAAGGTGAGTGACTGTGAAAGAAGAAGAAAGGTGGGTAACTGTGAAATAAAAAGAAAGGTTGGTGACTGTGAAATAAAAAGAAAGATGGGTGAAGAAGGCATCTGGGACAGTAATTAGCTAGGAGTTCACTGGCTTGTGAAAATAATTACAGGGCATCTTTAAGCCATAAAGGGCCTCATATATTATTGTTTGGTGGACGGAATACTCCATCACAAACGTGCTGGTAATTCCTTACAAGAGCCTTATAGCCTATGGCACTTTTAATATGGCGGACAGGATATCTCTCAAACTCTAAATAAGTCTCAAAGTCTGTGTATTTTTAGCAGACAAATCTGATAGGGCACCACAAGGTGCAGAGAAAAGTGCCTATCACTTTGTGTTCAGGCACTCTGGTACTCTTTTCATTAAAACAAAGACAAAGCGTTATTTGAAACTGAATAACACGTAAAGCTAAATCATGCTTGATCCAACTCCTGCCTGCTTGAAAACGCTCAATGCTGAAACCAATGGTGGAAGGAAGCACTTGATAACCTTCCTGCACCCTACAAAGAGTTGTGGTTGAGGGTTGGTTCAAACAGTAATGGACAAACTTCCAGCCATACTAAATAATCTGTTTGAGCAATCAGGTGATCTGCGTGTAGCTTGCTTGAGTGATTTTTCTAGTTCACTTTTAGAACCATCAACAGTGATGATGTCCCCCCCCCCCCCCCCTACCTGTTGAGGGTATTAGTACCCCACCATAGGTGTGTTTCATGAAAGGAGGCTGGTCTATTTTTGTGTCTCCTTTTGGTCAAAGGTTCAAAGAGCCAGAGCACAAGTGTGATGGTGGAGAGTGCACCGCTGAGTCAACAAACTAAGAGATGAAGAAAGCTACAATTAAGAGGTCAAGGGTGTTGTTCGAATTTAATTACTGGTTTCTTCACTGAGAGGCATTACTAGCAGTATGTAATGCCCTGTGTTGAAACAGAAAAGTCATCTGCATGGTAAGAGATGTGTACCCCTGCACTGAGTACCCAACTGCACTGTTGTCTGGATCTCTAATGATTTTCCAGTCATAGGCGAACACGTATCATGTGTGTGCGCCATCACATAGGCCGTTTTCTCAGATTCTGGTCTTGTTGGACTGGGAGGGGCGCCCAAAGTGCTACCCTTATAGTGGTGGAAGACTACCGCCTTCAAAAGGAGGTAACCAGCACAAGCACAGTGGTGGCAGCATACCTTATAGTGATCAGCAGTAGTGAACTGGTCCTTTATACTCTGTGTTTCTGGAGTGAGGCGGAAAGGCTCACTCACCTTTTTAAACATTCTGCCATGGTGTACTTAACTCACCCTTGGCCTACATCAGTTAGATGTAAAGTGATACATAGCTCAGGAGCTGTGACTGTGCACTGGTTGTCTGTGTGCCTGGGAAGGTTACAGTACAGAGAGAGCAGTGCTGGGGAGTACATGCATGGTGAGTGCATGTACTGGGTGTATGCATACCTGCGAGGGATACATTGCATGAGAGATGTAGTGCTGTGCAGTGTGTGTGTGTGCAGTGAACGCATGTACTGGGTGTATGTGTGCTTGCGAAAAGTACAATACATGGATGTTTAAGGGTTGTGCAGAGTATGCATGATGAATGTGTTTACTGGCAGTGTTTGTGTTCGCAGGTAGCACACCATGGCGCCACACAGAAAGGTTACAGCACTGAACACTATGAAGAGATAATGTGCATGCTGAATGTATGAGTGTCTGTGAGGGCACAGTATGTGTTGGTAATAGTACTGAAAAGTATGTGTGCTGTGTCCATACACTGAGTACTAGTTTCCCTGCAAGGATATATTGCATGAAGGCCCCTGGGTTCAATTTTGGGAAGCCTAGGCCTACCTGGTGAAGACATGAGGGGCAGATGAATCTCCCCAGGCAGACTTGTGCAATGCTGTATTTCTGTGACCTGGGTGGGACACACTGGAGAAAAGAGAGAGACTCCCCCAGTAAACTTCAAAGGGTGCTCTTTGATTCAGTGAGAGATCACAAGGAATGGGCCTGGACACATTTCAGGAATAAGATGGGGCTGATAAGGGAATCATAAAGAGTGGGGCTGGCAACTCGGGATAAACCTTGTGATATACTTATCACTAGTTGACTGACATCTAGGTGTGAACTCTAGTTACTACCATGGCGTGTGTTGTAGGACTATACGCTTCAGAGTCTCTCTGCTGTGACAAACAGACTTTCAAGAGGGAGATGAGAGGAGAAAAGGATGTAATTCAAAAGAAGCAGAACCCCACCATAAAACCTCAAAGACCCAGACCCTAAATCACATTTGTTGCCTGAAATGGACCACAAGAAGGGGAGATAGAGCGCCCCAAAATGTGACATCTGTACAGCACCCAGACAAACTGTGTGAGGTGGTGAAGTTCTGCAAAATGTCTGCTTATGACCAGGCCTGCTAATCTCCCTGATGGGTGTGGGGACATCACCCAGGGAAACCAAAACCACCTGCTCTGGAGCCTAGAGCACAGGCCTAGTGGTCTTGTGAGGAAGAAGAGAAAGTTGGAGTAAGAGAGGTCACGTGGAGAGCCCTGTCGAGAGGACCCCTGGTTCAAGGTATGAGGATAAGGCTGTGCACTGAACGGGTCATTGCCCATGTGTAGAATTGGATTAGCAATTCCCAAATGCCAGTAGAGGGCCTCTGTGAATTTAGCTGTGAATCAAGTGCTGTGCAGGGATCATGAAACCTGTACCGCCTTGTTACTGTGACCCCGTATGCCAGGAGGGACCTTGGTGGAACCGATTCTCCCAACAAAGCACAAAGTCCTGTAAGGCCCTTAGCAGCTGCCCCATATGACAGGAGGGACTGCCGTGGTGTTGGTGGCTGGCACTTAAGACCGACAGCTTGCTAGCAGGTACCACAGAAACCCTGTATGCCAGGACAGGCTGCTGCTACCAAGTACTGTGAAGTTCAAGCCTTTGCCCGAAAAACTGAAATTGCAACTTGTAGGTTGGAAAAAAGCACAGTGACCTGCACCTGTCCTGTGGAATCGGGAGGACATCGAGAGGACATTGCTTTGTTGCTGGGACTCCAGTGTGATACCAGGATTAGCTCTTCCCCCTGTCTGGAGAAGCCAGGAGCACCTCCGATTGTTGTTGGAGCAGGCCGCTCAGCTCAGGGAGAGCAAATGACTGGCAGTGGTGCCCTATGTCCCAGATACAGACTGACTTGACTAAGCAGGACATTGCAAGTGCCCACAGTCGGAGCACCCGCTAAAGCGCTGAATGCTTACTTGCTGCTGGAGCAGGTAATACTTCATACTGGCCTTCTGTGCCCCAGGGGACTTGCTGTAAAGGTGCTGCAGAACCATAGATAATTGACTGATTCCTGAGTGTCAGAGTGGCCTCATGGGTAAGGCCCACCAGTGACCATTCTTTGTATACAGCCACCAGGGAATGGGAAATAACCCTGACCACATTTTGAGGAAGAGAGTGGGAATTGCCAGTTAAACACCAGAGACCTGACCTCAAGGGGACTGTGTTATTGCTTTTGAATATCGAAGCACCTTAAGCTTGAAGAGCTACTCACTGGAAGCAAGGATACAGGATTGGTAGCCAGCGTAGAGGGCATGAAGTCTCCACTTAGCGCACAGAACCTATGACAACTAACAATGATTCTATAGCAACTAACAATGATTTATTTTTAACATGCTAGAGCTTTCAATAATGTATGAGGGCAACACTAATGTGAGCAAATACAAATATTTTTTTTATTTTAGAACACATAAAAACAATATCAAAAGTGTTACATATTAATTCACATCCACACTCCAATCATGTCTACATTCACACTCAATTCATCCTCATAATAAAAACTAGGTACACAGACAAGAGACGGACCAAGTTCTAAGGCATGTGCTTATATCTTATGATGCAATGTTACATGAAAACTGGTGATATATAGTAAAACAATGCAAATTGTTTAATCAAGGAGCAATCAGTGGCTTATCAATAGACTTTCTGTTGTCATCTATGCACATTTCAGCACTTAAGTACCTTCTTCAGGAGAGCCACTGGAATCCCATGTGTGGTACCTCCACAAGAATTAGGAAGAGAGTTGCAGTTGTACTTGTATAAAATATGAAGATGCCTTCTGTGTAAAAAACACTGTCTCTTGGCAGTTGGTTAGAGCTATGTATTCCAGTGAAGATACGGGCGGAAACATGAGAACACTGCTGATATAAGCCAGAAAGGAACGCCGATATAAGATCGAACAGAGAGCACAGCAACTTTGTGAAGATTTCAACAGGTTAGAAGTGCTATGAAGATGATATATGTACCGACAAGATACCAATAAGAATGATCGGTGAAAGGGAAAGATTGATGTTTGCCAGCAGCCAATTGCCATCAGCATGAGAATCAACTTCATTATGCTGGGGCGTCATTACGCCCTAAGCCAATTGCACAGCTTAATGGTGGATATACCACACTCTCCATATGATATGCTATGATATTTCATTTTCATCTATGTACTCAAAATATTTCATCCACTTTGTGTTGCTTTTAATCCTATTTGTTCACACGTAGGATGTCATGCAATTTCCACAGTTTCTTATGTTCGAAATGTGCCTATCTGGACTTCTGTTAAGTGTTATGATTACATCATATACACTCATGATTCAGCCCAGCGTGCCATAGGGACAAAGCATCAATACTCAGTGGCGTGTGCTATTGTGAAAGGCTGCATGCACGGTGGAGAATTACACCCTAAAAAACCTACACACAGTCACTTGGTGAATGCAAGGCATAGCTGCCCGAACTAAGGGCTCTAAACTGGCACTAGGAAATTCAGATCCATGATTCCCCACTTTTATTGTGTGTGCTTTGTTTTACTGTGTCCAGTCCTATAGTGAATATCTACATTATTGGAGCCAGAATGGATTCAGAGACTCAAGGGGTTGCACAATCAAGCACAAGCTGCTTTGGGAACAGGTGGCAAAGCTGAAGTTTTGCTTGCCACAGACTCATGTAATACACGTATTGAGTCACCAACGTGTTGAGGAACACGGTGCTGGGAATTCCATGGCTGATGAAGCCGCAAAAACAACAGTTCACACTGCTGTGATTGCTACAATCACGCGTTCCATTACGAGGATAGACAGAAAAATCATGGTTGCTGTCAACGCTGCTCGCAATGACACCTATTTGCCTTAAGGCTTTCCACTCAAGCACTCCTGCAAGCTAGATGAACAACACATTCCATATGCTCACATTCCTGGAGTGGAGGATAGAGTAATACCAAACACAGATTTCAGGTTGGGTTTAATCGTAGCTGCACAAGAGGGTCTAGTATCTGACATGCAGGGGTGTCTGCTACAATTTAATTATTGCAGCAAAGTTGCTGGTGGACTGGTATTTACAACCACACCAAGGACGTTGTCCTTAAGGGCGACATCTGCCAGTAGATGAAGGGGTCCACCTTGGCACACTCACAACAGACACCTCTACTTATTCCTGGCTTGTGTTTACCTGGACCACCTGCGGCCCTCTTTCATCAGATGGGGCTTACAAGTACATCTTGGTAGCAGTCGACTCCTGCTCTCGATTCCTATGAGTATGGCCATAGAGGTTGGCTGACACCCGAACTGCTATATAGGATCTACGAGTCTTCATTGGGACATGCTCAGTTGTCACATTACATTCGGACCAGGGTCTGGTGATTGGCTCTAGGGCTTACAAAGAGGCCATAGGAAGTTTGGGTGTGACTCTGTGTTTCTCATCTCCATACCATCCTGAGGAGAGGAAAAAACGTGGCTTAAAGCAGTCTTTAACAACAAGTCTACTATGCTCTTGCCACAGTTGGGTCCATCATCTGTATGGAATTCAGAGGGCATTCAAAAACCTGCCTAGAAGATCCCTGGGTGGTCGAACTCTCTATGAAATCCTGTTTGGGGTAAAGATGCGGGTATCAGACCTCGACAATCCCAGCCAAGTGGCGATGGAAAACCTGTTTGACCTCTCTGAACATTTGGCTGTTTTACAGGAACTGAAAGACTTCTGGGACGGACAAAGCAGCATCCAAATAAACCGCACTGACACTGTCAAAGTGAAGGAAGTGCCCGCAAGACGTGCCTGGGCCCGAAGGTTGGGGACCTGGTCAGGGAGAAAATTGTGTACACAAAAGAATTTTGTCTATCTTACTGTCCTGGTTGTTGAAGGTACCAGAACTGAGCTTCCTATTCCCCTTGCCTTCCGCAAAGACAAAGATGTGTTACCATTGATCTTATTACACCATACTATGTGGCCTGGTTAGCTACCTTCCTCCTCTTGCTACCGTGCAGGAAGTTCAGATGGAAGTTTTAATAACTAATGAACAATCCTCTCTCCCACAAGAACAACAGTTAATAACAATGACGTATGTTTTCTACCTGTTACAACTACTACAACAACTGTACAGTCAAGTAGTACAGAAACACAGATTTCAATTCGCAAACTTGAAAATAACACGGTCTACCTCAATGTACCACAGATTGAGTCTTCTACCAGTTCTACAAAACTTGCTGAACTGCCAAAAATAGATCTAACAGCTCAGACTAGTTCATCGACTTTGATGACTTCTCTTCCAATGCATCGGATCCACCACTACCTCCTCTATCATTCAGGCTAAAAGTGTGTGTTTTCTGTCTTTGGCTGAAAGTAACATATTTTGTTTCTCCTTGGTTACATCTTTGGATTACAATTGCGTTACTTTTCCTGGTCCTCTGGATTGGTTTGGTGACAGTCTTTTTCTTGCTCCTAAAAGGACACTATCTCCCAGAATGCTCTGCAGTGCATAGTGAACTTGGTTCTCAAACCACACGTGTCATCACACTGTGAACAAAGAGACCTTTCCCTGGTGAACATTTCAGCTGTTCCATTTCCATATGGATTTGTTTGTGATAGGGTATCGTATGACATGGATGGCCCATTGAACTTTTACAAATTCTATATCTGTTCAAAAATAGCTTTGAATGATGTAATTATCCCTAGTACTGTTTCTGATGATTGGGACATTGAGACAGTGCATGAAATCGTACATAATCTAGATCATTTGACTGTGTCTTCCTCTGATGAATTATATGAAGGTACATCTAATTATGACAAAATGTTTTGTTTTCAACAATATGATCCTAATTTTCTGCATAAAGCAAGTATTCCACTTGCTGTTTAAAATTACCATCAATATGAACATTGCCCTACACCCCCATGGCATGGGGTAGTTCATAAACATTTCCACAAATGTTTGCTTTTCTTTCTGGTTATGTTACATCTGACCCTGCCTTATATAGTTATAGGCTTGCACCATCACCTTTAAAGAAAAATATGCTGACTTACACTAAGCTGCTTCTTTTCTTTCCCAGCTGTCTGTACAAGGTTTCAACTTTTGGAGGGACACAATAGATATAAAATCTACTTGGGGACAAAAGACTTTCAGGTTCAGGAATCTGAGGCCTTATTTAGAGCATGCCACACCATATTATTTTCCTGAACAAAACTGTGCATCAAACAACATGTGTTGGACTAGCTAAGATGAAAGATTTGAACACATCATGAATTCCCACATTTGCACGGTTTGAAAACTAGCAACAGTTTACAAAATAAGGAGAGGATAAACTGGATACCATGCTGCATAATGGTACATACAATTCATCAGACCCCAATTGGAAGGGATAGTTAGTTTTGCCATTAGACATGAACGGATGTCAGGCATGATTCCTAGATAACATCGAGGGATTCAAAACAAACAGACCTGACATGTGGTACGTGCAGTCTGAACACTCAGGTGGCCACAAGTTAAAGTGTTTGGAAGTTGTTCCTTGGTTTGCTAAAAACCTTAACATTATTCCAGGTGAAACAACACTTGTCCCTTTTATCTGATCACCTGGAACTCCGGGACCTTTTATTAGGGCCTCTTTTGCCATCTCAAAAACGCTTCCTTTATGTAATATATAATAAAATATATGGAAGGTGTCTCAGCGGGAAGCTGCTGAAAGACTTCCCAAAATTGACAGGGCCAATTTAGAGAAATCTCTTGCAGTGGATGACAATGGTATGATCACCTTGTCCTCTAAGATATGCTCTTTAGGAAACATAGGGGGATATATACAATAGAAGTGGTGGAGTGAGGCGTTAGCCATCATAGATTTACTCCTCACTCTGCCACTCCGGAAATCCAAGGCTGCACCATATGTACAACGATATGGTGCAGCCTTGCGTTTCCCCCTGTTATGTCGCTACACTTAGCAGTGTAGCATCAACGCAGTCACTCTTGCACTGTGGTGCAAGGGTGTCTGCATGCAGGGGAGGATTGTTTATGTGTAGGATGGTGCCCCTTCCTGCACATAAACAATCCTGAAATGTCATTTTGTCACTTTCATGTGTCCTACTTAATGCAGTACACATGCAAGTCACAAAATGGCATTTCTTTTCTAAGATTGTTTATGTACAGGAAGGAGGACCTACTAAACAACATGAAAAGGGTGTCCCCATAGGATATCAACAAGGACAAGAAATTCCAAAATATGTGAAACAACGCCCACAGACTTGCTCACTAGAATTTCAAAATTGATTTTTCATTTTCTTTTTCTTTATGATGTTCTTTTTTGTAAAAAAAAAAAGGGAGAAATAGGACAGGATAGAATAAATATCAAAACAATTCATTTACATACATCCATAAAAACATAACAATAAACTATTCTTGTTGAAATGCTTCTTAGTGTTTCTTTTAAGCATCTAAGGAGAGAAAAGAGCAGCCCCTGAATATACCAATGTTGAACAATATATAAATAGAAGTTCACAAGAATGAAATTCAACCACAGAAAAATAATCACATAAAGAGACAACGGAAATAGGGTCCAAAATTACATTCAGAAACATAAAACAATACACATTACAATCACTAAAACAATAAACCACTGTAGAAAGTACACACGGAAAGCGCCAACGCGCGTTTCGGAAAGTACCAAAAACTTTTTCATATAGCTTCCTTCATCAGGGCGCACATGTTACATTTCAATGGGTATTGATGACCCAAGATGTAATGAATAAAAAATATAGATAAGTGTGAACATCAGGGCTGGCGGAACATATCTGTGGGCGAAAGAAAAAAAAACAAAAAAAAAAACAGAATCTGTTTGATAATAATTAATAAAAGAACAACAAGATGTGGTCAAACATTGAGCAAGACATTGACGCATACATACAGGGTGATTTAAAGTCTGAAAGGATATATACAGAAAAAGTGACATATGGCTCGGTTTCCATAGAATTATACCTTATATCCCCAAATCAAAAACAAACATCCTATCAATAAAAATTCTCTTCATTTCAACTAGAAGGGCAGAGATGCTCACCTCAGGGTACTAAGGTAAGATGAGGTGGTTCGCTGCAGCCAATGAAGCTTTCGGGTAAAGATGACTTTAGGCCGGGCCTGGTCCTAAAAGGATAACGAAAAGAAACGATAACTCTCATAAAAGACTAGAGCTATGAAAAGGTCGGCAAAAATTGGCATATTACGCTCAACTGAGTGATTCTATGTGCAAAGATCTGGCTAGAAAACCAGATCTGCAACATATCTAACTACGTGGCCCGGTAGAAAGACAGAAAGATGCAATAACTGGGTCTCTTGTCTTAAGAAAGTGACTCTGACTTGGCCCATGGAGCACAACATTTAAATGGAAAATTAATAAAAAATTCTATCCAGTTCCCCTATAAACAGGGAGGTAATGGAAAAATGATGATAAACAGGGGCAAAATAAATTAAAGGCTCACCTAAATCGGCCCGCAGCATGGAGCGAAGGACCACACAGTTGTTATGAACAAAGAATATGGTCCGCAGGGCACAAAAAGGGAGTTCAGAAGTATCCGAATGTTAGAATTCAAAAGTCTAGAGAATAATGAAAAAACAAAAAAACAAAAAAAAACGGGATGCCCCATTAATAAGAGTCAGCTCGCATACTGCCTGAAATATAAAGGTTTGTCCAATAAATAGCCTAGAAAGGCTCTCCCTAGTGGGCGTCTTAAAAATGCCGACTTACCACGATATATATACTCAAGTGGTGAGACAAAGTACTTTGGTGAAGGCAACATCGACTTTCTACTAAAGGGTAACGGGTCCTATGCAGGCCAAAAAATAAACACAGAAGCAGCGAAACAGATTAGAATCCTATGTCGGGGGAAAAAAATATAATATACACTAAAGACCGACTACTGCAAAACTCCCTCATCGTCGCTTACCTTAATTTACGAGCTCCTCATCAAGAACGACCTTCCTGTTCATAAACAATCCATGGCATGTAGCTTTATCCATGTGGGCTGCACAAGGCGATTCAGAAAAGGGGGTGGTGATGAACAGAGTGCCTGAATTAAGCAGACCACTCTTACCCAGTCCAAAGATCAGGGCTTGATCCATCACCGTTTTTTAGCTCACTGCACCATCCCAGCTCAGAACTTGGCTATATGCAAATTAGTCTGTTCCTGTCCCAGTGCATGATGTGAACAGGGCAAACCAAACTACCAAGCCAATTCTTGTACTGGGAAGGAAACAAGCTTCCGGGAACCGGTTTCTGCCATTTCAGGCGTCGTCGGCCCGGCTTGCTTGAATCCTGATGGTGCAATGAGCAAGGGACTCACATCTGAGTATACCCTTCCACGCTTATGGTGGACAAAATGATTCAGAAAAGGGGGTGGTGATGAACAGAGTGCCTGAATTAAGCAGACCACTCTTACCCAGTCCAAAGATCAGGGCTTGATCCATCACCGTTTTTTAGCTCACTGCACCATCCCAGCTCAGAACTTGGCTATATGCAAATTAGTCTGTTCCTGTCCCAGTGCATGATGGGAACAGGGCAAACCAAACTACCAAGCCAATTCTTGTACTGGGAAGGAAACAAGCTTCCGGGGACCGGTTTCTGCCATTTCAGGCGTCGTCGGCCCGGCTTGTTTGAATCCTGATGGTGCAATGAGCAAGGGACTCACATCTGAGTATACCCTTCCACGCTTATGGTGGACAAAAAGATTCAGAAAAGGGGGTGGTGATGAACAGAGTGCCTGAATTAAGCAGACCACTCTTACCCAGTCCAAAGATCAGGGCTTGATCCATCACCGTTTTTTAGCTCACTGCACCATCCCAGCTCAGAACTTGGCTATATGCAAATTAGTCTGTTCCTGTCCCAGTGCATGATGGGAACAGGGCAAACCAAACTACCAAGCCAATTCTTGTACTGGGAAGGAAACAAGCTTCCGGGGACCGGTTTCTGCCATTTCAGGCGCCGTCGGCCCGGCTTGCTTGAATCCTGATGGTGCAATGAGCAAGGGACTCACATCTGAGTATACCCTTCCACGCTTATGGTGGACAAAATGATTCAGAAAAGGGGGTGGTGATGAACAGAGTGCCTGAATTAAGCAGACCACTCTTACCCAGTCCAAAGATCAGGGCTTGATCCATCACCGTTTTTTAGCTCACTGCACCATCCCAGCTCAGAACTTGGCTATATGCAAATTAGTCTGTTCCTGTCCCAGTGCATGATGGGAACAGGGCAAACCAAACTACCAAGCCAATTCTTGTACTGGGAAGGAAACAAGCTTCCGGGGACCGGTTTCTGCCATTTCAGGCGTCGTCAGCCCGGCTTGCTTGAATCCTGATGGTGCAATGAGCAAGGGACTCACATCTGAGTATACCCTTCCACGCTTATGGTGGACAAAATGATTCAGAAAAGGGGGTGGTGATGAACAGAGTGCCTGAATTAAGCAGACCACTCTTACCCAGTCCAAAGATCAGGGCTTGATCCATCACCGTTTTTTAGCTCACTGCACCATCCCAGCTCAGAACTTGGCTATATGCAAATTAGTCTGTTCCTGTCCCAGTGCATGATGGGAACAGGGCAAACCAAACTACCAAGCCAATTCTTGTACTGGGAAGGAAACAAGCTTCCGGGGACCGGTTTCTGCCATTTCAGGCGTCGTCGGCCCGGCTTGCTTGAATCCTGATGGTGCAATGAGCAAGGGACTCACATCTGAGTATACCCTTCCACGCTTATGGTGGACAAAAAGATTCAGAAAAGGGGGTGGTGATGAACAGAGTGCCTGAATTAAGCAGACCACTCTTACCCAGTCCAAAGATCAGGGCTTGATCCATCACCGTTTTTTAGCTCACTGCACCATCCCAGCTCAGAACTTGGCTATATGCAAATTAGTCTGTTCCTGTCCCAGTGCATGATGGGAACAGGGCAAACCAAACTACCAAGCCAATTCTTGTACTGGGAAGGAAACAAGCTTCCGGGGACCGGTTTCTGCCATTTCAGGCGCCGTCGGCCCGGCTTGCTTGAATCCTGATGGTGCAATGAGCAAGGGACTCACATCTGAGTATACCCTTCCACGCTTATGGTGGACAAAATGATTCAGAAAAGGGGGTGGTGATGAACAGAGTGCCTGAATTAAGCAGACCACTCTTACCCAGTCCAAAGATCAGGGCTTGATCCATCACCGTTTTTTAGCTCACTGCACCATCCCAGCTCAGAACTTGGCTATATGCAAATTAGTCTGTTCCTGTCCCAGTGCATGATGGGAACAGGGCAAACCAAACTACCAAGCCAATTCTTGTACTGGGAAGGAAACAAGCGTCCGGGGACCGTTTTCTGCCATTTCAGGCATCGTCGGCCCGGCTTGCTTGAATCCTGATGGTGCAATGAGCAAGGGACTCACATCTGAGTATACCCTTCCACGCTTATGGTGGACAAAATGATTCAGAAAAGGGGGTGGTGATGAACAGAGTGCCTGAATTAAGCAGACCACTCTTACCCAGTCCAAAGATCAGGGCTTGATCCATCACCGTTTTTTAGCTCACTGCACCATCCCAGCTCAGAACTTGGCTATATGCAAATTAGTCTGTTCCTGTCCCAGTGCATGATGGGAACAGGGCAAACCAAACTACCAAGCCAATTCTTGTACTGGGAAGGAAACAAGCTTCCGGGGACCGGTTTCTGCCATTTCAGGCGTCGTCAGCCCGGCTTGCTTGAATCCTGATGGTGCAATGAGCAAGGGACTCACATCTGAGTATACCCTTCCACGCTTATGGTGGACAAAAAGATTCAGAAAAGGGGGTGGTGATGAACAGAGTGCCTGAATTAAGCAGACCACTCTTACCCAGTCCAAAGATCAGGGCTTGATCCATCACCGTTTTTTAGCTCACTGCACCATCCCAGCTCAGAACTTGGCTATATGCAAATTAGTCTGTTCCTGTCCCAGTGCATGATGGGAACAGGGCAAACTAAACTACCAAGCCAATTCTTGTACTGGGAAGGAAACAAGCTTCCGGGGACCGGTTTCTGCCATTTCAGGCGTCGTCGGCCCGGCTTGCTTGAATCCTGATGGTGCAATGAGCAAGGGACACAAGGCAGCACACATGGAAAAAGCAAAAACGAGGAAAAATAATGCATTTCTCCTCATTTTGCCAATTTAAGACCAGGTTTTCCCTGGTCTTATTTTTGGCTCTGCCTCTTATGTACGCTGCCCTTGTACTTAGGGGGCAGCATCAAAATCAATGGGTGTTGCGGTGGAACGTCCATCGCAACACCTACTGGCCACCCTTTCACGCTAACCATAGCATGAAAGGGGGCCTAATTTACAAGGCAGCTTTAAGCCACGTTTAACGCTGTCTTGTAAATAAGGCTAAGCCCCTATTGCCACCATAATGTTGATGAAAGTGAAGTTGTGGTGGTGATAGGGGCTTGCACATATGCCCTATAATTTTATCAGCAATAGACATTGTTCAACACAACATGTCCGCATTACAAAATGGGGAGTCACAGCTTAGGCCTATTATGCTATTAAGCTGGAGATTACAAACACTATGTCTGGCCACCTGGCATGGTGACATATAAACACCACTGACTTGTTCGCCCTATACCAGCTTATGAAACAGCAGTTACTCATGGCGCGCAAAGATACAAAATACACTGTTACACATTTAGAAACTAGAGAAGTTTGCTTTCACCGTTGCTAAAGTACTGTCCATGGATTGGATAATCCATGGGTACGTCACCCTTCCAATTATAACATTTCATTTTCAGTACTGTCTGCAACACCATCAGGTAGGGTGATATGAAGCGTTGGTAAAGGGTTTGCACATGAGTATTGGGACCTGCCTTTCAAATTTCGATGTCGAAATAGGGAAACTTAAATTGTTCCCATCGGTTTGGACGGTGAGAATACTTTAAGTGGGTCCTTAATGTGCCAGGATGTTTGCCTCACTGGGCCTGTAAAGCTTTAGAGGCAAATCTTTCTTGCTGTTTGATAGATTCCCCAGCAGCCGTGATAAGTCCAGCTTTCAGAATGCTCTCCAATGGGAGTTACCGGATGCTGACCAGTCAGAGTTGCTGTGGAATGAAACCAGGAGTTGCCTACTTGGTGATGGTTTCTTCCATTATTACTGTTTGTATATAAGGAAGGATAAGCTTTGGTCTTCAAAAAATCTTACCAATGTGCGTTGTGATACCCTGAGCAAACTGAAAGCCTTACTGTTTTAAAGAGTTATGGCCTTAACTTCTGCTAAGGAGACGTTTGATCTTCAGGTTGCAAGGTCCTCTTCAGAGATACAGGCGCTACTTTGTACTAACTTCCCACAACATTTTGGAGAGCTGGTGCATCATATTTTTAACGTGTCTAGTACAAAGGAAATAGCGCATGTTTCCAAAAGTATAGGCCTTGGTTTGGTTATCGCCTTCCAGACAGCTTTCGGAGTCATTGCATCTTTTATGCACTCTGTGCTCGGAACAGTGGCAGCTCCTCAGTAATGGCAGAGGAGCGTCACCCCACTGCCTGGCGCGGAGCCAGCAAATGTAAAATAAAACAATGTACTTGCATTGTTTTATTTTGCATTTGTTGCCTCTTAGCCAGTGGTGTTAGGAGGGACAGGGCTTAGGCATGGTAGGGGGAGGAGGAGTGCTATGTGCACTCCACTCCCTAAGTGCACATATGTGTTTTGGCCGTCTGTTTCTGGCTGACCAAAACACACATGCACACTTATGTTTTCTCCAGCCCAACTGCATTGAGCAGGCGAGCTGGAGAAACCCCACAGACTCCCTGGTCTGAGCAGGGCGTCTTTCATGCCTGCTCAGACCAATCCCACGCTGCTCTGCAGCATGGTATTGGATGGGAGCCTGGATCCCAGGGGCTGCTGGGACCCAAGAAGAGGAAAGGCAGTGTGATTCTGGAGGTGGCCGGCAGCACCTGGTACTTAAAAAAAAAAAATTATGTATTTCTAACACCTCGCCAGAACGACCCCTCCCGTGCGACCCCACCCACCTGCCCCACCCCTGTTTGTTTATGGCAGCCACCGCTGGCTCAGAAGAATCTTTGGAGGTCTTCCGCTGGTCCTGTTCCTGATTTTCGGGACTGTGATTTAAACTTTTCTGCTCTGCAATGGATTTTCCATTTCAAGATCAAATGGAACTAGCACTACCACATATGCTGCTGGGCCATAAATGCATGGTGCATTGCTTTGGTGCATCCTTGCTTCAAGAACTGAATGAGCATTGGTTCTTATCATTTCGGTCTGTGTGGCTTTGATGTGTACAGCCCATGTTCCGCTGTCTGTGGTGCACTTTCAAGGGTGCCTTGGATTTACACCTTGAATCGCAACTGCTTGAGCCTTCGGATATTAATGTGCTGATGGACCCCTAAAAGGCCCATGTTTATAGTTGTCCGGTGCGTATTCCATTGGGCGTAGCTGCATTCTATGAGCCTTCCAGAGAGGGATCGACTCATGGTGAATTGGATCTTGGCTCTGGATTGGCAGGACTATCGACGGCTGTAGTCACTCCCTCGGCGGCTGCTGTGGGTGTTGGATGGGAACACATTTGCTCTATCAACCTGCTCCGAGGTGTGCCTCTGCGATCATTGTCTGCGGATTCTGGGAACAGAAATGGTTCATCTACCATTCGGAACACATAAACATTTGGCTATTCTGCTTGGTAGGAACTTTTGATTCTGCCTGTTTTTTACATCCTAAATAGTTTTTTAATTGGTTTTTACTTTTGCTTTTATTTCAGATGGCTTTCTTTGTGCTTTTGGCTTCTAAATTGCATGATTGTCTTTTTAATGGCCTTTAGCTTGGTTTTAGAACATAGATTTTAGGGTTGCATTTTATATGTGTATATGCTAATGCATTTTAGCCATAGATTTCTAGTTTATTTTAAATAGCTTTGTAGATGACTTATGCCCGCAGAGTGGGTGCCATGTATCCCGGTTACGCTAGAAAGAAACACTACCATTTTATATGCACATTCTTTTTTTCCTATTTTGCCTTCACTCTCACACAATGACTTTTGACAACATTTGCAGTTATGAAAGTGCAGATTAGTTTCCATGAAAACATACTTGCTTACAAAATCAACTTTGCAAGAACACTATCATGATATCTTGAACACCAAGTACAAGGTTTATACATGCATTGTGCAAATGTGATTGTTTATTTTCGCCCATGCAGCAACACAGTTATCAATAGCACATAAACAATATAGTTTAACTAGAATCTCAGCCTAGGGCAATGATGCTTTCTGTTATAAATAAACAAGCATTTCGGGCATGAGCCAAAGGAGCACTTGCTGTAATTTTGCGAGGTCACCACACGCAGGCTTCTCAGCAGAGCTGTTAGCTGATCCCTGGGGGATTTTTGGCAGAGCACATACATACACCCAAGGCATTTAGGTTAGGGGATGCATAGTAGGAGCACGCTATATATTGTTTCATATGCCTGCATCTATACGTTGTATAAGCAAGTTTCTGGAACTTTTCATTCTGTTCACTGCCGTGATATTGCTAAGCACTTTCATCTGCTTCGGTCTATTGATCATTGCAGCACATGTATTTTCTACAAGAATCAATTTGGTTCAATAAATATTGAGAACGTCCCACTGTGTATTACTTGTATACTTCTCTGAGAGAAAAAGAGCATGAGTAACTGAGCGAAAGGGTGCTAGATCTGTTACCATGATCTCCGAGAAAGCTTAGGGTTGTCATGTTCTTTGGTTGCAAAACCCTTTGCCATCTATCTAGGTTTAGGGGGCTTATGGTGGCCTTGTGGGCTAGCTGGTCTTTAGGACGACATATCCTGTGGGGGTGCAAGGAATCAGTCTGGCACCAACCCTGTGTTTATGTTGCCCAACAAACGCGCAGTTGCTACTGGGAAGTGGGGGTCTACATGACAGCTGCATTCCTGTGAGGTGCGTCGGACACACTGGAGAAGGGAGTGAGAGACTCCGTCTGTGCACTTCACAGGGTGTTCTTTCATTCAGTGAGAAATCACAAGGAAGGTGCCTGACCACATCTTAGAAAGGCAATAGGGATGATTAGGGAATCATAAAGAATAGGGTTGTGAGCACAGGATGAACCTTTTGATGCACATATTACTGTGACTGACATTCAGGTGTGAAATTTAGTCACTCCCATGACGTGATATGGGACTATCATCTTTGGAGTCACTCCTGCTCTTCAGCCTTTCAGGAGGAAGAAGAGAGGAAAGAAGGGTGTACTTCAAAAGAAGCAGAACCTCAACATACAACTTTAAAGACCCCGACCCTAAATCACATTTAGTGTCTAGAAAAATACTATAAGAAGGGGGGGTTGAAACCCAAATATTTATGATATGCCAAGCAGCCAGACAGGCTGTTGAGGAGGGGAACCTCTTCATAACTTCTGCCGGTGACCAGGCCTGTTAGTCTCCCTGATGGGTGAGGGGACATCACCCAGGGAAATCAAGACCACCTACTCTGGAGCCTGGAGCATCAACCTTTTTGCCAAGATCTGTGTCCTGTGAGGAAGGAGGGAACATGGTCATGTGGGGGAGCCCTGCCAAGAGGACTTCTGGTGTGAGGTGTGAGGAGAGGCTGTGCACTGAATGGGTCTTTGCACATGTTTAGTATCAGGTTAGTGACCCCCGTATGTCAGGAGGGGGCCGCCATGACCTTAGCCACGAATCGAGTGCTGTGCAGGGAGCCTGAAACCCGTTCCGCCTCATTGCTGTGTCCTCGTATGCCAGCAGGGGCCACTCAGGAAGTAATTTCTGCAGACAAAGCACCAAGACCTGTGTAGATCTTAGTGAAGGCCCTATATGGCAGGAGTGGCCACCGCGGTATAGGTGGCTGCAGAGTGTAGGCCAATGCCTTGCCTGCGGGTACCGCAACAATCCCATAGGCCAGGAGTGGTTGCCAGTCCCAGGTACTTAGAAATTTGCGCTGGTAATAAGCACTATGACCTGCCCCTGACCTGTCCTCTGGACTGCCGAGGACATCATTCTGTTGCTTAGACCCGATTTGGAGCACCGGAATCACCTCCTCCCAATCCGTTTCAGGAAGTGCTAAACTTACAGCACCAATGGAAGCCAGCAGCACCTTTGATTGCTGTTGGAGCAGGCAGTGCAGCTCAGGGAGAGCCTGTGCCTGACAGGTGCTGTCCTATTTCCCGCTTGCAGACAGACTCGACCAAGCAGGAATGGAGCATTGCCAGTGGACACGATCCAGGCAGCTGCTGAAATTCTGAACGCTTCCTTACTGCTGAAGCTGGTAAGACTTGATATGGGTCTGCAGAGCCCCAGGAGACTCGCTAATAAAAGTGATGTGGCACCATAGATATTTTTGACTGTTTCCTATGTGGCCACCATTTTTTGGGGAATAACTGCGACCACATTACGAGGAAGAGTGCGGGACAGTAATTTGCCAGTCAAACACTAGAGCCCCAAGCTCAGGGGGATTGTGTAATACTTCTTTGCATGTGTATACTTAAAAATAACGTATTTTTTTAATATAAAAACAGTAATTTGACTTAACATTGATTTATTGATGTTGCTGAGTGCACTTTGAGTTATAAGTCATGTTCAATTACCCATATCTACAATTTCCCCCGAGGGAGCCTTTGACTTCTCTGCCACAGTTACCACTGAGTGTCAAGTGCTGAAGGGTTATTTGGCCCAGTTGCTCAGGATCCATAGTAGGTTGGGCCCTGGCACATCAGGTGTAAAGGCATCAACCACCTCCTTTTCAGCTAACTTTTCTTTAAAAAGGTTTGAAAATGCTTTATTTTTTGCTCAATAACAGTTTTTAATTTTTAGTTAAAGAAACGTATCCTTCACCAAACATCAGCTTTTCCTTTCAGCCATTAAATCCAAGATTGTTATATTCAGGAAATATTTCAGTCTTAATAAACATTCCCTTATCATTTTTCAATTTTTATGCAGTCCACGTAGTGCCTCACATTACCACGTGTCTTTACTTCTTCTGGTTTTACATTACATGATCAGATACAGATTCACAGGCCCATTCATCGCTATCACCTGTCAGTCAAAATACACTTTATTCGATTTTTTAAAAATCATAAAAGCCATAAAAACAAACAAACAATATATACAATTTAAAACATCCAAATTGATTGTATATAGTTCATACAGAACAGTCATTATATACATAGTGTGCAAAATAGACAGGGCAAGAAATTTGGACTAGTCATACTACACATTATTTCCTAAGTTTGAATTACAGCAATGGCAGACAAGGACCTTGTTTTGATTCTATATGCTGCCACTAAAAAACTGGCCACAGAGTATGTAATGCGGATACTACCAAGGGACTGTAGATACGCCAAAGCTGGCCTTACTTGAATGAACCCTGCTTCTTTTAAAATCGGTAACAAATATTTGGTCCTCGGCTCCCTGTATAAAGTGCAAAACATAATAAAGTGCATCGTATCCTGAGTGGAAAATTCATCACATTTACATGGGGGTCCTCTTTCCGGTAGACTCCAAGACTGAAAACTACCCAACACATAGGGGATTAAATTAAATCTAAGTTTAATTAACAAATGTCTATGGAAGGGTTTAGTTACATAAGCGAGGTAAGGCTTCACCTGTCATGCCTGACCTGCCAAAACCTGGGCCCACAATGTTCAGTGAGGATATGCAGGAAAGTCCAATACAAACCAATCGATGTCTACCAGGGTCCACTCTTTTATCCTTTCCATTGGAAGCTAATTGTGCCCATTAAGCTACTTGTAAGGACTGTCACAAATTGCAAAACATGCATAAAAATGAACTGAATTGGAGATACATGTCATTTGTCCAGCATTCAAAGTAACTCTTCTGCAAGCAATCTACCTTACTCACCTAACCAGATGAGGTAGGGACTTCCTCCATGTCAGAAACAGTAACTTTCCTGTGAACTACAACAATCGCCTATCGCTAGGCAAAACTGCAATTGCGTTTGAATCTAGGACATCAGCCCTGGAGACACTACATGCTAAATCATCTAGCTCTTATTTAGAAATGGCATGACCAGTTATGCTGACAGAGCACTGTGAGTTATTGGAGTCCTCCAGCTAATGGTACTTTCGTTGTCTTCTAGTAGGGGACAGAGTGCTAGCTGTGATATCTCAGTGCTGAGAAACTCAAGGGGGTATCCCATGGCTGGTGATGATTCTGATGGAGAAGCTTGATCACTCTCACTCACAGTCTATGCAAAGTTTTTGCACTGAGAAGGAAACATCTGGGTCAAAAGGTAAATGTTGGAATCCCAGACATTTCCAATACTGTTTTATCCTATATGCATTGTTTCTTCTTTCGGTTTTGGCATCAGCTTTGGTAGACAGCTCACACATCTTCTCAAGCTGTTCATTGCAGATTGATGCTCATCAGGTATCTTGTGGGTCACTGCAATCACCATAAACTCGAAATAAGGAAGCAGTGGGCAGTCACCCATCAGATAATAAGGGACATAAGTCCTGGTACATTTTTTGGCATGCAGGTGGCAATTTGCTGGCTCCACTTGATCTTCTATTGTAGTTCACAAAGAGTCACATGGAAACTGCTTGTCTGGGTTTCTCCATGTGGGTGGTATGATGAATGATGGAAATGACCATCTATTGGGTAGTGTACCTCTTAGATTTTTGACTTAACTGCTTTGGCTGGCTGTAGAACTATATGCTCTTAATACCTGTTAACTCGTGATAAAGTGTCTGCTCTACCCCTTTCAACATAATGAAATTGGCATAGCCATATGAGACCCTAGTATTTGGCACAAACGTGTAACGAGTGCCTGTAAATTAAATGTCACAAGTGAGTCCCATTGTGCAGACCGCATTGATAGAGTAAACATAACTGCAGGCCGGTGTAGCACGGTTACAACGAATTTTACCATCTGTAACCAGACAGTGCAGTTTTAGAACTGCAAATTCAACCTGTCATAATAATCTATCTTTTCAAGCCTAAACCTCACTTTTAAATCGTATGTCAAGCCAAAATATGCCTTACTGCCCATAAGGCAAGGTGTATGGTATTTAAAAGTAGGCTACGTAAAACTTTAATCTTAACCATATCCTTACAGTGAAAAACCACAAAAGCTATTTCAATGTAGCAGAGTTGGCTGTTCAAGGCGTGGCACCTGGACCAGTCACGTCCGATACCAGAAAGGAGTCTCCTTCGAGAGGAATGGTCACCATTTGATATGGCATGTCTCTTGTACCAGCTTTGCAGGTGCAGACTTGTGATAGCTGGTAGTGCGTGAAGAGGTGGGCTCGCAGAGCAGTG
The DNA here is from genome assembly GCF_964261635.1 of Lissotriton helveticus. NCBI lineage: Eukaryota > Metazoa > Chordata > Amphibia > Caudata > Salamandridae > Lissotriton > Lissotriton helveticus. The sequence continues at coordinate 1,040,712,783 of NC_136070.1, forward strand.
AATATACCTCTTATGTTTCAGGGAGATCCAGCACTAGTTTATTACTGGGTCAGATCTGTCTCCAAAGAGCCAATCACTCACTGGAACCAGGTGGTAAGCCCAATAGTAGGCTTGAACATTGGGGGCCCCCAAGCCCCAGCATACTGGTGTTGTATAGATGTTTACAAGGAGACAAATTACATGCCGCCCTATTTCCTCACCCCATAGAAAAATGAGCAGAAGTCACTGCAAGTGTTCAAAAAAAATTCCTCAGTATGTATAAGAACTTACCTTGCCACATTGTTGGCTTGATGGAACAGGTAGAATTTTCTCCTCTGGGACAGTGCAGCTGAAATATGACAATGGCTTTCTCATCTGCTTAGTGTTGATCAATACTGAGAATTAATGATCCCTATGATGGACAGCACAGATGTCTTCACAATACAGAAATGTAAAGATATCATATTCAATTTTGACCAGTTATGGTAAGTCACTGGAAGGGCATAAGGACTGGCTACTCGTGTCCCAGCTGCATGATCTGGTTTGGCCACAACATGGATGGACTGAACAACAAATCGCAATCACCTCTGCTGCAGACATAACTACCCAGTCTGTTTCAGACTTCATGGATGCAAATCTCTTGAAAGTGTTCTGTATCTATTTTTGATTTCTGTGGCTGGTATTGGAGCTGAAAGTTGTGTGGTGGTTGCTCATTGAGCTATTTGTTCCCTTAGGTTTGCAACTTGGCTGTGGGCTTTATGTATGTCAGTGGCTTTTTATGCAAACTTGACAACAAACTTGCCCCCATAGAATTAGATGAGAAACATACTGGTTACTGCCCACTTCAAGACATGGAATTTGGCTTTGTGGAATGGATAGTTACAATGGTTTTCAGACACTAGCAGATTGAAGCTGGCATATGCGAGGGTTTCCTTTCCATCAAAGCTGATCTCAGGCAAACCCTTGAAGTGGCATTTACACAAGGAAGACAGAGCTTGGCGGATTAAGCAGAAATGAGGACAGGGACAATAAACCTTCTGTCAGTTAAAGTTCTTAAAGGAATCTCACAGTCAGTGGTCCACCGGGGTCTAAAGAGTATTCAAGCTCATGATAAATCAGTTCAGGGGGATTTTAATACCTGCAGAAGGAAGCTCTGGGAATCTTTGAATTTCCTTTTGTGTGTTGGGCTGATGCCCAATCCTTAGACCTTCCATTTTTCAGGGTTCTGATTCAACTTCTTTCTCTGAGATGATGTATCCTGAATATCGAATCATCAGAAATGGCCTTGCTTAGGGCAACTTCAAACCCTCTTCTGTCAGATGATGAAGGACTTTAGGCAACTCCTTTCATGCTCCTCTTTTATCTTTCTGAATATGTTAATATATGTTCTTGTAGATAAGACATTCTAGGATATTCATATTTCACAAAGCATGCTGACCGAGGCTCTAAAAGAAAGCGGAATCCCCAGTTATTCCTTTTAAAATGCTTCTGAACTTCAAGAGACCCAGTGGGCAAGTGAATGGTGTCTTCTCAGCCTTATTATTATGAGATCCAGTACAGACCACCACTGTCTCTAGCAAAGGATGTCAAGTGTGTCATTCACTTCAGGCATTGTATGCTTGTTTGGTTTGGGTTGGTGTAAGAAATTGAGCTGCAGATTGAGACTGGTGAAACCCTACTCAGGCAGCAACCACAATCCATTTCAGGCTGAGTGAAGTCACAAGCAAACCCCAAATTAACCTGTGCTGAAACCTCTGGTAGCTTGATGCAGAGCAATCAGGCTTAACATAGAGACAATAGTAGGCATTAGAATGGTACAACGAGGAGAAATACTTTTACAGAGTAAAAAACAAAACGTCATTAACGCTTGTTTATGTGCAGGAAGGTGTCCCTTCCTGTACATACACAATCATTAAATAATGGCGATTCACTACCTCTAATTGTGCTGCAGAATCTGTTTGCTTCTGCAGAGAACGTGCAATGTCCTCAGTTTTGCGCGTTGGAGTTTCCAAGGCGGCTGTTGCTCAGAGACACTTTTCATCTTAAGTGAAGCTCAGGCCTCCTATGCCCCCTTCCGCCCATACCACTCCTGCCCGGACTACTAAAGAAGATCAGGAGGGGCCGAGCCCAAGTCATCCTTGTGGCTGCAGACTGGGCACGGAGAGACTGGTATCCCGAGCTTCTCCAACTGAGCACTGATACTTCGATCAGGCTGCCCCTTCGGGAGGATCTTCTGTCGTAATAGCAGGGGAGGGTCCTACACCCCAACCTGTCAACTCTACACTTTCTTGCATGGAGATTGAACGGAAGCAATTGATAGCATTCAACCTTCCTCCCAAAGTCTGTAATGTTATTTTGGCAGCCAGGCATCCCTCTCCCAAGATCGTGTAAATCTGGCGATTGCAAAAATGTGTAAAATATTGCATAGAAAGATCTATTGATCCTCTTTCTGATGCCCTATCTCAGGTCTTACTTTTTATTTTGACCCTTGACCAGCAGGTCTCTCTTCTGGGCACTCTTAAAGGGTACCTTTCGGACTTGTCTGCCCTTTTAAGGCTGCCAGACCAACCCTCCTTATTTAAATCCCCTATTGTAAATAGATTTCTCAAGGGGCTTGTACATATGTTAATTTGCCTCTACTTGTTACATGTCTTGTTGTTCACCCTGTCACGCCTGTTACTGTAAAGCGCTCTGCTACCTTCGGGTCTTGTTATCGCTATGGAAAACTTCTAAATAAATAAATATGTTCCCACCTGCCCCTTTCATCATGCCTCAGTGGGACCTTAATTTGGCTATCACCTTCCTGATGTGTGTTCCATTCGAACCTCTGCACAACTGCTTCCTCCAGCTGCTTACCATCAAAACAGTCTTTTTAGTGACAATAAAATTTGCCAGGAGGGTGAGTGAATTGCAAGCTCTGTCATCTAACCCTCCTTACTTGGTCATCTTCCCTGATAAGTTGGGCTTTACACTAGGACCTCTTCCTTGGTAACACCTTTCCATGTGGGGCAATCTGTAACCTTGCTCATTTTCCATGCTCCACCACAACCTTCTAAAGAAGAGGAGTGACTCGTTCTACCTTGACCACACAAAAGAGTCCCGGGTGAATGACTCGCTCTTTATGGAGTACGTGAGAGTGAAGAAGGGCCGTGCAGTGCAGAAAAGGACGATCTCTTGATGGGTTCTCCTTCGCATCAAAATCTCCTACACTCTGGCCAAAAAGCAGCCTCCTGAAGGCTTAAGGGCTCATTCTATGAGAACTAAGGCTGCTACCACAGCGTTGCAACGAGGAGGTCCAGTCCCTGACATTTGTCAAGCAGCAACGTGGACATCACTGTAAGCGTTCAGCAAGCACTTATGCCTGGACAGTTAAGTCCACAGGGATGGACTTTTTGGCTGCTCTGTCCTGCAAGACTTCCTGACCTAAATTTGTCCAAAGTCCCTCCTCTGGGGATGGTATGCTTGCGTATCTATTCAAAGGTAAGGAATCTGCGGCTAGATGTCTGTATCAGATGGACAACCTACTTACCTTTGATAACGCCTTATCTGATAGAGACAAGATCTAGCCGCAGATTCCTTACCGACCCACCCGTCTTCCCCAGACTGTGGACAGGTTTTTAGGGTTAGGGCTGTTCCCTTACAGGACCCTAGTTGTTCAAAATACACCAATGTCAGTGCATGTCATGGCTCTGTGATCCTGGCGTGGAAAGTAATGAAAAGTAACCGACACCAGCACGCTGAGGTGGTGCCTATATAGGTGACGTGGACATCACAAAAACGGAGACTATGCTGATGGCATCACACGGAGCTGGCTGATGCCACATTACAGTGCACAAGGGTATTGCTTGATGAAAATGTTCCGAATCCAATCTGATGTCTGGGAAATTCAAAGGTAAGGAATCTGCGGCTAGATCATGTCTTTACTAGATAAGGCGTTACCAAAGGTAAGTAACTTGTCCGATTGGAGTGGGGTAGTATGCAGTGGGGTAGATTGGAGTGGAGTGGATTGGATTGGATTGCAGTGGCATAGGGTGGGGTGGGGTAGATTGCAGTGGGGTGAGGTGGAGTGGTGGTAGAATGGGACAGAGTGGGGTAGATTGGAGTGGAGTAGATTGGGACAGATTGGAGTGGGGTAAATTGGGGTGGGGCAGACTATGGAGGGGTGGATTGAGTAGGGTAGATTGGGGTGGGGTAGATTGGAGTGGGTTAGACTGGGGTGGGGTAGATTTGAGTGGAGTGTGATAGATTGGAGTAGGGTAAATTGGAGTGAAGTGAAGTGGGGTAGGTTTGAGTGGATTGGAGTAGAGTGGAGTGGGGCAGATTGGCGGTAGATTGGAGTGGAGTGGGGTAGAGTTGAGTAGTGCAATTGGAGTTGAGTCGGGTAGATTGGAGTGGAGTGGAATGGATTGGATTGGGGTACATTGGATTGGGGGTATTGGGGTAGACTGGAGTGGAATGGAGTGGGGTAGACTGAGGTAGGTTGGAGCAAAGTGGGGTAGATGTGAGTGAAGTGTGGTAGATTGGTGTGGAGTGGGGTAGATTGGAGTAGGGTGTGGTTGACTGGGTTAGATTGAGTGAAATGGACCCCGAGAGCCCCAAGGAAAAGGCAGACCCTCAGGGAGGAATCTGCGAACCCGCCATCTACCCGTACGACGAGACAAAAAATAAGGCTAAGGGATGAACAGGTTACCGAACAAAGGTTTGGAAGATCTCAGATACAGAAAGAATCTAACATGAGAGACAAAGGGCGGAAAGGAGGGAGAACAACCAATAGTCAACATGCATATGATATAAACACGAACTTACCTGAGAGAGCTGATAACAAATGGTTATTTCTGGACCTGATACCAGCAGGGAGAAAAGAGAAGCCGACAAGGAAAATTAACCCCCTGAATAGGGCATTGGTCTTGGCCGCATTCGCAAAATGCGGCAGTTTGAGGGGGATCGGTTCTAAAGACCTTCAGCAGGTTGGCTTCGAAGAAAATAGACATGGAAAGGAAATAACAAAAATCACCCTTCACTCGGACGTGGTAAAAAGGGCAATCCTAAAAGCCTCAAAGGAGATAACACAACAGGGAATAAGGATTATCCCAGAGAAAGAAATAAAATCCCCTAATGACAACAACTTCCTAAAACAGCATGCCGGGTTACAGAAGAGACAAGTGGTACTCAATAAGGAAACAAAAGGAGATCGAAGTTCACTGAACATTATAATAGACAACACAGAGAATGATTCCTCATGGGGTAACTGGTCGTCACATAGTGACAGCATGGGTAACCACAATGAAAGTAATTTGGAGGATTCAGATGAAGATGGTGGTTTGAGTGACGTTGAATAGGATGGAGGGGGCTCGCAAGAACTAGGTCTCTTAACGTGGAATGTAAATGGGCTAGGCAATGAGCAAAAATGGGAGTATATAAAGGAATCCATAAAAAAAGTGGACATTGCCTGCCTGAAAGAGACCTGGTTATGCGATGTCACCCCAACCCTTGACGGATATGCCCAGATACATCAGCCCGCCATAAAGAAAAACCGTGGGAGGGCCTCGGGGGGGCTGCTGACATTGGTATCAACAAAAGTAATGAGGGAAATAAAACTGTTGAATACAAAATGTAAATGGGTACAACTAAGTAGAATCGAATTGTAAACGGTGGATCTAAATTATAGAATGCTGATTTTAATGAATGTATACATGCAATGGGACAATGGGGAGGAGTATGAAAGGGAAATGAGGTGTTTTAAAGAGGATGTAGACAGTACTCTAGAAAACTATCCTGCAGACATAATAATGATAGTGGGTGACTTCAATCATAAATTAAACCCAAAAAGGGCTGACATATGGAACAAGGAACAGTTAGAGGCATACGGAATAAACCCGGCAAGTTTCCCAGCAGGGGAAATTTCGAAACAAGATCTAGACTTAATACACACCATAGGAGGAAGGGGTTTCCATTGTGTAAATGGGAGAACAGAGTCAGACTCACCGGCAGGAAAAACGTTTATCCAAGGGCATCAGAATTGTCCAATCGATTACATATTCCTGCAGGCATGGAACTTTCACCAAATTAGGGATTTTAAATTAGAACAAAAAGAGGTGAGTGATCACAAACTCCTACACTTAGTAATATCGGGGGGAAGGAAATTACAGAGGGAAACAGTGATCACCCAGGAGGTGGAGTACCCCAAACGCGTGACAACACGTTTATCAGAGGAATATATAGAAAAATTGAAGGCCATGCAATTAAAAATGGCCCCTGAAAACTGTGAGAATAAAACCCTGAAATGGTTTATTAATAAATTAGAAGAAGTTGTTCAATGCCTAAAGATAAAATTAAAAGGGAATAATCCCCTAAGGGTAAAACAAACAAATTGTGGTAAAGGGTTTTCTGTGGGGTGCCAAAATAAGAAAAGGGAGATAAGAGCAGTACAAAGGAAACAAAAAAAGATCTTCACCCTAGAGAGACAGGAACAGTTAGTAAAACTGAAAAAAGAATTCAAGCAAACGGTAACCTCCGCAAAAAGGTTATATAAAGAAAAATGCTGGTTAGAATTACTAGAAACCATAGAGAACAAAAATCTAAGGCAATTTTGGCAACTAGTAAAGGCTACAAGTGGAGCAACTGATGGTGAACTAAATTGTATGGTGAGTGAGGCTGCTTGGGAAGGGTACATAAGAGATCTGTACGGGGTTAGGACCCCAAGTGGGGAGATGGTGTCCAGAACATGGCAAGAAATCTCAGTAGACCTTCTACTTAAATTTAATGAAGAGCAAGTTGAGCTCACAATAAAGGAACTAAAGCTAACACGGGCAGCAGGCCCAGATAACCTACCAGCAATAATTTTGAAAACCGAGGTCAAATGGTGGGCGAGATTTCTTGCCAAGATGTTCCAGGTAGTACTAAAAGAAGGGGTAATGCCCCCAACCTGGAAAGAGGCCGTAATTAGGCCGATCCATAAGAAAGGGAGCAAAGAGGAGCCAAAAAATTACCGGCTGATAAATCTCCTAGATGTAGGTGAGAAAGTGTTTTCTAAAATTATTTTGAAACAATTGAATGCATGGGTAGATGAGCACCAAATAATTCCTATAGAACAGGGTGGTTTTAGAGCAGGCCACTCTACAATAGACCACGGATTTGCACTATGGGCAATGGCGAGGAAGTCGACGGAACAAAATGGCAAGTTGTGCTGTTGTTTCGTCGACTTCAAAGCAGCCTTTGATTCTGTGGATCGGGCCTGCTTATGGGAGACTCTAAAGAGGTTAAATATTCCAAAAGACCTCCTTACTATAATTAAAGAACTACATAGGGAAAACTGGGGCCAAGTTATTAAAGATATGGTGGGCTCCTTGACCCCAATAATACCCATGGCAAATGGATTAAGACAGGGCTGTGTGCTGGCCCCCCAGCTCTTTTCGATTTTCCTGTCAGATCTCCCGGCCTACCTAGAGGTGGAGGGCAGTGCCAGTCCTAAAATGGATGGAAATAAGATTCCCTGCCTATTGTACGCGGATGACCTGGTAATTGTAGACCAGACCGAGAGAGGCCTCCAAAGTAAGCTTAATGCCTTTAACACATATTGTGCCAGGAAATTTCTAACTATCAACCTGGATAAAACTAAAACCCTATGCTTTGGAAAAAAATTAAGTAGATTCAGCTGGTACATAGGTGACCTTAAACTGGAGACGGTCATTGAGTACCGATATTTGGGTATATGGTTCGATAGGACTCTAAATTGGAATACCCAATTGGAATCACAAAAGGCAAAGGCTCTCTCTTCCATATGCGGCCTAAAAAGGTTTAATGGGGACTATGGCGAGATGTCACATCGACCTCTGCTTAGAGCCTTTGATGCAATGATTCCCCCCCAAGTTTTATACGGCGCTGAGATCCTTTATTTGAGCGGTAAGGGATCTTGGGATGTGATTGAGGGGAACTGCATAAAAAGGCTCCTATCACTTCCCCAATCTGCTATGATACAAGCCATCAGAACTGAAATAGGCACAAAGTCCTGGTCGATACTAGCCCAGATGGCTGTGATCAGATTCTGGAAGAGATTGGAAGACCCAGAAAGTAAAAAAGTAGCGTACTGGTGTCGTAAAGAAATTCAGAAAAGTGAGCTAAAATGGGCAAAGGCCACTAGGGAAAAACTGAAGGGAATTTGTAATTCGCTAGAGATCGGCTTGGACTTGGGATCCTATCAAATCCAAAGTACCAAAGGTGACCTGAAGCAAAGGGGTAAAGAAGTCTCCAAAGTGCTTGATATAGGCTATCTAACAAAGAAAAAATCAGTTGCGCATATGCTAAATGCCTGGTCTCAAGAAAACTGGTTCCCCTACCTTGATAGATTACCCAATCGTGGACTCAGGCAAGAGATCCTGAGGCTTAGAATTGGGATAAACCCATGGATAATAAATATAGACCTTAAATTAAAAATGTTAGATCTGGATGGTCGCTGCAGGTGTAATCTGGGAACTAAGGTAGACCTGCTGCATATTATGTTGGATTGTCTGACACTCCTAGAACATAGGAAACTTTGGCTGCGCCCAATTTTTATAAGATATGATGTAAAAACAAGATCGCAGGCAGCCAGCCTTTTAACAGAAATCCCCTATATTGACGTTGTAATTGCCCTCGGGAAATTTATAAAGGCGGCCCTGAGCGCATCGAGAACCAAAGAATAATATGTAGTACTGTATGGTTTTAGTGGAATGAATTCATCGGAGTAGTAAAAATGTGAATAGGTTTTAATATACAAAATAAGTTTTAGCATAAGTGTGAATTTTATTGAATTTTGTATTTTTGATAAATGGTGTGTAGAATCTTTTAATGGACAAGTTTAAAATAAGTGTATGAATTTATGGTACACACTCCATTCTGTGTTATGTTCACTGCATTGTTTAAAGACTATGGTCATAATAAACATATATTTTGACTTGACTTGAGTGAAATGGGGTAGATTGGAGTGGAGCAGAGTAGATTGGAAAGGAGTGGGGTAGATTGGAGTAGAATGGAGGGAAGTGAGGTAGATTGGAGTTGGGTAGGTTGTAGTGGAGTGGGTTAGATTGAATCATAGTGGAGTGGATTGGTGTAGATTGGAGTGGAGTGGGACAGATTGGGTTAGAGTGACGTAGATTGAAGTGGGGAAGGTTGGGGTGGGATAGAGTGGGGTAGATTGGAGTCTGGTGGAGTGGAGTGAATTGGAGTGCAGGGGGTTAGATTGGAGTAGAGTGAGGTAGATTTGAGAGGGGTATATTGGAGTGAAGTGGAGTGGGGTAGGTTTGGGTAGAGTGGAGTGGAGTGTGGTAGGGTGGAGTGGGGTAGATTAGAGAGGAGTGGAGCGAGGTAGATTTTGTGGATTGGAATGTGGTAGATTTGGAGTGGAATGGGGTAGACTGTTTTAGATAGGAGTAGGTAGATTGTGGTAGATTGGAGTGGGGTTGATTGTGGTGGAGTGAGGTGAATTAGAGTGAAGTGAAGCAGATTAGAGTGGAGAGGAGTTGGATAGATTGCAGTGGAGTTTGGAGTTGAGTGGGGTAAATTGGAATGGAGTGGGGTAAATTAGACTGGGTTAGAGTGGAGTGGAGTAGAGTGGAGTGGGGTAGATTTGGGTGGAGTCAGGTAGGCTGGAGTGGAGTAGATTGGACCAGAGATTTGAGTGGAGAGCTCTATTGATGTAGAGTGGGGTAAATTGGAGTGGGATGGGGTTGATTAGGTTAAATTGAGTGTAGTGGGGTAGATTAAAGTGGAGTAGAGTGGAGTGGAGTCGGGCAGATTGAATTGGAGTAGGGTAGATTGGGGTAGAGTGGAGTGGGTAGAGTTGAGGGGGCACATTGGAGTGGAGTGGGATAGATTGAATTGTAGTGGAGTGGATTGGGGTAAATTGGAGTGGAGCAAGGTCGATTGGGTTAGAATAGGGTAGATTGAAGTGGGGTAGATAAGAGTGGGGTAGATGGTGTGGGGTAAATTGGAGTGGGTAGGTATGGGGAAGATTGGGTGGAGTATATTGGGGAAGACTGTAGAGAAGTAGAGTGGGTGGAGTAGATTGAAGTGGGGTAGATTGGAGTGTGGTAAGCAATGTGGAGTGGAGGGAGAGTGGAGTGGCATGTTGCATCGTGGAGTGAGTGGCGTATACTGGAATAGTGTGGAATGTCATAGAGTGGAGTGGCGTGGCATAAAGTGGAAGGGCTTAGAGTGGAGTGCAGTGGCAATTACAGACCGCACATTTTCAATTAGAATCACCATTACATTTGCACTGAAATACGGGTTGACTACACACAAATGATAAAGGGCCAGATGTAGGAGAGCAAATACCGGTCAGTAACGGCCGAATTCGGCCGTTACCGACCGGTATTTGGGTTTTAAGATGTAGGGGCCATAATTTTACAGAATCTGTAAATTTACCGATTCTGTAAAATACCGAATCGGTAATTTTACCGATTCGGAAAATCCAAATGTAGGTGACACTCCTCAGAGTGTCACAGGCCCTTAAGAGTCGGTATTTTACCACACAATCCTATTGTGTGGTAAAATACCGAATCCAGGTGTGCATGCACACTGTGCAATGTGACACACATGCCTTTACTTCGGGTTCTAGAGGGTGTCAAAGTGACACCCCCTGCACCCTTGCAACATTCGGTATTTACTGATTCGGTAAATACCGATTCGGTATTTCCCATTGATTCCTATGGGCTTCACAGCCCATAGGATTCATTAGGAAATACCGATTCGGTATTACCGAATGTTACCGATTCGGTATTTCTAAATTAAAAATTAGCTACATCTCCCTCCTTCATATTTACCGATTCATAAATACCGAATCGGTAAAATTCGGTATTTATGAGTCGGTAAATGTCCCTCACCTACATCTGGCCCTAAGTGTGCAAATATCATCACCTACTGTATTGAAGTGTTTTGATCGAATTCAATATTTATTTTCCAACACACTTCAGAATTACAAACAAATGTGCTTCATTTGTACTAATTCTGATATATTCTGAAACATCAGCAAAGTTGATTTTTTTGTTGTGTACTAGAAAAAAATATCCTACACCTTTTTCCTCTTACATAGATACTCAGCAAGATTGTCAAGAAAATGCTCTCACTTTAAAGTCAGAGAAAGAAAACTAAACACTAAGCTCCCTTGGAAGAGAGAGCTTGACATTTGACCTCTGTCCTTGAATGCAGAGCAAATGTGACAAGATAAGAAGAAAAGTTAAAGGCCTGTGTACAGAAAGCGAGTTTGAGGAAGAATACAGTAAACAAGGTTTAGGCAATGGGAGGGGCAAACACAAGCTGGGCAGCCTTAAGCAAATAAACCCCTTCTCTTTACCGTCCAGATTGATTCTCCGGACCACGATCACTTCACGGATCGGTGGTCTCATCGTGACCGACGGAACTACTGCCCTCGGCCCTGATCTACCCAGCGTTCAGGTCAGTCTGGGATTTTATCTATTCCGGCCACGCTCTGTCACTGGTTAGTCCCCGTTACCAACCACCCCCCCCCTTTCTCCTCACTACAGGCCTGTCAAAATCGTTCACCCCCCGGATCACCGCTGACATTCCAGTTACCACAGGTACTCCCTTTTGGCGCCCGATTAAAAAATTTCCCTAACCGCCAGCTCTTCCAACAGCACGCCTCTCCTTCCTGAATTAATCCCGACTCTATCACCAGCTATTGACACACCAGCCGTGCTCTGCCCCAAGGCCACAACCACCACCCTGCACCCATGGACAGCTTGCCAGTCACCTTCCCCTACTGCATATGGCCACTCTGACAATACTTTCCACACGTGGTTGTCTCACTTGCCTTGCCTCCGCTATTGTCCATACCGGCTTTAGTCATGGTCCTACTCTTTACTCTGCTTCAGACAGGCATTGATGGTACTCCATGCTTCTTCTGTCTCCTATTATCACCCCCTGGTCTGCATCACATACCCCCACCACATGCTCCTCTTAATTTTTGGTCCAATTAGTACCCTCCCCCCATCGCGCTCCACCACCTCCCCTGAATGCTAGCGCTTTCCCTTCCTCCTCCTCCACCCCTTACTATCTTTCCCCCCCTTGTACAGCACTGTCTCCTCTTCAACCCAGTCCTGAAGATGATCCCAAATAATGAGGATCGAAACGTCGTTGACCACTCAGCGCAATAAGAGGCGCAGCCCACAATGTGGTACATCCTTACTACAATCAACCTAACTTAGAACTCAAGCTTCACTATTCAGCTGGAGCCACATTGTGTTTCATTTCCTCACTGTATATATCGAAGCACCAGTCACTTTGCGCCGTTTATGCTGATCACATTGTCACTTGCGTCGCCACCCTGTTCATCACTGGCACACTTTGAGCACCAAGTACAATTTGGGTTGTATTGTTATTTGTTTATCTACAGTGCTGCTACAACTGTATCTTGCCCAACTACTTCCAGATAAATATGATGCTATGAGCACCTTCGAAATATTCAATGAGTCTCCTTATTTCCTTTTCTGATAATGTTTGCTGCATATCCATTCTAATTGTCTCTCAATAATACCAGTTGGGATACTATATGTTTATTCGAATTATTTACCCCAAACCCAACGTGGTTGACGGGTTTTTGCTCCTGTGTTTTTTACAAGATTGTGAGCAGCTGCCGAGCTGCGAGAGTTATGGCTCACTCGGACCTTACTTTCGGATCAACTTTGTGATCCTTTTCTCTTAGTGACACTCTCAGGTCACTTAGATGTCTAAGGAGACTCCATCCTATTCCGAAGAATATATTCAAAACCTTATGGGTGGCCCATCTCTCCTTTCTGGACCATCCATCACTCCCTCTACCAATCCAACCCCTTACACCTCTCGTGTACTTCTTGATAAAATTGAAAAACTAAAGAAAAAACAAATTAGAACCGAACTCCACACCCGCATGCTGACAGATTATTTGAAATCAGGCGTCATCCCTGTCGGCCTCCAAATCCGCCATACCCCGGCTATCTTCACGCAAGACCCTAAATTTCAAACTGGCTTTAGTCACCTGGCTACAACCTGCTCCCGCTATTGGATGGTGCTTGGAATCGACACAGCCATCGAATACAGCCGCCAAGAACTCGAGGAAATAGCAGAATTGGAGAAACTGATTCTGGCAGACTCCACTATCCCGGATGCAAAAAACCTTCTAGAGAAAGTCAACGCCACCATCTCAACATTCAATACCTTTGAATTAAAAGAAAAGGTTACCAAAATTCAGAAGGACATTCAATATTACAAAGTTGAATAAACCTACCCATATCTTTGTGACAAGTTTTACAACACCCCATACATTCCGCACAGAACAAGAAATTGGGGCAGATACCGTAACAACCAGAGAATCACCTTCTCGGACTCTTCAAATACCTCAGTGGAGGATACTGATCCTGCTGAAGGACCAAGTACATCACGAGCCATCAATAGACCGCAACCATTACTACTGCAATGTTTTTTAGGACGAGGCCGCAGACGCGACCAACCACAAACACGACCAACAAGAAATCGCCAATACCAACCACAATTTGCGGGCAAGAGACAAACACGCAACTGATTTTATCAATGGGGCCCACAACAATAAATCCTGGAGTACTCAACTCTAGCCACTCCACCACGCCTACTCCCCCCACTGTTGATGCCAATACCATACACATCTTCAACCTTTCTGATCACATCCTGACCCACGACGAAACTAAAATCCTATCACATGGACTCAGTTTTGTCCCCACGGAATGAACAAACTTCTTGGAATTGTAATCTAGTTTACTGAGGTTCTTCCGTCGAATTCGACTTAAACAATTCTTCATCAACGAACCAGAACCCATTGAACCTGCCACACAACTGTTCCATCCTGCCTCTACTTTCAATCCACCCTCTTCTACCATGCCTCCAGAAATCCTGGCCTTCGAACGTTTGGTGCTGCAGGACATTGCCAGCCTTCGAACACATTTCCAATACATACCTTACAATATCTCTCTCGTGGAAAAACAAGCCTTATTGACTCTAAAAACCAATCCAGATATCGTAATAAAACCCGCCAACAAGGGCGGTGGTATAGTGGTAATGGGAATTGAAGTACGATCAGGAGATCAAACGCCAGCTCAACGACGCTAACCCCTACTGCCCCCTGACTAAAGATCCACTTCAGGATATTAGGCAGAAAATTCAAGCCAAAGCCATCAACATCATATCACAAAAGGAATATCTTTTTCTGAACAATCCACACCGTTGGATTGTTCCAACGGTGTGGAACCGTTCTGTAGTTCTGTACATACTCCAGAAGATCCATAGATCCATAAGGACAACACCAACCCACCAGGCCGTCCCATCGTTTCTGGCTGTGGGTCCATCTTGGAACCACTAGGCAAATATATTGATGCCATCATCAAGGAGTTTGTACCCATCACCGACACATTTATCCGGGTTACTACTGATCTAATTAACAGCATCGAGGATAGACCTTTCAATACAGAGACTGACCTGATGGTTGGACTGGACATAGAATCATTATACACGAACATTCCACACCATGAAGGCATTCAAATGATCAAATCCCTCCTTCTTTCCAGACCCAGACCCACCTTGATCCCTACCGACTTCATCATGGACCTTCTACGGATCGCCCTGGAGAATAACTAGTTTCTGTACCGAGATACATTCTATCTACAAGTCAAAGTGGTCTCCATGGGCTCATGTTTTGCCCCAAATGTTGCCATTCTTTTTGTACATCATATGGAGAAAACACATATCCTACATACCAACAACCCCTTTTGGAACAACATCAATCTATGGCGTTGCTACATAGACGACATCCTTGTACTCTGGAAGGGCATTAGAGACACTTTGACTCCTTTCATTAATTGGCTAAACCAATCCCAAAACCATCTGACATTTACCAGTGACTGTAAGAGCAAGGATCTTCCTTTCCTGGATGTAATCATACACGCAGAAGATGGCAAACTAGGTACTTGCTTATTCCGCAAACTTACGGAGAGAAACACCCTCCTACAATACCCGAGCTCCCATCCACGAGGGTTGAGAGATGGCCTCCCCTATTGCCAATTCCTACGGATGAGAAGAAATTGTAAATGGCGCAAAGATTACTTTCGAGAATCCGATATCCTAGTCAATAAACTTACCACGAGAGGATACCCTAAACCCCTTGTCTCAAGAGCTCGAAAAAGGGCATGGTATTGCCATAGAGAACATCTCTTGACCCCCCAACCCAAAAAAACGATGAAAAGAATTCACTTTGTATCCAAGTTTAGCCCTAGTAGTAACCAGGTCTCCAAGATCATAAAGAAAAATTGGAAAATACTACGCCCTTTCGAACCCTTCAAGGAACCACCGCTCTTCTCTTACCAACGAGGAGAGAACCTAGCTTCACACCTGGTACATGCCATCACATGGCCCGAGAAACCAACGGACAAACACACCATTACTGCTGCCTGGGGGCTACCATCAGTAATTGGACATTACAAATTCCAGAACTGTAGTGTCTGTGATCTCACCATAAACACCAAAGACTTTATCTACAACAACAGAACATACAAGCTGAGACATCACACAAACTGCAGATCACAAAATGTCATCTACACAATCCAATGTCCCTGCAAATTCTTCTATGTCGGCCAGACGACCCAGATGGTGAAGAACAGAATTATCCAACAGAAGAGCTGCATCAATTGCAAAGTCATCACTGCCCCACTAGTTTCGCACTATTTGGAGAAGAACCACCAAAACTCTTCTGAACAGATGCTAGTGTAAATGGATGACTCTATGCGACTCTGTCAACCAGGGCCTTAACACCATAGATGAATGGAACAGCGCCATCGCCATCTAATCTGCCCTTGTTCACATAGACTCTGTCTACCCTGCTATTAGACTCTAGAACTCTTCTGCCTCTCTTACAAAATCTCTAACTATGCTCTCCTCAACATTACATGGCTAATTCTTTGTCCCCGTATATACATGCCTCTAAATACGTCTTGCTCCAGTCTAATGCATTGTATCATCATGCATGCCTATTTCTGTCAACAATTGAATATGCATACATACATGTCTTTTGTCCCTCGCCCTGAATGGATTGTATGTAATTCAATGTTCCATTCATTCTAAATAGTTACAGTATTCGCATGTTCCTTGTACCACTGTAATTATTCACCCCCTCTGTGACTTTGACCTTTCATCTCCACACGGGCACGCTAACTCAAACAACCTCTATTTGATTGATTTCTGTCTTAGATGGCACCACATCGATTTCCAATGACACATTTTCTGCCCGTGGCAAGCCTATACAACCACGATCTCCATGACTTACATGACCTTACTTGTGACAGGTACACACCGCAATTCTCTTATATACTCGAGATCAAGGACAAATTGATCGGCCAATTATTGCTTACTTCGCCTTGTTAATTATCGACATTGTATTGCTATGTACTCCTTTATGTTTTCCGATCTATTCCAGTACCTCCGTCCTCCTACTCATTGACGCGCTATCTTAATCCAGCCCTTACCCCTCCCGGCCCCGCCTTCCGACCAATCCGGACGAGCCACCTCATCAGTTACTCCTCCTCCCCTCCCACGTGACACGGCCACTCCCCCTCCGATCTCGTCTTTACTTCCTGAGTCCTAGGCGTCTCCTTGACTACGCCTGATTCGATCGGACACGTATTCGCTGCCTGTCGCAGCCCAAGGTAGGTTCCCCTTACCCTACGCCGACTTCACCTCTTCGGTCCTTTGCTCACCGTTAACCCCTTCCTTTTACCGTCCAGATTGATTCTCCGGACCACGATCACTTCACGGATCGGCGGTCTCATCGTGACCGACGGAACTACTGCCCTCGCCCCTGATCTACCCATAGTTCAGGTCAGTCTGGGATTTTAACAATTCCGGCCACGCTCTCTCACTGGTTAGTCCCTGTTACCAACAGAACCCCCCCCCCCCTTTCTCCTCACTACAGGCCTGTCTCACCCGCACCCGTGGGTCAAAATCGTTCATCCCCCGGATCACCGCTGATATTCCAGTTACCACTGGTTCTCCCTTTTGGCGCCCGTTTTAACAATTTCCCTCACCGACAGCTCTTCCAACAGCACGCCTCCCCTCGCTGAATTAATCCCGACTCTATCACCAACTATTGACACACCAGCCGCGCTCTGCCCCCAGGCCACAACCACCACCCCGCACCCATGGACAGCTTGCCAGTCGCATTCCCCTACTGCATACGGCCACTCTGACAATACTTTCCACACGTGGTTGTCTCACTTGCCTTGCCTCCGCTATTGTCCATACCGCTTCAGACAGGCATTTATGGTACTCCATGCTTCTTCTGTCTCCTATTATCACCCCCTGCTCTGCCTCACATACCCCCACCATATGCTCCTCTTAATTTTGGCCCAATTAGTACCCCCCCATCGCGCCCCACCACCTCCCCTGAACGCTAGCCCTTTCCCTTCCTCCTCCTCCACCCCTTACCATCCCCCCTTGTACAGCACTGTCTCCTCTTCAACCCAGTCCTGAAGATGATCCCAAATAATGAGGATCGAAACGTCGTCGACCACTCAGCGCAATAAGAGGCGCAGCCCACAATGTGGTTCATCCTTACTACAATCAACCTAACTTAGAACTCAAGCTTCACGATTCAGCTGGAGCCACATTGTGTTTCATTTCCTCACTGTATATATTTCGAAGCACCAGTCACTTTGCGCCGTTTATGCTGATCACATTGTCACTTGCGTCACCCTGTTTATCACTGGCACACTTTGAGCACCAAGTACAATTTGGGTTGTATTGTTATTTGTTTACCTACAGTGCTGCTACGACTGTATCTTGCCCAACTACTTCCAGATAAATATGATGCTATGAGCACCTTCGAAATATTCAATGAGTCTCCTTATTTCCTGTTCTGATAATGTTTGCTGCATATCCATTCTAATTGTCTCTCAATAATACCAGTTGGGATACTATATGTTTATTCTAATTAAGCAAATAAGACCAGCAAATAGAAAGCCAGAAAATGTGAAATACAAACCACAAAGTCAATGGTAAGCAACGGGGGAAATGCATTAATTGGTCAGCTTTCTGAATGTCCCCTAGATGTCTTTGGCAAGCCAGACACCTGCGCTGTCTGGTAGGCTGCAACCTAAAAATGTCACACACACTGACCCTTCAAATTAGCCCGTCTGGCACTGCCTGAGTGCCTATTCTATGTAACTTAATAAATCCATCTTAATAACCTGAAGATGTGTCCTGCTGCCTACTTAAATTATCTACAATACTGACCTCGGTGGCAATGTTGTGGAGTCACAATACTTAGGCTGCGGTGTAGAGTGGATAGAATATCTAAGCAATTGATTTTAATCTACACCTTGTAGAATGGTGATTTTGATCTAGTCAGATTCCCCAAAAAGCGACTGAAAAGGACTAAATTGATCATGACCTGGAGCATGTTATTTTATTATCTGCCTGGTGGAAAACACAACTTACAATTATAAAAGTTAAATGTATATGCCTCAGCAGTTAGTAGCAAACCTATACTTATACACAAAGGTATGAGAAAAGAGGCTTTCATTCTGGAGTAAATATATCAATACAAAAGTACTGGGAGTGGACAGCAAATTTAAAAAGCACACCCTTTAATAACTGGTTTGTGGATGTGTTCTGCTCTCTTTAACCACCTGTTGTCTTCAATGAAGAGCTATTTCTAGGGCGTGGGTTTTCGCAACTCTGCAGAGTTCGAGGCATTCGTTATCCTTCAGCCCTCCCTCTTCCGAAATGTGAAACTATTTTGGGTCTGCCTTGGTAGGTGAGCTGCCTTCCTACCTATTGTTTCCTATATTCAAAAAGTGGGCTTTCGGACTGTCTGGTTCAGCCATTTGCGTTTTTGGGTCAGTCCCTCATTAGCCATTGGTTTGCACTTTTTCAATCACATGGTGAATCAGTCTAGAGCTGTGGTTACAAACGTTTTGGAACCACGGCCCACTTTAAGAACAACACATTTTCACAACCCATCTACCTTTAATAGACATGAGGAGGGGTGATTTTCCAATATAACTAAAACATTGTGTGGTATTGCATTCTAATTTACAGATCTGCAGCACATTTCCCATTAAAATGGCCACTAACTTTGCACAAGCATACAGCTCTTCTGATATTAGAATATACCATACAGCACTCAAATGATAATGTGTGGAAATGGAAATTCTGTGAATATTTATCATTTGTGCATCAACAATTAAAATAGCTTTATTTGTTTTGAGCCCATTAAAATCTCTATTTCCAGCACACTTCAGAAATACAAAAAATTACTTCACTTTTACTTTCCTAGCTTCTGAATGCATACAGTAACTTTACAGGTGTTTACATTTTGTTGTGTGTTGCAAAATAAAGACATTCTAAGTTTGCAACATAATTCACTTTATAACTTTTTTCACTTTGCAGTCAAAGAAATAAAAGTAAACAACAATTCCATGTTAAAATAAGAAGCAGCAATTTGTGAGTACACGTTGCCTAACATTGGACCTCTGTTGTTGAAGCACTGCAAATATGACAAGATAAGCATTTAATTCAAAGGCATCTTTATTGCTTAGATTTTCCCGAACCACTAAAAATCGGCTGTCGACCACAGTTTGGAAAACACAGGCCTAGAATCATAAACACCTTTCACCTCATGCTATTGGTTGTTAGGTGTCTCTTTCAGCCTACCATTGAGTGTCTGCACTGGATTGTTAGACATGGCACTATTTTACATCTAATAACACCCTCAAGCTTTACACTTTTTGTCACATTTAATTATTCAGTTATGAATGCATTACATACAGATTTTCTGTAGCAAGCATTTTTGAAGGCTTCTGTCAGAACATTAGTGAGAGCTGTAGCGTCGCGTTCTTGTCGACCGTCGTCATGTGACTCACCGCAAAGGATTGTGGGAGTGACGTGACGTGGACGGCGATTATGATTGCGGCATGAAGGCAAGTTGCCGGCTCTCCCCGCGAGCGAAAGGAGTAATAACAAAGAAACGTTAGAAGCTCACCCTCCTGCCTCAGGTCTTTATTCCGGAGGGGGCCAACCTTATATACCACAGTGGCGACGAGGCGGCAGAACCCAGGAGCCATTCCGGCCGCCATCACGGTAGAGGAGAGCCGGCAAAAATGCTGCGGCGGGTGCTGCATGTTCACTGCAAATACTGAGGCCTGAGTGAAGAGGGGGCGCAACCAGTTCCGTTGCGTGAGGGCTCGGCGCGCATTTCAGCACGTGTCCCATGCCCCCATACCGGTCTTCATCACCTGCCTTTTCTGCTTGCGCCTGGGGGCTGTGTTGTCCACCAGACCCCCCCCCCTCGCACGAGGAGCTTACGAGGGCCTTCCACGACCACACATCAGGTGCAGCAATCCGACAGCCAGCCAAAACAGCACGTGGGGCACCCCGTCCACTGGCACGTGTGGTCCCACCACGTAGTGGGCACTTCAGGGAGAACGCAGAAGCAGCAGGTTTGCACGAGGGGCACCCTACTCATCACTGGGTTGTCCCACCACTAGGCCACAAAGGTCTCCATGTGCCTTCCGCCCTACAGCAAGGCACACTGCCTTCCACGCCGCCCGCACCCTGTGCGTACAGACCTTCTCCCTAACCAACCCGGTACCCTTCCTGCCGAAACCAGGAGAACCAGACATGAAATGGGCTGACTGGAAGGAGTACTTCTTGAACTACCTATCGGCGCTGGAAGATGAAGGGGAGGAGGAGTTCTCCAGTAAATGCCGGAAGAAGATCCTCCTGCATAATCTGGGTCCAGAAGGCCTGTGCGTTTTACGAAAACATGGTGTAGAAGTGAAGGGCATCTACAGACGACGATGTTTTCCAACATGCCCTGGACAACCATTACCAGCCCGTAATCTGCACAGCCATCGACCGGTACAATTTTTGCCAGCGCAAACCGACCGAGTCGGAATCAGTGGAGGACTATGTGGCAGCCCTCAAAAAGCTAGCCATCAACTGCAAGTTCGGCACACTTCACGATTACCTGATTCGAGACCAAATCATAATGCACACTGCCCACTCAAATGTCCAGGAGAAGTTGTGGGTTAGTGGTGAGGCGTCCCTACCGAAGGTCATCGCAATAGTCAAAAGAGCTGAGCTATCCAAACGGTGTGCACTCGCCACCAAGAAGGAACCTGTCCAACAGCCCATGGTGTGCAAGGTGGCAGACCAGAGGGCCCGACTGCAAAACCTACGACCAATTCGGGCTCTGCCTCCAACAGACAATCTACGTCCGGATCAAAAGGGTCCAGCGGCGCTCCCATGGACAAGCAAGGAACCTGCTACAGATGTGGCAGCCAATCCCACATGGCAAATGACAGGAAGTGCCCAGAATTCCGCGTCAATTGCTCATTCTGTGACATTACAGGACACTTCGGCAAAGTCTGCAGACTGAGGCCCAGAAGCGTTGCAGTCAAGTCAAGTCAAAAGTCAAAAAGTTTTTATTGAGTTGGTACTCAACTGAGGACCACAATTTATATAACAAGAATTTTCAATACAATTCAATATAATGATAAGAAGGGTTTCAAAAATTTGTAAAAATTGTAACAGACAAATTCATTAGGGGGATATTTGCATGCGGTTACAAAATCTTTTGCAGTAACTATTTTACAATTGCGATATATAGGGTCTAGATATCTTGACCTTGCAGTTACTACATTTGCAAAAGGGCATATGAATAAAAGATGCTCTATGGTCTGATTTCCCCCGTGACAGAGGGGACATGACGGGGATCTACCCGAGGACCATCTGCAGGTGAAAGTTAACACTGGCAAAATACCTAGGCGCATCATTGCGATTGTTCTCCTAGCGCCATGTGTAAGGGAATACCCTAGATATGGATGTTCTTGCTTGTATTCCAATAATTCAGTGAAAGGTTTGTACAGTGGTAATTTTCTGCAGTGGGAGAAATCAAGATCAAAACTCAGTTTGGGGGTAAAACATTTTAAAAAGAGTTTGAGTTGTGATGGTGTCCAAGTTAACAGAAGATCAGAGTTAATATTGGCTAATTGGAATGCCGCTGTCATGTTTCTTCGGAATATTGAATATGAAGCATTTTCATCGAAAGACTCAATCTTTAATAAGAATCGTAATGTACCTTCTTTGGCATGAAGGATGTTATAGGCCCACCTAATTATATTGCAGTCAAATATGTCCAAGACGACTCTGACAACCAAGAAGGAGCAGACCAATCCGACCAAGAGTGTATACTCTGCATCGAGGACCAAATCCTGGGCATCGGCGGCGTCGCCAAGAAGAAGCCATCATGCACGTTATTGATTGTCATGGTGGCAGACTCCTGTTCGCCATACACCATCATCCAAAAACAGATATGGGACAAAGACTTTGCCCACGTGGTGTGGAACCAACTCCATCCCACCAACGTCCACCCAGTCACACACACAGGGGAACGTATCCCCATGGTGGGGTACCGGCGGCTCCTGTTCGAGTTCAAGGGCAGGCACATGACAACAAAATTGTACGTCGCACAGAAAGGCCCCACAATCCTGGGGTAGGTGGACCAAGGAGAGTTGGGCATACAACTCAACCCAGGTGGTGACTCGCACGTGCTGCTAATGGATGACCCATCCATGTCAGCCTCGGTAAAAGCAGCATTTCCAGCAGTCTTCAGCGACCACATCGGGAAGCTGTCAAAGTTCACCCACAAAATCATGGTTAAAGAGGGAGCTGTGTCAGTCTCCCACAAAGTCAAGAACATCTCGTTCAACTGCAGGGAAGCAGTACACCTAGAACTGAAACGGTTGGAAGATAACAACATCATTGAACCAATAGAAAGTGCCGAATGGCTCGCGCCCTTGGTGGTGGTGCGCAAACAGAGCGGGAAGATACGCCTTTTCATTGATCTCCGCGTACTCAACAAAAACATCATCGTTGACAAGTTCCTGCTGCCCAAAATCAACAAACTACTAGCCCAGAACAAGGGAGTCAAATGGTTTTCCACCATCGACCTCAAAGCCGCTGACCACCAGGTGTTGCTCCATCCATCGTGCCGGAAACTCACCTCTTTCATCACGCCCTTCGGCTGCTACAGGTTCAGACGGTTGCCTTTTGGTTTTGCTTCCGCGGCTGCCATCTTCCAAAAACTCATGCACACACTCTTCAAGGACGTCCACGGAGTCCTCTACTTCCAGGACAACATCCTCATCATGGGGAAAACCAAGACCGAACACGATGACATTCTGCACACTGTACTGCACAAGCTAGCGTCCAACGATCTTACGGCGGAACTGGAGAAGTGCAAATTCGGCTTAGGCAGGTGACCTATCTGGAACATGAGATCAGCGACACAGGCATCTCCCCAAAAATGGCTAACGTGGAAGCCATCGTGTCCGCGCCCTCCCCTAAAAGCAAAGATGAGGTCCATTCATTCCTGGGGCTGGCGGAGTTCTATAGCAAATTTGTCAGGAACTTCACGACCAAGACACACAACCTACGTCAACTGCTGAAAGAAAAGAATGCCCTTTTCTGGACCGAAGAGTCGGAAGCGAAATTCTCTGCCATCAAAAGAGCGACGGTGCCTCACCCAGCATCCTGACTACGGATGCCAGTGACAAAGGATTGGGAGGGGTCCTCTCCCAGAGAGCAACGGACGGCACGGAGACAACTGTGGGGTTTGCCTTGCGATCCCTCATGCCCAGTGAAGAGAAGTACAGTGTGATCGAAAAGGAAATGCTAGCATCCATCTGGGCAATGGAAAAATTCCGACAATATCTGTGGGGATCCAGATTCATGCTCCGCACTGACCACAAACCCCTAGTCAAGGTCCTCACATTCAGCGGCAACGTGACAGCCACCCCATGCATTGCGAAGATGACGCTACGTCTTTTAGACTTTGTGTACAATGTGGAATACATCCCCGGCCCAAAAAACAGGGTCACTCACTTACTCAGTAGGGCTGCAGCCATGGAAGGACAGTCACGCAATCGGACTGGGACGAGTACAACGTTTCAAATGACGGATCACAAACACACCATCAGTGCCCAGGACTGAGCAGACGCCTATGCACAGGACACCGAACTATCACAGGTCAAACTGTATGCCACACACGGCTGGCCAGAGAAGAAACACACCGAAGACAACTTCAGAAAATACCGGTATGTCCGTGATGAACTCTCTATTAGCGACGACTTTGTATTTCTACTACGAGGCGACAGAGTGGTACCCCCGAAGGAGCTGCTCGACCGCATACTCCACATTAACCACGAAGGCCATCTGGGCATCGTGAAAGCGAAAAGACAAATGAAACTACTGAACTGGTGGCCGGCCATGGACAACCAAGTAGAGAGATTCGTGAGAGCATGCGAACATTGCGCCAGAGCTGAAAAAACACTCGCCACCATGAGACACTCCCAATAACCCGTGGGAGGCCGTATCCATTGACATCGTAGGCCCCATGCTGGATTTCTGGGGCACACCTAAACACCTCATTGTCTTAGGGGATCGATACTCGAAGTGGCCAGAGGTCGAAATCTGCGAATCAGTGGACACAGTCATCGCCTTCCTCACCAGCATCTTCCTGAGGGAAGGCATTCCAAAAACCATCACCAGCGACAACGGACCCCAGTTCACATCTGCCAAATGGGCAGCCTTCACCGACCGCAACGGTATCCAGACAAAGCACACACCTGTCTACCACCCGGCGGGCAGCGGCCAAGTGGAACGCTTTAACCGGGTGATCATGGGCTCAGTCCAGGCAGCCATCAGTGCCGGGAAGAACTGGGAGACCGAAGTCAAAAGCACAGTGTGGGCATACCGCACCACACCCACCCTCACGGGCTACAGCCCGTTTAAAATCCTGAGAGGCATAAAACCTTTTACCAGAGACAATACAGCCTGGATGAACATGCGACTCCAAAGCAAATGGTCCACGGCCATCGTCAGGATCAACATTGAGAATGCCGCTGTCCGCGTCCCCCGCAGGGTGACATCAGCAGGGCAGCCTTTTAGTGCCCACTAGCCGGAGCACCCCTCCCCCTCCTGGTCCCAAGGAGGGGAAGGCCCGGGCTGGCTCACCAGCCCCTCCCCTGGGCGGGGGCACCGTGTGTGCATCCGGGGGAGGGCTCCCGCTTGGGGGCGTCCCGGGTATTTAGGCCCCTGCCGCCCCTCAGATCGACCTCTTTGACCCGCCGATCAGCCTGCTGCCTGTCTGACGCGCTGAACTCACCCTATCCTCGTACCCAGCTCTGGGCAGGTGGCATGCAATTTGGATGTTTTGATGTTTCTTTTTGTGTTGCAGGCGGAGTTACAGGGCGATCTGGAGGCAGAGGGGTACAGTAAGGGTACCTCTGCGGCAGACCGGTACAGTAAGGGTTACTCTGCCTGGCACAGTAAGGGTGTCTGAGCCAAAGACCTGGAGCCGCAGGGAGGTTCCGGGAAAACCACGACGGCGCCCCGTTAGTCCTTCGGGAGGTTGGGGGGGCCTGACCAACCGGGGGTGTGCCATACCACGCTCCGCCCCAAAAGGGGCGGGAGTATAAGACATGATCACATGATCCGAAAGGGGATCTGCAAAGGTGCTGCACTGTCCGGGTGTCGACCCACCGTGCCGGTAGGCTCAGAAGGCGGGCGGGGCAGCGAGGGGCTGCCTGCCCTGGATCGCCCGTAAGATAACCCTCTAAAATGTCATACTTTTGTTGTATGAAAATAAACCTGCAGCAGTTCTTTACCCATAAACAATGTGTCCGGTGTAATCATTATATGGGCAAATGTAATATGTGATGGTGGGAGCGGATGACGGTGTGGGCACTAAGCCCAATGTATCTACAAGGCACATTACGATAAGAGGCATAATGTGCAGGAGGCCACGCTAACGGAGGGCGACTGGGTCTGAGTCAAAAAGGGTCACCCAGGACAAAAAGGAGGCAGCAAATTCAGTGAGCCCCTACGAGTAGTGTAGCTACACACACCTTCAGCTTTGTTGAGTGACGGCAAGGTGTGGTCACAATCCAGAATGGCCAAGTGCAACAAAATCCTTCAGTGGGGCACGGACAGTAGCAACAGAGATCTTGAAGAAAGCAACAGCACCACTGAGATTGCAGCATCGACTACAGAACCAGCGGGAGATGACATGGAGGTTGCCAGCAGGAACAAGGCCAGCACCTCACCAAAAGCGGAAGGACAGACAGCCAAGTGACAGACACTGCGTCCACCCAGCCAGGACACTGACGTGGCGGGTACCCCGCAAGATACTTCCGATACACAAACAAGAGAACCGGAGGAGAGTACGAGGATGGTTGGATGCAAAGGAAGAAGAGAGCAAGGGTTCCGAGCATAGGTCACGCACACCCACAAGGGCCGTACAGTGAAGCTTCCGAAACGATTTAGCGAATTTCAGTTGTGAATCTCTCTCTCTCTCTCTCTCTGTCTCTCTCCACTACAGTTCTCTTTGCATTGTTGTTAAGGGGTAAGATGTGTAACGTCACGGTCTAGTCGTCCGCCGTCACGTGACTTACCGCAAAGGATTGTGGGAGTGACGCGGATGGCTCTTATGATCGCGGCACGAAGGCACGTTGCCGGCTCTCCCCGTGAGCAAAAGGAGTAATAACAAAGAAACGTTAGAAGCTCACCCTCCTGCGTCAGGTCTTCATTCCGGAGGGGGACAACCTTATACACCACAAGAGCCAACCCCTTTTGTGAAAGTCTAATTTACCTTTTCTGTGTACACATCGTGATGCCCTGACTCCAAATTGGCCACCACCTGACGTCTTGCGAGAGTAACAAAGAAAGCTATGATCTCATGATGTGTCAGGCGCACCACAGTCACTTCCCTGCTGCTGCAGCATCAGCTCTCCTTCCTCTCTGCCCGCTGGCTTGGGTGTTGCCTTGAACCGAGTGTTGGGTGTCTGCTGCAGGCTCCAGATCTCCTAAGCTTTTCCCATTAGCACCAAGCTGACCAGCATTCGGTGTTTGAGGAGCAGAAACGGTCTTTGCCCTCCATCGGCATGACCAGCCGAGGTGCACAATATCCAGTGCTCCACAGTAGCGTAGCAAGGGTGCCATGGGCCCTGATCAGCCACGGAACATGGCGCTTCCGCTAAGAACTGTGGAAACACAAGTGGAAACTGAAGGTTGTCACAAATTGACAACTGCTTTCCACTAAACCTCCATGCCAATCTCTTCCAGTTTCTTTTAATATATTTTTCCTTTTTGAAGATTTATTTTACATGATAGCATTTGTGCAAGTGTCGTTTTAGGAATTTCCCATTCTAACTACACTTTATTCAAGAGCAGAAAGGTCTGGCTTTTTTAATAGTGTTTCATATTACGGTGTTTTGGTGCATGTGGGATAAATACATTTTGCACAGAGTGAAAAAAAGCATTCGCACATCTATTAGGCCTGGCTTAAATGAGCTCATGTATCATGTATGTATACTGACGCTGAGCCCCTGTTAGGCGCATGAACTATCTTGGAGTCATAAAACTTGGCGATTGACATCAGAGAGATGCAGCGGTCAGCAGGCATCTCCAGTGTGCAGAACAGCAAAATGGCGCCGACCGAGTCTCTGTTTTGGAGTTCACACCATGCATAGACCATAATGCTAGGACACAATACTGGAAGGCAACAACGCTAAAGGAGGCATGGAAGCAGGGCTGCTAAAGAGGCAGTAACGTTCCTTGCATGAATCCAGGAAGCTTCGGTGCAGGTCCTTCCCTATGTCCAAACTAAAGCAACTTACACGAAATGCAGCTTTTCTCATTCTCGGCTGTAAGCAGGTGTGCATGGAAACACCCATGATCTACTACAAAAGTGTGGGCCTAGCCAGCTGGTGAGCATTTTGAAGAGTAGGTTCCACAGCAAACATATCCACGGCCCATTTTGTATTGACTGTGACCACGGGGCACCATGAGCCACAATAAGGCTACTTCCCAACAAAGAACAACCCACTGCAAAGTGTATAAATCTGGCTGTCTTTTTGTGCTCTGCAGTTACAATTAAGGCCCTTATTTACTCATTTTTCAAGCAACACAGCATCCAAATTTACTGCATTGAGCAGGCAGAACAACAGTGCAGTGCCGTACCTACACAAATTGGCCTGCTGGTGGGGTCACCCCCTGCGCTGCTGTTTTACCAAGGTTGCCTTACGTGACCCACAGCTTCTCACGGTGCTGCAGAGCTATATGTGTGTTCTGTCTAGCAGATGATTTGTACTGGAGGCGCATCCTGCCAGTAATATATTCCTATGTGAACACAAACGTCAAATGTTCCCACACAATATATTTAAGATGTGCACGGCCACACATGCAGTATGCTTTATTTTTGATAAATTAATACATTGTCATTGTTTACGCCAGCTTCAAGTAGGTTCTGAATCAATATTTTAAAGAAACAAGAGCCCATGCGTTCTTGTGAGCTGGGTTAGTAATAAAGCAAAAAACAATGTTCACAAGGAACTCATTTATAAAGGAAATACAATATATGCAAGCTAGAACTAACTTGCTCAGATTTAATAATAGAAAATTGCAATTTACAACCTTCCTATTTAAGGTCACAGTATAATACCTTAGTATATTTCAACATACTAGTTAAAGAAAATACTCAAAAATTCTTTAAGAAGCCCAACAACTTTTTTAGTCAAATAGTGCTTTCTTCAGGAGAAGTAAGTAGAATTTATTCTGCAGTCACAGTCTTAGCCACAGATGTATTTCCTTTTACAGAAAACAATTGGGACAACTGCATTAGCTGCACATCAAAAGGTGATTTGTGAGCATTAGCTGCACATCAAAAGGTGATTTGTGAGCCCTAGTGAAGTGGCCATAACCTATCTTCGTGAGTACTAAGTGAAAATATGTGAAAAAGGCAGGGAAACAGGTTATTGGTAATATCAAAAGGACGAGCATGTACACAATGAAAAATGAAACACTCAGGCTCTCTCTTTTGTTAATGTCGACATTATATAAGGAAATACATCAGTGGCTAAGACTGTGACTGCAGAATAAATTAGACTTACTTCGGCTGAAGTAAGCACCATTTGACAAAAAAGTTGTTGTGGGCTTCTCTAATCCGTTCGCTGCGGGTGTCGGCCAACGGCCGTCTCGAGCACAACCTCGGTAGTGCTGCGCACGTCCATTGGCCGACGCGGCCCGCCTGTTTTTTAGAACGATCCGCACTGGCGCGGAACGTTCGAAGCAGTTAAGGGATTAAGAATTTTTGAGTATTTTCATTAACTAGTATGTTGAAATATACTAAGGTATTATCCTGTGCCCTTAAATAGGAAGGTCGTAAATTGCAATTTTCTATTATTAAATCTGGGCAAGTTAGTTCTAGCTTGCATATATGGTATAGCCTTTATAAATGAGTTCCTTGTGAACATTGTTTTTTGCTTCAAGTAGGTGCTGGTTATTTTTTTAAGCCGGTTTAGCTTTCCTTAGTACATTGGTCTTTGCTATATGGGTTTTTGCATTGATCCACCCCAGTCGCGCCTACTTGAAGCAAAGGGATGCAAAGCAGTTGCTGCACTGTGGTAAGCTCACCTTTCCAGCCCAAAACACATTTTGTGCTGAATAGTAAATGGCAACTTTGCTTTGAGCCACTTTACATCTCTTTGTTTCATGCTCACCCCACGCTGAGCTGGGTCCAAACAAGTGGCATGGTGGACAAAAAATGACAGATTGGGATTCTGCCCTAGCAATTGCCAGTGGCTGACATTAATTCAAGCATTCCATCACCTAGTTGTTGCAGTTGACGTGTATGCGTAGAGGTGGGTCCTGTTCTCACTGTGCCACCGGACTCAAGCTAAACCTTTCTGAGTCCTAATAAGGGTGAAATTGGTCCTAGGTTGATTGTTTTCCGGTTCAGGAAGGATCTGGCTTAGTAGCTAGGGCTGGATAGTTCCCATTGGAGAAGGGTCAAGACTGATTTACATTTGACTGGGTAAAAACTGAGGTGACACGGTGGGCAAAAAACGATGGATTGTAATGGTGTCCCAAGCGATTGCCAGTGGCTGAGATTAATTCAGGTACTCTATCCATCACCTTGTTGTTGTTGCAGTTGGCACCCACATGCAAAGCCATAATAAATTTGACCTTCATGTGCAAAACAGCCCATTTTACACCAGACATCACAAAAGGCCCTTCTCCTTACCTATGTCGGATGAGTGATACTGGTGGTTTACTTGTAAATACCGTCTCAGATTAAAACAATCTGGACATCTGAGAATTTAAATGCTCACAAATAAGCATGTTTAATTAATCCTGAGTTTACCATTTTCTTAGCTCTGACACCAGCTACACCGCATTTCCTTCTGCATTCCACAAAGATCTCTGAAGAATGTTTAGCCAATTTTAAGAGTTCCGGGCTACAGAGACATACAGGTAAAACAACATGCATAAAACATGAGCAGGTCAGCATACCAGGAAACCTCCCTGCCTCTGAGCGAACGTCTGACCTTGATGATTGCTGGTGCACCTTCCTTTTGTACGAGCCTAGGATTCAATAGTAATAAGATTTACGGTCAGAATGTCTGACACTGTCACATCAGACATTCTCTTGTTCGCAGTACCTCTAGTCTGTCCTTCCTCGTGTTTAGGCAACCCGTGGTAGCTGCTCTTAAGAGTGCCTGGGGCTTTTTTGATCAATCATAGTCACAGTCTGTGGGAAGAAATTATTCTCTTTTCGCTGGGGCACCTACCTTTATATAGTCTGCCTGTGTCAAGTTTATTGTGACCAGGGTCAGACTGGGAACCCAAAGCAGCTCTGGCCAATATTGTCAGACCAGCCTCCCGTACGGTGCAGACCGAGAGCAGTAAGCGAACCTGACCCCTACAAAGTGGAGGTTTGGGGGGGTTCTCCCCCCCAAAATTGGAAAAAATGCATTCTACAACACATTTGTCATTATATATTCAATTGTATTAGCTTTTAAAGCATAGTAAATTATGATCTTACTATACACCAGGATGCAACAACCTTTGTTGGGGCTCTTTAATGATTTCCCTCGCTATCATCCTCGAACAGTGCCTCTCGTCTCTCCATAGCCCCTCTCTCACATGGATTTTATCTGTTTTAAAGCATCTCTCATAACAGTGTGGAGTGTTGGAGCACTTTATATCACACACACACATACAGAGACAATGAGTCATACGTGTGTAAATCAGTGTATAGAAAACTTTACGTAAGGCAAGTTGTATGATTCACATGTCATCATTACTGGCGGACATTTTTTAAGAGTGCTTGGTCTGGAGAAGCAAAAACTCATGGTGAGGGTTAACTTTAATAATATGAATTTATTTCTACCCAAACAAACCTTTTCAGCAACATCAGGATAATGAAAGACTGGGAAAAACATAACTTACTAACCTGTACCATGCAGCTTTCATGAAACTCTTTGATGGCAGTTCATAGCTCACTGTGCTAGATTACGACTAACTTACGAACTGCACATTAACTAAAGAATCTCAGTGACAAAAACAGTAACCCACTGAGCCTTGCACATAAAATATTGTTTTTTGATATGCATGGTACATGTTCTTTGCAGCAGGCATATTAACCCCCTGTGTTACCTTACATGAGTAAAAACTGCCACCAGACAAAACTTCCATCTCTCTCCATCAAGCACATTCATTCCAAGAGTTATCTTGACACTTTTATTGTTGCACGAATACTGCTGAATATATAAGAAACTTTACGGTGCTTTTAAAACTGCTGCATTGGTACAGACCCGCCCTCACTAACAAAACCAAACCCACCCTTCCAGCCTCCCGGGGAAACGCCAGTCCGGCCGTATTGGTGACGCCCAGCTAAAATTCAAGTTTGCATTACATTCTTTGTCTTCTCTTCATAGATGTTCTGTTGTTACAGCAATGGGCCCAACCTGAGGAACCGGTCTGGCTAAAAGTAAAATGTTTATGTTCTGCATCTAAGGATGACCAAGTGAACAAAACACCTTGGATTTAGCAGCTATTGATAAATCACAATCTTAAAGCTAATAGGTGTGAGAGACTAGAGTGACGGTGCTGTGCTCAGGTCTCAGGTAGCTATGATTTTAGGGTGAGTAACAATGTGCAGTGAGTTTTATGGTTTGGTTTGACAGCACAGCTGTCACCAGACAATCATGTGAGAATCACCAGGAGAGGCTTTGGCTCTTCTCACATGTTGGGAGCCAGGAGTATATGAAAAAATACATTTTAAAAAGTATCTGTTTTGAATGGGCAGAAGTGGTGTGCTTCCACAAAAAATGCTTACCCTCCCTTAGCTGTGATTATTTTGTTTATTTATCCAGCTGACTGAACTTGCACTTGTTGTTCCCCTTGAGTAGAAGGATTTAATTGGGCTGAATTTGCATGCTTCCACGCAAAAAAAAACTTTGCCTTGGAGTGCACTTTTAGGTTTGTGGAAAAGTTTATACTTGATGCTGCTGGACAGAGTTGGTTTTGGTGGTAAGCCAATGATTATAGCTATAGGCCTGATCTGTTTGTTATGAAATGTTATGATAAAGGCACTATGGGCCAGATGTAGGTAAATCTAATTTACCGATTCATAAATACCGAATTTTACTGATTCGGTATTTATGAATCGGTAAATTAGATGTAGATAAAAAAATCGGTAATTTTTACCGATTCGGTAAGATTCGGTATTTACCGATTCTGTAATTACAGAATCGGTATTTGCCATTGATTCCTATGGGCCTTGAGCCCATAGGATTCAATAGCAAACACCGATTCGGTATTTACCGAATCGGTAAAAATCCCGAATTGCCAAGGGGGACAGGGTGTCACTTTGACACCCTGTTGCACCCCTGTAACTGGCTTGTGCGCCATGTGGCACACATACATGCCCTTAGGGCATGTCTGTGTGCCACATGGCACAGGTGTACATGCACAGATGTGCATGTACACAGGGATTCGGTATTTAGCATGCAATTGTATTACATGGTAAATACCGAATCCTGAAAGGCCTGAAGCACTGTTCAAAGTGCTACCTACATCTGAAATTACAGATTCAGTAATTTTACCGAGTGGTAAATTTACCAAATCGGTAAAATGTACAGAATCGGTAAATTTACCGATTCTGTAATTTTACCGATTCGGTAAAATTACCGAATCTGTATGTTTTTTGAGCCCCTACATCTCCATAGCCCAATACCGGTCGGAAACGGCCGAAAATCAGTATTTTCGGCCGTTTCTGACCGGTATTGGGCTACCTACATCTGGCCCTAGGCCTTTACATATTTATTATGAAAACTATTTGTTAAAGTTAAAAAGCATTTAGGTAGGGATTGTTATTGCTCTATATCAAAGAATGCAAATAGGCTATATGTTGCATGGAATCTCACAGATTACTACATTAGGCAAGGATTTTGACATTGGCCACCAACTCTGATAAACTGTGATGATTCTATTTAGGCCTTGTTGAGTGGGGTTGTATATTGTGATTTAAGCTGTATTTTTTCTACTTATTTGTAATTTTGTATCTGTTTGCCGGATGGTTGTGAGCTTATGTACGCATGAAAAAGACGGTGCTGAGTACAGTGTATAGCCAATTTAAAGGACATAGGCTTCACCACTTCATCAGGAAAATCATGCCAAAATGTATAGGATTGATCTGTTCATTATGAAATGTTATGACAAAGCAAGATGCCTCATGTAATTATTGTCAGAAACATGCAATAGAGGCAATAGGCTTTTCAAGATGTAGTGTTATTACACTGCTAATGCCTGTAGGCAGTTACGTTGTTACATGAAATTTCACAGATTACTGTAATAGGCAAGGGTTTTGGTGTTGGTGATCCACCCAAACTAACTGTGGAGGTAGAAGATACACACTACAATAATCCTTGTTAGGCACTTTTAAGATAAATAATATTTTGCTTGGACAACTTGAGTTTAGTACACATTTGTACTTTTATAACTGCATGCTGGATGGCTGCCTTGTGGAAAGCTTATGCTCAGCACAATTTGCACTGTGAGGACTCTTGCTAAGCCCTGTTACGAGAGATACTATTTTGCTTTCCCAATTGTAATTTTGCATACATTTGCGATTTTATGACTATATGTCTGATTGTTTCCTTGTGGGAAAACTTATGATCAGTACAGCAGGCCAGAGTTGGTTATGCCAACAAGCCAATAATGACAGCTATTTGCTTGATTGGTGTGCAGGTTAATGTTATGCCTGATGCCATAGACCTTTCCTGCTTATTATGAAAAATGATTACAAAGGCAGTAAGCTTGACTGGTATTTTGCGAAAAGCACATTGTAAAGTCAGTACGAATCTAACTGTAGATTGTTGTTGCATTGTGTTACAGGCCGTACATAGAAAGGTATTTGGTTATGTGTAATCTGAAAGATTACCCTCATACGCTAGGGTAATAGTGTTGATCACCCGCAGTGATAAACCCTGAGAGTAGAATTTCAATGTGATGGTTTTTGTGAGGCCCTATTGAGAGGGGCTGTATTATGTTTTGCCAACTGTAATTTTCAACCTATTTGTATTTGTATAAATGTCTGCCTGATGGTTGCCAGCTTCTGCGCACTTCCGTAGATCTGGGTTATATATGGTGTCAAACCATTGGTAAAGGGTAGAGCCTTGCTTGGTTTACTGGAAAAAGTTATGTTAGACTCCTTAGGTGTGATATGTTTATAATGATCCGAGGCACTTTCCTGTACTTCAATACTCTAGTGTTGTTATCCATCAGATTGCGCCATTGGTAATATTGACTTTGATTGTCGACTGGAAATGTATGAAAGGAGCTAGCATCCTCTTCAGTAGTGCGATTTATCTACAACCAATCCATTTATTTCTGTGGGACCTTACCCTTAAGAAAATTATTCACTTGTTCGTACTTCTGCATACATGGTGCATTTGTCTGAGCTACTCTCTGGGATTCTGCATTCAGCCATTTTCCCCCCACCTTTCAGTCCACCCACAAGTCACTAGGAACCACAATGGCGAAAAAGGTATTCAAATCCCCCCACAACACCTTTGAAATCTTCACATACCTCACAACCTATGTGTACCACAAGCCGGTGCTTTCAATTTCGGGAATTGATTTGTAAATGTGGGAAGATCACCATATTCCCCTCCATGCACTTCCCTTAAAGGGAAGGCACTTGCGTCAGTATCATTCTGCGGGGTCACAGTCTTTGTTCCACCTTATATCCTTCTTCATTTTTCTCTTCTATTTTTTCTTAATCCAGCTGTCCCTTATTTTATCCAAATTACTCCAATATTACATATTAACAACTAATTAATTAATGCATATCTTGAAACCCAGAATTCCTCAAATGTGGCAATCATTTCTTCATCTACATGCGCTCTAAAGCTCTTCTTTCAGGCCTGACTCTTATATAGATCAATACTGTATTCATTTGCTAATTATGACAATCTTTTTTGTGCTTTCACAGCAATTCCAGTAATTTGCTTACTTAAGAACAGGAACTCATTTTCATTGTACCTATCTAGATATCTTGTATCCGAATTTCCTTTAATAAGTTCATCCAGTTCCACAACCAATCTAAAGACAGCTAAGGGTCTTAAAGTCATATGAGTATTTGGACAGTCAGCAACCTCCTCTGTTTCTCCACTTCCCAGGAAAGTTCCATCTGTTCCGAGCCATGCTCCTAGGTCCAAGAGCCCAGTAGAACCCTGAGCAATCAGGGTTGTAAACAATAAAGAAGGTTCTGGGGCACAAGCTCCTTCTAATGCATTGGGGTTCCATAGAATTGTTTATGAATGTTGCGTTGTGATAACAGTAGTGGTAATGGAGTCTCCAGCTGTTGCACTTGAAACTACAGGATCTGGAGCTATTGAAGTCAGAGTAGTCACAGTGGGGTTAGTTGCAGTCTGGACCTTAATGATAGGGGTAGTCACTACTGGACTTGGCATGGCTGGGGCTGTTGTAATTAGGACTGTCACAACAGAGGCCATCTGTATTGGTGTAGTGACAACTGGGGCTGTCTGAACCAGCGTGGTCACAACTGTGGCTGTCAGAGCCAGCCCTCCTACCTGGGACTGAAAGGGTCGTGTGGAGGTAGTTGTTTAATTACTTCTACCCGAGAGACCTTCTCTAGAAGGATGGACTACATTGTATGTGGGTGGTTGGGAGGGCAAAAAGTCCTCCAGAAAATTGTCACTAGAGTCACTATTAGTACTGGATTCAAACAGGGCACCTGTGTCCTTCTCTCTCTGTGCTTTCTTTTTCTCTGAGTTGTCATTTTTTATTACAGGGTACATTTGAGCACTTTTGGGCACTTATTTTCTCCACACCTGCTGTTCACCACCCCTTTCATCATCCATCCAATTACAGACTGTCCTTTTAGCTCTAGGTTTAATACTTATCTTTAAATTTGGCATGTGCCGCATGCTCCCAAGTGTTCAAAGCCTCATACTGCACTGGCCTAGGTGGAGGCCTCATAAGGTCTAACTTTTACTTTCCAATCTTTATTTCGACCATTCGGTCATAAAAGATACACAGTACAAATAAAAATCACATGTAACTCCATCATAACAGATAAAACATTCAATACATATATTAAAAGGATCCTGTACAGACTTAAGCATCTTAAAAAAGAGAAGAATTTCTAAGTACTACCCAACATCTTTAAGAAGCGATTACGCGTATACCAGACATTAGTAAAGAATTTGGAAAGTGCAAAAACAGTTGGGCCGGTAACATCAGATTTTAAAATCCTGTACATTGGTGCATATTCCCTGCCACCCATATTCCTTATCAAAGGGAGGAGCCAGTATTTTCTAGCTGCCTTGTAGGCTGGGCAGAAAAAGACCACGTGCAAGTCGTTTTCCTCCTTGTCAGCACAGACAGGACAGTGCTTTGTGGAGGAAGCCGATGACCAGGAGCTTGTAAAGGACCGGAAGGGCAATGTGCCGTATCTCCATTGGAGGAACAGCTTTCAAGCAAGTATGGGGTAGATAGGATCCAATGCCTTTTCAAACCTATAAAGATCCTTGCTTTGCAAGAACACAGATGATAGGGACCCGTCTGGCTGGGTAGCTTTGGCCCTTGCCCATTTGTGTTCGTGGTACAAATTCGCCAGGGACCTCTTGGAGATGTTTGATGCTACAATCGCCGGCTCAGTCCATAAATCAGGGAGCCCTAATTCCATACAGGTAGCTTGAATGTTTTTGACCCAGGGGATACTGAGCGCCTTGGGGTGATTCAGTAATTCGACCAGTTCCGCCCTATAGTCTGCGAGATCATTGCTACTCCATAGCCTACGCCAGAAGGCTATGGGTCTCAAGCTTATCTCGTCAGCTAGTGGTCGCAACCCTAAATCAAGCCTCAAGGGGAGGAGCGGGGTACTCGGGGGGAGTGCGGCTATCTGTCTTATGAACTTATTTTCTGTTAGTGACAGGCTCCGGCAGGGCGTATGACCCCACAGTTCAGCCCCGTACATAGTCGCTCCCCTAGCCTGGGCCTTATATATCTGGACTAAAGCCCCCAATGGGCGGTATGACGAGCCGGTCATCATCCGGGCGATGCCCCCAGTAGTTTGTATAAGTTTAAGGTTTGCCCTACTCTGGTGGGATCCCCAGGTCATGGTTTCGTTGAGGGTCACACCAAGATATTCAAAGGTGGCTACTCTCTCGAGCCGCACGGCTCCCAGTTGTGGATTCGGGCGCAGTTTCTGGCTCGGGTTCAAAACCATGAATTTGGTTTTTGTGGCATTGATTTCTAGCCCTCTATCAAGGCAGAAAGCCACGAAGGAATCAAGTATCCTTTGTATACCCATAGGGGTTTTAGATAGCAACAGGGTGTCGTCCGCAAACATAATTGCGGGCACCCTGCTGCCATTTAGTTTGGGGGCGTCAGTATAGTCGGTGGCATTGAGATGGGCGATTACCCCGTTGACAAAGAGGCAAAACAGGGTCGGCGCCAACACACAGCCCTGTCTTACCCCTCGGCCAACGGGGAATCTATCAGTCAGTTCCCCCGACCTCCCACACCTCACGCGAGCGTAATTACTGTGGTGCAGCCTCTGTAAGATCGACAGGATATCTGGGGGGACACCCATCTCTGCCAGGACGCTCCAAAGTTTCCCCCTGGGCACCAGGTCGAAGGCAGCCCGTAAGTCCACAAAAATTGTGTACAAACTGCCGCCCTCGAACTTTGCTGTCTTCCAATAGATTAAATTCAATCTAAAAACCTGGTCCACTGTGGATACCCCCTTCCTAAATCCCGCCTGGTAGGGACTAAGGGCTCCCACCTCCTCCATCCAATCCTGAAGCCTGTTCAGCAAAACCCTACCGAAGAGCTTCTGTGCTACGTCTATCAGACTAATCGGTCTGTAGTTGGCTGGGAGGAGGGGCGAGCCCTTTTTAAAGATGGGGACCACCTCTGCCCCCAGCCAAGTACTAGGGATTTCCATCCCACCGAGAACACTGTTGAAAAGGGCAACAAGGTAGGGCGCCCAGACAGTGGGCTCCTGTTTAAACAAGTCCCCCGGTAGGCTGTCCAGTCCCGGCGCCTTCCCAGAAGCCAGACCTGAGATGGCAGCAGTGACCTCACCCAGTGTTATTGGCTCCCCTTGGCAGCCCGGCCGATCCACCTCAATAGCAGCAGGATGTTCTCCTGGCTCAGAGCTGTATAAGGACTGAAAGTGAGCCTGCCACACCCCAGGTGCTATATTAGGCTCTAGTGCCGATTGTAAACTCCCTGACCCCCCATTCACTGTCCTCCAGAACAGGCGTTGATTTTGAAGCGCTAGAGCCTTGGTGAGTTCTTCCCACTGGTTTTCCTCCCATTCTGCTTTAGCCTGTGCAAGAAGCTTCTTGTAGGCTCGCCTGCTTTGTTTAAGGCGTTCCCCTCCTATACCCTCCTTGATTACTCCAAGAAGTTCTGTTTTAGCCCGTCTGCATGCTAGATTGTACCACAGTGTTTTGCCTTGGCGCCTCTCCCTTGGCTTTCGTGAACTACAAGTGAAATGGAGTGCCGCAGCTTTTATAAGGTCCTCGTGGGCCTTATACAATTTGATCTGGGAGTCTCTATTGTTTGCCTCGATGTCATAGCTCCCCACGATTTCCAAAATGGGAGTAATCTCAGCATAAAGCAAAGGGAGTTTATCCTTGCTTGTAACCAGGTACTCCCACCTGATTCTTCTCCTGCTATTATCCAGGAGAAGCGCGGGTTTGTTCCCTTCCACTTTAGGCACTGAAGCTTGGGGGCCTGGATGAGCAAGGTCGAGCTCAAGGGCGTTGTGATCGCTGTCGGTCCTTTCCATCACCCTAAAATCCTGAATTGTCGGCCACCTCACTAGTTGGGCCAAGACATAGTCCAAACGGGACTCTCTCCCCAGTCTATTGTAGGTAGTTTTACTGGGTATGTCGGATTTCATTCGCCCATTACAGGCTCTGATTCCGAACCGTAGGGTGAGGGCAGTAATTTGTAGTGCCAGTGGGGTCCAGGCTTTCGGGGGTGGAGCTTCCACCGCAGGTACTGCCCACCTAGCCTCTTCTTCCAATGAAAACCCTTCCAGAAGGCCGGGGAGTGGCTTGAAGTGAGAATTAAAATCCCCACCCACCACATAGTATGAATCATTCGGCAGTTCAGATAAAAAGTTCGAAAGTTCGTCAATGGTTGGTGATTCCTTTGCCATTCCCATCGGCCTGGAATAGATGTTAACCAGCACAAGTTTAGCTTTGTTTGGCCATAGTAGTGAGACCACAAGGATATCTTCGGAATTAAACGGCCACCGTGTGGCCACGCAGCCCAAATGAGATGCGACCCACGTCGTGAGCCCCCCTGACGGACGGCCTTTGCCTTCCCACCTTGCTGGAATGGAGAATGATGTATAGCCTTGGTGCCCGTAGTCCTCTCTAGCCCAGGTTTCCTGGAACATACATACGTCACCAGTCTCGATGTAATTTACCCAATCCGGCTCACCCAGTTTGTTGGCCAGTCCCGCAATGTTCCAGCAAATTAGCTTCAAATGTTCAGGGGTGCCGGTTGCCATGCCATAGGGGTTGGGGGAGAAAGTTCCGGGCACCACTTCGGTCAGAAGGCCTGAGGCAAGGGCAGCAGTGGGGGCAAATGGCTCAGAGAGTCTAAGCGAACCGTTGTCCACAGGCAAAAGGTCCCTGTCTGTTCCCTCAGCTGTATCTACATTATCAGTGGATAGGTGGGAAGGTCCACTGATGCCGTTATCGAGAGCCACTGGATCATCCGATAGGCCAGAGGTTATGCCAGTAGCCACGGTGGGAGGTTCAGAAAGTCCGCAAGAGCCGTTATCCCGGGTCACTGGCTTGTGTACAGCGAGTCAGTCGACCCCGTCCAAGCCGTTCAAACAATTGAAACGATTAAAATGAAAATAGGGTGTATCCGGGAGTTGGGAATGCGGGCGTTGTGCATAATCCTTGTGTCTGCGTCTACGTTCCACCCTTGTCCATTCATCATGCGATGGAGCCTTGTGCATGCGAATGGGGGGGAAGAAGAAGGATACTGGGAGGGTCTGAATAGTGGATCCAGTGATCTATTTTCTCCTCCACAGATGTGCAGAACAGTGCCCGGATCTTTAAAAGTTACCAGAATACAGTCCCCTATTATGGTTTTTCTGGTCTTCCCTAACCAAGGGACCCTTCTAACCATAATAATCTCATTGTTAAAATGAGATGGTAGAGGCCGGTTCCAGTTGAGCCATTTGATGACCTTTTTCTTAAGGGATTGATAATCTTCATTTTCCCCTGATCTTAGATGGGGGGCACCTGCTAAGACCACCGCTAGGCTATTGGCTTCTGGCGGTAGATCTGGCCTCCGTGGTCTTGGGGCTGGCCGGACCGGAGAGTGTGGGGGGGCTTTACCGTCTTCTTGGCATCTTTCATTGGTCTCTGCCTGGGATCTATGAGGGACATGGTCTATTGGTTGTGGGGGTCCATTAGTTTGGTTGTTATACTGTGCCTGGAATGGAATAGCCAGAAGTGGCTGAAAAGGGGGGGCAGATGGCGCACTCTGGGGGGGGGCTTTGTTGACAAATGTTGGAGCTCCTACTTTTGGAGGGTCCCCTACGGAAAGATGAGTTCCCACTAGCTTAGTTTGCTTACTGACTAAGGTGTTCAGGGTAGTAAGAGATGTTTCTAATAAAGTGAGCCTAATCTCAACTTTTTTCAAACTATCGCTAATGGGCTGCAGGAGGGAGCGGAATAAAAATTCGATGCTCCCTATAGATGTAAGTGGGGGGGTTTTGTTCAATGTGTTAGCCTCTGGATCCTTATTAGTAACAGCTATGGTGGGGCTTTGAGCCTTAGGAGGTGGAATAGTGGGCACGATCTCATTAACCTTCCCCGGTAGGAGTGGGTTAGTGTGTTTTTTGCCAAAATCAAGATGAGATAGTTTAGATTTTCCCCATCCCCCTATTGACTTCCTAGTGCGTTTACTAGGCGGAGGCCTATGCACCTCCACCACAACATTTGGTTTTGGCTTACTCATCTTAGCTATTTGCATAGGAGGAGTTTGGGTTACCAGGTTAACCGGGGTAACGGATAATATTGGGTGAATTGAGTCTGCATACTTTCCGGGCACCCTCCCTGGGGTGGAGGGAATTTCCCTAAGTAGAAGGGGAAAGTCCTCAAGGGTCAGGGGATTTGAGCTGTTAGGGGGCGTACCTTCCTCTTGGGAGATAGGGTAGGGGATAATCTCAGTCAGGGATCTGTTTTTCATGGATTCTATGGAGCGCCTACGCTCCGCCCTACGTTTCTCTAGTGAGCTTTCTTTGCCCGTATCTCCCTTAGCAGATTTGAAATAATTATCCAAAGTCCCTGTACTAGAGGCCCCCTCCCTTATTGGAGTTTCACGTGGTGATGGCGAGGGCATTACTTTGTTCGTATTGGAGACTGGGATTATGGGAATGGGCCCAGCCCGGCCTCCTACGGCCCCGGACGGCCACAGACGGTCCCGCCCTTGTCCCGGGCTTCTCCCGGCGCCCTCCCGCGCGCTCCCGCGCAGCGGGGCTATTACCTTCTCTTTGTAAGTTTGCAAAGTACACCGAATGGGCGGGGCCGGCAGGGAGAGGAGCCCAGCTGGAATCAGGCGCGCGGGGACTCCTGGTCCGTGGAGTCCTCCGCTCTACCCTCGCAGCCCTGCCGGTCTACTGGTCAACAGGTGATGCCCCTTAAAGTTTGCAGCCGCTGAGAACCGCGAAGCGGGACCCGCGGAGCGGGTCCGGCGAGGCGTGGCGGCTCACAGCAGGCTGGGTCTGAGGTAGAGAGTGGTGTACGTGGCGCTAGAACAGGGAATCCGCCGAAGGTACACTTGACAGCCACTTAAGACTTGCGGTGGTGGGGGCGGGGCCGGCAGGGAGAGGAGCCCAGCTGGAATCGGGCGCGCGGGGACTCCTGGTCCGTGGAGTCCTCCGCTCTACCCTCGCAGCCCTGCCGGTCTACTGGTCAACAGGTGATGCCCCTTAAAGTTTGCAGCCGCTGAGAACCGCGAAGCGGGACCCGCGGAGCGGGTCCGGCGAGGCGTGGCGGCTCACAGCAGGCTGGGTCTGAGGTAGAGAGTGGTGTACGTGGCGCTAGAACAGGGAATCCGCCGAAGGTACACTTGACAGCCACTTAAGACTTGCGGTGGTGGGGGCGGGGCCGGCAGGGAGAGGAGCCCAGCTGGAATCGGGCGCGCGGGGACTCCTGGTCCGTGGAGTCCTCCGCTCTACCCTCGCAGCCCTGCCGGTCTACTGGTCAACAGGTGATGCCCCTTAAAGTTTGCAGCCGCTGAGAACCGCGAAGCGGGACCCGCGGAGCGGGTCCGGCGAGGCGTGGCGGCTCACAGCAGGCTGGGTCTGAGGTAGAGAGTGGTGTACGTGGCGCTAGAACAGGGAATCCGCCGAAGGTACACTTGACAGCCACTTAAGACTTGCGGTGGTGGGGGCGGGGCCGGCAGGGAGAGGAGCCCAGCTGGAATCGGGCGCGCGGGGACTCCTGGTCCGTGGAGTCCTCCGCTCTACCCTCGCAGCCCTGCCGGTCTACTGGTCAACAGGTGATGCCCCTTAAAGTTTGCAGCCGCTGAGAACCGCGAAGCGGGACCCGCGGAGCGTGTCCGGCGAGGCGTGGCGGCTCACAGCAGGCTGGGTCTGAGGTAGAGAGTGGTGTACGTGGCGCTAGAACAGGGAATCCCTATGGTCTAACACTCATCTCAAAATCTCAAATACATTCAAGTTAAAGATACCATAGTGGGGAAATTGCAAAGCCCCTTCTTTCTCAGTGATCCTGTCCCATTGGTTAAACCAAATGCATGTGTGGAGTCCGACATTGATGGCTACAGAATGACCTAGTGTACCTTCCTGAGCAGCTTCTTTGCCCTCACGAATGGGGACCCTAACATCACCCCCCTCACAAAATCTCTCCATACCCTAAAACATTTAATTTTGCAGTAGTTTCCAACAATCAGGAGCAAAAAATCTCAGTTCTTGTTTTTTACCGCCGCGCCCCATGTTTGTATCGCCAAGCGTCCAGCCAGTCCAGCCCTGTGATTAACGCCGACAATCTGGTGGTGGGTCCCTCACTACCCTGATCCTGACCCGCCGTCCCCCTCCGCCACCTATCACAGCTTTTGTCTACAACATCGTTCCAGTCCCCCCCCCCACAACAGACAGGGAGTCAGGCACCTCAACCCACAGGGACATGATCTTTTCAACCAGTGGCCACTGAAGTGGCGGAGGGGCATAGACGCTACCAAAAGTCACTCTGTCTCTGCCTATCTCCCCCTGCACCACCACGTATCTACCTTGTGTGTCTGTCCAGGTGCGCTTATGAATGTATGGTACCCTGCGGTGTATAAGGATCGCCACCCCCCGTGAGCCTCTCGTAAAGCCGGAGTGAAAACATCTGTGTGTAACCTGAACGCTGCAGGCATAGTGCTTTGATGCCTAGCAAATGGGTTTCCTGCAACAGAAGAACATCCATGCCCACCCTTTTGGCATATTGAAACACAGCACCCCGCTTAACTTTGTTGAGCATCCCCCTCACATTCCAGCTCATGACTCGTAGTGACCCGGGGCCTAACCGCCCTCCCTCCCTAACAATGGACATTTGG
Organism: Lissotriton helveticus; assembly: GCF_964261635.1. NCBI lineage: Eukaryota > Metazoa > Chordata > Amphibia > Caudata > Salamandridae > Lissotriton > Lissotriton helveticus. Next base: position 1,040,756,790 of record NC_136070.1, read on the forward strand.
GCAGTATAACGAGTACAGTACTAGAAGTTCCAGCATCCAGCCAGCATAGTACATGGCAAACAGCAGGCAACAGAGCGCACGCAAGCAAGCCCCCCCCCCAACATCCCACGAACACCCCCCCCCCCATCCTCCCCCCACCCCGCACCTCCCAAACATGGAAGCACCTGTCGCGGACAGATGGCGGCCAGGCTCCCAACAGGGGAGCATACGCCTCATCCTCCAATGGATCCCCCAGTAACAACCCATAAGAACTAGGCCGTCACTCCCACCCTCCCATCCTGAACAGGACGGGCTCCCAGCCTAAATCATCCTTGCACCTGGGCTTCCATCCACAGCACATAGATTAGCCAACGTTCCTGTCTCTCTGTCATCATGGCACTTCTGGCTGCTGATCCTGTGGCGGGTCGGCCTGACCCGCGGCCGAACCTGAGCGCGAACTCCCGCCCGAACGCGATCCCCTGCCCCGCCGACGCTGACTCCGTAGGCCTTCCCTGGCAACGCCACTCGAGGAAGAGTCCGATTCTCCTTCCCTGGCGGTGTTAATCCAAATTTTGACCGTCTCATCAGTCCACTGAAACACTTCTTCTGGGGTGTCAAAGAGTAGTGTGCAGGATTTGTAGACAACCCGCAGCCGCGCTGGGTAGAGTAGCGCATATTGGAGCTTTAGACTGTGGAGACGGGCTTTGGTGGCGAGGAATGATTGGCGCTGCTGCTGCACGAGCCTCGTGTAGTCCGGGAAAATCATAATGGTGGCGTTGTCGTGCGTGAGCGTACCTTTGATTCTTGCCTGCCGCAGAATAGCATCCCGATCTGCATAGTTCAGGAATTTGGCTATGATCGGTCTCGGGCGCGCACCGACCGGGGGCTTCTGCACCAGTGCCCGATGGGCTCTCTCCACCACGAAGCATCTAGACAGGGCATCCGCCGGGATCCAGCTCTCCAGCCATTGCGCTATGAAGGCCTCCGCTCCGCCTCCCTCGCACCCTTCCGGAAAGCCAACAAAGCGCAGGTTGTTGCGTCGGGCCCGTCCTTCCGCATCCTCCGCCCTCAGGACCAGGCCCTTCTGCACTTTCTCCATGTCTGCTACCTTCCGTTTAAGGGTGGACACATCGTCTTCTACTGCGGATATTCGAGTCTCCGCGCCTGTAATGCGCTCCACTGCATTCCTCAGGTCCTGCCGGAGGAGGGTAACATCAGCCCCGACCGCCCCTATCTTTGCGTCGAGCATATCCCTCGATTGCGTGATCGCCGCAAGCAGAGCCGCACTGTCTGGGGTCGGCGCCGAGGGCCCGCCTGGTCCCACCGTCGCAGTGAACTTGTCAATGGGCCCCAGTTTACCCTGTCCCCCTCCGGCCCCTCCTCGTGTCATGGCTCACTGACAGCATATTCAATCCGCACCGGGGCCCTCGCCCAGGCGCCCCCCTGCCGGATAGACCCTCCGCACCGTCCCTCTGGCCGTACACTGCCTCAGGCTCTCTCTCCCACCGGGGCCCGACCTGACCCCCGAGTACCAAAATGGGGCGTGCGTCACTCACCACCGGTCTCCGCCGTCCAGCGACTCCAGGCAGGGCCGCACCAAGCACCTTTCCCTCCACCGGGGCTCTCCACCGCCGCCGCGATGGGTGCGTGGGTCAAGATGGCGGACCACGTCGTCAGCCCCACCAGGGGTCAGCCTGCTCCACAATGAGGGTCTCTCCTGTCTTGCGCCGGCCGGAGCCACCCGTTCTGGGTCTGTCAGAGGGGCGGCAGCTCTCACCAACTCAGCTGACTGTCCCCAGCCTTCCGCCCTGAGTCTTTGGCCATGCGCCACATCCGTCTGGGCATGGGGATGTATGGTGGCGGCCCTCCGCCAATGCGGCTGCCCCCGGTGTCCCCTGCCAATTGTCTGGTCATGTGGCCCCGCAGCAGTCCAGGGCAAGGGAGGCTATGAGGCGCAGGAGGGTCTCGGGCCACCCGAGCCCCCGGGTGCCAGGTCCCTCCTACCTCGGCGTCAGCGAGCCCATCCAGGCCGGGCAGCGCCAAAATTGAGGTCCCGGCTGCGCAGGCCCCACGAGCTCCTCCGTATCAGCTCAGCTGCACCTCCCAAGGGGGTCGTCCGCGCAGGGGCCACCACAGGAGCACCCTCGGCGGGGCTCGGTGCCCAGCTCCAGGCACCGGCGCCGCCCTCCTCTCCACTGCAGAGGCGGCAGCAGACATGCCCGGACCCAGCAGCCCCAAAATCGAGGCCCCGGCTGCCTGGGCCTCAACGGACCCAGCCGGATCTCGCCACACCACCGGGCCGCCGCTCCGTCACCCGGGCAGCTGCAGGGCTGGAAACGCCGCCGAGTGCTGTTCAATGCGTCCGCCGCCAAATGCCAGGGCAGGGAACCCTCAGTGAAGCCCAGGGCCAGGATAATTTACAAGTTTTGTTTCAGGCTGGTCGGAGCTCAGGCTCTAGACGACCGCCATGTTCGCCGGCTTGGCCACGCCCCCTTATATGGACCTTTGACTGTTGACTAGAACTATGTGAAAGGAGCTAGCTTCAGCACAAAATCTCCATTAGAGCTAAACCAATTGACTCCACAAACACGATAGAGAGGATGGTGTCAAAGTCATGAAGGTTTATTTACAACTTAGTCAAAGTTACAAATCAATCAGTCAGTAAACCAATTTATCAAGTAAACCTATATATATCAATTTGGTCATGCAATCTAAATTTGAATATTATGAAAAAGAAGATGCAAAATATAACAAGATACAAAACAGAAAATAGATTGATTCCATAAACAAACTTCCCTAATCTAAATAAGGCATTGAAGGTGGCGAGGGGAAATTAAGAGAAAGGTGTCAGCATCTGTTGAACTCAGTTAAGGTTCCGGGGATATAAGCACAGGTGTTCAAGCATGAAACTCAATACCACAAGTCAGGGGAATAAGCAGAGTTCGAGAAAGGTCTTCCCTCAGTGAAGTCAGGTCAGAATCTGCTAAACTATAAGGGCCCGATTCACAGAATGAACTTAAGACTCAATCCTAAACTTACTACTATTTTGGTATTCACAGAATGCACTTACTACTTTTGGCATTAACAGAATGCACCTACTACTTTTGGTATTCACAGAATGAACGTACTACTTTTAGTATTCACAGAAGTTAGGATTTTGTATTAAGACAAACTTAAGACAGACTTAAGACAAACTTAAGACAGACTTAAGACTGACTTAAGACAGATTCAAGTAAAGGATTTTGTCTTAAGTCTGTCTTAAGTCTGTCTTAAGTTTGTCTTAAGTCTGTCTTAAGTCTGTCTTATGTCTGTCTTAAGTTTGTCTTAAGACAAACTTAAGACAAAATCCTAACTTCTGTGAATACCAAAAGTAGTAAGTTCATTCTGTGAATGCCAACAGTAGTAAGCGCATTCTGTGAATACCAAAATAGTAGTAAGTTTAGGATTGAGTCTTATGTTCATTCTGTGAATCGGGCCCTAAGAGTTTGCACAATTAAAAAAGTTCTGGATCGGTTCGTCCCACCAAATCCCTCTGGTCGGACCAATCGGGGTACAGCATATCCTGAGAGTAGATAAACGTCCCATGTTCCCATCACCAAACAAAGAAACATACACCTGCAGCACCGTTTTGAAAGTAGCAATAGTTTGGTCCGCCTGGTACAGGAGGCTCTGTCCCATCTCCACGCTCTGCATGTCCAAAGCCATATTACATTTACTGTTGCCTAATCTATCAGTTCTCTACATAAACAAAAGCCTATTCTAACTAACAAAGTAGATAGGACATCTTATTGAGAAAGAAAACATAGGAGAAACTCAAGAACATCATTTTATTCTGAATTCGAGCAAGACCTTAAGAAATATCAAGTCAAGCTAAAGGCCTTGCCACAAACACTCTAATGTTAAGAGAATAAATGACAGTCAATTGAATACCGTTACTTTAAGCAATGCCTCAATTTTCAGTCAAATATATAAAAGTGGCTATGACTAAATATAGCTCCTTGCTAACACTCTGATTAATGCATTTGCACACTGATTAATATTTTATTAAACAGATTATTATTTTGATGCATAAATGTATGGAACCCTGAATTACTCTGCTCCATAATGAAAAGTTATAACAAAGCAAGTAGGTCTTTCCTACTGCTTGTGAAAAGTATGTGTTAAAGGCAAACAGCCTTTTAGAGTGGAGGGTTATTACACTGTGCTTAAACATGTAGGCAGGCATTTTGGTACATGGACTCTCACACAATACTGTAGTAGGCAAGTGTTTTGGTGCTAGTGACCCACCTGAACAAAACCATGCGGATAGACGATTTACAATATGGTAAAACATATTAGGCTCTATTTGTAGGAATTTAGTATTTTTTGCACAACTGTATTTTGTACATATTTGTAATTTTCTTTGGGTAAACCTCATGATTACTTTATGGGAAGTCGTTTGAACCAACACAGTAGGTCTGAGTTAGTTATGGTGAAAAGCTAGTGATAAAGTGTACAGGGTTGATTGCTTATAATGAAAAGTTACAATAAAGACAGTAGGCCTTACAAATTGAGTGTAAAATCAGTTAAAATTCAATAGACTCTTAAAGTAAATTGTTATTACTCTGTATTAAAGCCTACAGATTGGTATTTTGCCATTACACAAAATCACGCAGATTACCATAGTAGGTAAGAATTTAGGTGCTGGTTGCCCCTTCAGACGAACCATGGGTAACAAAAATGTGTAACTTCACAATCCTTGTTAGGCCTTCTAGGAACTATAATTGTGTATACCATGTAATCTTATGACTGTATGCCTGAGGGTTGGTTGCCTTGTGGAAAAGGTTTGTCTCCGTACCAGAGGCCTCAGTTGGTTATAGTGATAAGCCACTGATAATAGCTGCAGGCCTGATTGGTTCACTAGGAAAAATATTTCTACTGCCATAGGGCTGATCTGTTTAATTATGATAAATGCATTTGACTTGACATGTAGATTGTCAAAACATATGTTAAAATCAACAGGCAATTAAAGGGTGATTGTTATTTCACTATATTAAAGCCTACAGGTAGGTATTTTGTCACAGGAAGTGTCAAATGACCTGTGCTCAGAATTATTTTGGTGTTGGTTATTGCCTCTGACAAAACCTACGGGGAGAAGGTTTGCACTGCAATAATTCTCGCTAGAATCTCCTCTTAAATGTCTGCAAGGATCTTGTAATAAAAAGTATTACATTATTAAACAATGCATACATCCACATATATAAATGTATATTCATAAGGGCAAAGAGTCCCTTCTGTTTCACTCTGTTCTGCCATTGGTTTGTCTGAGTGTCATTTACACTCTGCTTCTGCCCATGACAGTAAACTGCATGGGGTAAAGGATCAGGCTTCTTCAGTCATCTTTGGCCCTATGAATGATGGCATTTTCTGATCACATGTATATCAACCTGACAATTAGAGTGCTTGAGTATCAGGGCTGTCTGGCCCATTCTTCAGTTTTGAATTTTGAATGACCCGCTTTCAAATGACAATGCGCCCCCCATCTGCCTTTGGCATGTCAAGTGGCAGTGAGATCAGAGTTAGTGATTACAGAGGAGGTTTCCCCAAACAGAGTGCTGTGGGGAACTTGCCCCCTTGTGTAATTTGTCAATGTTGTACACAGAGTGAACAGGGCAGGAGCAGTGGTGGGACAGAAGAGATGACAGGCAAGGAGAGGTGATGGGGCAGGAGAGGTGACCGGGCAGGAGAAGAAAGGGGCAGGAGAAGTGACGGGGCAGGAGAAGTGACGGGGCAGGAGAAGTGACGGGGCAGGAGAAGTGATGGAGCAGTAGAGGCGACAGGAAAGGAGAAGTGATGGGGCAGGACAGGTGACGGGCTGGAGAAGTGACGGGGCAGAAGAAGTGACGGGGCAGGAGCAGTGACGGGGCAGGAGCAGTGAAGGGACAGGAGAAGTGACGGGGCAGGAGCAGTGACGGGGCAGGAGCAGTGACGGGGCAGAAGAGGCGACAGGAAAGGTGATGGGGCTGGAGAGGTGACCGGGCAAGAGAAGTAACAGGCAGGAGATGTGATGGGGCAGGAAAAGTGAGAGGGTCGGAGAGATGACGGGGCAGGAGTGGTGACGGGGCAGGAGAGGCTACAGGAAAGAAGAGGTGATGGGGCAGAAGAGGTGACCAGGCAGGAGAAGTAACGGACAGAAGAAGTGACAGGGCAGGAGAAGTGACAGGGCAGGAGGTGTGACGGGACAGGAGAGGCAACAGGAAAGGAGAGGTGGAGGGGCAGGAGAAGTGACGGGGCAGGAGTGGTGACAGGGCAGGAGTGGTGATTAGGCATGAGCAGGAGCGGTAACCAGGCAGGTGCAGTGAACAGATAGGGGCAGTGAATGGATAGGAGCAGTGAACGGGGCAGTAGACCTGATGGGACAGGAGAAGTGATGGGGCAGGAGGAGTGATCGGGTAGGAGTGCTGACCAGACAGGAGCAGTGAATGGGCAGGAGCAGTGAATGGGCAGGAGCGGTGATGGGGCAGGAAAAGTGACTGGGCACGAAAAGTGATGAGGTGGGGGCAGGAGAGGCAACAGGAAAGGAGAGGTAACTGGGCAGGAGAGGTAACTGGGCAGGAGAGGTGACCGGGCAGGAGTGGTGACCGGGCAGGAGTGGTGACCGGGCAGAAGTGGTGACCGGGCAGGAGTGGTGACCGGGCAGGAGTAGTGACGGGGCAGGAGAAGTGACGGGGCAGGAGAAGTGATGGGGCAGGAGAGGTGACGGGGCAGGAGAGGCGACAGGAAAGGAGAGTTGATGGGGCTGGAGAAGTGACCGGGCAAGAGAAATAACTGGCAGGAGATGTGATGGGGCAGGAAAAGTGAGAGGGTCGGAGAGATGATGGGGCAGGAGAGGTGACAGGGCAGGAGCAGTGACGGGACAGGAGAGGCGACAGGAAAAGGAGAGATGATGGGCAGGAGAGGTGACCAGGCAGGAAAAGTAACGGGCAGAAGAAGTGACGGGGCAGGAGCGGTGATGGGGCAGGAGAGGCAACAGAAAAGGAGAGGTGACGGGGCAGGAGAAGTGATGGGGCAGGAGAAGTGACGGGGAGGAGCGGTGACGGGGCAGGGGCGGTGATTAGGCATGAGCAGGAGCGGTAACCGGGCAGGTGCAGTGAACGGATAGGGGCAGTGAACAGATAGGAGCAGTAAACAGGGCAGGAGAAGTGAAGGGACAGGAGAAGTGATGGGGCAGGAGGGGTGACCGGGCAGGAGTGCTTACCAGACAGGAGCAGTGAATGGGCAGGAGCGGTGATGGGGCAGGAAAAGTGATGGGGCAGGGGCAGGAGCAGTGACAGGGCAGGAGAGGCAACAGGAAAGGAGAGGTAACTGGGCAGGAGAGGTGTCTGGGCAGGAGAGGTGACTGGGCAGGAGAGGTGACTGGGGCAGGAGATGTGACTGGGCAGGAGTGGTGACCAGGCAGGAGTGGTGACCGGGCAGGAGAGGTGACCAGGTAGGAGAAGTGACCGGGCAGGAGAAGTGACCAGGCAGGGGAAGTGACCGGGCAGGAGAAGTGACGGGACAGGAGAAGTGACGGGGCAGGAGAAGTGACGGGGCAGGGGAGGTGATGAGGCAGGAGAGGTGACTGGGCAGAAGCAGTGATTAGTCATGAGCAGGAGCAGTGACCGGGCAGGAGAGGTGAACAGAGAGGAGCGGTGAACGGACAGGAGCGGTGAACAAAAAAACGACGGATTTAGGGCCAGATCTCTGTACTGGGGTGAATCTATCACATTGGTTTGCATTCTGTCCATCAGTTGTTCTTTTTACTTTTGCCACCCCGAGTGGGACTGGTATGCCCAGACGTGGGTCTCGTGCTCTCCATGCCACTGGAATCAAGCTATCCTGGCTGATGAGAGCTGAAAGCCCGAAACCGGTCCTAGGATGCTTGTTTCCAGTGCAGGGAGGACCTGGCCCGGCAGTTCGGGCTGGACTTTTCCCATTGGGCGCAGGATCAAGACTGATTTGCATATGGCTGGGTCCAAACTGGAATGGCATAGTGAGCAAAAAAACGATGGATTTAGGCCCTGATCTCTGTACTGGGGTAAATGTATGACATTGTTTAGCATCCTGCCCATCAGTTGTTCTTTTTGCTTTTGTCACCCCGAGTGGGACGGGTATGCCAGACGTGGGTCTCATGCTCTCCATGCCACTGGAGTCAAGCTATCCTGGCTGATGAGGGCTGAAAGCCTGAAACCGGTCCTAGGACGCTTATTTCCAATCCAGGGAGGACCTGGCCTGGCAGTTCGGGCTGGGATGTTCCCTTTGGGCGCAGGATCAAGACTGATTTGCATATGGCTGGGTCCAAACTGGAATGACATGGTGAGCAAAAAAACGATGGATTTAGGTCCAGATCTCTGTACTGTGGTGAATGTACGACATTGTTCTGCATTCTGTCAACCAGTTATTCTTTTTGCTATATTATGATTGAGCAGCTAGTTGGCTGACATGAAAATGAAGGAGCCTTTGTGGGTTTCCGTGAGTCTATATTCTCCTGAAGAGTCCCTTTCTCTTCGGAGCCCTACTTAACACCTGTGTACAGGAGGAGCCCTGTATTCATGTCCTCCATGTTTCAGACAAAAAATACTAATGGATTTCTGAACAATGAGAGTAAAAGCATTAAGGTAACATGTTGTTCCTGCTTCTATTTTTCACGCTTTACATAAACCTGTATTGCCTATGAGTGTTTGCTTTTTTCTGAATTAAACCTCAACCTCAAATAAACATGTTTATCCATTGTTTGAATTAAATAACATTATAAGCTGTAACTGGTCAGTGAAATGCTAAACATACTAAAAATTGGTATGTTTTGCTATTTCTAGTGATGGAGCAAGAATTCGCACATGAAGCGACTTGTTTGTTTTCAGTCCTCTCAGAATAACACATAATATACTAATTAACATGTTTCGTCTTATTAATATTGCACCACACGACATTTCTAGTATCTAGGGGAAGCTCGCATATGTACTTTTACTAATCATAATTCGCTTGCACTAAAATGGCAGCTGCTATGTGGGATTTTCCATTGCGCATGCGTCAGTCACACTCATGTGACATGACGTATTACTCTGCTTGGAGGGAAACTTTTGCTTCTGCGCACTAGAACTAAGATGGCTGCTCTGTGTCTTAACGTGCAAGAAGCTTGCATCTCTGCTTTTGCTAAGCTGTTCGTTCTGCCTAATACTTAATGCTATAATTAAAATAAAATAATGGGAATAGTGTAGAGATAAGTGGTACACAGAACATTCAGTTATTCATTGTTCTAAAACTGTTTCTTTTCTATTTTTACATGTATCGCATTTCTGGTCCTGAGATGTGTCTATAACTCCATTTTGAAACCCGCACCGTACATGCGCACAATAGAGTCCAAGAAAACTCAACTCATGACATTGAATGGAAGCCAAGTCTTGGCTTTCTATAAGATGCGCCTGGGAAGTTGACCCCTTAACCCTGCCAGAGGCAGCTGAATTGTACAATTTATATTACATTGTATTTGTTATTGAAACATCCACTGCCAGGTGGAATAAAAGTGCATTGATGGGAGGGAACGTTAATTTAAATACAGAATGGAAGTTACCTCATATTAATATGGTGTGATGACCTCTCCTCATCCTTTTGTCCAATCAAAATTGGGGATTCATACATTTGCAACATTGGGGGGTGGTACACTGCCCTGGAAAATAGTATAACTAGGGTATGCTTAGCTAGTTAGATTGTCCGACTTGTCCGAATAGCTGACCTGTCACTGTCCGAACGCACTCAATAGGTGATCGAGAGCAGAGGTGCCTCTCCTGATTCTGGTTTGCACCTGTTCTTTCCTGCTGGCACCTGCAGTCTTGGGGTTCTGTCCTTTAACCCAGCCCATGGCCAGGGTTGGTCTTCACACCATTCTAGGTAACTATAAAGTATGGGTTTGTCATTATATTGTTTTCCCTTTTCTACCCACCTTATGTTTAAATGCTTAACAACATTTCTTTCCAAATTATTGCATAGCTTGTTTCAATCTTCATCTTTCGTACTGCACGAGCAATTATTGATTTATTATGGTTTCAGACATTTAAGAATTTACATTAGATAAAAGAACTTAAACCTTTCCCGAGTTTGTGGTCATTTTATGAAACCCAAATGTTATTTACTGCCTATTATTCTAACACCCCTGATCCCTTAGGATTCTAGGTACCGGTGACTTGGATTGGTAAGTCAGTGGTATAGGTCCTAAAAGGAAAATTATAATATCTGATTAGAAGCGTAGGTTCACCTGTTCAAAGTGTGTATGATGTTTTATGGGCCCAGGTGAGTATGGTAAAACGGGCAGGTGAGCCCGCGCTCTATCCGTATTTCATTGGTGGCAGAGGATGGTTAGGGTTTAGTTAAGATAGGTAGTTAGTTCAAGTTAGTCGGTTAATTGAATTGCATTGTGTATTTGAATTTATAATTGATTTTATGTAGTAATCAAACCTGTTTGTACATGTTATATGTTTGTTTTGGGATCCCCGGGTGCAGAATAAAAGGTGGTAAATGGAAGCCACTCTGTAGTGAGGTCACTTGCCTGTGGAAGTAAGTGCATGGTTAGGTAAAACCAGAATCACTATTTAGGGACTTTCTGTATAAATGTGTGAATAATTGATAGCAAAGAGTTCATTGGTGAAACTTTGGTGTTATATCACTTAGAAAGGGTAACACTGGAGAAGTAGCAGGTTCTTCTGAGCTTGATTGACAGCAAAGGGGTTCGCTGGTGAAACTTTGGCCTTATATCACCTAGAAAGGGTAAGCCGGAGGGAGTAACAGGTTCTCCAATGCTTGCGTGAAGGGTAGGAGGAAGGGATCTACTCGTAGTGTATGAAGAGTAAGTGGAAGGGATTCACTCATAGTGAGTGCAAATCATCTTTTCTTTGAATCTAGTCACTCAGGCACAGTAGCGAATGTTTTTATATTGTCAAATATTGAGTTTTACATTTTAAAGTGAAAGGAATAAGTTTCATAATTACCTTGCAAAAGAGGGAGTCAGTTGCGGAGCTGCACTGACGTCACTTAGAGCCGCGCTGGCATTGATTGAGACAGCGGGTGTGTAGCTGAGGTAATACTGTAAAGGAGGGGTGAGTGTAGGAGCGTGAGAACTTGTCTTACAGGAAAAGCCGCCCAACCATTGGTTGAGTCTATTTGAATTCTAAAGTCTGATTGGTTATTGAAAATAAGAAACCCGTTAGTATTGGAAGCTTTTCGTAAACAATCGAGTGTCATCACAAAGTGAAGCGGCATAAAATATATGTGGCATTTAGATCCAGTATTCATAGGAAATCGACCCGATAGAAAATATCTAGGTTTTGCTAAAGAACAGATGATTAGAGGGAGACCTTATATCATGTACGGAGATAAAAGAAAAATGTCATTTGTCAAGAAAATTAAGAACTTCTTTAAGAAAGATAAAGTCATTAAAACTAGAGAAGGGATTATTATTCCACCACCGAATACGCCCGCATCATACATGATGGTTGAAAGGGGCTATCACACTTGTGTGTGGTTAGAGAACTGGATGGAATATACTAAAGAAGAAGGAATTTTGGTATTCCCAGAACATGGTACTTTTAATGGTAGAGTTCTGTACAATTTGAGAACTCGCATGAATGAATTAGATCCTAGACCTAGATTAACTCAATACGAAGCATTAGAAGAATGGGAGATTGAGGCTTTCGAGCGAGATCGACCCAGAAGTGACAGGAATCTAAGCAAGTTCTATCCGACATTTACCAGAGGAAATGAAACAATGGAGACAGGTCATGATAGTGGAAGGATTGTACCCCGTATTAGCCCTAGAAGAACCGCCAGGAAGCAAGTGCACAGAGGAAACTAAAAATTTGATGACTAGTGGTGATTCAGAAGATGATTGTTTGGAGGATTTGTTAATGAAAAATCCACCACCTAACAATGAAGGACCAAGTACAGTAAATCCTAGCACTCTGTTTCTAAAACCACCTTTGGTTCCACAAGTTGTACATGAAACCTCATTAGAGAAATTATTACAAGAAAGCGAACGAGAAGCAATAAATAAACAGAGAAGTGAGTTCATTCAGAAAATTTTCCAGTTAAATACTAATCCTGAAGCTTTGACAATTCCAGTAACTATAGGTCCCGTTGTTCTGTTATATGGAGAAAAACAGTCTAGTTCTAACCCTCCCGTTCTAACAACACCTATAGTGCAATCAAGAAAGGAACCCTTGATAGTTGATGATCAAGCAATGATGGATTTACCCATAAGAGAACCGGTGGGTGATTCGGTCAGGAAAAACACTCCCGCAAGTTCTAGAGAGGTATGAATGGAAACATCCTCAGGTACAAGAAGTGCTACTGTGGTAACTCCGGAAGAAATAGAAAGATGGTCCCTAGAGATATAGAAAAGCCTAAATCACACCTGAAAGTATTGGATATTTTTAAATTGAGTTGAATTAGAAGAAATGATTGCTGGAAATGTGGGATTGGAAAGGTTGAATACATTCAATGAAGATGAATTGCTGTATATATGTCGAAGTATTACCCGGAATACAAAGGTATTTCATGAAAAATTAATGAATTTGGCTGCTGACATGGGAATTGACATTGGTAAATCAAAAGTGTTACAAAAGCCTTATCGAGCTGAATTTTCTGACAAAGATTTAGAAAATATGAATGTGTCAGGACGTAAATTGCAAATAAAAGAATTATTATCATTGTTGCAGAAATGGGGTGATTTAGAAAGGTGTAAAGCTAGATGGATAAAGAAAAAGGAAGAAGCACAGGGAAATAGCACTGCATCAGAATATTTATTAAAAGCACCAGAAAGGGTAGAAAGATTGTGCCCCATGAGAGAAGTGCCAGGAGGAGGGTATGTGCATGTCCCATGGTCCCGACAGGATATTTTGTCATTTACAAATGATTTCCTGAAACTCCGAGAGAAACCTGTAGAGTGGTACAGACAAGTCGAAAGGTTTGTGAAGGTTTCAAAATGTTTGTTAAAGGATTTGGATGGGTTATTTGACATTGTTGTTCCCGTAGATTTATGGACAGAATGTAAAATTGCTGTAGTCTGGCCAAGTGATGAGTACCCTAGAGACCCAAAGACTGGAGCCCCATCAGATGAAGTAATGAAGAAATATAATCAAGTAATATTATACTTGAAAGGAAAGGTACCCCCAAAAGAAACAGACTGGACGAGAATAGACAGAACTACTCAAAATAGAGATGAATCAGTACATGCATATTACGAGCGCCTTTTACAGGTGTTCAAGCAGTACAGTGGGCTGGAAAACATTGATACGAAAGATATGACCCATTTTATTTATCGTTTTGTGTCAGGATTAAGGCCAGAAATCTCGCAAATGATTAAAAATCATAAGATTTGCTGGCAGGCCAAACCCATAGATGAGATTCTAAAATATGCAAAATACTGTGGGGATGAAATTGACAATAGACAAAAGAATTTAGAAGAAAAAGTAATGTGGGAACAAGTAAAGTTAGCGGAGCAACAAGAACTCTAGTTGAAAAATAATCAGAGTCAAGGAGATGGAAGTGGGGGTAAACCAAGAGGAAAATTCAACAGAGATGAGGCCAAAACGAAGTTTCCTTGTAATGGGTGTGGAACATTGGGGCATTGGAAGAACGAGTGTAAAGCTGTATTAAACAATAACCCTGTCCAAACTGACAATTTTGATTCACAGACGCAGAATGGGGTGTCAAGGAAACAACAGCAGCAGGTAATACAAAATCAGTTACCACTTGCACCTATGTAAGATACTGGGAGCAAAGGCAAGCACAGTATGGATACCACAAGTTGGGAGGGAAGTGGTAGGAGAGACGTAGCAACATCACAATTCCTTTTGAGTGACACATTCTTTGACGAAGATACCTATTGACGGTGCCTGAGAGGGGAAGACGAGGAGTGCGTACTTGGCGCATCCTTGCCGGTAGATCAGTCAGGTCCATATATTGAGGGAAAGGTTGAGGGAAATGATGTTACCTTTCTGTTGGACACTGGCGCTACCCGTTCTACTGTGAGAACAGCAGATGTTCCAAACCTACCCCTCTCGGGAGAAGCGATCCAAGTAGTGGGCGTTTCTAATAAACAAATTAGTACTCCAGTTACAGAACCGATGGAAGTTAGAATTTAAAGAAATGCATACATTTGTTGTATGCGATTCCAGTACTGTGAACTTGTTAGGTAGGGATTTGCTGTGTAAAATGAACTGCACAATCTTTTGCACGTTCGTGTTTGTAGACCAGGAGGATTATTACATCTCCGATGGCATTGTGTGCAAAACGAAGTACTTAATTTGGAACTCATCGATGCTTGAGTTCATTACATTGAACCTGTCTGGAGCTTCACACGCACTTTAATGAGATTGTAGACAATGGATACCTTACACGTTACTCCATCTTGATAAGGACTTCTGTAGAAGAAATGAACTCTTAAGTAGCATCGATCGACCGTTTAGGACGTGGAATTAAATTCTGCCACGATTAGCCCTGATGAAGCCCGCTGGGGTGAAACGCGTTGGCTGTGTGGATAAAGAATAAAAGAAGATTTTTCTAAGAAGACAAGTTTTCAGAATAATTTGTGTGATTCATGTGCATACTGTATGCCATTTAATTCGTGCCTCTTTGAGCGATTATATTGTGCAGTTTAAATTTAAGTTCTGGGGCAGTGGACTTACAAATGAGGGCACGAGCAAGATTGTTGAGCAAATTTACTTAGAGTGATAAAAGTGCAAATGCGGCTGTAATTGTTTTCCCTCACATCCTTTGTGTTTTTGGAAAGATATAGGACTAATGGCAAATGTTAACCCAATAAAAGTGACAGTGAAAGAAGGAGCATTTTATCCAAATATTCGACAGTACAAAATGAGCCCAGAAATAAAAGCAGGTGTTACAGCAGAAATAAAAAGGTTGGTTGAAACAGGCATCCTACAAGAAATTATGAGCAGTCCATATAATTCACCGATAATTGGCATAAAGAAACCAAGCGGAAAATACAGGGTCACACAGGACCTCCACAGGATTAATAAGATTGCTATCCCATGTTGTCCGGTTGTACCAAACCCTGCATTGATTCTGTACCAGATACCGTGGGAAGCCGGATGGTTCACGGTGATTGATTTGTGTCACGCATTCTTCTCAATTCCATTACATCCAGATAGCAAATATCTTTTCTCGTTCAAATTTGACGACCATGTGTACGTTTGGAATCGTGTCCCTCGGGGGTATGCAGAGAGTCCATCGATCTTTAATCAGATTTTGAAAAAATGCATTGAGTCTTTGGTGTTGCCCGGACAGTCTGTCCTTGTGCAGTATATAGACGACCTATTGGTGGCGTCTAAAACTCGAAATGACTATGTTGTTGATACCATTGCATTACTGAATCATTTAGCTGAAGGAGGACATAAGGTGTCACCTGAAAAGTTACAATTTTGCACCATATCCATAAAATATCTGGGGCACCAGATAGAAAGAGGTGTCAGACAAGTTACTGCAGAAAGAATCAAAATAATCAAAAACATGAATCTACCTCAAACGCAGAGAGAAAGCAGAATGTTTCTTGGAGTTGTAGGGTACTGCAGGCAATGGATTGTGAGATTTGCAGTCCTTGCTAAACCGATGATAGAAATGACAAAGAAAAGAGCAAAGGACCCAATAGAATGGGATGATGAGAGCATGACTGCTTTCTTGAAATTGCGAGAATGTTTGTGTACAGCACCAGCATTAGGGATGCCTGATTATTCGAAAGAATTCGCACTTTTCTGTGATGCACGTGACAATTGTGCATTGTCTGGTCTGACACAGACCCATTGACTAATGAGACGTCCTGTGGCATACTTTTCTGCTACACTGGATCCAGTGGCATCTGCATTGCCGGGATGTCTGAAAGCAGTATCTGCAACCTGCAAGAGCCTTGAGCAAAGTGAATCTATCATTATGGGACATCCTGTACCGTGTATGTTCCACATGCAGTCGTAATTCTGTTAACAAGAACACAAACTCAGTATTTAACTCTTAGACGGCTGACTAAGTACGAACAAATCATTCTAGGTGCAGAAAATGTGACTATAGCCCGATGTACTGTCCTGAACCCAGCAACACTGTTGCCTGATTCAAATTTTGCAGAAGTCAAAGAAGAAGTTAAACATAATTGTATCGACCTCACAGAATATTGTACCAAACCTCGCCAAGACATGCCATTAATAAATTCAGAACATGAGCTATTTGTAGATGGTTCATGCATGAGACATGAGGAAGGAGGATTGAGCGCTGCTTATGCTGTGTGTACTTTATGGGGTCCTGTTGAAGCATCCTACTTACCTGGAGTCAAGTCTGCACAAGTAGCAGAAATAATTGCATTGACAAGGGCTTGCAAAATTGGGAAAAATTGGAAAATAACCATCTACACTGACAGTCAGTTTCGTTACGGGGTTGTGCATGACTTTGGCCAACTTTAGATGCAAAGGGAATTTCTGACTTCATCAGGTACTCCTATTAAAAATGGAAATTATGTAAGAGATTTGCTAGAAGCAATCCAATTGCCAGAAACAGTGGCTGTGGTCAAGTGTGCTGCTCACCAATCTGGCAATGACAGAGTGACAGCAGGTAATCGATATGCTGGCCAATTAGCCCAACATTGTGCCAAACATAGGATGGCAATAAACAAGAAAATTAATGAATGTGGAAACAGCTGCCAACTTATGTTGCTTGGGGGTGTGAAAACATGGGAGGTAGTGAGACACTTGCAAATTGATGCAGAACAGAAGTAAAAGGATGAATGGGAAAAGATAGGTTGTCAGAGAAGGGCTGAAGATGGTGTCATTATTTACCTTGATGGTAGGCCTGTGTTACCAGACTGTATGCTTGCTCCTATGGCTAGGATGTACCACGGAGATTCCCACCTAGGGCGGGATGCCATGATCAGGTTATTCAGACAAACCTGGTTCAATGCGAAGTTCAGGAATGTAGCAGAGAGTCTTTGCCAGGGGTGCCTAGTTTGCCAGCAAATGAATCCTGGGAAGAAAACTGTAGTGTTACCAGGAAAGATTGGAAAGGCAGAGGGTCCTTTTATACGACTACAGATTGATTTCATCCAGTTACTCCCTTGTCGAGGACTGAAGTATGTTCTTGTCATTGTCTGCCTATTTTCAAAATGGGTAGGGGCCTTCCCTACTCGGAGAAACAATAGCATCACTGTAGCTAAACTCCTACTCAGAGAACTCATGCCACGTTTCAGTTTTCCAGTAACGATTGAATTAGACAGAGGGTCTCATTTTATTAATGAAATAATTGGTCTTGTCTGTGAAGCATTCAAAATTGAGCAAAAGCTGCACTGTGCATATCACCCAGAGGCTTCTGGAGTGGTAGAACAGCTGAATAGCACAATCAAGTCAAGATTGGGAAAGATATATGAATCTACCCGATTGGAATGGCCTGATGCCTTACCTCTTGTTCTGATGGGACTCGGAAGCATCCCAGACAGAAACACAGGCGCGAGTCCTCATGAGATACTCATGGGAAGAGCAATGAGGCAGGCATGTATACCAGGACACAAGCTGATAAATATATCTGATGATTTAGTACTGGAGTACTGCAAAGAACTGGCTGACCAAGTGCGTTCTATCTCTCACCAGGTTGGGGAAGACGCTGTCGCCAGACAATCAACTCCAGCACATGACCTGAATCCAGGTGACTGGGTAGTGATAAAGGAACATACTTGAGAATCTTGCCTAGCTCCGAGGTGGGGAAAGCCACATCAAGTAATAATGGTTACCACCACGGCTGTGAAGTGCAAGGGAATTCCAAACTGGATCCACGCAAGTCACACGAAGAGAGTGACTGAACCTGATGAAACAGAAGCTGAAGGTTGTGCAGCTGAGGGGTCCCAAGAATGCGATCCTGAAGTAGCTGATGAGGAACAACCGAGCACCAGTCAGGATGAATGGATTCCAGTAGTTGACATACCTGCAAACATTATAAGAACCAGAAGTCAAACTTACTTAGATAGACAGAGTGATAGTGAGGATGAGTCAGGAATTGAAGAACATACTCAGATTACAGAAAACCAAGCCAATAGTAATTCTGAGGAGGATCAGATAAGGAGAGATCAATGTACTCAGATCTTCAATACACCTGTGAAAGCTCCAGAGTCTGAGGAGGGACAGATAGGTATTAGGGCGAAAGCTCAGGCAGAAGACAATCAAGAAATTGAAAGACCTGAGCAGGACCAGATAGGCGTAGAAAAACGTGTTCAGGAAGCAGAAGGCAAACAAAGTTAAAGTCAAAGTCAAACTCAGCAAACTCCTGAACAAGGCCAGATTAGTATCCAGGCAAAAGAAACTGAAATAAGACCTGGACCAAGTCAGATAGAGAGAGATACAGAGGACAGCATTGAGCTGGATGTGCCACAACTGAATGAAAATAAAAGAGCATTTGAAGAAAGTCAGAGCACAGTGCCAGCTAAAAGACTCAGAAAAGGAGATAAATGGCCTGGTTTTGTTAAAAGACTGAAATTTAGCCTTGAAACAACGAATGAAGAATCAGAGCAAGTGAATGAGATAACAAGTCAAGCTGGACCATCTACAGAACAACCCAGAAGGAGGAGTCCATGATTGAAAAGACTAAATAGCAAGTTCCAAGGCCCTGAATGGACCTATGTCATCCTTGAACATTTTGAAAACTTAGAAATAAGTGCCGAAAAGTGATGACGAAATAGTTGCTGATCAGACTGACCAAGAAGTGAGACAGTTCACAGGTCTAAATTCTGTGAAAGTCACAAAGAGGGGTTAAGTCTCCTTAGTCAAAAATGGCTGATTATACTGTTAATGGATAACCGAAAAGAAACTGCCTAAAACATGCTGTAGAATATGCACATGTAGTATAGTGATAGTGCTCTAAGTATGGTTAGGTCTGACAGTAGCTATTCCATATCTGATGAGTAGACACGTACAGAATTACACTAATATGCATGAGAAGGTAGATACATCTGAAAAGTTAAAAACACATGAAAGGATAGATAGTGTCAGACAGCAAAAAGTAGACTTAGAAGCATCAGATGAGGAAGGATTACACTATAGTAAAGTCAAAAATAGAACAAATTTAAATGTGTTCGCTAACCTGTTAGTACATTGTGTAGACGCAATGGAGATAAGTGACTGTTATGTTTGTATGAAATTACCCACATCTGTAGCCGAAGGTGTGACGTATCACCATTTGCCCCTGACAAATGGTATTTCATGTAGTATTTTAGTTAGTTTATTTTATAAGAAAGGACCATTACACTAATATTATTCAAACTCAGATGTGATTTTTTCTGAACTTCCTATACGAAGTAATCTGGACCATTACACTATTATTATTCTAACTCAGATGTGATTTTTTCTGAACTTCCTGTACGTAGTAATCTGACCCTGTTCATACTAAAAGTGATGTAACACATTATATGGGTGAATATTTTCTAACAATAGGTACAATAGATATAGCTGAAGCACACAAGAACAATTTAACATGCATTTTACCTGAAAAGGAGAAAATATTTTTAAATTTAGTTGAGACAAAAGGAGACAGGATTTCCAGAGAAAAGCCACTGAACAGAAACAAAAGATTCCTAAATGGGCAGGACTCAAGCTGCTATGTTGCTGGATTCCAAAAAGAAAGGGAAACTCTGTCTCCATAGGGAGAGAACGCGTTATTATAACAATACATTCATTGGTTCCAGTGAATGTGAACACAATTTTAAGGTAATTGGGGGTTGGGGATTCAAAGATGGAACTGAACCTGTGTTTCCTGGAATTTATTATATTTGCGGGAACAAAGCATATTTTAAATTGCCTGACCATTGGTATGGGAGCTGCTATTGTGGAATAGTATTCCGAAAGGTATATCATGTAAATGAAATCACTGGAAGCAATGAAGAAACAAATGGACTAACACGTAGTAAAAGAGCTAGTTTCTCTGAAATTGTAGGTGATATATTTAGTGCATTAATACCTTCGGTGGGAGTGGTTCTGAATACTCAAAGAATTTGCAAACTGTCAACAGTAGTGGATCGCTTATCGACTGACACTGCTGGAGGATTTTTGATGATCAATACCGAATTAGTTGCGGTGAGATCAATGGTTTTACAAAATCGACTTGCTCTTGACACCTTATTGGCGAAAGAGGGCGGAGTCTGTAGAACGTTGAAATCGAAACATTGTTGAACTTACATACCTGACAAAAGTGTTGAAATTAAAGGGTATGTAAAGAATAATACACATTTGGAAAAAGAACTCAAACCACTGGAAGTTGACAGTGCATGGAAGAGACTAACAGATGGTCTCTCATCAATAGGTAATTGGTTTACTAACGTAGGGAAAAGTTTTGTAGGTAAAATACTGATGCCAATAGTGGGAAAAGCCCTGTTGATTTTAGGAATGATGATTTGTTGCAAATATCGCAAGCATAAAAAGTCACATACAGTAAATAGGAAAGGAACGAAAAGAAACTTTAATGAGATTCAGCTTGAAGAAATAAATGGGGATATATACGAGAAAATGAAAAACTTCCACATGAATAATGTCGAAAGACCTAAAAGAGTGTTTGAAGAAATAGAACTGAGTAAATGTTGAAAAGTTGGCATCTGTTTCTGCAGTTTGTGATGATATAAATATCATCAAAGAGGGGACTGATGTTGCAAGGATTTGCACGCAAAGCGACTTGTTTGTTTTCATTCCTCGCAGAATAACACATAATATACTAGCTAACATGTTTTGTCTTATTAGTATTGTACCACACAACATTTCTAGTATCTAGGGGAAGCTCGCCTATGTGATTTTACTAATCATAATTCGCTTGCACTAAAATGGCTGCTGCTACGCGGGATTTTCCATTGCGCATGCGTCTGTCACACTCACGTGACATGACGTATTACTCTGCTTGGAGGGAAACTTTTGCTTCTGCGGAATTAAGATGGCTGTTCTGTGTCTTAACATACAAGAAGCTTGCATCGCTGCTTTTGCTAAGCTGTTCGTTCTGCCTAATACTTAATGCTATAGTTAAAGTAAAATAATGGGAATAGTGTAGAGATAAGTGGTATACAGAACATTCAGTTATTGATTGTTCTAAAACTGTTTCTTTTCTATTTTTACATGTATCGCATTTCTGGGCCTGAGATGTGTCTATAACTCCATTTTGAAACCCACACCGTACATGCGCACAAGAGTCCAAGAAAACTCGACTCAAGACATTGAATGGAAGCCAAGTCTTGGCTTACTAGAATATGCGCCTGGGAAACTGACCCCTTAACCCTGCCAGAGGAAACTGAATTGTACAATTTATATTACATTGTATTTGTTATTGAAACATTCACTGCGGGGTGGAATAAAAGTGCATGGGAAACTAAATTGATGGGACCGAATGTTAATTTAAATACAGAATGGAAGTTACCTCATATAAAATATGGTGTGATGACCTCTCCTCATCCTTTTGTCCAATCAAAATTGGGGATTCACACATTTGCAACATTGGGGGGTGGTACACTGCCTCGGAAAATAGTATAACTAGGGCAGGCTTAGCTAGTTAGATTGTCCGGCTTGTCCGAATAGCTGACCTGTCACAGACCCAACGCACTCAATAGGTGATCGAGAGCAGAGGTGCTGGCGGAGCACTCTGTCAGAAGAATCGATAACCCAATCGGGGTTCTGGGAAGGAGTTCGATAACCCAATCGGGGTTCTAAGGGAGAAGATCTCACTAACCCAATCGGGGTCTGACTGTTGGCTGCAGTGAGGGTGTGACGCAGGCGTTGCACTTTAGCTGTGGGTGCCAGCCTGTGGTGGTTCTGTCCTGATCCCATTTGGCCCGTACCTGCCTGGTTCTGGTTTGCACCTGTTCTTTCCTGCTGGCACCTGCAATCTTGGGGTTCTGTCCTTTAACCCAGCCCGTGGCCAGGGTTAGTCTTCACACCATTCTAGGTACCTATAAAGTGTGGGTTTGTCATTGTACTGTTTTCCCTTTTCTACCCACCTTATGTTTAAACGCTTAACGACATTTCTTTCCAAATTATTGCAGATCTTGTTTCAGTCTTCATCTTTCTAACTGAATGAGCAATTATTGATTTATTATGGTTTCAGACATTTAAGAATTTATAGTAGATAAAAGAACTTAAACCTTCCCCGAGTTTGTGGTTATTTTATGAAAGGCGAATGTTATTTACTGCCTATTATTCTTCCACCCTTCATCCCTTAGGATTCTAGGTACCTGTGACTTGGATTGGTAAATCAGTGGTATAGGTCCTAAAAGGAAAATTATAATATCTGATTAGAAGCGTAGGTTCGCCTGTTCAAAGTGCGTCTGATGTTTTACGGGCGCAGGTGAGTATGGTAAAATGGGCAGGTGAGCCCGCGCTCTATCACTAGCCACACCCCTGACTCCGCCCATTGATCCAATCTTCGGTTATTCCCGCCCCCTGATTCTCCACCCACAGTTCCCCAACTTTTTTTTCCCCACTTCGACCACTGTGTCCACACCAAAACACTTTACACAGGGAAGGCATGGCTTGGCAGTTCGGGCTGGTGGAGTTCAGGCAAGTTTAACAACAATACACTTGTTATCTTACACAGGATTTTGGACTGCCACAAGTCCGATGAAAGGCTTCAACTTCTGAACAGCAAACACATATGCTGTTACATAAACGAGCAGTATACATAAAGAAACACTGAAAAATGGAGGATCGTGGCCTCACGATTTGTCAGTAGTAGTCCAAAAATGAAATGCAAACGTTCTTTGAAAGTTTTACGTGCGTAGTTTTTATTTCATGTTACAACAAGCTTGTTCCAGGACCGCAGAGACGAGATACCGGCTATTTAGAGAATCATGATTTCAACCTGCACCAACACCTGACTCTTGCCTTGGAAAAGCCCACGGCCTATAGGCCTCTAGGGCGAAACACATGTCGGCTGTCCTTTATCCACAGGTGTAACATGAAATAAAAACTACGCACGTAAAACTTTCAAAGAACGTTTACATTTCATTTTTGGACTACTACTGACAAATCGTGAGAGCACAATCCTCCATTTTTCCTCTATACTTACCCTTACAATGGCTTTTGGGTGAAGCCTTTCGCGAGGAATGTGTCACAACACATTGGGCCCTGACAATTGTAGCACTGAGGCCCAGAAATTTCCACCCTAACAGTTACCCATACATAAAGAAACACGTCAGCTTTTCTGTCCAGCTTCTCAGCTTTCTTAGTCTTAAAGTAGAGGCCACAATGCAAGTCAACGCAGACACCGAAAGCTTGACACACACTTTGCTATACAGATCCCTGCTTATACTCACTGCTCGGACCCCGCAACTTCCGAAACTTCTCCAATACTCCAAAACGGGTAATGGACTTTAGGGACTTTGGCTGGACTTAGACAAGTTCTAGATCTTCTTCTATAATATTTCTGGCTCTCTACAATCCAGTGACAAAACATCCTCTCTTTTTACTGTAAACATCGGAGGTAAGTACATGATCCTATTACCATTTCCTCTGTTGGCTCTTCCTTTTGAAAGTATTACGTCTTAGACACCAGGTGAAGCATTTGGTGATATTATTCCTATCCTTTGTGTGTGTGTTTCTTGTTGTTGAATGTCACTTTGGAGGTGTCTGGGTTAACTTTGAGGATGCCTTGATTTGTTTAAGTCATTAATAACTTATTATTTTTCTTTTAGATATCCGTAGGGACTTGGCCAAGTGTGTTTCCGCCCTCCTTGTTTTTACTTGTACAACATTTTGTTTTCTAATTGTGCTCTGAAGAAGTTGTGTGGCCAGCTGGCCACCTTACACCAAAACGCACACCGCCACCTGCACTACTTCCCCTGGGACATAACAAAGGAATATGATGCATCCAGATCAGTATGATGAGTATCAAATTTATAAAGTATAAATAAGCCATCCATTATATTTATATATGTTCTATATAGGCTTGTAAATGTTTGTCAGGCTAATAGTCTTTTGGAATTATATAAGGCTATTATACATCCTATATGCCAAAATACGTATGAGCTTATTTATTTGTTTTCTTCATATCTGTCCACAAGACAGTCTTAATGTGTTACCAGGAGATGTGTCAGTATGAGTGGTATGTAAGAAATTTGTGAGTAGTTTTTTTTTTAAGCATGTGAAGGTGATACAGTTACCTTTATCAAAGCATTTGGATAAGTTATTGTGTCTTAAAATATGGACTGTGAACATGAAGGTGAAAATAAAGATAAACGTTTGATGCTTTCCATCTGAAAAAGATTTTAAGATTTTGTGCAATTATCTTCTATATTTAACTCTTTATTTAGAGCATTGTATTGGAGGTGGGTTGTTTTCTTCTTTTATGCAAAACATCCTCTGCTACCAATTGATCAAGCGCACATCCGTGCATCTCAACTTTCTAAGGTGGTCATCTATCAGAATGTGCCACTGCTTATATGGACCTTTGACTGTTGACTAGAACTATGTGAAAGGAGCTAGCTTCAGCTCAAAATCTCCATTACAGCTACACCAATTGACTCCACAAACACGATAGAGAGGATGGTGTCAAAGTCATGAAGGTTTATTTACAACTTAGTCAAAGTTACAAATCAATCAGTCAGTAAACCAATTTATCAAATAAACATATACATATAAATTTGGTCATGCAATCTAAATTTGTATATTATGAAAAAGAAGATGCAAAATATAAAAAGATACAAAACAGAAAATAGATTGGTTCCATAAAGGAACTTCCCTAATCTAAATAAGGCATTGAAGGTGGCGAGGGGAAATTAAGAGAAAGGTGTCAGCATCTGTTGAACTCAGTTAAGGTTCCGGGGATATAAGCACAGGTGTTCAAGCATGAAACTCAATACTACAAGCCAGGGGAATAAGCAGAGTTCGAGAAAGGTCTTCCCTCAGTGAAGTCAGGTAAGAATCTGCTAAACTATAAGGGCCCGATTCACAGAATGAACTTAAGACTCAATCCTAAACTTACTACTATTTTGGTATTCACAGAATGCACTTACTACTTTTGGCATTCACAGAATGCACCTACTACGTTAGGTATTCACAGAATGAACTTACTACTTTTGGTATTCACAGAAGTTAGGATTTTGTCTTAAGTTGTCTTAAGACAAACTTAAGACAGACTTAAGACAACTTAAGACAGACTTAAGACTGACTTGAGACAGACTTAAGTTAGGATTTTAGTACAACCAAGATGGATCGCACACCGATAGCCTCTCCTCCGGGTCGCCCCTTAGCACTCTGGAACATGTAGTGCATGTAGATGGACGAGTAAAAAGTAGTTCACCACAGTTGGTGCGAGTGGTTACTCGTTATCCCCAAGATCTCTGGACCCGAGACATGGCCCGGGTTTCGGGACAGTTTCCCTCGTCAGCAGAGCAGTGTTTGGGGTGGATGAGAAGGCCGCCAAGTAACTGTCACAGGCCCTGATGCCTCTCCGGCGCGCAGGTGCGTCTCCAAGAGCTCGTCAGCTCAAGGCTCACGGGAGCCGTTTAAGTACAACCAAGATGGATCGCACACCGCTAGCCTCTCCTCCGGGTCGCCCCTTAGCACTCTGGTACATGTAGTGCATGTAGATGGACGAGTAAAAAGTAGTTCACCACAGTTGGTGCGAGTGGTTACTCGTTATCCCCAAGATCTCTGGACCCGAGACATGGCCCGGGTTTCGGGACAGTTTCCCTCGTCAGCAGAGCAGTGTTTGGGGTGGATGAGAAGGCCGCCAAGTAACCGTCACAGGCCCTGATGCCTCACCGGCGCGCAGGTGCGTCTCCAAGAGCTCGTCAGCTCAAGGCTCACGGGAGCCGTTTAAGTACAACCAAGATGGATCGCACACCGCTAGCCTCTCCTCCGGGTCGCCCCTTAGCACTCTGGTACATGTAGTGCATGTAGATGGACGAGTAAAAAGTAGTTCACCACAGTTGGTGCGAGTGGTTACTCGTTATCCCCAAGATCTCTGGACCCAAGACATGGCCCGGGTTTCGGGACAGTTTCCCTCGTCAGCAGTGTTTGGGGTGGATGAGAAGGCCGCCAAGTAACCGTCACAGGCCCTGATGCCTCTCCGGCGCGCAGGTGCGTCTCCAAGAGCTCGTCAGCTCAAGGCTCACGGGAGGCGTTTAAGTACAACCAAGATGGATCGCACACCGCTAGCCTCTCCTCCGGGTCGCCCCTTAGCACTCTGGTACATGTAGTGCATGTAGATGGACGAGTAAAAAGTAGTTCACCACAGTTGGTGCGAGTGGTTACTCGTTATCCCCAAGATCTCTGGACCCGAGACATGGCCCGGGTTTCGGGACAGTTTCCCTCGTCAGCAGAGCAGTGTTTGGGGTGGATGAGAAGGCCTCCAAGTAACCGTCACAGGCCCTGATGCCTCTCCGGCGCGCAGGTGCGTCTCCAAGAGCTCGTCAGCTCAAGGCTCACGGGAGCCGTTAGGATTTTGTCTTAAGTCTGTCTTAAGTCTGTCTTAAGTCTGTCTTAAGTTTGTCTTAAGTTTGTCTTAAGTCTGTCTTAAGTCTGTCTTAAGTCTGTCTTAAGTCTGTCTTAAATTTGTCTTAAGACAAACTTAAGACAATATCCTAACTTCTGTGAATACCAAAAGTAGTAAGTTCATTCTGTGAATGCCAAAATAGCAGTAAGTTTAGGATTGAGTCCTAAGTTCATTTTGTGAATCAGGCCCTAGGAGTTTGCACAATTAAAAAAAGTTCTGGATTGCTTCGTCCCACCAAATCCCTCTGGTTGGACCAATCGGGGTATAGCATCTCCTGAGAGTAGATAAACGGCCCATGTTCCCATCACCAAACAAAGAAACACACCTGCAGCACCGTTTTCAAAGTAGCAATAGTCTGGTCTGCCTGGTACAGGAGGCTCTGTCCCATCTCCACGCTCTGCATGTCCAAAGCCATATTACATTTACTGTTCCCTAATCTATCAGTTCTCTACATAAACAAAAGCCTATTCTAACTAACAAAGTAGATAGGACATCTTAATTAGAAAGAAAACATAGGAGCAACTCAAGAACATCATTTTATTCTGAATTCGAGGAAGACCTTAAGAAATATCAAGTCAAGCTTAAGGCCTTGCCACAAACACTCTAATGTTAAGAGAGTAAATGACAGTCAATTGAATACAGTTACTTTAAGCAATGCCTCATTTTCCAGTCAATTATATAAAAGTGGCTATGACTAAATATAGCTCCTTGCTAACACTCTGATTAATGCATTTGCACACTGATTAATATTTTATTAAACAGATTATTATTTTGATGCATAAATGTATGGAACCCTGAATTACTCTGCTCCATAATGAAAAGTTATAACAAAGCAAGTAGGTCTTTCCTACTGCTTGTGAAAAGTATGTGTTTAAGGCAAACAGCCTTTTTAGAGTGGAGGGTTATTACACTGTGCTTAAACCTGTAGGCAGGCATTTTGGTACATGGACTCTCACACAATACTGTAGTAGGCAAGTGTTTTGGTGCTAGTGACCCACCTGAACAAACCATGCGGATAGACCATTTACAATATGGTAAAACATATTAGGCTCTATTAGTAGGAATTTTGTATTTTTTGCACAACTGTATTTTGTACATATTTGTAATTTTATTTGGGTAAACCTCATGATTACTTTATGGGAAGTCGTTTGAACGAACACAGTAGGTCTAAGTTAGTTATGGTGACAAGCTAGTGATAAAGGGTACAGGGTTGATTGCTTATAATGAAAAGTTACAATAAAGACAGTAGGCCAGAGCTTTCCAAACTCTGTGTCGCCTGCTAATTGTGGGTGTGTCGCGGGATGATCGTAGCCAGACATATGTGGAGAAAGGAGGAGACTGCTAGATGAGTGTGTGAGCGCTGTGTGGCGCGGCACAAGCGCAATTTCAGGACGAGGAGGAAATGGCAGGCCCGGAGAATAATCCGATGGCCACGGCTCAACAAGGCCTTGACATTCTTGACCTTTTCACAAGTAGGCTGATCAAATAAGGTCGTGCATGGGACTCCTGCCAAGATGCAGACAGTTGGAGCTGGTAAATTCTAGGGTAGCTGAAGGACTGATGTGTTTAATTTCGAGCACTAACCACCTGACCTTGGAACCTCCCAGAATTCCTCTTTCAGTTTTGTATAATATATGCACCACTCTAGGTTTCTGAGTAGTCGGGTTTTAACATGTGAATATGTTTAGACCCGTTGGCTATTTTACTTTGTCTCTAGCAGCGTGGTAAAGGCATGGTCCGTGCGGGTGACATTTTTGGTCTGTCTTCAGTGGCCCTGTTGGGCTCTGAGCAGAAAAGGTGAAAAGAGAATTAGTTGGTAATTGGGCTTTTAGCAATCTCTGGTGCCCAGAACATCATGCAGATGGTGACAGAAAAACGTCAATTATTTTTCGATTAAGTCGGAAAAATAATGGGATTTTCGGAACACCATTTTTGGAAGTTTCGTATACTTTGTTCAGAAGTTGAAAGTCGACACAATTTAGATGGCAGCAAAAGTTGCGCTTGTCAAGTCTTCCAGTTCACACTGTGTAGAAATCCCACTCGCGTGGGCCATACCAAATGAATCACCGACATGAAGTAGACTACAGAGTTGGGGCTGGTGACACACACAGTCAGTCACTCGGGGCATCACTGTGCGCTGCAAAGCTCCTAATGTTTTCACATAATTTTGCCGATCACGTTTTGGCTGCCTTCGGTGCAGTCCAGCAGGGCTGGCTGTCCGTTTCATCCTTCTCTGCAGCTAATATTACTGTTAGCGCTATTGAGTTGGAAAAGAAAGCACTGCAATACCCTGCGAATAATTAACTTTTCAGCTCACCTAGAAACAATTAATCCTAATTTCTGCGATGTCAGTAAGTAGATTGTAGCTGATAAAGACATATGACTATGTTTACTTGTTTTATTTGCTGGAGTTCTTAAAGAAGTGACGTAATGTATCGTACATTAAACTGCTTAAAATACGCTTCTCGTTTTGCTAATGCTTGTAATTTGGAATATTTATGTTTCCCTTCTCTTCATTCCTTCATTTTGCTTGTCACTCATACTCGATCAAATGTCTCTCATAAACGCACTGAAATTATGAAAATGTCACACGTGGCAATCTGAAGCCTTGGTAGCTATGAACACGTTTCCTAGCACTTTCAGGCGCTAAGGCACTATGCAGCATATGTATAAAGAATAAAGATTAGAACATGTATACATGAATGCAGCTTGTAATACTGCTTGAAAAAGGCTCCACTCAGGCATTATCTACCAGTCCCCTCCTCCCAGCCCCCAACTGCATTAATTTGTTCTCTTCATTTTCAAATTCGATTTTTAAAGTTTCTTTAGTGCAGACCGAGCCCAGAAGTGTGTCAGACAGCTAAACATGAGATGCGGGTATTAGTTTATACAGAGAGAGCTGTGCTTTGTTTTTCCCAGCTGTAATTTGAGGTGTTCCTCAGAAAGGTTGGTGACAGAAGAAATTACGACTCATCTAAATTCCAAAAATGAGCACCTATTGATTTGGAGCGGTACTTGTCATTAACTCGAAGGAATGAATTTTGCATTCAGTGTATCTGCTTTAGAAAGTGCAATGGATAAATAAAAACAAGCACACAATAAACACACACCTGCAATAGAGTGCAAAATCTTCTAGGTAAAAACAATTAGCTGTCCACGTCCAATCAGGGAAGAGCTAAAAACGATTGTGTCAATTTTTAGAATGGTGCAAAGTTCTATATATAAGAAGCAGTAAAAAAAGAAAAAGGGTTTCCGTCACAAAACAATTCTCTTTCTTGTCATCTTTTTCTACATTAAAAAATGCAGTGCTGCCTTGGAAATTAACCCTCCAATCCCCAAAGCTTTGAAAGACCCTGGCTGGCAGCAGGACTCTTTCATGCGCTGGGCCAGTTTGTTGTCATCCTCAGCAATGCTCTGTTTGCTGGCTTGACAATGTGGCCAGGTATTGTTGTTCACGACTGAGCGTCGATGTCACAACACATGGGCACAGAAAAACAACACTAAATTTAGAAGGCAGGACGTGAGAGTTTTAGTCTCCAATTAATCTGGCAACAACAAAACATTAGTTTCACCTCGTGAGAAAGCACCTCAAAGGATTTTGCTAGAGCGCTCGTGAAACAGCACTTGTCACATATTTCTATAGATTTGTCTTTAAAATTGTACATTGTTACATAAAAAAATAGGCATATTGAAGTTACCTTTGCAGCGGTGCGGCTGGTGGAGGGGGAGGGGGTTGTGGGGGTGTGGTCTGCCCCAGGCAGCACTCTATTTGGGGGCAGTCACCTAAATGAAGCTCACAAAACTGTGGTTTACGCCTTGCACCTACGCTTGCCTTTTAGACATAGGTTGTGCCATAGAAGTCGATGTTCATGCTTTATGTTTTCATATATATTTACTTGTGAAGTTTGCCTTTGTCGTATATAAAAGGAGGCAGTAGTTGATGCACAATTTGAGTTTCTGATACAGATATGTGGTACCTCTGGCTATTTTATTGTTTGGTAATCAATTTTCACGGCCAGGCAGGTTGCGTTTTTCCACTTCAATTCTGCATGATGTCTGCTACATTCGCTGTCTCTCTTGATCTTAGCGTGAAATAAAACCCAATCCAAGATTTGTTATTTTTAAGAGGAGGTCTTTCTTCAAATTCATAGTGGCCGGCTCCAGCTATATCCCTTCTTCAAATGCAGACATTCAGAAGATGCCACTATTATAACTCGTTTTCCGTTTCAGACATTTACTGTTAGGATTTGGGAAGTTGATGCACAAACCTTTGTGATCTTTTTGACCCAAACTCATCACTTGCTCCGTATTTTTTTGGGGTGGAGTTTTATATAGCGCAAACTAGACCTGAAGGTATCAGAGTGCTTTGTTCCACTGCACGTAACTGGTGCTCATGTAGTCATCTATGCTTAATACAAGTTTCCAGACGTTTCTTTGAATTGAGGCTGCAAGAGACCTCTTTGCTTCCTTATATTTAGGAACAAGAGGGATGTAATGTGCCTGGATTACATTACATGCCCAAAGGGAAAATTACATCATGGAATAAGACTTTTTATTGGAAAGAAGTGCTATGACTTATGAAGAATGTGGTATTCAACGGTACATAATGCTGTTTAGGCGTGTTCAGTTACTCTGTCACTCACTGGACATTGTTACAGGTTTCCCACAAGAGACTGGTCCATGGTTAATTAGGAAAATTCATAGCACTTTATCCTGCTTCACTGAGAAATCTCACTGCTAGGAATTTGGGATGAAGTCAGGTTTTCAGGACATTTTTGGTGCAGTGTCTTTCTGTGACTGAAAACATCAGTCAGAATTACAGCAAGTTTGACTCACCCTTCCATACTTCCAAAAGATTGGTAACTATATTGCCTGTATTTTACAGCACTTAGAAACGGCCACATGCAAAATGTAGCACTATATTTAAGGCGTACATTCTCTTTTTCTTTCCAGTCTGCCCTATTTTTCATTTTTTCATTCTTCTATTTTTGCACAAAATTGCCTTCAAGGTCATGAACATATTCCATACCACCTACATTTGCTGTTGGTGGGTTCTTCAGTAGCTTGCAATGCATAATAAAGGCAGAAAGATGGAATTACATTTTTTGCATTTGCTAATGTTGGCAAAGAGGAGAGTCACGGATGGGCCAGGGTGGCCCTAGTCTCGACATTTGGGAGAGGGATGTGTGTGAGTAGGTAGGTAGGCAGTGGCAGAGGAAATACGCGGAGGAAGTACGCCTCCATAAAATGTAGACATGATGATAAAGTGGAAGATGATCTGCAGGTTTGGGTGGTGCTGTGTTTGTTAGAACAGATTCACAATTGCTTTATTAACCTTCCTGCTTTCTCAAATTTGCTTGAAAATGCACCTTTTGCCCACTATTTTTTCAAATCCTTCTCCAGGGGAGAACCCCACTTACGTGGTTCAAGCTCGCTCGCTACACTCCGGCGCATTACAATGTCAATAAAGCAGGAATGTATAAAAAGTGTGTCACCAACATGAAAAGTCTGGAAAACAGTGCAGTAGGCCTTACATATTGAGTGTAAAATCAGTTAAAATTCAATATACTCTTAAAGTAAATTGTTATTACTCTGCATTAAAGCCTACAGTTCGGTATTTTGCCATTACACAAAATCACGCAGATTACCATAGTAGGTAAGAATGTAGGTGCTGGTTGCCCCTTCAGACAAACCATGGATTTCAAAAATGTGTAACTTCACAATCCTTGTTAGGCCTTCTAGGAACTGTAATTGTGTGTACCATGTAATCTTATGACTGTATGCCTGAGGGTTGCCTTGTGGAAAAGGTTTAGCTCCGTACCAGAGGCCTCAGTTTGTTATAGTGATAAGCCATTGATAATAGCTGCAGGCCTGATTGGTTCACTAGCAAAACTATTTCTACTGCCATAGGGCTGATCTGTAAAATTATGATAAATGCATTTGACTTGACATGTAGATTGTCAAAACATATGTTAAAATCAACAGGCAATTAAAGGCTGATTGTTATTTCACTATATTAAAGCCTACAGGTAGGTATTTTGTCACAGGAAGTGTCAAATTACCTCTGTACAGAATTATTTTGGTGTTGGTTATTGCCTCCGACAAAACCTACAGGGAGAAGGTTTGCACTGCAATAATTCTCGCTAGAATCTCCTCTTAAATGTCTGCAAGGATCTTGTAATAAAAAGTATTACATTATTAAACAATGCACACATCCACATATATAAATGTATATTCATAAGGGCAAAGAGTCCCTTCGGTTTCACTCTGTTCTACCATTGGTTTTTCTGAGTGTCATTTACACTCTGCTTCTGCCCATGACAGTAAATTGCATGGGGTGAAAGATCAGTCTTCATCAGTCATTAGCTCTTTGGCCCTATGAATGATGGCATTTTCTGATCACATGTATATCCACCTGAAAATTAGAGAGAGTGCTTGAGTATCAGGGCTGTCTGGCCCATTCTTCAGTTTTGAATTTTCTCCTTTATAGTTCCCCTTTCATTTCTTTGCTTCTCCTCAATTTATTTTAATGTTTCCTAAGAATATACTACACTCTTCAGGCAGTGCTAATAGGTTGCTTGCTTGTTGCTCAATACATGTGCAGTGCATCACATTCCACATGGCCGCCTCCTCTAAACTAGGAGATCATTATCGAATGCTGCTGTCCATAGTTTATCATTGTAAAATACTAGGAAAGGGGCGAGGAGGGGCATTCAACAACGTCTTTAGTTTACAAAGTTTGTGTAGCCCACATAAAGATGAGTTTGTAGGTACTCACAAATTTGTCTCCAACCTATTCCAATCCTGGAAATGGACAGAGATGTACTCTTTTTAAGGCCAGGAGAACCAGCAGGTTATGTTTTAAGCTGCATACATTTCACCCAGTGTTGCTGTTGGAGTGACAGAGTGAAATTAGTTTCCATTGTGGAAGCACATGTAAATGGTAAATTTTTCAAAAGTAATTTTGTCAACGAATTAACTACTGTAGAGAAATTATGACTTAATCGCCTGCAGAAATCAGCTAAATAATTAAAAAAACATTGCACATGCATTGCAGAGTATTGTGGTGGATAAGCCAAAACTGCCTGTGTTACCTTTGGGTCCATGGAAACTCATCTAGGTATGATCTTAGAATCCCCAAGCAGTGACGGGGCAGGAGCAGTGACGGGGCAGGAGCAGTGACGGGGCAGAAGAGGCGACAGGAAAGGAGAGGTGATGGGGCTGGAGATGTGACCGGGCAAGAGAAGTAACAGGCAGGAGATGTGATGGGGCAGGAAAAGTGAGAGGGTCAGAGAGATGAAGGGGCAAGAGTGGTGACGGGGCAGGAGCAGTGACGGGACAGGAGAGGCGACAGGAAAGGAGAGGTGATCGGGCAGAAGAGGTGACCAGGCAGGAGAAGTAACGGGCAGAAGAAGTGACGGGGCAGGAGAAGTGACATGGCAGAAGCTGTGACGGGACAGGAGAGGCAACAGGAAAAGAGAGGTGGCGGGGCAGGAGAAGTGACGGGGCAGGAGCGGTGACGGGGCAGGAGCAGTGATTAGGCATGAGCAGGAGCGGTAACCGGGCAGGTGCAGTGAACGGATAGGGGCAGTGAACGAATAGGAGCAGTGAACAGGGCAGGAGAACTGATGGGACAGGAGAAGTGATGGGGCAGGAGGGGTGATCGGGTAGGAGTGCTGACAAGACAGGAGCAGTGAATGGGCAGGAGCAGTGAATGGGCAGGAGCGGTGATGGGGCAGGAAAAGTGACGGGGCAGGAAAAGTGACGGGCAGGAAAAGTGATGGGGTGGGGGAAGGAGAGGCAATAGGAAAGGAGAGGTAACTGGGGAGGAGAGGTAACTGGGCAGGAGAGGTGACTGGGCAGGAGTGGTGACCGGGCAGGAGTGGTGACCGGGCAGGAGTAGTGACCGGGCAGGAGAAGTGACGGGGCAGGAGAAGTGATGGGGCAGGAGAGGTGATGGGGCAGGAGAGGTGACAGGAAAGGAGAGTTGATGGGGCTGGAGAGGTGACCGGGCAAGAAAAATAACTGGCAGGAGATGTGATGAGGCAGGAAAACTGAGAGGGTCAGAGAGATGACGGGGTAGGATAGGTGACAGGGCAGGAGCAGTGACAGGACAGGAGAGGCAACAGAAAAGGAGAGATGATGGGGCAGGAGAGGTGACCAGGCAGGAGAAGTAACGGGCAGAAGAAGTGACGGGGCAGGAGCAGTGATGGGACAGGAGAGGCAACAGAAAAGGAGAGGTGACGGGGCAGGAGAAGTGATGGGGCAGGAGAAGTGACGGGGCAGGAGCGGTGACGGGGCAGGAGTGGTGATTAGGCATGAGCAGGAGCGGTAACCGGGCAGGTGCAGTGAACGGATAGGGGCAGTGAACGGATAGGAGCAGTGAACAGGGTAGGAGAAGTGATGGGACAGGAGAAGTGATGAGGCAGCAGGAGTGACCAGGCAGGAGTGCTGACCAGACAGGAGCAGTGAATGGGCAGGAGCGGTGATGGGGCAGGAAAAGTGATGGGGCAGGGGCAGGAGCAGTGACGGGGCAGAAGAGGCAACATGAAAGGAGAGGCAGCTGGGAAGGAGAAGTGTCTGGGCAGGAGAGGTGTCTGGGCAGGAGAGGTAACTGGGCAGGAGAGGTGACTGGGCAGGAAAGGTGACTGGGCAGGAGAGGTGACTGGGCAGGAGTGGTGACCGGGCAGGAGAAGTGACCGGGCAGGAGAAGTGACCAGGCAGGAGAAGTGACCAGGCAGGAGAAGTGACCGGGCAGGAGAAGTGACCGGGCAGGAGAAGTGACAGGGCAGGAGAAGTGACGGGGCAGGAGAGGTGACGGGGCAGGAGAGGTGACTGGGCAGAAGCAGTGATTAAGCATGAGCAGGAGCAGTGACTGGGCAGGAGCGGTGAACAGACAGGAGCGGTGAACGGACAGGAGCGGTGAACAAAAAACGGTGGATTTAGGGCCAGATCTCTGCACTGGGGTGAATCTATCACATTGTTTTGTATTCTGTCCATCAGTTGTTCTTTTTACTTTTGTCACCCCGAGTGGGACGGGTATGCCCAGACGTGGGTCCCGTGCTCTCCATGCCACTGGAATCAAGCTATCCTGGCTGATGAGAGCTGAAAGCCCAAAACCGGTCCTAGGATGCTTGTTTCCAGTGCAGGGAGGACCTGGCCCGGCAGTTCGAGCTGGACTGTTCCCATTGGGCGCAGGATCAAGACTGATTTGCATATGGCTGGGTCCAAACTGGAAAGGCATAGTGAGCAAAAAAACGATGGATTTAGGCCCAGATCTCTGTACTGGGGTACATATATGACATTGTTCAGCATTCTGCCCATCAGTTGTTCTTTTTGCTTTTGTCACCCTGAGTGGGACGGGTATGCCAGACGTGGGTCCCGGGCTCTCCATGCCACTGGAATCACGCTATGCTGGCTGAAGAGGGCTGAAAGCCCGAAACCGGTCCTAGGACGCTTGTTTCCAATCCAGGAAGGACCTGGCCTGGCAGTTCGGGCTGCAATGTTCCCATTGGGCGCAGGATCAAGACTGATTTGCATACGGCTGGGTCCAAACTGGAATGACATGGTGAGCAAAAAAACGATGAATTTAGGTCCAGATCTCTGTACTGTGGTGAATGTACGACATTGTTCTGCATTCTGTTCACCAGTTATTCTTTTTGCTATGTTATGATTGAGCGGTAACTGCAAACACAACAATGATGGACAGAATGTGGATCAATGTCACACATTCACCCCAGTCCAAAGATCTGGGCCCAAATCCATCGTTTTTCCACTCCACACCACCCTGGGTTAGACAATGGCGATATGCAAATCAGCGCTGACCCTGTGCCCCATGGGAACAGTCCAGTCCGAACTACAAAAGCCATGTCCTTCCCAGAACGGAAACAAGCATCCGAGGACCGGCCCGGTTTCGAGGTAACACCTCTCTTCAGCCCGGCTAGCTTGATTCCAGTGGTGTGGAGTGCCTGGGACTCACGTCTGAGCATCCCCAGTACACTTAGAGCGGTAACTGCAAACACAACAATGATGGACAGAATGTGGATCAATGTCACACATTCACCCCAGTCCAAAGATCTGGGCCCAAATCCATCGTTTTTCCACTCCACACCACCCTGGGTTAGACAATGGCGATATGCAAATCAGCGCTGACCCTGTGCCCCATGGGAACAGTCCAGTCCGAACTACAAAAGCCATGTCCTTCCCAGAACGGAAACAAGCATCCGAGGACCGGCCCGGTTTCGAGGTAACACCTCTCTTCAGCCCGGCTAGCTTGATTCCAGTGGTGTGGAGTGCCTGGGACTCACGTCTGAGCATCCCCAGTACACTTAGAGCGGTAACTGCAAACACAACAATGATGGACAGAATGTGGATCAATGTCACACATTCACCCCAGTCCAAAGATCTGGGCCCAAATCCATCGTTTTTCCACTCCACACCACCCTGGGTTAGACAATGGCGATATGCAAATCAGCGCTGACCCTGTGCCCCATGGGAACAGTCCAGTCCGAACTACAAAAGCCATGTCCTTCCCAGAACGGAACCAAGCATCCGAGGACCGGCCCGGTTTCGAGATAACACCTCTCTTCAGCCCGGCTAGCTTGATTCCAGTGGTGTGGAGTGCCTGGGACTCACGTCTGAGCATCCCCAGTACACTTAGAGCGGTAACTGCAAACACAACAATGATGGACAGAATGTGGATCAATGTCACACATTCACCCCAGTCCAAAGATCTGGGCCCAAATCCATCGTTTTTCCACTCCACACCACCCTGGGTTAGACAATGGCGATATGCAAATCAGCGCTGACCCTGTGCCCCATGGGAACAGTCCAGTCCGAACTACAAAAGCCATGTCCTTCCCAGAACGGAAACAAGCATCCGAGGACCGGCCCGGTTTCGAGGTAACACCTCTCTTCAGCCCGGCTAGCTTGATTCCAGTGGTGTGGAGTGCCTGGGACTCACGTCTGAGCATCCCCAGTACACTTAGAGCGGTAACTGCAAACACAACAATGATGGACAGAATGTGGATCAATGTCACACATTCACCCCAGTCCAAAGATCTGGGCCCAAATCCATCGTTTTTCCACTCCACACCACCCTGGGTTAGACAATGGCGATATGCAAATCAGCGCTGACCCTGTGCCCCATGGGAACAGTCCAGTCCGAACTACAAAAGCCATGTCCTTCCCAGAACGGAAACAAGCATCCGAGGACCGGCCCGGTTTCGAGGTAACACCTCTCTTCAGCCCGGCTAGCTTGATTCCAGTGGTGTGGAGTGCCTGGGACTCACGTCTGAGCATCCCCAGTACACTTAGAGCGGTAACTGCAAACACAACAATGATGGACAGAATGTGGATCAATGTCACACATTCACCCCAGTCCAAAGATCTGGGCCCAAATCCATCGTTTTTCCACTCCACACCACCCTGGGTTAGACAATGGCGATATGCAAATCAGCGCTGACCCTGTGCCCCATGGGAACAGTCCAGTCCGAACTACAAAAGCCATGTCCTTCCCAGAACGGAACCAAGCATCCGAGGACCGGCCCGGTTTCGAGATAACACCTCTCTTCAGCCCGGCTAGCTTGATTCCAGTGGTGTGGAGTGCCTGGGACTCACGTCTGAGCATCCCCAGTACACTTAGAGCGGTAACTGCAAACACAACAATGATGGACAGAATGTGGATCAATGTCACACATTCACCCCAGTCCAAAGATCTGGGCCCAAATCCATCGTTTTTCCACTCCACACCACCCTGGGTTAGACAATGGCGATATGCAAATCAGCGCTGACCCTGTGCCCCATGGGAACAGTCCAGTCCGAACTACAAAAGCCATGTCCTTCCCAGAACGGAAACAAGCATCCGAGGACCGGCCCGGTTTCGAGGTAACACCTCTCTTCAGCCCGGCTAGCTTGATTCCAGTGGTGTGGAGTGCCTGGGACTCACGTCTGAGCATCCCCAGTACACTTAGAGCGGTAACTGCAAACACAACAATGATGGACAGAATGTGGATCAATGTCACACATTCACCCCAGTCCAAAGATCTGGGCCCAAATCCATCGTTTTTCCACTCCACACCACCCTGGGTTAGACAATGGCGATATGCAAATCAGCGCTGACCCTGTGCCCCATGGGAACAGTCCAGTCCGAACTACAAAAGCCATGTCCTTCCCAGAACGGAAACAAGCATCCGAGGACCGGCCCGGTTTCGAGGTAACACCTCTCTTCAGCCCGGCTAGCTTGATTCCAGTGGTGTGGAGTGCCTGGGACTCACGTCTGAGCATCCCCAGTACACTTAGAGCGGTAACTGCAAACACAACAATGATGGACAGAATGTGGATCAATGTCACACATTTACCCCAGTCCAAAGATCTGGGCCCAAATCCATCGTTTTTCCACTCCACACCACCCTGGGTTAGACAATGGCGATATGCAAATCAGCGCTGACCCTGTGCCCCATGGGAACAGTCCAGTCCGAACTAGAAAAGCCATGTCCTTCCCAGAACGGAAACAAGCATCCGAGGACCGGCCCGGTTTCGAGGTAACACCTCTCTTCAGCCCGGCTAGCTTGATTCCAGTGGTGTGGAGTGCCTGGGACTCACGTCTGAGCATCCCCAGTACACTTAGAGCGGTAACTGCAAACACAACAATGATGGACAGAATGTGGATCAATGTCACACATTCACCCCAGTCCAAAGATCTGGGCCCAAATCCATCGTTTTTCCACTCCACACCACCCTGGGTTAGACAATGGCGATATGCAAATCAGCGCTGACCCTGTGCCCCATGGGAACAGTCCAGTCCGAACTACAAAAGCCATGTCCTTCCCAGAACGGAAACAAGCATCCAAGGACCGGCCCGGTTTCGAGGTAACACCTCTCTTCAGCCCGGCTAGCTTGATTCCAGTGGTGTGGAGTGCCTGGGACTCACGTCTGAGCATCCCCAGTACACTTAGAGCGGTAACTGCAAACACAACAATGATGGACAGAATGTGGATCAATGTCACACATTCACCCCAGTCCAAAGATCTGGGCCCAAATCCATCGTTTTTCCACTCCACACCACCCTGGGTTAGACAATGGCGATATGCAAATCAGCGCTGACCCTGTGCCCCATGGGAACAGTCCAGTCCGAACTACAAAAGCCATGTCCTTCCCAGATCGGAAACAAGCATCCGAGGACCGGCCCGGTTTCGAGGTAACACCTCTCTTCAGCCCGGCTAGCTTGATTCCAGTGGTGTGGAGTGCCTGGGACTCACGTCTGAGCATCCCCAGTACACTTAGAGCGGTAACTGCAAACACAACAATGATGGACAGAATGTGGATCAATGTCACACATTCACCCCAGTCCAAAGATCTGGGCCCAAATCCATTGTTTTTCCTCTCCACACCACCCTGGGTTAGACAATGGCGATATGCAAATCAGCGCTGACCCTGTGCCCCATGGGAACAGTCCAGTCCGAACTACAAAAGCCATGTCCTTCCCAGAACGGAAACAAGCATCCAAGGACCGGCCCGGTTTCGAGGTAACACCTCTCTTCAGCCCGGCTAGCTTGATTCCAGTGGTGTGGAGTGCCTGGGACTCACGTCTGAGCATCCCCAGTACACTTAGAGCGGTAACTGCAAACACAACAATGATGGAGAGAATGTGGATCAATGTCACACATTCACCCCAGTCCAAAGATCTGGGCCCAAATCCATCGTTTTTCCACTCCACACCACCCTGGGTTAGACAATGGCGATATGCAAATCAGCGCTGACCCTGTGCCCCATGGGAACAGTCCAGTCCGAACTACAAAAGCCATGTCCTTCCCAGAACGGAAACAAGCATCCGAGGACCGGCCCGGTTTCGAGGTAACACCTCTCTTCAGCCCGGCTAGCTTGATTCCAGTGGTGTGGAGTGCCTGGGACTCACGTCTGAGCATCCCCAGTACACTTAGAGCGGTAACTGCAAACACAACAATGATGGACAGAATGTGGATCAATGTCACACATTCACCCCAGTCCAAAGATCTGGGCCCAAATCCATTGTTTTTCCACGCCACACCACCCTGGGTTAGACAATGGCGATATGCAAATCAGCGCTGACCCTGTGCCCAACGGGAACAGTCCAGTCCGAACTACAAAAGCCATGTCCTTCCCAGAACGGAAACAAGCATCCGAGGACCGGCCCGGTTTCGAGGTAACACCTCTCTTCAGCCCGGCTAGCTTGATTCCAGTGGTGTGGAGTGCCTGGGACTCACGTCTGAGCATCCCCAGTACACTTAGAGCGGTAACTGCAAACACAACAATGATGGACAGAACGTGGATCAATGTCACACATTCACCCCAGTCCAAAGATCTGGGCCCAAATCCATCGTTTTTCCACTCCACACCACCCTGGGTTAGACAATGGCGATATGCAAATCAGCGCTGACCCTGTGCCCCATTGGAACAGTCCAGTCCGAACTACAAAAGCCATGTCCTTCCCAGAACGGAAACAAGCATCCAAGGACCGGCCCGGTTTCGAGGTAACACCTCTCTTCAGCCCGTCTAGCTTGATTCCAGTGGTGTGGAGTGCCTGGGACTCACGTCTGAGCATCCCCAGTACACTTAGAGCGGTAACTGCAAACACAACAATGATGGACAGAATGTGGATCAATGTCACACATTCACCCCAGTCCAAAGATCTGGGCCCAAATCCATCGTTTTTCCACTCCACACCACCCTGGGTTAGACAATGGCGATATGCAAATCAGCGCTGACCCTGTGCCCCATGGGAACAGTCCAGTCCGAACTACAAAAGCCATGTCCTTCCCAGAACGGAAACAAGCATCCGAGGACCGGCCCGGTTTCGAGGTAACACCTCTCTTCAGCCCGGCTAGCTTGATTCCAGTGGTGTGGAGTGCCTGGGACTCACGTCTGAGCATCCCCAGTACACTTAGAGCGGTAACTGCAAACACAACAATGATGGACAGAATGTGGATCAATGTCACACATTCACCCCAGTCCAAAGATCTGGGCCCAAATCCATCGTTTTTCCACTCCACA
Source organism: Lissotriton helveticus (assembly GCF_964261635.1). NCBI lineage: Eukaryota > Metazoa > Chordata > Amphibia > Caudata > Salamandridae > Lissotriton > Lissotriton helveticus. The sequence goes on from NC_136070.1 coordinate 1,040,798,316, forward strand.
CCACCCTGGGTTAGACAATGGCGATATGCAAATCAGCGCTGACCCTGTGCCCCATGGGAACAGTCCAGTCCGAACTACAAAAGCCATGTCCTTCCCAGAACGGAAACAAGCATCCGAGGACCGGCCCGGTTTCGAGGTAACACCTCTCTTCAGCCCGGCTAGCTTGATTCCAGTGGTGTGGAGTGCCTGGGACTCACGTCTGAGCATCCCCAGTACACTTAGAGCGGTAACTGCAAACACAACAATGATGGACAGAATGTGGATCAATGTCACACATTCACCCCAGTCCAAAGATCTGGGCCCAAATCCATCGTTTTTCCACTCCACACCACCCTGGGTTAGACAATGGCGATATGCAAATCAGCGCTGACCCTGTGCCCCATGGGAACAGTCCAGTCCGAACTACAAAAGCCATGTCCTTCCCAGAACGGAAACAAGCATCCGAGGACCGGCCCGGTTTCGAGGTAACACCTCTCTTCAGCCCGGCTAGCTTGATTCCAGTGGTGTGGAGTGCCTGGGACTCACGTCTGAGCATCCCCAGTACACTTAGAGCGGTAACTGCAAACACAACAATGATGGACAGAATGTGGATCAATGTCACACATTCACCCCAGTCCAAAGATCTGGGCCCAAATCCATCGTTTTTCCACTCCACACCACCCTGGGTTAGACAATGGCGATATGCAAATCAGCGCTGACCCTGTGACCCATGGGAACAGTCCAGTCCGAACTACAAAAGCCATGTCCTTCCCAGAACGGAAACAAGCATCCGAGGACCGGCCCGGTTTCGAGGTAACACCTCTCTTCAGCCCGGCTAGCTTGATTCCAGTGGTGTGGAGTGCCTGGGACTCACGTCTGAGCATCCCCAGTACACTTAGAGCGGTAACTGCAAACACAACAATGATGGACAGAATGTGGATCAATGTCACACATTCACCCCAGTCCAAAGATCTGGGCCCAAATCCATCGTTTTTCCACTCCACACCACCCTGGGTTAGACAATGGCGATATGCAAATCAGCGCTGACCCTGTGCCCCATGGGAACAGTCCAGTCCGAACTACAAAAGCCATGTCCTTCCCAGAACGGAAACAAGCATCCGAGGACCGGCCCGGTTTCGAGGTGACACCTCTCTTCAGCCCGGCTAGCTTGATTCCAGTGGTGTGGAGTGCCTGGGACTCACGTCTGAGCATCCCCAGTACACTTAGAGCGGTAACTGCAAACACAACAATGATGGACAGAATGTGGATCAATGTCACACATTCACCCCAGTCCAAAGATCTGGGCCCAAATCCATCGTTTTTCCACTCCACACCACCCTGGGTTAGACAATGGTGATATGCAAATCAGCGCTGACCCTGTGCCCCATGGGAACAGTCCAGTCCGAACTACAAAAGCCATGTCCTTCCCAGAACGGAAACAAGCATCCGAGGACCGGCCCGGTTTCGAGGTAACACCTCTCTTCAGCCCGGCTAGCTTGATTCCAGTGGGAAAACCGGGCCGGTCCTCGGATGCTTGTTTCCGTTCTGGGAAGGACATGGCTTTTGTAGTTCGGACTGGACTGTTCCCATGGGGCACAGGGTCAGCGCTGATTTGCATATCACCATTGTCTAACCCAGGGTGGTGTGGAGTGGAAAAACAATGGATTTGGGCCCAGATCTTTGGACTGGGGTGAATGTGTGACATTGATCCACATTCTGTCCATCATTGTTGTGTTTGCAGTTACCGCTCTAAGTGTACTGGGGATGCTCAGACGTGAGTCCCAGGCACTCCACACCACTGGAATCAAGCTAGCCGGGCTGAAGAGAGGTGTTACCTCAAAACTGGGCCGGTCCTCGGATGCTTGTTTCCGTTCTGGGAAGGACATGGCTTTTGTAGTTCGGACTGGACTGTTCCCATGGGGCACAGGGTCAGCGCTGGTTTGCATATCGCCATTGTCTAACCCAGGGTGGTGTGGAGTGGAAAAACAATGGATTTGGGCCCAGATCTTTGGACTGGGGTGAATGTGTGACATTGATCCACATTCTGTCCTTCATTGTTGTGTTTGCAATTACCGCTCTAAGTGTACTGGGGATGCTCAGACGTGAGTCCCAGGCACTCCACACCACTGGAATCAAGCTAGCCAGGCTGAAGAGAGGTGTTACCTCGAAACCGGGCCGGTCCTCGGATGCTTGTTTCCGTTCTGGGAAGGACATGGCTTTTGTAGTTCGGACTGGACTGTTCCCATGGGGCACAGGGTCAGCGCTGATTTGCATATCGCCATTGTCTAACCCAGGGTGGTGTGGAGTGGAAAAACGATGGATTTGGGCCCAGATCTTTGGACTGGGGTAAATGTGTGACATTGATCCACATTCTGTCCATCATTGTTGTGTTTGCAGTTACTGCTCTAAGTGTACTGGGGATGCTCAGACGTCAGTCCCAGGCACTCCACACCACTGGAATCAAGCTAGCCGGGCTGAAGAGAGGTGTTACCTCGAAACCGGGCCGGTCCTCGGATGCTTGTTTCCGTTCTGGGAAGGACATGGCTTTTGTAGTTTGGACTGGACTGTTCCCATGGGGCACAGGGTCAGCGCTGATTTGCATATCGCCATTGTCTAACCCAGGGTGGTGTGGAGTGGAAAATCGATGGATTTGGGCCCAGATCTTTGGACTGGGGTGAATGTGTGACATTGATCCACATTCTGTCCATCATTGTTGTGTTTGCAGTTACCGCTCTAAGTGTACTGGGGATGCTCAGACGTGAGTCCCAGGCACTCCACACCACTGGAATCAAGCTAGCCGGGCTGAAGAGAGGTGTTACCTCGAAACCGGTCCGGTCCTCGGATGCTTGTTTCCGTTCTGGGACGGACATGGCTTTTGTAGTTTGGACTGGACTGTTCCCATGGGGCACAGGGTCAGCGCTGATTTGCATATTGCCATTGTCTAACCCAGGGTGGTGTGGAGTGGAAAAACGATGGATTTGGGCCCAGATCTTTGGACTGGGGTGAATGTGTGACATTGATCCACATTCTGTCCATCATTGTTGTGTTTACAGTTACCGCTCTAAGTGTACTGGGGATGCTCAGACGTGAGTCCCAGGCACTCCACACCACTGGAATCAAGCTAGCCGGGCTGAAGAGAGGTGTTACCTCGAAACCGGGACGGTCCTCGGATGCTTGTTTCCGTTCTGGGAAGGACATGGCTTTTGTAGTTCGGACTGGACTGTTCCCATGGGGCACAGGGGCAGCGCTGATTTGCATATCGCCATTGTCTAACCCAGGGTGGTGTGGAGTGGAAAAACGATGGATTTGGGCCCAGATCTTTGGACTGGGGTGAATGTGTGACATTGATCCACATTCTGTCCATCATTGTTGTGTTTGCAGTTACCGCTCTAAGTGTACTGGGGATGCTCAGATGTGAGTCCCAGGCACTCCACACCACTGGAATCAAGCTAGCCGGGCTGAAGAGAGGTGTTACCTCGAAACCGGGCCGGTCCTCGGATGCTTGTTTCCGTTCTGGGAAGGACATGGCTTTTGTAGTTCGGACTGGACTGTTCCCATGGGGCACAGGGTCAGCGCTGATTTGCATATCGCCATTGTCTAACCCAGGGTGGTGTGGAGTGGAAAAACGATGGATTTGGGCCCAGATCTTTGGACTGGGGTGAATGTGTGACATTGATCCACATTCTGTCCATCATTGTTGTGTTTGCAGTTACCGCTCTAAGTGTACTGGGGATGCTCAGACGGGAGTCCCAGGCACTCCACACCACTGGAATCAAGCTAGCCGGGCTGAAGAGAGGTGTTACCTCGAAACCGGGCCGGTCCTCGGATGCTTGTTTCCGTTCTGGGAAGGACATGGCTTTTGTAGTTCGGACTGGACTGTTCCCAAGGGGCACAGGGTCAGCGCTGATTTGCATATCGCCATAGTCTAACCCAGGGTGGTGTGGAGTGGAAAAACGATGGATTTGGGCCGAGATCTTTGGACTGGGGTGAATGTGTGACATTGATCCACATTCTGTCCATCATTGTTGTGTTTGCAGTTACTGCTCTAAGTGTACTGGGGATGCTCAGACGTGAGTCCCAGGCACTCCACACCACTGGAATCAAGCTAGCTGGGCTGAAGAGAGGTGTTACCTCGAAACCGGGCCGGTCCTCGGATGCTTCTTTCCGTTCTGGGAAGGACATGGCTTTTGTAGTTCGGACTGGACTGTTCCCATGGGGCACAGGGTCAGCGCTGATTTGCATATCACCATTGTCTAACCCAGGGTGGTGTGGAGTGGAAAAACGATGGATTTGGGCCCAGATCTTTGGACTGGGGTGAATGGTTGACATTGATCCACATTCTGTCCATCATTGTTGTGTTTGCAGTTACCGCTCTAAGTGTACTGGAGATGCTCAGACGTGAGTCCCAGGCACTCCACACCACTGGAATCAAGCTAGCCGGGCTGAAGAGAGGTGTTACCTCGAAACCGGGCCGGTCCTCGGATGCTTGTTTCCGTTCTGGGAAGGACATGGCTTTTGTAGTTCGGACTGGACTGTTCCCATGGGGCACAGGGTCAGCGCTGATTTGCATATCGCCATTGTCTAACCCAGGGTGGTGTGGAGTGGAAAAACAATGGATTTGGGCCCAGATCTTTGGACTGGGGTGAATGTGTGACATTGATCAACATTCTGTCCATCATTGTTGTGTTTGCAGTTACTGCTCTAAGTGTACTGGGGATGCTCAGACGTGAGTCCCAGGCACTCCACACCACTGGAATCAAGCTAGCCGGGCTGAAGAGAGGTGTTACCTCGAAACCGGGCCGGTCCTCGGATGCTTGTTTCCGTTCTGGGAAGGACATGGTTTTTGTAGTTCGGACTGGACTGTTCCCATGGGGCACAGGGTCAGCGCTGATTTGCATATCGCCATTGTCTAACCCAGGGTGGTGTGGAGTGGAAAAACGATGGATTTGGGCCCAGATCTTTGGACTGGGGTGAATGTGTGACATTGATCCACATTCTGTCCATCATTGTTGTGTTTGCAGTTACCGCTCTAAGTGTACTGGGGATGCTCAGACGTGAGTCCCAGGCACTCCACACCACTGGAATCAAGCTAGCCGGGCTGAAAAGAGGTGTTACCTCGAAACCGGGCCGGTCCTCGGATGCTTGTTTCCGTTCTGGGAAGGACATGGCTTTTGTAGTTCGGACTGGACTGTTCCCATGGGGCACAGGGTCAGCGCTGATTTGCATATCGCCATTGTCTAACCCAGGGTGGTGTGGAGTGGGAAAACGATGGTTTTGGGCCCAGATCTTTGGACTGGGGTGAATGTGTGACATTGATCCACATTCTGTCCATCATTGTTGTGTTTGCAGTTACCGCTCTAAGTGTACTGGGGATGCTCAGACGTGAGTCCCAGGCACTCCACACCACTGGAATCAAGCTAGCCGGGCTGAAGAGAGGTGTTACCTCAAAACCGGGCCGGTCCTCGGATGCTTGTTTCCGTTCTGGGAAGGACATGGCTTTTGTAGTTCCGACTGGGCTGTTCCCATGGGGCACAGGGTCAGCGCTGATTTGCATATCGCCATTGTCTAACCCAGGGTGGTGTGGAGTGGGAAAACGATGGATTTGGGCCCAGATCTTTGGACTGGGGTGAATGTGTGACATTGATCCACATTCTGTCCATCATTGTTGAGTTTGCAGTTACCGCTCTAAGTGTACTAGGGATGCTCAGACGTGAGTCCCAGGCACTCCACACCACTGGAATCAAGCTAGCCGGGCTGAAGAGAGGTGTTACTTCGAAACCGGGCCGGTCCTTGGATGCTTGTTTCCGTTCTGGGAAGGACATGGCTTTTGTAGTTCGGACTGGACTGTTCCCATGGAGCACAGGGTCAGCGCTGATTTGCATATCGCCATTGTCTAACCCAGGGTGGTGTGGAGTGGAAAAACGATGGATTTGGGCCCCGATCTTTGGACTGGGGTGAATGTGTGACATTGATCCACATTCTGTCCATCATTGTTGTGTTTGCAGTTACTGCTCTAAGTGTACTGGGGATGCTCAGACGTGAGTCCCAGGCACTCCACACCACTGGAATCAAGCTAGCGGGGCTGAAGAGAGGTGTTACCTCGAAACCGGGCCGGTCCTCGGATGCTTGTTTCCGTTCTGGGAAGGACATGGCTTTTGTAGTTCGGACTGGACTGTTCCCATGGGGCACAGGGTCAGCGCTGATTTGCATATCGCCATTGTCTAACCCAGGGTGGTGTGGAGTGGAAAAACGATGGATTTGGGCCCAGATCTTTGGACTGGGGTGAATGTGTGACATTGATCCACATTCTGTCCATCATTGTTGTGTTTACAGTTACCGCTCTAAGTGTACTGGGGATGCTCAGACGTGAGTCCCAGGCACTCCACACCACTGGAATCAAGCTAGCCGGGCTGAAAAGAGGTGTTACCTCGAAACCGGGCCGGTCCTCGGATGCTTGTTTCCGTTCTGGGAAGGACATGGCTTTTGTAGTTCGGACTGGACTGTTCCCATGGGGCACAGGGTCAGCGCTGATTTGCATATCGCCATTGTCTAACCCAGGGTGGTGTGGAGTGGAAAAACGATGGTTTTGGGCCCAGATCTTTGGACTGGGGTGAATGTGTGACATTGATCCACATTCTGTCCATCATTGTTGTGTTTGCAGTTACCGCTCTAAGTGTACTGGGGATGCTCAGACGTGAGTCCCAGGCACTCCACACCACGCGAATCAAGCTAGCTGGGCTGAAGAGAGGTGTTACCTTGAAACCGGGCCGGTCCTCGGATGCTTGTTTCCGTTCTGGGAAGGACATGGCTTTTGTAGTTCGGACTGGACTGTTCCCATGGGGCACAGGGTCAGAGCTGATTTGCATATCGCCATTGTCTAACCCAGGGTGGTGTGGAGTGGAAAAACGATGGATTTGGGCCCAGATCTTTGGACTGGGGTGAATGTGTGACATTGATCCACATTCTGTCCATCATTGTTGTGTTTGCAGTTACCGCTCTAAGTGTACTGGAGATGCTCAGACGTGAGTCCCAGGCACTCCACACCACTGGAATCAAGCTAGCCGGGCTGAAGAGAGGTGTTACCTCGAAACCGGGCCGGTCCTCGGATGCTTGTTTCCGTTCTGGGAAGGACATGGCTTTTGTAGTTCGGACTGGACTGTTCCCATGGGGCACAGGGTCAGCGCTGATTTGCATATCGCCATTGTCTAACCCAGGGTGGTGTGGAGTGGAAAAACAATGGATTTGGGCCCAGATCTTTGGACTGGGGTGAATGTGTGACATTGATCAACATTCTGTCCATCATTGTTGTGTTTGCAGTTACTGCTCTAAGTGTACTGGGGATGCTCAGACGTGAGTCCCAGGCACTCCACACCACTGGAATCAAGCTAGCCGGGCTGAAGAGAGGTGTTACCTCGAAACCGGGCCGGTCCTCGGATGCTTGTTTCCGTTCTGGGAAGGACATGGCTTTTGTAGTTCGGACTGGACTGTTCCCATGGGGCACAGGGTCAGCGCTGATTTGCATATCGCCATTGTCTAACCCAGGGTGGTGTGGAGTGGAAAAACGATGGATTTGGGCCCAGATCTTTGGACTGGGGTGAATGTGTGACATTGATCCACATTCTGTCCATCATTGTTGTGTTTGCAGTTACCGCTCTAAGTGTACTGGGGATGCTCAGACGTGAGTCCCAGGCACTCCACACCACTGGAATCAAGCTAGCCGGGCTGAAGAGAGGTGTTACCTCGAAACCGGGCCGGTCCTCGGATGCTTGTTTCTGTTCTGGGAAGGACATGGCTTTTGTAGTTCGGACTGGGCTGTTCCCATGGGGCACAGGGTCAGCGCTGATTTGCATATCGCCATTGTCTAACCCAGGGTGGTGTGGAGTGGGAAAACGATGGATTTGGGCCCAGATCTTTGGACTGGGGTGAATGTGTGACATTGATCCACATTCTGTCCATCATTGTTGTGTTTGCAGTTACCGCTCTAAGTGTACTGGGGATGCTCAGACGTGAGTCCCAGGCACTCCACACCACTGGAATCAAGCTAGCCGGGCTGAAGAGAGGTGTTACTTCGAAACCGGGCCGGTCCTCGGATGCTTGTTTCCATTCTGGGAAGGACATGGCTTTTGTAGTTCGGACTGGACTGTTCCCATGGGGCACAGGGTCAGCGCTGATTTGCATATCGCCATTGTATTACATTGTATTTGTTATTGAAACATCCACTGCCGGTGGAATAAAAGTGCATGGGAAAATAAATTGATGGGAGGGAACATTAATTTAAATACAGAATGGAAGTTACCTCATATTAATATGGTGTGATGACCTCTCCTCATCCTTTTGTCCAATCAAAATTGGGGATTCACACATTTGCAATATTGGGGGGTGGTACACTGCCCTGGAAAATAGTATAACTAGGGTAGGCTTAGCTAGTTAGATTGTCTGACTTGTCCGAATAGCTGACCTGTCACTGTCCGAACGCACTCAATAGGTGATCGAGAGCAGAGGTGCTGGCAGAGCACTCTGTCAGAAGAATCGATAACCCAATCGGCGTCTGACTGTTAGCTGCAGTGAGGGTGTGACGCAGGCGTTGCGCATTAGCTGTGGATGCCGGTTTTAGCCTGTGGTGGTCCTGTCCTGATCCAATTTGGCCCGTACCTGTCCTGATTCTGGTTTGTACCTGTTCTTTCTTGCTGGCACCTGCAATCTTGGGGTTCTGTCCTTTAACCCAAACCGTGGCCAGGGTTGGTCTTCACACCATTCAAGGTAACTATAAAGTGTGGGTTTGCCATTGTACTGTTCTCCCTTTTCTACCTACCTTATGTTTAAATGCTTAACAACATTTCTTTCCAAATTATTGCATATCTTGTTTCAATCTTTATCTTTCTAACTGAACGAGCAATTATTGATTTATTATGGTTTCAGACATTTAAGAATTTACATTAGATAAAAGAACTTAAACCTTTCCAGAGTTTGTGGTTATTTTATGAAACACAAATGTTATTTACTGCCTATTATTCTAACACCCTTGATCCCTTAGGACTCTAGGTACCGGTGACTTGGATTGGTAAGTCAGTGGTATAGGTCCTAAAAGGAAAAATATAATCTCTGATTAGAACCGTAGGTTCACCTGTTCAAAGTGTGTATGATGTTTTATGGGCCCAGGTGAGTATGGTAAAACGGGCAGGTGAGCCCGCGCTCTATCAGCATTTCAATGGTGGCAGAGGATGGTTAGGGTTTAGTTAAGATAGGTAGTTAGTTGAAGTTAGTCGGTTAATTGAATTGCATTGTGTATTTGAATGTATAATTGATTTTATGTAGTAACCAAACCTGTTTGTACATGTTATATGTTTGTTTTGGAATCCCCAAGGGCAGAATAACAGGTGGTAAATGGAAGCCACTCTGTAGTGAGGTCACTTGCCTGTAGAAGTAAGTGCATGGTTAGGTAAAACCAGAAGCACTATTTAGGGACTTTCTGTATAAATGTGTGAATAATTGATAGCAAAAAATTCATTGGTGAAACTTTGGTGTTATATCACTTAGAAAGGGTAACACTGGAGAAGTAGCAGGTTCTTCTGAGCTTGATTGACAGCAAAGGGATTCGCTGGTGAAACTTTGGCCTTATATCACCTAGAAAGGGTAAGCCCGAGGGAGTAACAGGTTCTCCAATGCTTGCGTGAAGGGTAGGCGGAAGGGATCTACTCGTAGTGTATGAAGAGTAAGCGGAAGGGATTTACTCATAGTGAGTGCAAACCATCTTTTCTTTGAATTTAGTCACTCAGGCACAGTGGTGAATGTTTTTATGTTTTCAAATATTGAGTTTTACATTTTAAAGTGAAAGAAATAAGTTTCATAATTACCTTGCAAAAGAGGGAGTCAGTTGCGGAGCTGCACTGACGTCACTTAGAGCCGCGCTGGTATTGATTGAGACAGCGGGTGTGTAGCTGAGGTAATACTGTAAAGGAGGGGTGAGTGCAGGAGCGCGAGAACTCGTCTTACAGGAAAAGCCGCCCAACCATTGGTTGAGTCTATTTGAATTCTAAAGTCTGATTGGTTATTGAAAAGAAGAAACGCGGCAGAAAATATATGTGGCATTTAGATCCAGGATTCATAGGAAATTGACCAGATTGAAAATATCTAGGTTTTGCTAAAGAACAGATGATTAGAGGGAGACCTTATATCATGTACGTAGATAAAAGAAAAATGTCATTTGTCAAGAAAATTAAGAACTTCTTTAAGAAAGATAAAGTCATTAAAACTAGAGAAGGGATTATTATTCCACCACCGAATATGCCCGCATCATACATGATGGTTGAAAGGGGCTATCACACATGTGTGTGGTTAGGGAACTGGATGGAATATACTAAAGAAGACGGAATTTTGGCAATCCCAGAACATGGTACTTTTAATGGGAGAGTTCTGTACAATTTGAGAACTCGCATGAATGAATTAGATCCTAGACCTAGATTAACTCAATACGAAGCATTAGAAGAATGGGAGATTGAGGCTTTCGAGCGAGATCGACCCAGAAGTGACAGGAATCTAAGCAAGTTCTATCCGAAATTTCCCAGATAGACAAGAGATAAGCAAATGAAACGATGGAGACAGTCCATGATAGTGGAAGGATTGTACCCCGTATTAGCCCTAGAAGAACCGTCAGGAAGCAAGTGCACAGAGAAAACTAAACATTTGAAGACTAGTGGTGATTCAGAAGATGATTATTTGGAGGATTTGTTAATGAAAAATCCACCACCTTACAATGAAGAACCAAGTACAGTAAATCCTAGCGCTCCGTTTCTAAAACCACCTTTGGTTCCACAAGTTGTACATGAAACCTCATTAGAGAAATTATTACAAGAAAGGGAACGAGAAGCAATAAATAAACAGAGAAGTGAGTTAATTCAGAAAATTTCCCAGTTAAATACTAATCCTGAAGCTTTGACAATTCCAGTAACTATAGGTCCCGTTGTTCCGTTATATGGAGAAAAACAGTCTAGTTCTAACCCTCCCGTTCTAACAACATCTATAGTGCAATCAAGAAAGGAACCCTTTATAGTTGATGATCAAGCAAGTGAATGTGAGTCAGTGATTTCCCTGATGGATTTACCTATAGGAGAACCGGTGGGTGATTCGGCAGGAAAAACACTCCCGCAAGTTCTAGAGAGGTACGGATGGAAACATCCTCAGGTACAAGAAGTGCTACTGTGGTAACTCCGGAAGAAATAGAAAGATGGTCCAGAGAGATAGAAAAGCCTAAATAACAGCAGAAATTATTGGATATTTTTAAATTAAGAGTTGACTTAGAAGAAATGATTGCTGGAAATGTGCGATTGGAAAGGTTGAATACATTCAATGAAGATGAATTGCTGTTTATATGTCGAAGTATTATCAGGAATACGAAGGTATTTCATGAAATATTAATGAATTTGGCTGCTGACATGGGAATTGACATTGGTAAATCAAAAGTGTTACAAAAGCCTTATCGAGCTGAATTTTCTGTCAAAGATTTAGAAAATATGAATGTGTCAGGACGTAAATTGCAAATAAAAGAATTATTATCATTGTTGCAGAAATGGGGTGATTTAGTAAGGTGGAAAGCTAGATGGATAAAGAAAAAGGAAGAAGCACAGGGAAAAAGCACTGCATCAGAATATTTATTAAAAGAACCAGAAAGGGTAGAAAGATTGTGCCCCATGAGAGAAGTGCCAGGAGGAGGGTATGTGCATGTCCCATGGTCCCGACAGGATATTTTGTCATTTACAAATGAGTTCCCGAAACTCTGAGAGAAACCTGTAGAGTGGTACAGACAAGTCGAAAGGTTTGTGAAGGTTTCAAAATGTTTGTTAAAGGATTTGGATGGGTTATTTGACATTGTTGTTCCCGTAGATTTATGGACAGAATGTAAAATTGCTGTAGACTGGCCAAGTGATGAGTACCCTAGAGACCCAAAGACAGGAGCCCCATCAGATGAAGTAATGAAGAAATACAATCAAGTAATATTATACTTGAAAGGAAAGGTACCCCCAAAAGAAACAGACTGGACGAGAATAGACAAAACTTCTAAAAAAAAAGATAAATCAGTACACGCATATTACGAGCGCCTTTTACAGGTGTTCAAGCTGTACAGTGGGCTGGAAAACATTGATACGAAAGATATGACCCATTTTATTTATTGTTTTGTGTCAGGATTAAGGCCAGAAATCTCGCAAATGATTAAAGATCATAAGATTTGCTGGCAGGCCAAACCCATAGATGAGATTCTAAAATATGCAAAATACTGTGGGGATGAAATTGACAATAGACGAAAAAATGTAGAATAAAAAGTAATGTGGGAACAAGTAAAGGTAGCGGAGCAACAAGAACTCCAGTTGAAAAATAATCAGAGTCAAGGAGATGGAAGTGGGGGTAAACCAAGAGGAAAATTCAACAGAGATGAGGCCAAAACAAAGTTTCCTTGTAATGGGTGTGGAAAATTGGGGCATTGGAAGAACGAGTGTAAAGCTGTATTAAACAATAACCCTGTCCAAACAACAGCAGCAGGTAATACAAAATCAGTTACCACTTGCACCTATGCCAGATACTGGGAGCAAAGGCAAGCACAGTGTGGATACCACAAGTTGGGAGGGAAGTGGTAGGAGAGATATAGCGACATTACAATTCCTTTTGAGTGACACATTCTTTGACGAAGACACCTACTGACGGTGCCTGAGAGGGGAAGACTAGGAGGGCGTACTTGGTGCATCCTTGCCGGTAGATCAGTCAGGTCCATATATTGAGGGAAAGGTTGAGGGAAATGATGTTACCTTTCTGTTGAACACTGGCGCTATTTGTTCTACTGTTGTTAGGTAGGGATTTGCTGTGTAAAATGAACTGCACAATCTTTTGCACGTATGTGTTTGTTGACCGGGAGGATTATTACATCTCCGATGGCATTGTGTGCGAAATGAAGAACTTAATTTGGAACTCATTGATGCTCGAGTTCATTACATTGAACCTGTCTGGAGCTTCACACGCACTTTAACGAAAGTGTAGACAATGGATACCTTACAATTTATTCCATCTTGATAAGGACTTCTGTAGAAGAAGTGAACTCTTAAGTATCATCGATCGACCGTTTAGGACGTGGAATTAAATTCTGCCACGATTAGCCCTGATGAAGCCCGCTGGGGTGAAACGCGTTGGCTGTGTGGATAAAGAATAAAAGAAGATTTTTCTAAGAAGACAAGTTTTAATAATAATTTGTGTGATTCGTGTGCATACTATATGCCATTTAATTCGTGCCTCAGTGAGCGATTATATTGTGCAGTTTAAATTTAAGTCCCGGGGCAGTGGGCTTACAAAGGAGGGCATGAGCCAGATTGTTGAGCAAATTTACTTAGAGTGATAAAAGAGCAAGTGCGGCTGTAATTGTTTTCTCTCACTGCCTTTGTGTTTTTGGAAAGATGTAGGACTAATGGCAAATGTTAACCCAATAAAAGTGACAGTGAAAGAAGGAGCAGTTTATCCAAATATTCGACAGTATAAAATGAGCCCAGAAATAAAAGTAGGTGTTACAGCAGAAATAAAAAGGTTGGTTGAAACAGGCATCCTACAAGAAATAATGAGCAGTCCATATAATTCACCGATAATTGGCATAAAGAAAACAAGCGGAAAATACAGGGTCGTACAGGACCTCCGCAGAATTAATAAGATTGTTAACCCATGTTGTCCGGTTGTACCAAACCCTGCATTGATTCTGTACCAGATACCGTGGGAAGCCGGATGGTTCACGGTGATTGATTTGTGTCACGCATTCTTTTGAATTCCATTATATCCAGATAGCAAATATCTTTTCTCGTTCAAATTCGACGACCATATGTACGTTTGGAACCGTGTCCCTCAGGGGCATACAGAGAGTCTATCGATCTTTAATCAGATTTTGAAAAAATGTCTTGAGTCTTTGGTGTTGCCCGGACAGTCTGTCCTTGTGCAGTATATAGACGACCTATTGGTGGCGTCTAAAACTTGAAATGACTGTGTTGTTGATACCATTGCATTACTGAATCATTTAACTGAAGGAGGACATAAGGTGTCACCTGAAAAGTTAAAATTTTGCACCACATCCGTAAAATATCTGGGGCACGAGATAGAAAGAGGTGTCAGACAAGTTACCACAGAAAGAATCAAAATAATCAAAAACATGAATCTACCTCAAATGCAGAGAGAAATCAGAATGTTTCTTGGAGTTGTAGGGTACTGCAGGCAATGAATTGTGGGATTTGCAGTCCTTGCTAAACCGATGATAGAAATGACAAAGAAAAGAGCGAAGGGCCCAATAGAATGGGATGATGAGAGCATGACTGCTTTCTTGAAATTGCGAGAATGAGAATGTTTGTGTTCAGCACCAGCATTAGGGATGCCTGATTATTCGAAAGAATTCGCACTTTTCTGTGATGCACGTGACAATTGTGCATTGTCTGTTCTGACACAGACCCATGGACTAATGAGACGTCCTGTGGCATACTTTTCTGCTACACTGGATCCAGTGGCATCTGCATTGCCGGGATGTCTGAAAGCAGTATCTGCAACCCGCATGAGCCTTGAGCAAAGTGAATCTATTATTATGGGACATCCTATACCGTGTATGTTCCACATGCAGTCGTAATTCTGTTAACAAGAACACAAACTCAGTATTTAACTCCTAGTCGGCTGACTAAGTACGAACAAATCATTCTAGGTGCAGAAAATGTGACTTTAGCCCGATGTACTGTCCTGAACCCAGCAACACTGTTGCCTGATTCACATTTTGCAGAAGTCAAAGAAGAAGTCGAACATAATTGTATCGACCTCACAGAATATTGTACCAAACCTCGCCCAGACATAAGAGAAGAGCCATTAATAAATTCAGAACATCAGCTATTTGTAGATGGTTCATGCATGAGACATGAGGAAGGAGGATTGAGCACTGCTTATGCTGTGTTTACTTTATGGGGTCCTGTTGAAGCATCCTACGTACCTGGAGTCAAGTCTGCACAAGTAGCCGAATTAATTGCATTGACAAGGGCTTGCAAAATTGGGAAAAGTTTGAACCATCTACACTGACTGTCAGTATGGTTACGGGGTTGTGCATGACTTTGGCCAACTTTGGATGCAAAGGGAATTTCTGACTTCATCAGGCACTCCCATTAAAAATGGAAATTATGTAAGAGATTTGCTAGAAGCAATCCAATTGCCAGAAACAGTGGCTGTGGTCAAGTGTGCTGCTCACCAATCTGGCAATGACAGAGAGACAGCAGGTAATCGATATGCTGACCAATTAGCCCAACATTGTGCCAAACATAAGATGGCAATAAACAAGAAAATTAATGCATGTGGAAACAGCTGCCAACTTATGTTGCTCGGAGGTGTGAAAACATGGGAGGAAGTGAGAAACTTGCAAATTGATGCAGAACATAAGGAAAAGGAAGAATGGGCAAAGATAGGTTGTCAGAGAAGGGCTGAAGATGGTGTCATTATTTACCTTGATGGTAGGGCTGTGTTACCAGACTGTATGCTTGCCCCTATGGCTAGGATGTACCACGGAGATTCCCACCTAGGGCGGGATGCCATGATCAGGTTATTGAGACAAACCTGGTTCAATGCGAAGTTCAGGAATGTAGCAGAGAGTCTTTGCCAGAGGTGCCTAGTTTGCCAGCAAATGAATCCTGGGAAGAAAACTGTAGTGTTACCAGGAAAGATTGGAAAGGCAGAGGGTCCTTTTATACGACTACAGATTGATTTCATCCAGTTACCCCCTTGTTGAGGACTGAAGTATGTTCTTTTCATTGTCTGCCTATTTTCAAAATGGGTAGGGGCCTTCCCTACTAGGGGAAACGATAGCATCACTGTAGCTAAACTCCAACTCAGGGAACTCATACCACGTTTCTGTTTTCCAGTAACGATTGAATTAGACCGAGGGTCTCATTTTAATAATGAAATAATTGGTCTTGTCTGTGAAGCATTCAAAATTGAGCAAAAGCGGCACTGTGCATATCGCCCAGAGGCTTCTGGAGAGGTAGAACAGCTGACTAGCACAACCAAGTCAAGATTGAGAAAGATATATGAATCTACCCGATTGGAATGGCCTGATGCCTTACCTCTTGTTCTGATGGGACTCAGAAGTATCCCAGACAGAAATACAGGCTCGAGTCCTCATGAGATACTCATGGGAAGAGCAATGAGGCAGGCATGTGTACCAGGACACAAGCTGATAAATATATCTGATGATTTAGTACTGGAGTACTGCAAAGAACTGGCTGACCAAGTGCGTTCTATCTCTCACCAGGTTGGGGAAGACGCTGTCGCCAGACAATCAACTCCAGCACATGACCTGAATCCAGGTGACTGGGTAGTGATAAAGGAACATACTCGAGAATCTTGCCTAGCTCCGAGGTGTGGAAAGCCATATCAAGTAATAATGGTTACCACCACAGCTGTGTAGTGCAAGGGAATTCCAAACTGGATCCACGTGAGTCACACAAAGAGAGTGACTGAACCTGATGAAACAGAAGCTGAAGGTTGTGCAGCTGAGGGGTCCCAAGAATTCGATCATGAAGTAGCTGATGAGGAACAACCGAGCACCTGTCAGGATGAATGGATTCCAGTAGTTGACATACCTGCAGACATTATAAGAACCAGAAGTCAAACTTACTTAGATAGACAGAGTGATAGTGAGGATGAGTCAGGAATAGAAGAACATACTCAGATTACAGAAAACCAAGCCAATAGTAATTCTGAGGAGGATCAGATAAGGAGAGATCAATGTACTTAGACCTTCAATATACCTGTGAAAGCTCCAGAGTCTGAGGAAGGACAGATAGGTATTAGGGCGAAAGCTCAGGCAGAAGACAATCAAGAAATTGAAAGACCTGAGCAGGACCAGATAGGCGTAGAAAAACGTGTTCAGGAAGAAGAAGGCGAACAAAGTCAAAGTCAAAGTCAAACTCAGCAAACTCGGACAGATTAGTATCCAATTCAAGGAAAGGTGAGCAACCCAATGTACCCTTGCGGGCTTGGGCAAATGATAAAATAAGAAGAATGGGCCTGCAAGGGGTTTTGTTCAGTTTGTTATTATCAGCAAAAAGGTCACTGTAATTAATTAGGAACCCACAGTCTTGAACATTAATGGCTGAGAATAGAATGAATTTTTAAAAATTCGAAAATAATGTTACCACACTAACAAAGTAAATAAATACAAATAAATACAATAACCAGGTTGAGTCAAAAGATTATTATTTTCTTAAAGACAGCAAAATATATTTTTGACTTAACAGGGTACAAAAAAATGCATTTAGGATATAACATCAGCTGTTATTTTCAAATACGCTGTGCGTGATCGACGAAGACAACGCTGCTGCTTTGGTGGTCAATTTGATAAATCGTGACGTCTGACCAGCTGGCTACAATCAAAGTACTAAACCTTATGAAAAGCGAATGGTGGCTGTTTTCTATAAACTATTTGAAGCAATTGCTACAATTAAGCTTTCATTCGAATATTGACAGTATTCCCACCACCTGATTTATATCATTCAACACCACTGACCTGACCAGGAAGTGGACTTTACATGTTGTGGAAGGGTCATCACTTTGATGCATAAAGTCTATGTCCTGATGATGGTCTTATGAAATAATATCGCCAAGACCAAAACGTCGACTATTGAGTCCAATTCTGCACGTTAATCATCAACCACGATTGATTTTCATTTAACCTTGGAACTGAAATCATTGTGTTATTTTATTTCTCAGCAGTTTGGACCTTGTTTCTGATGTAGCATAGGAGTGTAGAAGATACCCCTTGTATATCCGAAATGCATTTTTTTGTACCCTGTTAAATCAAAAATATATTTTGCTGTCTTTAAGAAAATAATAATCTTTTGACTCAAAAACCTGGTTATTGTATTTATTTACTTTGTTAGTGTGGTAACATTATTTTCGAATTTTTAAAAATGTATTCTATTCTCAGCCATTAATGTTCAAGACTGTGGGTTCCTAATTAATTACAGTGACCTTTTTGCTGATAATAACAAACTGAACAAAATCCCTTGCTGGCCCATTCTTCTTATTTTAGATTAGTATCCAGGCAGAAGAAACTGAAATAAGACCTGGACCAAGTCAGATAGAGAGAGATACAGAGGACAGCATTGAACTGGATGTGCCACAACTGAATGAAAATAAAAGAGCATTTGAAGAAAGACAGAGCACAGTGCCAGCTAAAAGACTCAGAAAAGGAGATAAATTGCTTGGTTTTGTTAAAAGACTGACATTTTGCCTTAAAACAATAAATGAAGAACCAGAGCAAGTGAATGAGATAACAAGTCAAGCTGGACCATCCACAGAACAACCCAGAAGGAGGAGTCCATGATTGAAAAGACTAAATAGCAAGTTCAAAGGCCCTGAATGGACCTACGTCATCCTTGAAGATTTTGAAAACTTAGAAATAAGTGACGAAAGTGATGACGAAATAGTTGCTGAACAGACTGACCAAGAAGTGAGACCAACTTGAGAAAGTGCACAGGTCTAAATTCTGTGAAAGTCACACAGAGGGGTTTAGTCTCCTTAGTCAAAAACGGCTGATTATACTGTTAATGGAAAACCGAACAGAAACTGCCTAAAAACATGCTGTAGAATATGCACATGTAGTATAGTGATAGTGCTCGTAGTATGGTTAGGTCTGACAGTAGCTATTCCATATCTGATGAGTAGACAGGTACAGAATGACACTAATATACATGAGAAGGTAGATACATCTGAAAAGTTAAAAACACATGGAAAGGATAGATAGTGTCAGACAGCAAAATGTAGACTTGGAAGCATCAGATGAGGAAGGATTACACTATAGTAAAGTCAAAAATAGAACAAATTTAAATGTGTTCTCTAGTCTGTCAGTACATTATGTAGACGCAATGGAGATAAGTGACTGTAATGTTTGTATGAAATTACCCACATCTGTAGCCGAAGGTGTGACGTATCACCATTTGCCCCTGACATATGGTATTTCATGTAGTATTTTAGTTAGTTTATTTTATAAGAAAGGACCATTACACTATTATTATTCTAACTCAGATGTGATTTTTTCTGAACTTCCTATACGAAGTAATCTGAACCCTGTACATACTAAAAGTGATGTAACACGTTATATGGGTGAATATTTTCTAACAATAGGTACAATAGATATAGCTGAAGCACACAAGAACAATTTACCATGCATTTTACATGAAAAGGAGAAAATATTTTTAAATTTAGTTGAGAAAAGGAGACAGGATTTTCAGAGAAAAGCCACTGAACAGAAACAAAAGATTCCTAAATGGGCTGAGAATATAGGGTTTACCTCTAATGGCAGGACTCAAGCTGCTATGTTGCTGGATTTCGAAAAGAAAGGGAAACTCTGTCTCCATAGGGAGAGAACAAGTTATTATAACAATATATTCATTGGTTCCAGTGAATGTGAACACAATTTTAAGGTAATTGGGGGTTGGGGATTTAAAGATAGAACTGAACCTGTGTTTCCTGGAATTTATTATGTTTGCGGGAACAAAGCATATTTTAAATTGCCTGACCATTTGTATGGGAGCTGCTATTGTGTAATAGTATTCCCAAAGGTATATCATGAATATGAAATCACTGGAAGCAATGAAGAAACATATGGATTAACACGTAGTAAAAGAGCTAGTTTCTCTGACATTGTAGGTGATATATTTAGTGCATTAATACCTTCAGTGGGAGTGGTTCTGAATACTCAAAGAATTTGCAAACTGTCAACAGTAGTGGATCGCTTATCGACTGACACTGCTGGAGGATTTTTGATGATCAATACCGAATTAGTTGCGGTGAGATCAGTGGTTTTACAAAATCGACTTGCTCTTGACACCTTACTGGCGAAAGAGGGCGGAGTCTGTAGAATGTTGAAATCACAACATTGTTGCACTTACATACCTGACAAAAGTGTTGAATTTAAAGGGTATGTAAAGAATATTACACATTTGGAAAAAGAACTCAAACCACTGAAAGCTGGCAGTGCATGGAAGAGACTAACAGATGGTCTCTCATCAATAGGTAATTGATTTACTAACGTAGGGAAAAGTTTTGTAGGTAAAATACTGATGCCAATAGTGGGAATAGCCCTGTTGATTTTAGGAATGATGATTTGTTGCAAATATCGCAAGCATAAAAAGTCATATAAAGTAAATAAGAAAGGAACGAAAAGAAACTTTAATGAGATTGAGCTTGAAGAAATAAATGGGGATATATACAAGAAAATGAAAAAATTCCACATGAATAATGTCGAAAGACCTAAAAGAGTGTTTGAAGAAATAGAACTGAGTAAATGTTGAAAAGTTTGCATCTGTTTCTGTAATTTGTTATGATATAAATATCATCAAAGAGGGGATTGATGGAGCAAGGATTCACACGTAAAGCGACTTGTTTGTTTTCATTCCTCTCAGAATAACACATAATATACTAACTAACATGTTTCGTGGAGAAGTGTGACTCACCGATTAGAGCGGCAGACCCTGAGGCAGAGGGCTGGCCTGGGACCAGGGTTCAATTCCCGACGCGGCAGGGTCTTGGGCTCAATGTCCACGGACTCGATAATTCTCGCCTAGGTGCCTACTCTAATCATGCTCTCTGCTCTCAACCACTCTGCAACTCTGGGCAATAGCTTGCTTAATCTCCACAATGGCCCCGAAAGCGCTAGGATGCCTGGCCTCACCTTGGGGGTGCCCAGTAAGGGGCATCTCACAGGGAAAGCCAAGAAGGGTTCCACAGCGGTATACAGCGCCAGGATGCCTGAAACTTGATAGTGCACTTTACAAGTATACATACATTTACATTTTACAAATGTTTTCGTCTTATTAATATTGCACCACACAACATTTCTAGTATCTAGGGAAAGCTCGCCTATGTGCTATTACTAATCATAATTTGCTTGCACTAAAATGGCCGCTGCTACGCGGGATTTTCCATTGCGCATGCGTCTGTCACACTCACGTGACATGACGTATTACTCTGCTTGGAGGGAAACTTTTGCTTCTACACACTAGAATTAAGATGGCTATTCTGTGTCTTAACGTGTAAGAAGCTTGCATCGCTGCTTTTGCTAAGCGGTTCGTTCTGCCTAATACTTAATGCTATAGTTAAAATAAAATAATGGGAATAGTGTAGAGATAAGTGGTATACAGAACATTCAGTTATTGATTGTTCTAAAACTGTTTCTTTTCTATTTTTACATGTATCGCATTTCTGGGCCTGAGATGTGTCTATAACTCCATTTTGAACCCCACACCGTACATGCGCATAAGAGTCCAAGAAAACTTGACTCAAGACATTGAATGGAAGCCAAGTCTTGGCTTACTAGAAGATGCGCCTGGGAAGCTGACCCCTTAACCCTGCCAGAGGAAGCTAAGTTGTACAATTTATATTACATTGTATTTGTTATTGAAACATTCACTGCCGCGTGGAATAAAAGTGCATGGGAAAATAAATTGATGGGAGGGAATGTTAATTTAAATACAGAATGGAAGTTACCTCATATTAATATGGTGTGATGACCTCTCCTCATCCTTTTGTCCAATCAAAATTGGTGATTCACACATTTGCAACATTGGGGGGTGGTACACTGCCTCGGAAAATAGTATAACTAGGGTAGGCTTAGCTAGTTAGATTGTCCGACTTGTCCGAACAACAGCTCAGTGCCGTATCTACACAAATTGGCCTGCTGGTGGAGTTGACCCCCCCTTCCTCCGGCGCTGGTGTTTTGCTAAGGTTTCCTTACGTGACCCACAGCTTCTCACGGTGCTGCAGAGGTGTGTTTGTGTTCTGAGTAGCAGATGATTTGTACTGGAGGCACAACCTGCCAGTAAACAATTCCTACGTGTACACAAACTCCAAAGGTTCCCACATAATATATTTAAGCTGCGCACGACAACACCTGCAGTATGTTTTGTTTTTGATAAATTAATACATTCCTTTTGTTTACACCTGCTTTAAGTATGTGCTAGTTATTATGCTAAGCCGGTTTAGCTTTCCATAGTACATTGGTCTTTGCTATATGTTTTTTTGCATTGATCCACCCCAGTCGCGCCTCCTTGAGGCAAAGTAGTTGCTGCACTGTGGTAAGCTCACCTTTCCAGCCCAAAACACATTTTGTGCTGAAAAGTAAATGCCAACTTCGCTTTGAGCCATTTTACATCTCTTTGTTTCACGCTCAACCTATGCTGAGCTGGGTCCAAACAGGTGGCATGGTGGGCAAAAAATGACAGATTGGGATTCTGTCCGAGCAATTGCCAGTGGCTGACATCAATTCAAGCATTCCATCACCTAGTTGTTGTTGCAGTTGACGTATATGCGTTGAGGTGGGTCCTGTGCTCACTGTGCTATACCTTGCTGATGAGCCCTTATCAGGGTGAAATTGGTCCTAGGTTGATTGTTTTCCGGTTCAGGGAGGATCTGGCATGGTAGTTAGGGCTGGACAGTTCCCATTGGAGAAGGGTCAAGACTGATTTACATTTGACTGGGTCCAAACTGAGGGGACACAGTGGGCAAAAAACGATGGATTGTAATGTTGTCCCAAGCGATTGCCAGTGGCTGAGATTAATTCAGGTACTCTATCCATCACCATGTTGTTGTTGCAGTTGGCAGCCACATGCAAAGCCATAATAAATTTGACCTTCATGTGCAAAACAGCCCATTTTACACCCGAGATTACAAAAGTCCCTTCTCCTTACCTATGTCGGATGAGTGACACTGGTGGTTTACTTGTATATACTTTCTCAGATTAAAACAATCTGGACTTCTGAGAATTTAAATGCTCACAAATAATCATGTTTATTTAATCCTGAGTTTACCATTTTCTTAGCTCTGACACCAGCTAGACCGCATTTCCTTCTGCATTCCATAAAGATCTCTGAAGAATGTTTAGCCAATTTTAAGTGTTCCGGGCTACAGAGACATACAGGTAAAACAACATGCATAAAACACGAGCAGGTCAGCATACCAGGAAACCTCCCTGCCCCTGAGCGAACGTCTGACCTTGATAATTGCTGGTGTACCTTCCTTTTGTACGAGCCTAGGATTCAATAGTAATAAGATTTACGGTCAGAATGTCTGACACTGTCACAGACATTCTCTTGTTCGGTGTACCTCTATTCTGTCCTTCCTCATGTTTATGCAACCTATGGTAGCTGCTCTTAAGAGTGCAAGGGGCTTTTTTGATCAATCATAGTCACAGTCTGTGGGAAGAAATTATTCTCTTTTCCCTGGGACACCTACCTTTATATAGTCTGCCTGTGTCAAGTTTATTGTGACCAGGGTCGGACTGGGAACCCAAAGCAGCTCTGGCCAATATTGTCAGACCAGCCTCCCGTACGGTGCAGACCGAGAGCTGTAAGCAAACCTGACCCCTACAAAGTGGAGATTTGGGGGGGGGGGTTCTACCCCCCAAAATTGGAAAAATGCATTCTACAACACATTTGTCATTATTTATTCAATTTTATTAGCTTTTAAAGCATAGTAAATTATGATCTTACTATACACCAGGATGCAACAACCTTTGTTGGGGCTCTTTAATGATTTCCCTCGCTATCACCCTCGAACAGTGCCTCTCATCTCTCCATAGCCCCTCTCTCACATGGATTTTATCTGTTTAAAAGCTACTCTCATAACAGTGTAGAGTGTTGGAGCACTTTATATCACACACACATATAGAGACAATGAGTCATACGTGTGTAAATCAGTGTATAGAAAATGTTACATAAGGCAAAGGGGACATCAAGGTATAGGATTCACATGTCATATTTACTGGTAGACATTTTTTAAGAGTGCTTGGTCTGGAGAAGCAAAAACTCAGGATTCAGAACATAACACAGTGGTTAGGGTTAACCTCAATAATATGAATTTATTTCTATTCTACCCAAACAAAACTTTTTAGCAACATCAGGATAATGAAAACTAGGAAAATCATAACTTTCTAACCTGTACCAAAGACAAAACATGCTCTCTTTTTATTATAAACATCGGGGGTAAGTGCATGATCCTATTACCATTTCCTCTGTTGGCTCTTCCTTTTGAAAATATTACTTCTTAGACACCAGGTGATGGATTTGGTGATATTATTCCTATCATTTGTGTGTGTGTTTCTTGTTGTTGAATGTCACTTTGGATGTATATGGGTTAACTTTGAGGATGCCTTGATTTGTTTAAGTTACTAATAAGTTAATATTTTTCTTTTAGCTAAACGGAGGGTCTTGGCCAAGTGTTTTTCCGCCCTCCTTGTTTTTACTTGTACAACATTTTGTTTTCTAATTGCGTTCTGAAGAAGTAGTATGGGCAGCTGTCCACACAACTCCAAAACGCACATTGGCACCTACACGACTGCCCCTGAGACATGACTAAGGAATATGCTGCACCCAGATGAGAATGATGAGTATCAAGTTTATAAAGTATAAATAAGCCATCCATTTTATGAAAATATGTTCTATGGAGGCCTGTAAATGTTTGTCAGGCAAATAGTCTTTTGGAAATGTATAAGGACTTATACATCCTATATTGGAACGTACTTATGAGCTTATTTATTTGTTTTCTTCATATCTGTCCACAAGACAGTCTTAATGTGTTACCAGGAGATGTGTCAGTATGAGTGGTATGTATGAAGTTTGTCAGTAGGTTGTGTTTTTTAGCATGTGAGGGTGATACAGTTACCTTTATCAAAGCATTTGGATAAATTATTGTGTCTTAAAATATGGACTGTGAACATGAATGTGAAAATAAAGATAAAAGTTTGATTCTTTCCATCTGAAAAAGATATTACGGTTTTGTGCGATTATCTTCTATATTTAACTCTTTATTTAGAGCATTGTATTGGAGGTGAGTTGTTTTCTTCTTTTAAGCAAAACATCCTCTGTTACCAAATGATCAAGCGCACATCTGTGCATCTCAACTTTCTAAGGTGGTCATCTATCAGAATGTGCCACTGCTTATATGGACGACCTTTGACTGTTGACTAGAACTATGTGAAAGGAGCTAGCTCCAGCACAAAATTTCCAATACAGCTAAACCAATGACTCCACAAACACTATAGAGAGGATGGTGTCAAAATCAGGAAGGTTTATTTACAACTTAGTCGAAGTTACAACTCAATCAGTCAGTAAACCAATTTATCAAATAAGCAAGAAGTTACCCTGAAGTGCCACGCCATAGGTAAAATTTGCTTTATTTATGAAGGCTGTAGACAAGCAGGATGGGCCAAAACACTGACCGTGTCTCCGGTGTATGCGGGAGTAGGTCTGCTGATTAAAAGGTAAAATAACATGCAGTATGCAGTATTTTGGACACAGCATCACCCAACTGGGGGTTTGAAAATACTTTATTGATTGGACTACAAAGCAGCCTCACTCGAGGAATACTGAAGCGGACTGCAGTAACCACGAGGCCATGTGACTTTGGCCACGCCCACGGGGGTTGGGTTACAAGTTTTAAAACGGACCGCTTTGCACTGCTCTGTTTGCCTGCATCTGCCACTGATAAAGGGTTCATCCCGAAACGTGTATGGCCTGTACTTGGAGGTTTTGGCCCATCCTGCTGGTCTGCAGCCTTCATAAATAAAGCTAATTTTACCTACGGCATGGCACTTCAGGGTAACTTCTTGTATGGATTATATATATATATATATATCAATTTGGTCATACAATCTAATGTGTATATTATGAAAAAGAAGATGCAAAATATAACAAAATACAAGATACAAAACAGAAAATAGATTGGTTCCATAAAGGAACTCCCCTAATCTAAATAAGGCACTGAAGGTGGCGAGGGGAAATTAAGTGAAAGGTGTCAGCATCTGTTGAACCCATTTAAGTTTCAGGGGATATAAGCACAGGTGTTCATGCATGAAAATCAATACCACAAGTCAGGGCAATAAGCAGAGTTCAAGAAAGTTCTTCCCTCAGCGAAGTCAGGTCAGAATCTGCTCAACTATAAGAGCTTGGACAATTTAAAAAAGTTTTGGATCGCTTCGTCCCACCAACTCCCTCTGGTTGGACCAATCTGGGTACAGCATCTCCTGAGAGTAGATAAACGGCCCATGTTCCCACCACCAAACAAAGAAACACACCTGCAGTACCGTTTTGAAAGTAGCAATAGTCTGGTCTGACTGGTACAGGAGACTCTGTCCCATCTCCACGCTCTGCATGTCCAAAGCCATATTATATTTACTGTTGCCTAATCTATCAGTTCTCTACATAAACAAAAGCCTATTCTAACTAACAAAGTAGATAGGACACATAAATTAGAAAGAAAACATGGGAGCAACTCAAGAACATCATTTTATTCTGAATTCGAGGAAGACCTTAAGAAATATCAAGTCAAGCTTAAGGCCTTGCCACAATAACTCCAATGTTAAGAGAGTAAATGACAGTCAATTGAATACAGTTACTTTAAGCAATGCCTCAATTTTCAGTCAATTATATAAAAGTGGCTATGACTAAATATAGCTCCTTGCTAACACTCTGATTAATGCATTTGTACACTGATTAATATTTTATTAAACCGATTATTAATTTGGTGCATAAATGTATGTAACCCTGAATTACTCTGCTCCCATAATGAAAAGTTAAAACAAAGCAATTAGGTCTTTCCTACTGCTTGTGAAAAGTATGTGTTTAAGGCAAACAGCTTTTTAGAGTGGAGGGTTATTACACTGTGCTTAAACCTGTAGGCAGGCATTTTGGTACATGGACTCTCACACAATACTGTAGTAGGCAAGTGTTTTGGTGCTAGTGACCCACCTGAACAAACCATGCGGATAGACGATTTACAATATGGTAAAACTTGTTAGGCTCTATTAGTAGGAATTTTGTATTTTTTGCACAACTGTATTTTGTACATATTTGTAATTTTACTTGGGTTAAGCCTTATGATTACTTTATGGGAAGTCGTTTGAACGAACACAGTAGGTCTAAGTTAGTTATGGTGACAAGCTAGTGATAAAGGGTACAGGGTTTATTGCTTATAATGAAAAGTTACAATAAAGGCAGTAGGCCTTACATATTGATTGTAAAATCAGTTAAAACCAATAGACTCTTAAGGTAAATTGGTATTACTCTGTATTAAAGCCTACAGATTGGTTTTTCGTCATTACACAAAATCACGCAGATTACCATAGTAGGTAAGAATTTAGGCGCTGGTTGCCCCTTCAGACGAACCTTGGGTATACAAAATGTGTACCTTCACAGTCCTTGTTATGCCTTCTAGGAACTGTAATTGTGTATACCATGTAATTTTATGACTGTATGCCTGAGGGTTGTCTTGTGGAAAAGGTTTAGCTCCGTACCAGAGGCCTCAGTTGGTTATAGTGATAAGCCATTGATAATAGCTTCAGGCCTGATTGGTACACTAGGAAAAATATTTCTACTGCCATAGGTCTGATCTGTTTATGTGGAAAAGTTATGATAAATGCATTTGGCTTGACATATAGACTGTTAAAACATATGTAAAAATCAACAGACAATTAAAGAGTGATTGTTATTTCTCTATATTAAAGCCTACAGGTAGGTATTTTGTCAAGGGAAGTGTCAAATTACCTTTGTACAGAATTATTTTGGTGTTGGTTACTGCTTCTGACAAAACCTACGGGGAGAAGGTTTGCACTGCAATAATTCGAGCTAGAATCTCCTCTTATATGTCTGCAAGGATCTTGTAATAAAAGGTATTACATTATTAAACAATGCACACATCCACATATATAAATGTATATTCATAAGGGCAAAGAGTCCCTTCGGTTTCACTCTGTTCTGCCATTGGTTTTATTAAGTGCCATTTACACTCTGCTTCTGCCCATGACAGTAAACTGCATGGGGTGAAGGATCAGTCTTCTTCAGTCATTAGCTCTTTGGCCCTATGAATGATGGCATTTTCTGATCACATGTATATCCACCTGACAATTAGAGTGCTTGAGTATCAGGGCTGTCTGGCCCATTCTTCAGTTTTGAATGTTCTCCTTTATAGTTTCCCTGTCAGTTCTTTGCTTCTCCTCAATTTATTTTAATGTTTCCTAAGAATATACTACACTCTTCAGGCAGTGCTAATAGGTTGCTTGCTTGTTGCTCAATACATGTGCAGTGCATCACATTCCACATGGCCGCTTCTTCTAAACTATGAGAACATTATTGAATGCTTTTGTCCTTAGTTTATCATTCTAAAATACTAGGAAAGGGGTGAGGAGGGGCATTTCACAATGTGGTTAGTTTACAAAGTTTGTGAACACCCACATAAAGATGAGTTTGTAGGTACTCACAAATTTGTCTCCAACCTCTTCCAATCCTGGAAATGGACAGAGATTTACTCTTGTTAAGGCCAGGAGAACAACCAGGTTATCTTTTAAGCATCACACATTTCACCCAGTATTGCTGTTGGAGTGACAGAGTGAAATTACAGAGCGAAATGTTTTTCCATTGTGGAAGCTCATGTAAATGGTACATTTTTCAAAAGTAATTTTGTCAATGATGTAACTACTGTAGATAAATTATGAATTAATCTTCTGAAGAAATTAGCTAAATAATAAAAAAAAACATTGCACGTGTATTGCAAAGTATTGTTGTGGCTAAGCCAAAACTGTCTGAGTTCTCTTTGGGTCCATGGAAACTCATCTAGGTATGATCTTCGAACCCCCCAAAACACATTAATTCTGACACATATTGTCAATCTGGCAAATAAATAGCTCTCATGTAAATATGACAAGACTAGTGAACTTGCTGAATATGATCCTTGAAAGTGTCAAAATAAACTCAGGATATCCCCAATATGTATCACAGTAAAGATGTCCTAAATGTCCAAGATTAGAAATACAAGGCCCTGTTTAAACTTACCTCTACCTAGGTTTGCATCCTTCCCTTGTGCTTAAATGAGTAGTTAGTGCAGCAAATCCTCTTAATGAGTTAGAAGCACATATAGGCCCAGAGAGTACCCTTCTCTGGGATCCACTTCCACTCCTAGCCACCACACATTTCGGACAGTGCATAAAGGAGGGAGTTCTAGAGATACTGTCCTCAGGGCTTACTCCAGTTCCATTGACCTTCAAGCACTCTTGCCCCCTTTCGCAGGCATTGGGAAGTGTAAGGGTATTTTCCATCTTGCTGTTATTGTGTGGAATGCACCAGAAATAAAAAAAAAACATGATTTCAGGAATCCCAGCGAGGGTTGAGCACCAAGAGTTTGCACTTTATCCCAAACTATAGATCGGGCCCTGTAGGTATGAAATTGCAATTTTACTCTACAGGACGCAGATGATACACGTTGCTACCAAAAAGATTTGCATTTATTCACAATGCTACGTCTTTCCATAAATGTATCAAGTCAACCCTAATATTTATGGTACGCAGAAAAATAAGAGCATCATTAAGGAATGCACAGATTCCTCTACGCCTTACATTAGTGAGAATGGAAGGCTGGAGGATGCACGTACCCTGAAAAAAATCAATAAAAATCAAATTATAAAGTTTAGAAACATTTGTTGGTGTAGATTCATGATCCACATCGCCATGTAAAGGTTCTGTAAACGAATGATAGTGACACACTTTTTTTTTGTTTGAAAATTTTTTATTGAGGGAAGAAAAAGAAAAAACATAAAGCAGCTATAAGGAATGTATGACGTTACAACGCATACATTTACATCGCATGCAATTACAACAATTTTTTTAAAACTACATTTACAACACATTCTATTACATCGCATTATACCTTTACAACGCATACCATTACAACACATACCATTACATTGCATTTAAGATAAGTGTTGGAGAGTGTAGGGGTAAAAATTACTATTCTAACTCCAGTGGGTGCAACAGTAGGGTAAGTGTTGGAT
This sequence comes from Lissotriton helveticus, assembly GCF_964261635.1. Classification (NCBI taxonomy): domain Eukaryota; kingdom Metazoa; phylum Chordata; class Amphibia; order Caudata; family Salamandridae; genus Lissotriton; species Lissotriton helveticus. The sequence goes on from NC_136070.1 coordinate 1,040,828,161, forward strand.
AGTGTAGGGGTACTTTGCGTTGTAATAGTATGCGTTGTAATGACATGCAATGTAATGTCTGCGCTGTAGTGTCATGCGTTGTAATGTCATGCGTTGTAGTGACATGCAATGTAATGGTTTCGTTGTAGTGACATGCGTTGTAAAGGATTTTGCGATGTAATGACTGCATAGTAAATGTAGCGCGATGTGATGACTGCGTTGTAAAGGTTTTTTCCCAGCGATAGACACCATATAAGTCCACAGCATAAAAGTAAATTTTTCAATATATTTAAGACCAAAGAAACACAATAGAAACCCTCCTGTTCCGCCAGATTAATACTTTACGGCATATACATCAAGTAAGTAATGCGTAGCATGATAAGTTCGCCAAATCAAGATGAACACTTGACGACACCCGGCATGCAGGTGACTGCCTTATTCAGTACTGGGTGGGGGCATATCATTCACATCAGTGAGATCCAGCAGTCTATTCCGTTCACGTTGTCGTTCTACTGTGGTGGATAGGCAGATGTTACCCCTGTATCTATTCCACCCCCCACCCCCCATTTGTAGTCCCATTTCTTGGGGCAGCCCCTATGTTTGAAGACATCTTTTTCGGCAAGCATCCTGTCCATGTCAACTGCCCAATCACGTAGGGTCGGAACTGTCCCCACTCTCCATTTCTGGGCAATATAACGCTTTGCAATGGCCCACCCAAGCGAAGCCCATGTTTGCTCTATTTGCGTTAAGTCAGTAGCTTCCCAGATATTTAAAAGGCATAATTGGGGGGAGGCCTTAAAAGATTTACCACCGCCCTCTCCATTTGTTGCATGACCCCACTCCAGTATTTTTGCACTATCAAGCAGTCCCAAAGAACATGAAAGAAGGTTCCCGGTTGGTGACATTGCCGGAGGCCCAGAGGGTCAGTCCTCCTTCCTATCTTGACCAAAATCCCGGCATCTAAATATACACGATGCAGGCTCTTCAGTTGGACCAGGTGCAACCTCATAGGGATAGCCACTTCCTTGGGGGAGGCTAGGGCATCACGCCAATCCTCATTTTCCAGGTCTCCCAGATCTGCCTCCCAGAGTTGCTGCAGATGCCTTAAGGGGTCTGGGCAATTGTTTATTGGCTTTTTATATGTAAGGGATATTGCCTTTTTGTTTATGTGGTCAAGTATCAGTCTGCCCTCCAGTGGAGAGGCCTCAGGGAGAGGGGCTTCTTTGGGCAAAACTGCTTTGACTGCATGACTGATTTGAAGGTATCGGTAGGCCTCGGTCTGTGCTAGTTGATATTTGGTCTGTAGTTCTGCAAATGACGCTAATCTACCCCCTATCCACATGTTCCCCACTGTCGATATACCTATCGTATCCCACTTGACAAAACCAGGGCATTTGCTAAGCTGCCGCAGCAGGTATGGTTCCCAAAGTGGTGTGGCCTTTGTGATCGTGTTATACCACCCCCATTTTCTATTCACGCTGTGCCAGACCTTCACTGTGTGCGCTGTGGGCCCTGTGAGGTTGAGGTTATGAGGGTTTATATAGAGTGCTCTAGTGCATCCACCCGACCCAGGACCCATCGATCTGTACGAAAATTTGGGTTGTCATATTCCCCATGTACCCACCTATTGATTGGAACCATCCGAGAAGCCTGATAATAAAGCCTCATGTCGGGTATGGCAATACCCCCGTCATACCACCCCATTGTCAACTTTCTCATAGCTATTCTTGGGGCCCGTCCGTCCCACAGTAGCCCGCGCACAACACCCTTGACACCGACGAAATAGTTATCAGGGACCTTTTTAGGGGTATTTTGCAACTCGTAGAGAAACAACGGTAGTGATAGCATCTTGAAGAGTAAGAGGAAGAGATCGCCAGTATCTAGCGTCAGGTTGAAGGCGAGTCAGGGTTGCAAGCAGGTTGGACTCATAGTTCAAATTCGGATCCGGCATAATATAGATGCCGAGATACTTGAATATATTTGTTGCCACTGGTATGTCATACCCTCAGGTGCAGCACGGCGGCACACCCCAAAGCACATAGAGCTGGGACTTAGTCTAATTGATGCTATAGCCTGAATGGGAGCCAAAGATATGGTATATGTGGAGAACCCAGCGGAGAGATCGGGAGGGCGAGGCCAAATATAAGAGGATATCATCCGCATATAGAAAGATGCGATCTTCGTGGTTCTCAGTCCACTTCAGCCCCCTAATCTCTGGGTCTCCCCTAATCCAGACCGCCAGTGGTTCCAGCACTAGGACAAATAACAAGGGTGACAGAGGGCACCCCTGCCTAGTACCCCTCCCCAGTGGGAATCAGCTTGAGACGTGGTTGTTGACTGTCACATTGGCGGTCGGGTGGGCATAGAGCAATTGGATCCACTTTATGAAGTTTGGGCCGAAACCCATCCTTTCTAAGATTGGGAAGAGAAACTCCCACTCAATAGTATTAAACACCATGGATGCATCTAACGACAGCAAAGCTGCATCCTCCCTGATCGTTTCTCATCTACCAAGGGCCCCATGGAGTCGCCTCAGGTTTAGAGCTGTATTCCTCCCTGGCATAAACCCGGATAGGTCAGGGTGCACAAGTTCCGTAAAGCAGGGGATAAGCCAAGGCTTTCTCTAACTCTAATAACATTTTCCTTGGCGATTTCAACTTGCACTGGAACGACCCCAAGGACCCTCAGGTCAATGCCATCATAGGCTTCCTCGCCAACCAAGCCCTTACCCAAGCCTGCGCACTCCCTACTCACTCGAAAGGCACTCCTCTAGACTAGATCATCGCTAAGGAATCAGCGGGCAAACTTATCTCTATAGACCCATGTGATTGGTCTGACCACCAGGCTTTCTCCTTCCTTCTGCTGGCACCCTCAAGACATGGACACCACAACCCGTAATCCCCAAACGAAGGGTTAGAGACACCAAGAACCTAGATCACAGAAATTGGCTGCGCGCTGTGAGACTGATCTCCCACCCCCCCTCATCTCACCTCGGTCAACAGCCTCACGGAACATTACTTCTCTACTATATCCAACATTCTCGATGACCTTGCGCCGCTAAAACTCAAAAGAACCCAGATCAAAGACAGGAATCACTGGTTTAATTAATCCCTCAAAAAGGAGAGGAGATCCCTTCGGCAGACGGACCGTAACTGGAAACAGCACCTGTCAGCAGCCCAACTAAAACTTCTCCGCCAGGCCAGAAATGCCTACAATATGAAAATACTCAATTCGAAAAAAGAATTCTTCAGAACAGAACTAGAGAACGCCAAGAATAGACCTCGCAAGCTATTCGACTTGGTCAAACACCAATCCAACAAACTAGCAAAAACCTCCAAAGAAACCCCTAAATTGCTAATATCTTGCGAGGAATTCTCCTTCTTCTTCTGCAACAAAATCTCTGCCCTAAGAAACGAACTTACATCTGCAATTTTCTTCCTAACTCTGTTGGCTCTACCTTTTCTCTTGTCGCTGCCCTCCCAGAAAATTCTATCCTCCTTAAACCCGAACAATCATTTCAATGATCCTCTCCACTCTAACTGCCTAGCTGCCGCCTCTCAGGCTACCATCCCTTCCTGGACTGCAATAATCAACGCTTCCCTCCTACAGGGATCGATACCTGACTCTCTTAAAGCCAGCCAAGTCGCCCCATCTTGAAAAAACCTACGCTGGATCCTACCTCCCTTGACAACTATAGACCTATAGCCAACATCCAACTCCTAGCCTTAGTTCTGGAAAAATGTGTGCAACAGCAGCTGAGCCTACACATCACCAACTTCCACTTACTAGACGACTTCCGATCCGGGTTCAGACCTGGACACAGCACTGAAACCACCCTCCTCTACATCGTGGATGATGCCCTCCGAGCCCTGGACCAAGGCAAAACCTGTCTCCTTATCCTCCTAGACCTATTATCTGCTTTCGATACGGCCAACCACGAAACACTCCTTGAACGCCTCAAACTCAGGATGGGTTTGGATGGCAACTTTCTTGAATGGTTTAGGTCCTTCCTCCAGAATCGCTCACAGAGAGTCCTAATTAACGGCAACCTATCCTCCCTCTCCGATCATGGTGGGAGTCCCTCAAGGCTCAACCCTGTCCCCTACCCTCTTCAATCTTTACCTTTAACCGCTCACAGAGGTGCTACGCATCGTCATTATCTCCTACCACATGTATGCCGACGACACACAGATCTACATTAAAATCTCTTCTCCTAAGGACATTCTCTCCCTGAATGAGGCCTTCAAGCTGACTGTTCACTGGCTCACCTCTAACCATCTCAAACTTAACGCAAAAAAAACGAGTTTCTTCTTATCTCCCACCCAAAACCAATCCAGACATCCAAGAATGGATCAAGGCTATCACAACGCTAAACTGCCCTCCTACCATTGTGGACTTTGCTAAATCCCTTGGAATAACTCTAGACGGCAGCTTGAACATGCGTGGCCATATCAACTCGATGGGCAAAACTGCCAGATTTCACCTGAGTTACCTAAGAAACCTGAAACCCTTCCTCCACACTCCCGACCTAAAAACAGCAACCCAGGCACTAGTCATCTCCAGACTAGAATACTGATGCTCTACTCTCGCAGTTCTACCCAAGAACTCTCTGGCCCCACTGAAAGCCTGCCTCAACGCCGCCACCAGATTCCTAATCAGTTCAAAGAAATTCCCCACCTTAAAGCTCTGAACTGGCTTCCTCTGGAGGCCAGAATCCAACTTAAGATGGCCGTCATTACTGACAAGGCTCTATACTCCAATTCTCCTTCATTCCTCGCCCAGAAACTAGTGATATCCGGAGGAGCCAGAAACTCCTGGTCTGCCAGAGACCTTTTGCTCCAACCAGCTCGCTTCCGGAAAAAAAACACTACAATGGGAACTTCTCTGGGGCCGCTCCAAGAATATGGAACTCTCTCCCGCCCACCATCAGAAGACTGTCATCTTTGGCACGCTTCAATAAGGAGACCATAATTTGCCTTATGGGCAAATTCCTCGCCTACCGATCACATTACAATCTCCTCTACGACCTTGTTCCACCCACCATTACTGCATTATTCTTGGTGTTTCCGGATGATACCTTCCCGGCCCTTCTGGGCATCCCACCCGGGAGCTGAGACTACTTATTTTCTTGTATAATGATTCTACTTGCTTTTATCCCAAATGAATCTGGAATTTGAGACTGTTTGTTTTTCCGGTATAAGATACCTACCCCTTTGTATCCCATTGGTATCCTCCCCTCCTAAGTCCTTTGTATACCACCCGTCAATCCTGTAAAGCACTCTGATACCCTCACGGGTCTGGTTCGCGCTCTATAAAACTTTTAAATAAATAAAAGGATTAATGAAAGCAGTAATGCACACACTGACTATAATCTCCTAATGCTAGGAATTGCAGCACGCCATGAGTGTGAAAACAATGCATGCATATGCATCTATTCCACAGGGGGGCATTATCCTACTTTGTGTTTCCAACAAATACTTTCATTCATCTCACTTTTGTAACTCCCACTCTTTCCCGCATTGATGTTTGTGGATGATACCCTGCTCCTTTCAAAGGGATATATGACGGTATAAGGTGTGCTTTCACAACGCGTACCGTTACCACGCAGGTTTTACAACGCAAGTCGTTACAACGACTTGCGCTGGGGGGCGCTGGATAGTGAATAGTTTAATTTCCTATTCCAACTCCAGTCCCCGTGGATAGTAGGGAAGGTGTTGGATAGTAAATTAAACTATTCCCTATCCTCCAGCGCCCTCTAGCGCAAGTCGTTGTAACGACTTGCGTTGTAAAACCTGCGTGGTAACGGTACCACGTTGTGAAAGTTTTGTTGTAAAGGATGTTTCCCTTTCAAAGTCACCCATGGGGATGCAGAGAGTATTAAGGGAATTCACTGACTTTTGCAAAAAGAGGAAACTTCAAGTTAACATCAGTAAAACAAAATATATGGTGTTTAGCGCCAAACCTTCTTCCTATCCCCACCCAGTTATGAATGACATTCCGCTGGAACGAGTCAACGTCTTCGAATATGTGGGACTGACCCTGAATGACAAAATGACTTGGGCTCCCCAAATTGAGAAGTGGAGGAATGTGGCTCAATGGTTAGAGCGGCAGACCCTGATGCAGAGTTCTGGACAGGGACCAGGGTTCGATTCCCGCCTCGGCGCGGTCTCGGGCTCAGTTTCCTTGGACCTGTTAATTCTCGCCTCGGTGCCTATTCTAATCACAGGCCCCATGCTGCAACTCTGGGCAATAGCTTGCTTAGCCTCCACACCGGCCCCAACAGCGCTAAGGATGCCTGGCTTCACCCTGGGGTGTAAAAATTAGGTTTCATGTTAAATGAGCGCGCCCTTAGTGATTTCCAAATCACACATTCTCTGATTCACCCTGGGGGTGCCCAGGAGTGGACACTTCACAGGGAAAGCCAGGAGGGGTTCCACAGCGGTATGAGTATCAGCGCTAGGAAGCCGAATAGGCGACACCGCAAGGTGACCGTTTGGTGACAGTGCGCTCTATAAGTACCATGACATTTACATTTACATCTGAGGCTTACCCAGACAATAGGTGGGCTAAGGAAAGTCCATAATGGTTGTTCACTGAAGGCAATTAGTCCGCAGTTGGAGATCTACAAAGTTCAAGCTCGCTCGGCAGCCTTGTATGGGGCGGAACTTTGGGGCCATATTATAACCAACACATTAACGATAACTGAAAACAAATTCCTCAGAAGTATCACGCCGTTGTCAAGTAACACTCCACTGGTCCCATTAAGGATGGACCTGGGTGTCCTCCCTGTGGCGGATCTTATTTCGAGCCGACCACTACTATACTGGCGCCGGAATACAGCCGAGTTAAGTCACTACAGGGAGGAGCTCAGGTCGTTTCTACAGATACCAGGAGCGTTGGGAAAAATACCGTGGCTGTCTACTGTAAGAGATTCTTTTAAGGCAATTGGTAGAGAGGATCTAGGGGCAACTCCTGAGGAAGCATGTGTAACTACCCCGAAAAAAACCCTATCCAAACAGCTTAAAGATCACAATTTGCGGCTTGTAAACCAAGTGCATACTACCACAAGCTTGACCTGGGTGTTTTTGAATCACAAATCTTCTTATTGCTTTGAACAGGCTTTGGATGTAATACATCCTCCGTTTATAAGGAGACTCTTTCTCCAATTCAGATACGGCACCCTTCCACTTTTCGCAACAACAAACAAGTGGATAGATGAGTCTTGTTATCTTTGTCCTGGTTGCAACGTGATGGAAGAAACTGAAGCCCATGTGGTCTTTTTCTGCCTGGCCTATAAGCAGGCTAGGAAAAAATGGATTATACAATTATGCAGGAACCTGGGTATAAGGGAGTACTCTGCCACACTTAGAATTTTAAAATCTGAAATGGATCCACTGTTTCTATTTTAGCTCTGGAGTGTCTTTTTATATAACATTAACAACATGTTCAATAACTTTTTTTAATGCTTTTATACTAATTTATTGTCTTAAGATAAAAGGGATCTGAAAACTACTCTCTTTAAACTTTGTGAATACCATGGGCATCTTTGGGTCTTACTGCAACTAGCAAAGTCACAACTGTAATTTAAGATACCGATGTAATTTAAAATTGTATATTTTAATTTCTGTACTTTTATGACTAAAAAGTCAAAATAAAGTTATTATGATGATGAACTCCCACTCTAAATCCACTTTGTTAACCTCTTTGATCCCCTCTACTGGTGGACAGGAATTCAGAAAATAGTTTGGTACTCTCGTTGACAGTGTAACATTCTGTTGATGCTTAGATGCTCTGTAAGTGCGGCATGTAGAGGCCCAAAAAACAATATATCTAAAAAAACATAATTTCCAACAATCACAGGTGTCCTGGATACAACCATGATGCACCTCTGGACTTTGCCTACTCCACATAAAATAAATGAAGATGGCCAAACCGTGGGCATCCTGTAATTGGTACATGTTTATTTGGATGAGTGAATCCTCTAACAGTTTGACCAGATGCATGAACATTGGCAGGCATATGGCGCGTTCTAATGCACTGGATACAATAACAATATCTTCCACTCGAGTGTCTGACCAGTGGATGCACTATTCTTAATTATTTCTTTCCCTGATCCATTAAACTGCACTCAACCAAGGCCTGTCAAGTCTTTCTTCCTCCCTGTCCCATGGACATCACGTCCCTCCTTTATGTGCTATTTGTCATTAATCTGTTATATGACTGTTAGGAGGAGCCTCTGGAAAAGGATGGAAAAACCCAAATACAAAATGTCACCTCAAACTAATAATTAGCCTCTATCAAGATACGTTTTCTAGAATATATAAAGTAAGGGAGTAAACCAGACATATTTCTTTCCCTTTCTCTTTTTAGTTTGCACTGAATTTATGGGGTTCAGCAACAATTAGAAGTCACCCAGTCTTATCTTGTCATGGCAAAATGCAAGATGCCTTTTCACCTGTATATTGATCGTCTGAAAATTGCTGCCCTGGTGAGTAGACTTGCCCATGTGCTCGGTAAAAACCAGAGGCCTATTTTTGCATGAAACAAATGATGATTAATATCAGAAATTAAAAACTATGACGCAGAAATGATCAAACCAAAACCATGGTTTGAAGTCTCTTCTAAAGAACATGGAATTTGGAATACAAACAATAGTTTCTCCAATTTGGCGTTACTTTATCAATAAAAAAGTTGATACATATAATTGTTAAAGGTGCTGGGGCTGGCCAAATATATTTTTCAAGCGCAACCCTTATATGTTGTGGATCGGAAAATAGAAATATAGAGCTCTACAACCCCTCCCACATCAAAAGCATTGGAAAAATAATTAAAGCAGTTGCTGAGGGTACAATCTTGGAAGAATGACAACACTATTTTGATGCAAGAAATCTATTATTTTGATGCTCCTGTGGTGTACAGAATCACAGGGATGACCTCAAGGTAAAATATATTTGTTGGTATATTATGGGATGATGCTACGAATGTTTCTCTCAAAGACAAATAATACAACCTTGTTATAGTAGAATTGAAATGAGAAGTGTGGGAAATCTTATTGACAATACTTAAACATTCTCAAACAACAAACCTAGTCTAAGCACAGGCATAAACTACTTGAATTTAAAATAATCCTGGTGGTCCTTAATAGCTGTAAAATAACCCAACAGTCCATACTGGATGGTAATATTTCGAACAAAGACGTTTATAGACACTGACCAGCAATAGTGTGGTGCAAACACAAAAAGTATGAAAAGGCATGCAACTAGTGATCAATCTAATGTTTCGTCATTGATGACGGTTTGTAGCTCAGATTGCAGTCTTGCTACAGACGGCAGCTTTGTTTATTTTATTTATTTATGCGATTTTATATAGCACGAACTTTACCCGAAGGTGTCAGAGCGCTTTACATGAGAACCAGTTGAAAAAACATAAGGATTTAGGATCACATGCGTTACATAAAGGATACAAACAGAAAAAAAAAATTGCAAATGTACAAGATGTAAAGTCACACAAGGAAGAGATACAAATGGATATACTCTAAGAGTCACATAGGAATGGTAGATAGTACAAAGGTCTACTGCATATACTAGTGATTAGAGTTATCTCTATATACATAGGGAAGGGATACGAATGGATATACTCTAAGAGTCACATAGGAATGGTAGATAGTACAACGGTCTACTGCATATACTAGTGATTAGAGTTATCTCTATATACATAGGAAAGGGATATGACTGGATATACTCTAAGAGTCACATAGGAATGGTAGATAGTACAAAGGTCTACTGCATATACTAGTGATTAGAGTTATCTCTATATACATAGGGAAGGGATACAAATGGATATACTCTAAGAGTCACAGTTAAGAGTCACAGCAATACTACATACAGTGGGCATTGGCCTAGTCCCTTACTGATGATTCAGCGCTTTCCTCCCTATTCTTGTGTTTGTCCTTCTCTTGGAGCATTTACTCCTGTTTGTGATTGGATGAGTTGCCTCTTTCCACTTGTGATGTCAGATAACTATTGTTCTTATGATTGTTTGTGATTTAGCACTCCTGGGAGTGCGTGTCCTGCTCCTTCTACCCCTTCATCTCAGTCTCTTTCTCATCAGGCACCCGAGCTTTCTCTCTCTCTCCCACCATCCTTCTCTCTCCACAAGCCCAGTCATCTTTAGTTGTATACCCTGACATCCAACACCCCTTCAGCTCGCTATTGTGCTCTGTCTCTATCTCCTCCCAGCTCTCTCTCCCTACCTTTCTCTCCCACACCTGCCAATCTCCGCCACTGCTCGACTTCTGCCTACCACTTGCCTCTATTGGTTTTGCCAATGCTGGATGCCTTTAAAATGCCATCATCATTACAAAAAAAACAATCTCAGCGGCTGGATATATTGGAATTGAATTTTGTATACTTCCACGATAGCCACTATGTTGTGTGACAGTAAGAGGCGTGATGCAGCCTTGAGACCATCCTGGAAGTAGAAAAAATACCACTCCAAGATGCCCGAATTTTATTTTCTATAATTTCTAGATGGCTGCTACATTGCTTGTGGTGGTCATTTTGGAAGTAGAGAAAATAAACTTCCAAAATGCCCAGAAGACACTATTGGCTTTGCTAATGTGGTACAATTTTAATAGCATTGGAAAGCTAATATTAGTGACCTGACACTATTGGCAAAGTGACGCCATTTGGCTTTGAAAAGGTTGGTTTTATGTGAGTCTAGCCCCAAAAAATATAAAAGAATACACATTAAGTTTAACTATGAAGAATCTAAAAAGTAGATACAGAAAAAGATGGTATGCCTATTAGAAAAAAGGTCTATCTAAAGAGTATGATAATTTCTTCAGTCAATTTTGTAAAAAAAACTTGAAGGCGTTGCAAACTGGAAATATAAGTGGGTCAATTGCAGAGAACATCCTAAGTGTTCTTTAAAGAAATCATTGTAGTTCTGTTAGGCCGTGGCAATTACATGACCTATTATAATAGGCTTTATATAGTGCTGCACACTGCACTTCTGCAGGGCCTAAGCGCTTTAAGAGACAGGGGTTGTAATTGCCCAATTTATTTGTAAAATTGTACAAGTGAGGAATTTGGTAGGTGTTATGTGTAATATAAATTTAAATAAGTGGCACAGACTTCAGAACTATATGAATTTCCGCTTTTGTAATTATTGTATTTATAAGTGCTAATCTATGACTGAACTAACAAAATGAATACAGGCCTATTAAAGGGCATTAGCATTCAAAAATTCACAGTTCTCGTTTCTGTGTTGTGCAAAGATTGTTTACTAAAAGAACGATGCAACTTAAGTCTTGATTTTCTCTTCTACATCTCCTCGAAATTTTTCTACAAACACCAACACAAGCTTGCAAACTGATATCCATATAAAATGTGTGTAAATACTTCACATTTTAGGAAATCTGATTAATAAACTCGGAATGCTGTTTTACATTTTGTAACAAAAAGTCCTTATTTGGATTTTCAATGTATGCATTAGATAGTAAGATTTCAGACTTTCAGACACTTTGGCCCAGAATAGCAAAGGTTTAGCGTTGTGTTGATATTACTTTTGTAATGCTTACCCGACCCTAAACCTATTTAGGGATGAACAAACCAACGCTAATTGGTTTTAGCGTTGGTTTGTATAGAAAAGTAAGACAAAGCATGGGTGGTACATGGGCGTTCCCATTAAACCACCCATTCGTTTTGACGCAACCCTATCTACTTAGTAGATAGGGGTTAGCACCAAAAATGTACTCAGCTGAAAAGCAGGTGTTAAATGTTTTCATTTCTCTTTGCTTTTCCGACTGTGCATGTGTGCTTCACTATACACCACACATACAAAGTATGAACAGGTTTTAAACTTGTCTAGCCATAGTATTTTGTACAGGAAGGTTACACTTCCTGTACAAAACCTATGGTAGACTCAGGCACGCACCCTAGCACTGTGGTGCTAAGGGGTGTGCCTGGCGCACGGCAGCACAAATCAGCACTACTCCGCTCCCACCAAGCCATAGCAAACACTGCACTGCTTCGAGTAAGCGAGAGCAGAAAATGCTCTAGCTTACTCGAAGCAGAGCAGAATTGCTTTCAGACAGAGGGAGCTGCATGTTACTCTGCAGGGACTGGGGGAGAGGGGGGGGGGTTTGAGGCTCCCCCCACGGTCCCCAACATCAGAAACTGGGTGCCCTGGGTGGGACCAGGGCACCCAGGATTGTGGGCAGGTCCTTGGGATGCATTTCTGTTTGGAATATTTATTTCATTGTAATTTGCTCAATAAACATTGTAAGGGATCCAAGTATACCTGTATACCTTTTTATGCTGTCAAGAACTTCCACCCAATATTTTGCCTCTGTAAGCGTTTCCATAACATGTGATAGAAATATGCATATGTATGTAAGCATCTTGGGCAAGAATTTATTGCATCTGGAAACATCTTTGTTATCTTGTGCCAGGATAGATAGGTTTGATATGAATAGTTAAACTGTGTTAATTTGAATCTGGGTTTCCTCATTATCGTTTTTTTGCAATTCAAAATTCTCCCCAATTTCTACGCAGAATCACTTCGACTATTTTTTTTAATAAATGATTTGTATTGGTTTTATACAGTGAACAAAACATATACCACCATCTTAGACTCCCACCATGATAACAACTCATTTACGCAATTTCATAAGTAGTCTCCAAAGACCAAGTCCAAAGTGTTTACACCATTTACCCCAGATCTTTGCATGTTTTTTGTGGTAACCCCTGGCAATGTACATGGGTTCTTCTATTTTTGCACACCAGTCAATCCCACCCAACATTCAGATAATTTAGGTGGTGCGGTGGCTAACTATTTATAGACAATATATGTTTTGGCGATCACGGTTACCATACTCACAAGGTAATGTTCCCTGCAAGTGTCACCCAGGTCATCTAACACCTCTAAGAAGGCCTGCTTAGGTAACTCAATTGATCATCCTAAAATCTGAGTCAAGTACTCTGCAATCCCATGCCAGTGCACAACAAGTTGGGGTCACAGCCAGGTCATGTGAAAGAAGTCTGCATTAAAACATGAATAGTGGAAACAGGTAGGATGTAGGATGCTGCCAGCGTGCCAGAGTTGCTGAAGAGTGAGGTAAGTTATTTGTAGGTGAGACATATGGACAAGATGCCAGTCAAGTTCATCTAAAGGACCCAGCCAAGCCTTCCATTTCTGCTGTACGCAAGTTGGGCTCGTTGTTGACCAGGGTGCAGTTTATCTGGGAAATGTCTCCTTTACCAAGTCTGCTCATTACTAATTTGGCATCTAGCGAATTATGCACATGGATTTCCTTGAGTTGGGTTTTATAGTAGCCTGGACATGTCAGAGCTGCAGGTAGTTGCAAAATTGGGTCTTTGACAGATTGAATTGTCGTTGGAGGCCTTGAAAGTAGCATCCTTGACAGGCACCCCCTAATTCATAATGCGTCTTCTGTCCCATTTGAGGAATCCTTTTAACTGTGCGGTTTGGTAGAGGTGCCTTCCTTGCCAAAGTGGAGTTTGCTGGGTCATCCCATCCCAAAGTCATTGATGACCCTCAATTGCACCACTGTATAATAAATTTGAAGGTCAGCCATACCTATCCCACAATTGTGTACTGTTTGTCTACATAAATCCAAGGCTATGCGGGGTGGGTGGTTTGTTTAGAGGAAGTCACAGATTATGGATGATAGATCGCGAAACCAGCAGTTAGGGATCATCAATGGGAAGTTTTGGAGAACATTTAGGTATTGTGTCAAAATCTTGTCTTATAGTGAGGTCTATTGTCTGGTTGGTACAGAAAGTGAAGGCTCTGTCTCTAGTCCCTACTTATTTTGTGTATATACAGTCTTAGGGATAGCCACAGTAGTACTCAAGGAGATAGCCGCCTGGACTAGGTGTTTTACCAGAGCTCACCCCTTGTAGCGCTTGTATTGCCTCATTGGTAATTGGCATGTTGAGATCAGCTCTGTCTATCGGAGAGATTTATTGGAGTGTAATGTCTGCAAGTATGGAGCATCGTTGTTTATGTACTAAGCGTTGGTGGGGCACATATAGGGGGCTCTATTATTAGTCTGGCGGTCCTCGGATCTGTCAAATTCTCATAATTTGGGCCATAGTTTTCAGTAAAGTGGTAAATACTGCTGCAATCTCAGGGGATTTGCGCTTTAGGGAGCCCGACATGTCTAAAATCTCTAGAATTATTCTAGAGGCCATGTCTCAGGCTGCCAGCCAGTGCAGTAGCTTCCCAGACTTGCCCCCATGCTTGTATGAACGCTGTGTTGAGGCTCGCCAGCATTGGCAGGCCTCTCCTATGGAAATCTGCCGGAGTGTTGTTTCGGCAAGCGCCAATTGAGGCAGTACTAGTCTCTCTCTGTAGGTCGAACACAGCTTTTGAAATAGGCTTGTATTTCAGAGGTAGGTATGGTGGAAATAACAATGTTCAGGATTTTTAAATACTGTGGAGTTAAATGCTAAACGGTTACAGTCCTTAACTGCAGTGAGAACAGGAGCACACAAAGCTTTTGATCTGGTCAGTTGGGCAAACACTAGTCTAACCGCCCGCTGCAGCGGGCTACCCCAGCCATAAAAAGGCTCGCTCCAGTGTTATTGAGCAGAGTCGGGTGCAAGGGCCTTTAAGAATGGAGCAAGACTTTATTGGCTTGTATAGCTGTAGCAGTGGAATACAAGGCTATTAGAATATACCACCCATGAGGGTAGAATGTACTAAGTAAAAAAAAAGCTTCATTGGGAGACACTGGGGGCGTACAATCCTCTGACGCGCAGAAGCTTTAGGGGAACATTCACAACCCCTGCAGTGTATGTTTGAGTGACTGTTACTGCCGTGTGCACAGCCTAGTTGTAACTGACACACATCAAACATGGACATTTGGAGAAGTGAACGGAGGCAGTAGTGGGCGACTGATTCGCCCCCAGCTCTGCCAAATTGCTTTTATTAGTTTAGGAGAGCCAAGGGGGGATCAGAGTCTGAGAATTCCCCCACCCCTCCTTCTGTGTGACACTGTGAGCTCTAGGAGGAGGCAGGTGAGAACGGTTGATGATTTCCCTCACTCACAGCCTCTGCACCTCATTCCCCTACAGAACCTATACAACCTTCGAAGAGGCGGGAAAACACACAGACTGTGGAATAGGGCATTTAAATGTTGACAGCAGCAGGCCTGTACCAGAGACTTTATAGTCCCCTGATGTTTCATTGTGTTCAATGGAACTGTCTACATTTCAATATTCTAAATAGATTAAGAGGTATCAACATTTTGGTTAGGTGTTCGTTTTAGAGGCTTAAAAGGTGGTCAGTCTATGGTGAAGCTATATATAGCAATAGTAGTTAAGAGAGTTCATCTGATTATTTTTCGTTAGGAAGAGAGAAAGGGAAAGGCTATGCCCTTCCACTTAATGTATTTAACATTGCTCTTGAAAACTTATCTACGGCTCTACGACAAAATCAAGAAACTCCAGATATACAATGGGGAAATTAGGAAGTTATTTCATACTATTCTATAATATACTAAACGCAGATGACTTTTGTTTCTAAGCTATTGAAAATGTTCATGGTATAGGAGCTTTTACAGGACTTGCTACATATCAGGAAATGTTAGTTTGACAAAAACAGAGGTTCTCCCCATTATAATGCCATGTCAGGAACGTATTTTTTCTTGTAGACAAAGATGTCGGGCAAATGATGGGATTCCATATTTTGGGGTAAGAATACAAAGCCAAAACTTTCAAGTGATGAACAACAATTTGCTGTGAATATTTGTGTATGTAAATGTTCAGCCTTGAATGCTTAACCATTTCTGGTCCGGGTCTTAAGTTGTTTGACTGTTTCTGGAAGAACCAATGTCTCACACTGGAATGTGTGGTTGGGAAGTGCTCTCGAGAAGCTGCCACTTTCTCCGGAGCAAAAATCCAAAGGAGTAGAAAACTCCTTGCTGGATGAAGACTTCAGAGCATGTCATGTAGAAACCAAGGGAGGAACAGCCATGATGGAAAGGGAAAGAAAAGAGAACAAAAACCTGAAGTAGTCTAGCTGTGGAGTCGCTCTAAAAGAGAATCCTTGTCAGACCATGCCACTAGAGTTGCTAGTAGTTTACAATGTGATTCTGGTGGCCATGTCATGATAGTACGATGCTGGAGCTACAGCTGCTTCTTGCTTCCCCATGAAAGACGGTCAAGAGTTCGGCATACCTACCCCCATCTCTGCTGAGGTACAATTGAATGGGTCAAGTCCCCAGGCCTCACACAGGACAGCACAAATGCTGGAAGGGTGAGAATGGCTTGTGTCTGCCAACTATATTCAAAAAAGGGGGAGAGAAGAGATCTTGATCGATCAAGAGGGCAGATTTACCACTTAAGGGAAGTGGAAGGTCCAAGCCACAGTTGTTGCCCTAGTGGTGTATGCAACAAAAGGAGGTACTGGGCTGTTCCTATGGTATGTGTGCAGGTCAGAGGTATGTGGATGTAGAATGGTGGTTAAATGGTAACCAGCCAATGGGTATCCATTTTGTTGGATAGAATGGCCTCACACACCCTTGCAGGTGTCATGCTTCATCATGGGCCGGTGCTCCTCGTTGGGTGGGCGGTGCAATACCCAACGGGCTACACCTCAAAGGAGGGGCTCTTTGGCGGAGATCTTTTTTCCAACTGCCCATGGGTGAAGTGTGGGTGAGGGGCCAGAATTGGTAGTAGATGGCTAGTGAAGTTAAAATAGCGCAGGAGTACCAGAAGGAACTTTATTCTGATGGTCCCATGCGTTAATTAAAAACAATAGTTAGTCAAGGAGTTATGGAAAGTTATGTTTTCCGTACTCAAGACTATACTACAACGTAGTGATAATGGTCGACATGTTTGGAAAGTACCTGTTAATACAATGTTCCTATCCGGTCCTGGCGGAGAAGGGTAGGCGTTCGGATGCTGACACGGGAGAATCAACCTTAGCAACAGAGGCTTTACTCACCGATGTCATTCCCACCAGGAACTGTTGTAACATATTACCACTGACCTTTAGGCTTGGAACATTGTATTAACAGGTACTTTCCATACTTTTGATGTGAACACTGATACTTAGGCAGGTCAGAAACACAGTAGATAGTAATTCTTTAGGTCCTGATGAATCGCGGGTAACTTCACCCTAACTTCACCCTACGCGAGAAACATGTCGACCATTATCACCACGTTGTAGTATAGTCTTGAGTACGGAAAACATAACTTTCCATAACTCCTTGACTAACTATTGTTTTTAATTAACGCATGGGACCATCAGAATAAAGTTCCTTCTGGTACTCCTGCACTATTTTAACTTCATTAGCCGTCTACTACCAATTCTGGCCCCTCACGCACACTTCACCCATGGGCAGTTGGAAAAAAGAGCTCCGCCAAAGAGCCCCTCCTTTGAGGTGTAGCCCGTTGGGTATTGCACCGCCCACCCAACGAGGAGCACCAGCCCATGATGAAGCATGACACCTGCAAGGGTGTGTGAGGCCATTCTATCCAACAAAACGGATACCCATTGGCTGGTTACCATTTAACCACCATTCTACATCCACATACCTCTGACCTGCACACATACCCTAGGAACAGCCCAGTACCTCCTTTTGTTGTGTCTGCCAACCCCATCAGGCTGTGCCTGGCTGAAGGTGGATTGCTGTATTAGACCCTGCCAAGCCACAAACAGCTCCTTCACTAATGCAAAGGCAATTTGTGCCCCATGTATTACTTCAGGAGATGGCAGGGAAGGGTCATCACCAGGTGTATGTGTGCTCCATGACCTCCAAGCAATTAAGCCGACTAGTGAACTACCCTGGTCCTCGGGAGGCCAGGAGGGCAGAGGGACTCACCAAAAATCATTTCACTAGGTACATTCACTATCCAGGAAACAGAGCAGAGGGAGAATATGGCGCTCCAGTGAGATCAATTTGCCTCAGTGTCCACACGAGGTGTGGAGGTCTTGCAGCCATACCACTATAGGCTTCAAAATTGGCTTTTCATCTAATTTAGTACCTGGCTCAAGACTAAGTTGAGTAAGGAATAGGGCTTATATTGGCCTTGTAACATAACATGTTAATTGCAATCAAAATGCATAAAGGACAGGCACTAAGCCGACAATGGTTTGGTAAGTCAGGCAGATTTGGTAGTCAAGGGATGTGGTAGGTGCTCTTGACCTGACCACTGCTTCCATTGGTGGAAGCTTCTTTTCCATTGCAAGGATAGGCTAGGTGGACCCAACAGACATCCTGAGGAGTGGAAGGAAAAGCAAGGCTGTGGGAAATCTAATGGGACTTGGTTGAAGGAAGGAACTTACTGTTGGAGTTTTCTCCATGAACCAGGGCCCCACTCAGGTGTCTACCAGATTGCTGGAGGTGTCTGGCTATAGAATGACTCTTCTCAGCCTGTAATAAAGCAGTCTATGCCTCTGCCTTGGGAGGCCACTTTCTGGTCTGCCTCCCCACACAGCCTTCAATGCTTGTGCGTCCTTGTGCCTGCTGGCCCACAAATCTGCCAACTTGTCAAGATTCCTGACAAATGATACTGTTATTCAACCATTTTCCGCCCCAGTTGGCAGACCCAGTGATCTAGGGAGATAAAGGTGATGACGATGTTTATCAAGAGAATTGCCAATCCATCTTTTGGAGTCCAGATAAGATGGCATGGTTGAGTTTAAACTATGTGGTATGACATAATTAACTTTCTATGATGAGGTTTCCTCTTGTGATCCTCACGCTGTTTAGACTGTTGAGGTTAAAGACTATTTTCCAGTGCTTATTCCATGCATTTCGAGCTATTCTGGATGATGGTCCCAGGTATGTGACATTAAGCTGACCTTTCAGCCTACAAACTGTTTTCATTATTAGCAGCTTGTTGTTATGTCAATCAGACTGCTCCAACCATGCCTCACCATTGCTTAGGGAGTTAGGCAACCAATTTCTTAAAAATGTCCCTCTGCCACAGATGCCTAATTCAGGAGAAGAAGAAACTGGCTGATGACTGGATGACTTGATGACTGGACTGCATTTCCCTTTGTGGTGTAGCAAAAACTATCCTCACTGTGTCTTTAGGACTCAAAAACATCTTAAACGTGCCCTATCTTCAGCAATGATGTTTGAGTTTTGCACTAGTAATGTAACCATGAGTGTGTTTTCCACCTTTGCACCCAAAAATGCGTTCTTGCTTTTTTTCTGCCTGGGAATATTTACCTCATCACACCAGCCTTGAAATCCCTCCACTGACTTTGTATTAAATTATGAACTAATTTTAAAACTCTCTGACTGGTCTTCAACGCAGTGCATTCAAGGCCAGATTGGCTGTACCGGGCACCTGGCATTTCTCCAGGAGGCTGGAGAGATGATGGGTCGGTTTTCCTACTGGTGGTCAGTTTTGCAGCAGTGCGCAATATCGGCCCTAGTAACAAAATAGGCAGGGCTTGCCCGCATGATCACTCTCTCTCGCTGCAGTATTCCTTGTATATCCGGCATTTTTCAGGCAATAATTAAAAGTGTGAAGATTAATATCTCTGGGGATTAATCTTCCTGCTGGCAAGATCAGAGTTATGTCTATTGGCAGTTTTGATGCCTCTGAAGTAGTGCAGAGGATTGATATGCCTGCTGAAAAGAATGTGTGCCATGCAGATTACAGAACTGTATTTTATGTACATAGGTCAGTGAGTTACTGCTTTTGTCACAGAGATCCTTTTGTTACTTGCAGTTCATAACTTGCAACCGTAATCTAGCACAATGAGCTATGAACTGGCATAAAAAAGCGGCATACAAATTGCATGGTACCGGTTTGGAAGTTATGTTTTTCCCCAATCTTTCTTTATACTAATGTTGCTAAATAAAAGGTTTGGGTAGAAATACATTGTTATTAATAAAGGCAACTACAACCACTGTGTTACATTTTGAATCCGGAGTTTGTGCTTCTCCACAGCAAGCACTCTGAAAAAATGTCTAAGAGTATGGATGACGTGAATCCTACACCTTGTATTCCCTTTGGTTTCATGTAACATTTTCTAGACGCTGATTTTCACACGTGTAAATCCTTGTCTCTGTATGTGTGATGTAAAATGCTACACTGGTATTAGAGGTGCTATGGAGATATGAGGGGCACTGTTGCAGTGCGATAGTTGTGGGAATCATTCAAGGGCCACAACAAAGATTTTCCTAACCTGGTGCACCATCATTTCCATGATTTAAAAGCTAGTAAAATTGAATATATAATGAAAAATGTGTTGTAGAATGCACAATTTTTCCATTTCCCCCAAATTTTCTTGGGGGGAGAACCCCCTAAACACCTTTTGTAGAGTTTGGCCACGCTCGCTCGCTACACATTACACCGGGATGGTCTGACAAAATTTGCCAGGGCTGCTTTGTATTCTCAGCGTGAACTGTAGTGTGTCTGAGAACCTCTGAATTTTGTATCCCATATCTGCTGACCAGATGTCTAAGAACAGCTTCCCAATAACGTTTTTTCTACTGTCATGGAGATGCAAAAAAATTGCAGAAATACTATTACAATGGGAAGGAGTTTCCCTTTGGTACTCCCTACTTCTACCTCTTTGTCTTGACGTGCACCTCAGACACTTCCAGAAAGTTTGATAAGACCGAGCTTGTAGATCAACGTTTGGAATCCCCAAAGGCTATAATGTTCTATGTTTGCTATGTCGAGTGATTCCATTCTCCCTGTCCCTTATTCGATTGTTGTGTGTCAGAATATTGAGGAACACAACTTTGACCTCCCAAAACATCCTGGGCCAAAAACCATCTTCAGGATCTGTTTAAGAGAGGTATCAATAGGTAAGTATAGATTAACCATTCCTAACTGCACATCAATGCACCTTGAAGATACACCAGTACTTTAACAAAGGTAAAATCTAAAATAAAATAAAAATACGCTTATGCCAAATATGGCAATATTTGTTTATATATTTTTCAGACTGCGCTCTATGGATGTGATTTGTGGATACTTAAAGTTACAGAAAATTTTAAGTGAGCTCCTTACTATCTACCATATGCTGCCAATGTTCCAGTGAATTGTGTGGATGATCTGCCGTAATCAGGTTTTCCCTTTGCAGGTAAGCTAATGAATGTTTGACGTCACAAGAATGACCAGCCACACAGCTTGTCCTTTGCATTCAATTTTCTTTATTCCAGTTATATCTGCTTTCTAAAGGTGAATGAGTACACATTTAAAAGGCGATGTGTTTCAGACCAAAGTCCTTTGTCAAGCGTTTACTAGTGTATATCCATGTTATCCAATAAATGGGGCTGTTTATGTTTTACTGCAGGGAGTGTTTATATACAGCCGTGTTCGTTACCTTGCTTCTATGTTGATTTGCTCCTTTAGGTACGAGGGTCGGGTGTTCCATAAGTCCATAAACACATAAGTATTCATCCTTCAGTTTCGGTCTCTGCACTGGGATAACCCTCACGGTTGATAGTCACACTCAAAACCATTTTCCATCCCATTGTACCCCTTCCATTCTCTTTCACTGGACTCCATTTCATTCTATCAGCGCCATGAAACCGCCAGGTAAAAGTGCGCTTTATAAGTGTTTTTAAATTCAAATTCAAATTCAAATTCAAAATTCTATTCTATTCCAATTCTAGTGTTGCTTTCTCTCTTTTCAATCCCCATCCTAATGTTTGTCCCCAGTATCATGTGTCCTTTTTTGCCAAGTGGTCTGTAGCCACCGGGTAAGGTGGACTGACTCGCAAAGGAAGCCGACAATTTGTGGATTTCTATTCCCAACACTCCCTTACACGGACCTTAATTCAGCACCTCAGGAGACCTAGCGACTGATTTACAGGAGGCAGCAACAGAGAATCTAGCGCAAATGATGTATTTACTATCTCCATCTATGGTGACATAGAGGCCTGATGGTGTGTTACTGCACGGTGAATACCCTTGTGGCAAGTGTTTCAGTAAGAAAGTAGCCAAATGGTATCCAGGTATAAGTGGCAAATCCAAGAGACGGCTCCAATCGCAAAAAAATGTTCCAAACAAGACTTGAAGAAAATTGTGCAAGTGGGCCTTTGAACTTGCTGGCCAAACACAAAGTCCTCACGGATCAAGGCACTTATAGCAGGAGTCAGGGCACGAGACCTAAAAAAAAGAAGGGGCGGACTAACCAAGTTAGGCAGTATGCAAGTGACATCATGTTGCATGACATCACAGCGAGACATCGCGGCTCTGCATCACAGGAAGTGGCATCACAACCCATGATCTCATAGAAAGTGACATCACAAGGAGTGACAGCACATCTTAACACCTCACAAATAGGTTTCGCAGGTCTATCATAAGTACATCTGAGTGCATTACAAGATTTAACAAATAAGTGCTTGCGTCGGGGTTGTGCCAAAAAAGTGACGCATCCCCTGACGCAAAATGTGGGCCTCAACTTACACATTTATTTTGTAAAAACTCTGCCACAAAGAAATTGACAAGAAGAAGAAATGTGGCAGTAAATATATTCTGTTTAATTGGTTGCACAGTCTGCATTTTTAAATACCTAATGTGGTTAAGGTACATGCTGCAGATATCTTTGTGTGCCCAGTAAATCCCTAGTAACAATAATAATGGCAAGGTAATTTTAAAGGGTAACACATTTGCTAGAGAGATCTGTGTTTTTTCTAGTCCCAGTTCTGAATCAAACAGTGTGCCCCTGTGTTGAATCTTCTCTGCAAGCTCAACTGGCTGACTGTGGATAAGCAAATACAGTTAAAAGCCTTGTGCTACATGACTTGGCTAGATCCAGCACAGGCCCACAATACATTCAAGATCTGGTGGTGCCCTACCAGCCCACCTGCATGCTTCGAACACTCAGCCAGTCTTTCTGCAAAGCACCTAGAATACACCTGGTGTGCATGGTCAGTCGGTACTTCGTGTACCTAGGCCCAAAGCTATGGAATGACATCCCAAATCCAGATGCGACAGTCTAAATTCTTTTGCAGCACAGAGATTTACATGGACAGAAAAACATCTGTTAGCTCTGCGAGCAGTGCATATTCACAGTCAAAATGTATTTAGGGCAGACAGTCTGATTCACAAACTTCCATCCTCAGTCATGCACCACCTGCTGTTCCTGAATTCAATCACATTTGCAGTCTCTTCGGAATACCTTAGATAGACATATTCACATCTCCTCAGAATGCAATGTTAGGAGTATTTTGCTCAGAGAAGTGGTGTCGGGGGGCAGTGGCAGCCGATGATCTGCCAGACCCATGACCAGAAATAATTCTGTGTACCTTTCTACTGATTCCCCTACTCTTGAAGGTGCTCCGGAAGATTCATGATGAGAGGACGTTGGCAATTCTGGTACCCTTTTGGCCACAATGTCCATTGTTTTCTCCTCTGATGTTACTCTCCAAATGGGACTTCCTTCATATCCCCCTTCAGCATTCCCCTCTCCAATTCTCTTGCCTGTTGCTTTTGTAGCTGAGGTACCTCATGGCCTGGAAATTGAGAGAGTAAATTTTCTGCTGCAAGGAGTGCACGCGATATAACGCAAAAGAATACAGAGACACAAAACCTCTTTGTGTGTCCGTGTGGTACCAGCTTCAGGCTCTATACTACACCGAGGTACCGACGGAAAGAGCGGTGCCTTTTTCCTGAGCGGTTGCCAGGGAGAGGGGTGGTGACTTACCCAGTAGTTACGGGTAATGTTTTCCTTGCACAGACACACCAGGAAGTTTTGTGTCTCTGTATCCTTTTACGTTATATCACGTGCACTCCTTGCAGCAGCATCATAGGTCCTGATGAAAGCCTAGCCTACACTTAGGCCTCATGGCTGAAACATGTTTATTTATTTATTTTATGCGGGTTTTATATAGAGCGGACTTTACCCGAAGGTGTCAGAGCGCTTCACAATAGGAACAGAACTGATACCTGAGGAGAACATTACAAGTGAACAAATTACAAAAGCAAATGTTGTTGCATGAGGCAAAAATGACAATTGTGAGCAAACAAAATACAAGAGGTAGCAAACGGTGCATTACAGGAGGAAAAAATGAAATGTGTGCAGGTTACAAAGGCGTACAAAGTGCAAGTAGAGATATAATATGTTAAAAATAAAAAAAGGTAAAAATGTTGACAGAGTAGTCTTTTTTACATCAGCCCGGTTTTGAATTTAGACTGCTGGTGCACTGCGTTTTTAATCCTAGCGGAGTATGTCCTATAAAAAAAAGTTTTGGGGACGTCCTTGAGCTAGTTTTGTATCACCTTCCTCACAGTTTTCATAACATTTTGTTTGCACTGCACCCTCACTTACACTATCAGCTCCTCATTTGTGGAATTAGTATATCCTAGATAACATTCAAAACATCCCTGAGCTCCTCCCTCTCAGAGAGGGGGTTGTAGCCCCCACAGGAACTAGGTTTTTCCTCTGGGAGGAGAATCCCAAATGATGAAGCATGTCACCTAGGGTGAGTGAGGGATATCGTCCTAAAAAGGGAAATTCCCAAAAGATACTTCTATTGGGCGTAGCCACTGGTTTCGCTTCATACTTGACACATTGTATTAGCAATTTTACAGTAGTGGTTCTCCACACTTTTTTTGACTACTTCCATAGACCCCGGGATTTTGTACTGTTTTTTGTTCTGACTTTGGGGAATAAATCCCGTGCGGTCTCAAAAACCTCCCTAGGACCCTCTGACTTTGAATCGTTTTTTGTTATAGTTTCAAGTGAAGATATACCCATACTTTGGTATTACACAAATCATTCTCACATATAGACCTCATACTCCTTCCAGTGATTTACATGTTACAGGTCACTTCAGCGGACATACACCCTAGTGTTTTATTAGGCCACTCCCCGGTGACCATGGAGCTTGAGGGTGACAGCAGAGTCCCACGAATTATGTGGCACCTAAAAGCCTGGACTCATCAAGAGTAGAACTGTTCAGAACTCCTCTTTGCTGCACTAGAACACTACTGTGCACTCAACAATATCCTATGGGTGTCAGGCAAGGCCACACTTAGGGGGTTTGCCAAAGGTTACGTTAGAAGGGCCGAATTAGAGAAGGCATGATCCACAGTTACCCTTCAGAGCTGTGTCATGGGGCTTCAGCGCCAATGTAGCAGCCGCCAGACTGAGATCCTCCACAGCCAACTGAAGGTAGCAAAAGAAACTCTCCGACAACTGGCAATGGAGGATGCCCGCCAATGTTGGATGGCCTCTATGCAACGAGTCAATGAACACAGTGAAAAATCTGGAAAGCTATTGTGCTGGCTGGTCACCCTGGGTATGGCGTCCCGTAGAGTCCTCGAGATATGCAATGGTTCCCACCCTCCTGGTCACTATGCTCACCAACATAGCCTCGGTCTTTGCTACCTACTTTTAATCAGTATATACTCACCAGGAACACCCACACTGTGAACGCCAGCACTCAATCTTAGTTGACATTCCAGTTTGCAACACTTTCCCATATGAAATGCTTAGCCCTTGATGGTCAGATCACAAAAGGAGAAATTATTGATGCAGTCCACAATCTGACATCTGGTCAGATGCCGGATTCCAATGGGTTTCCCATAGAGACTACTGTAGACTCTCCGCACACTTGACTCCCCATCTTCTCAGCCTGTACCAAGAGGGGGATGACAATGGCATATTCCACAGGAAGAAACTACATAAGATGGGCAGGGTAGAGACACCATAATGTTTTCAATGCAGGTATGTTAACTGTGATTTCTACCACACGATATGGCCATGTCCCGCCATACAAGCCTATTGGAGGGCAATTGGTCAACGGGGTCCAATTGCATCCATTCCACATTCCTAGGGGCACTAGACAGGATTGCTCACTGTCACTGCTCCTTTTCGCCCTCGTGGTTGAACCCCTAGCACGCCTGAGACACTGTGATGCCGGGGGAAGGGCTGGAAGTGGGCAGACAGCTCTGAGAATAGGATTGCACTATATGCCGACGATATCCTGTTCTACCTCTCGTATCTTCATACTTTAGGTCCCTGCAATATGCAAATACAAGACCTGTATGATCAAGCCTTGGGCCTCCAAGTCAACCTGTGGAAATCCTTGCTAGTTCCATTTAAAGGGAGGAGGGAGATACAACACGGCAGGCCACTGCGCCTGACTGTACCATCAGCTTTATATCTCAAGGGACCCCACTGAGATATGGAACCTTAATCACCACTCCCTGACTCAAAACAAAACCAAAATGGACTTCCAGACTGGGAAGCACTCTCACTGCAGATACTTGGGAAGATAGCCGTAGTTAAAATGATGATCCTCCCCAAGTACCTCTGTATGTTTTCAAAACTTTCCCTCCACATCCAGGAATGTTGGTTCTACAATTTGGCTTCTATATTTAGCTAATTCTTCTGGTGCCATGGCCCCTCATGCATAGCCCACGACAAGATGAAGAAATTGGTATACAACAGGGCATGAGTATGGCAGACCTCCAGATGGGGATCCTTTATGACGAACCAATCACCAATGACCTCCCCAAAGCCACTGATGAGGTTTTTCAGAGCTGGCAGGAAGCCTCCCGGGGCATGGATTGGGGGAAAATCCTGATGTGCCAAACTCCACTGTGGCAGGGCCGACGTCTTGCACACACCACCCAATTATTGAGTTTTGCAAAGTGGGAGAAAACTGATATTGTGACCCTTGCACATCTGTGTTGGTGGTACGGTTGGTACCTTTCAAGACCTACTGACACACTTCTCTTTCTCTCAGTAACCCAATCTATAAATACCTTCTACTATGACATGTGCTACAGCCATACAAGTCTCAGATTTCCAATCTTCCTGAAAAGAGCCTCCTCAAAGCCAAATTATTCATGGGTAAACTGAGGAAAGGAGGAGTATCCAAAATCTTCTGCACACTGGCAATAAACGCCCCAGGTGGTTTCCAATTCCTAAGACAGATGTGGTGGGCAGGGGGGGACAACTAGATGCTACCAACTGGATCCTAGTACAATTGGCCCCTCGAGAATAGCAATATTCTCGAGGCTTGGGTCATACAGCCTAATTACCTCCACACCACCTACTGCACCCCACTTCGACTTTGGTGAACTGGCAGGGCCCGGAGACTGGAGTGTACCCAATGTCCCTGCCGTAGGGCCAACTTTTTTCATGTGGTGTGGCAATGCACTCCCATTGCATCATATTAGCAGCACTTTATGAGCACCCTGTCCCAGGTACTGGGGACCCCCCATCACTCTTAGACCCATACAGGCACCCCTGGCATGCTGGACGAGGTTGGGGATAGCCATGGGGATCGATCTCTATCTAATGGGTTGGCAACAACAGTGGCAAAGCGAGACATAGCTCAGAAATGGAGATCGGACACAACACCCACTCTCCTTGAGTGGCGCAAGGGGAATGGACTGGTGTGCGCTACTAGAGAAACTCTTATACACTGCCAGGGTTGCCCACAGGAGCACTCCGGGATATGGGGCAAGTGGATGAACTATTATGGACTAGGCAATTAGACCTTTCACAAGATGACCTATACAAGGCGGTAGGGACGCACTGCGGTGTGTGGGATGAGGGTGAGATTATATGTGTTACATGTTTTATTGTGCTGTATGCAAGTGGAAAATCAGTACACAAATTAATCAAAATAAATTATATGTATAATATATATAGAAGCTTTCAACCAAACATCTTCATCTATTGATCTGTTATCGTGCCATTCACAGTTTTTCTATCTCTCATTAGAGAATGGAGCAATGGGTCAACCAACTTCTGCCTTAGGCTAACTTCACTGAGAGTGATGGCATTCTTTCCTTTCACATGGATTTCCCTTCAGTACCAGGAACTACGATGGCAATGTGTGCTCTTAAGACCCAAATAAATATTTAACCAATGTTTGTTTTAGATAGATGAGCCAAAAGGCTGCCCGCTAATGCCAGACCTCGTGGCTTTGCCAAACCTTCATTCCCTTCCCTTTTGATTCCTACTCCTTCCCACCCAGCCTTCGTGTACTCTATAACCTCTTCCACTCTTCCAATCTACTTTAAAGGAAGTATATCTTTTAAATAAAAGGCCAGATTGCCTGTAACCTTAACAAAAATATTAAATAAGTTAAAGCCAAACTTTAGAAAGCATCTCTGTCTCTTTAGTGCAAGCCACACAATGTTGCCTTTTCCTTTGTCTCACCTTCTGTTTTTTTGGTATTTGAATTGAGAATGTATGTGCTGCTGTGATGTGCCTAAAGCTTGTTTGTAAGTACTCATCGCAAAGCTGTCTATGATCCTGGTTCTAGGAAATGTGATACATTCCATTTGAGTGCAAACAGGAATTTGGACACAAATTTGAATTCTGAGTTGAGGGATAATTGTGGTAAAAGTCCCACATGATTAATGGCCTGATGGGGTAAATACCACCCAGAGACCCTATAAACTGATGATGAATTCCAATCCCTGTGCAAACGTTGTAGGTGATCTGCTTGTGCAGAACTTTTTCTTTGGACAACAGAATGTCAGAATGCAGGGATTGTGTTTCTCTGTCACATCAGTGCCTGTCAGCCCAAATTCCTGACTAGCTCACAGTGCCTTACCTGAACTCCTGGCAACCTAGAACACGACACTCTAGTCCCCTTGGGAACCATGCGATCATCACCTGTGGTCACTCACTCTCTCTCATGAATGTCCATAGTACTCATCAGAAAGATACGAAGAAAGTTTACAATATATTTATTGAAATTATTGTAGTCTATTATGAAGCAGATATGCTGAGAACGCAGAGCAGATGCAACTAAACAGACTTATTAGCATTACTAAAAGTCTGTATAAAATAAACATGCCAACCATGGTAAATTATCTATCTGTCTAGGCCTGCCCTCACAGTGTAAGCAAAGGGATATATATTAGTGATCTCTTGAATGGCAACAGACACCATACCTGCGTGGTTAGGTTGTCCTCATTAGGGTAAACTCAGTTTAGGCAAAGCTAAATGTCATCCTCTGAGGGGCGGTCATTCCAAGACCCCTGTTCCTCTGCCAGAGTTTTCCTCTCTGTCCTAAAAAGGGCAATAACTACTTTATATAATAAAAAGAAGAGCCTCTGAATAAGGAACAACATGTTCCGTGTGTTTCCACAATGGTATGAAAACAAACGTCTGGCTATGCAAAGCAGAGTCAGCCTGCCTGAAATGTGTAAAATGCAAAACTAAGGAATAACCAAAGCGGCCCTTAGAAAAGGAACAGAGAACAGGAGTACACGTCATCGGAATTCTGAACTGATCAATAATCACGGAATCTGCACTGCTTTCCTCTGATAGATTTTGGCACGCCAAACCTAACAAAGGGTATCGAGGGAACAGACCCGGAAAAAAGGCTAAACATGGGGAATTCAGTGATTTGAATGTGGATTCTGCATGTTATGCCCTTTTTCAAAGAAGCAACTTGGAATAGGAACTAATTACCACACCTCGTAAATACTTCACCTAGGCATAATGGCATTTACTAACAGCCTGATTATGAATGGTCCGTGTTGGATGCAATATTTATCCCAACTGATGAAATCCAACACAGAATTTATTAGGAATAATTATCACCCACTCTGACTTATTGGGGAATAACATGCAAATGTTGATGTTGATGCAAATGCTTATGTCTAACATACCAAAATCTGCATGTACCAATAAATACCAGACCTTTTCCCCTGTTAAATTCTGGCAGGTTTGCCTACCAAACGTGAACACATAGAGCAACCTTTTGATCATCGCACTATTTACAATTACAGCAGGATTGAATATAGCAAACCGTTTGTAATCCAGCCCCAGGTGTGGTTAATACCCCATCCTTTATCACACACCTCTTAATCAGGGTGGAGTAATCCCTACACCCCACACATCATCTTGTCATTGCTTGGGGCAATGGACAAAAAAACATAATCCCTGCTGTAATCTGTGCAGTAAATACTGATTGTGCATATTATGCTTCATTCCGACATATTCAACTCATAATTGATGATATTTAACTCACCTAATAAATGCCCCACTCAGGGGTGTTATTTACCATCTGTGGTAATTATTACCCATTTTCCTTATGCCTATGGCAAAAAGTGGTTTACTACTAGACTATCGAGATTTTAACATTGCTCTGTCAATATTCTGGGGCCAAAATATCAGCTACCAGAATATTGTGAAAGTTTACAAAGGTAGATATAGGTCAACTATATTAACTGCTTCTGTGCTCATGACGGATCCCGGCCGTCATGAGTTAAGGTAGGCGTGTGCTCATGACGGCCGGGAGGTCAAAACGTTGCCGCTCCACCCATGAGCTGTTAATTCCCCGCCTGTGCAGGAGAATTAATCAGTGGGCGGAGTTCTGACGGCACCTAGCCGTCATGAGCACACGCCTACCGTGACTCATGACGGCTGGGAGCCATCATGAGCACCGCATGGCCCCGCCTCCCTCGCACTGCGACGGAATTCGCGCCTTGGCGAAGGGGTTAACACTTTTCTACAGTTTAATGATATATATCTACTTAGAAGAAGGAATAAGAGTAGTAAATCCATACTTACATTCACATACTTACCTTTATAATATTCTGGTACCTGATATTTTGGAGAAAATACGTTAGCAGGTGGATGTAGTTGTCATTGATATTCTGACATACAACTCTGAAACATAGTACATGGATTTTCTTTGAGTAAACTAGTATTTTGTTTTCTGCCCAACTGAGCGGTCTGTGATCTTTTCAAGAGAAGGCGGCTCGCAGTGGCAATTGCTGTAGGGCGGTGAGGCGGGGCAGGGCATGGTGGGGGGTAGTGGAATCAGACATACGATGGCAATGTGAAAACGAACAAAATAAATAAATAAAAGTACTTACCTTGCCCTCGCCGCATAGCAGACTTCAGCGCTTTTATTTATTTAATTTGTTAGTTTTCACATTGCCGTCGTTGGTCCAATTCCATTACCCCCTATCCTGCCCTGCCCCCGACCCACCTCAGAGCATTTACCTTTGTGAGCCGTGGCAGAGAAGCACCGTCATATATTGTCAAGACTTAACGCACTCAAAGCCTGACTACTTTCCTTCATGATTGTTCGAGAAAAGGGCTACTCCTCCGAATAGCTACGGTGAAACTCTGCCCTTGGTATACAATTTAAAGGTGATTGCCTGAAAAAAGAGTGGGCCCTCCTAGTAGCTACTGTGCCACTCTGCACTTAATACACACTTAAAAGGTGCCAAGTGTCTCCTTAAGAGGGTCCAATTTAGAGTGAAAAAACCACAAAGTGCAGAAACATCCTTGGCAAATTTGCTAATTCTTGATTGTAGTGAGGTGAAAAGGCAAGCCACCAAAGCCTCTCTGAATCAAGGTTGAAAAATGAATCCAAAAACAATCCTGCCTAAGGGAAAAAGAACAAAAATTCAGGCACTAAAACGAATTATAATGGGTGATGAAAGCCATGAAAAAGTAAGCGAGCGAAATGCATTGTAGCTCATCTTTCTCTGGCAAAAACCTCCTTATACATGCTTTAATCCGGAAATCCCCATCCTGGACTGGAAATTCCAGGGAGTAAACACTCAAAAGACGACCACCTTGGATAGACTTAGATAGAAGGCTAGTCATTTCTACTCCTTCTGGGGAAGGAAGAAGAACCCCATGTTTGACATTCTTTGTGCTTCTACATTCTGCCAGCCACCCAGCACTCAACGTCTTATGCAGGACACCTTGATGAGTGGCTATGATCACAGAAACCCTGGAGCTAGCTTAGTGGTACAGAGGAAAATCCCTTACCACACATACAGTGCAGCAATCAGAGATGTGCATCTTCCTCCTGAAAAAAGCAAGGCCAAGGGAACACACAG
The DNA here is from genome assembly GCF_964261635.1 of Lissotriton helveticus. NCBI lineage: Eukaryota > Metazoa > Chordata > Amphibia > Caudata > Salamandridae > Lissotriton > Lissotriton helveticus. The sequence continues at coordinate 1,040,859,933 of NC_136070.1, forward strand.
CTGCCTTCAGTGAGTCTTTGAGACATAATACAGAGTTACAAAATTCTCTTACGAAGGTTCATGATGCCTTTACTTTTCTCATATTATCTATGAAAGGCTCATGAATGCACTAAAGGGATGTGAGTTCAAAATGCTCAATATTCCACAACTACTGGTGAAGTGGTTAACATTTCTTAATGGAATTTGTTTTGAGAGTTACTTTGCCATTATGTGCTGATAGGCTGGTCATTATAAGTTGCTGACAACTACTACTCTGACACTACAGAAGAGGAGAAAGCAGGAATAGTTCTATGAACTGGGGGTTGAGTTTTGCTAGAATTAAGGGCCTGATTACGTGTCTAGCGGTCAAGGACCGCCAGACTCACGGTGGCGGTGTTCCAAGTTGTTCTGGTGGTGGTCCGCCGGCTGCTCCAGGGAACCGCTGTTCCCTGTTGGTGGCACGCCAGAGGGGCAATGCAATATGCTGAGCGGGACTGGCTCAGTCCCTCCGAGCATATTACAAGTTCCTCTCACCGCCAGCCTTTTCATGGGGGTGATCCTGCCACAAAAAGGCTGGCGATGGGTATAAAAGGAGGGCCCTTCACGTAGAGGCCCATGACCCCCCTGCCATGTGGATGCATTCAGGGGAGCCCAACCTGTGACCTCCTGTCTGCTTGCACCCCCAGTTCCAGCATGGCATGGACTTCACAGTCCATTCCGTGCTGGAATATTTTTCCCATTCCCATTGCGGTGCCCTTGTTCAAGGCACCGCCGTAGGAAAGGCAAAAGGACGTTCACCTGCATCAGTTGAACTTGTAATCAGGCGGGCGGTCCTTGCGCGGCTTTGGTGGTGCTGTGCCGGCGGAGAGTCGGCGCAGAATAGCAAAAGTTGTAATTGGGCCCTAAGAGATTTTAAAAGTATGTCTGAGTTCCCAGAGAATGACGGCAGTGCAATGGTCCATATTGAGGAGGGTCTGGTGGAGAGGTGTGGTGCAGTGGCCAGGGCAGCTGACTTCAGAGCACAGGGTTTACGATTAGATCACTGACTCCGGCGGGAGCTCAGCTCAGCATCATGTGACTCTGGGCAATAGCTCACTTAATTTCCATGAGGGCCCCCAGCGCCTTGAGACCGGTAAGGGAGAGTAATTTGCGCATTACAAATACGGATTTATTTATATTTATACTGAAGAGGATCTGGTCCATATTGAGGAGGGTCTTTGGTAGGTTAGTGTTAAATTACCCAGGTCAGGCCATGGGAAAGCTCAGGCTGCTGTAACACAAATGAACTATAATTCATGGCTTAATATTTAGTGCTGATTATAAAGTGTGAGTTCTTCCCAGGGTTTAATTTACAAGAACAGTATTATTACGCCTACTGTTACTCAGTAGTTGAATCATAGCAGAAAGGGTTAATATGTCTGAAACATAATTCCACATAAACGTTAAAATAGACTCTGATTTTCCTGCCATTACATATCCTTATAAAATAAAATAATTGAGAAGCAGCCTCAATCTGCTCATTTGTTAATATCGCCAAGTATGAAATATGACCCAGAAATCACAACCCTGAAGTAGGTAGTTCAAATGAAAAACAAAGGACACTTTGTTCATGACAATAGTGGATTCTCTACTGGGGTCTCTCATTAAGTGTGATGAAGACAAGCCGCTGTCGATGAGCCAGTTACAAATCAGCACCATTTATATTTTCAAGAGAATATTTAGCCCATGGCTGGTGGCTGCCAGTGTCATCTCAGGAAATGCCGTGGCCTTCATTCCCCCTGATGGAGGATCACCCACCAAACACCACATTTAGAGATCCTTGCCTGCCTGGCGGAGATATTTGAGCCCAGGGGCGTAGCTACGGGGGAGGGGGGGGGCATGTGGTGGGGGTAGAAGGAGTTTGGGGGTAACAAGCCCCCTAAAAAATGTATTGTGTAGTAAATAGTTCGGTGCAGGTGCTTTAAGTCGGGTATGATGGGGTGTCTGTCGGTTTTCACCCTGGATATTTACATGATCACACAGACAAAAACACATACACACTCTCTCTCCTTCTCTCTCTCTCTCTCTCTCTCTCTCTCTTTCTTTCTCTCTCTCTCTCTCTCCTTCTCTCTCTCTCTCTCTTTCTCGTGCATGCCTTAAAACTTGGCTTGTTTGAAAACGATTGTGTTTTAAGTACCCCGAACAATCCACACTCCACATCTTTCCACTGCCTCTTAAGCCCCCCTCCTTGTGCTACTTCTCATAATGTATTTTAACAAGAGATGCCAGTGCGAATGTTGGGAAATCTGAAGCTTACACCCCCTCCCCAATCTTCCTGACCCAGCTACGCCCCTGTTTAAGCCTTTAGTGGATCCACAGCTGCAGCAGCTCCCCTCAAGTCGTTGAATATGTGTTGTAATGGTATGCGTTGGAATAGTATGCATTGGAATAGTAGTTTCTAAAAATGCATTGTAACGGCATGGGTTGTAAAATCATGCAATGTAATGGTAGTTGGGATGTAAAAACCGCATTGTAATGGCATGCACTGTAATTGCTTGCTTTGTAACGTCATATATTCCCACTGGAAATATATGATTGTGTGGCTGCGGCGTTTGTTTCATGTATATGCATTTGTAGCATTCACCACATAATCCATCAACCTCTGCATCCTCTGCATATTTTAAAAAATATGTATCTCAAATGGTTGAAAAGTTACTAAAAATGCAGTGATATGTGTTGCTGAGCAGTTGAAGGCCCTTTGCAAAGGGTTACTGGTCATCTTTCTGTTGCTTATTGCTACATTTGGCAGTTAAACTAATACTGATGAGGTGAAACCTATGGCCAGTGTTCACAAGTGTAAAAGTGACAAAATAATGAAGAAATACTATCACACAATATGCTGTATTATGCTGCATAATTTGCCTTTTTTGCCACATACTTTAGTGAACCCGGCTGCATGATTTAACCCTTGCCTGCCGCATAATTTCAAAGATCTTCCTTCTAGTCCCCAATACTATTCTTAGGCTACCTTTGAAAACTTTCCCACTTTGGATGTGTGCTGTGTTATGCAGCACACATACAAATTGGGAAAAGTTTGCCGAAAATGAAACATTTCTCCTGCCTGCTGCAAGAAGGCTTTTTAAAAAAATCTACTATTATAACTAGATAGGGTGTCCGTCAAAGACCAAAGGTGATAGCATGATGCCCATGTACCACCCCTGGGACCCCCGCTTAAGGCACTACTTTGCATTAATTTTAGGATACTTTCAAAGTATATCCCAAGTGTGTATCAAACTAAATGCTAATTCTACACTTTCCCCCAGATGCCTCAACAACCCAATTTCCGATTCCTTAATAGCGAAAAATACTGATTCGCTATTAAGGAATTGCAAAATGGAATGCATCAAGAAATCACTTAAAAACTAGCCATTTCTTAGAATTCCTTAATTGCGACTCGCAAATTGCAACATGAAACTTTGAAAAATGCACTTTAGTGCATTTTTCAAAGTTTTTGCAAATTACCATGAAGTTGTACTTCATGGTAATTTGCATGCCCTATTAGCGATTTCGTTATTTTAAAAACTTTCATGCATTGCATTTAACGAATCTCAATTTGAGATTCCTTAAATGCAATTAATCGCAATTTAACGATTTAAAAAATTGCGATTTTTGCATTTGGGATGATGCATCCCAAATACAAAAATACCGCTCACAAAGGGGCAGATTCTGAGAATCTGCCCCTTTGCGAGCGGATTTGTGTTTGATGAATCTGGGCCTAAGTGCCTGTTTGTATCACTTTTGGCGACTTGGCACCAGCACAAACTGTTGATAAATCTTCATGATTACTGAAAATCAAAGTCATAGCTTTTCTCCATCTTTGTTTAAACTCTGATGCGACCATCTGGAAGCCCACGCAAGGCTCGACATCCATGTTTCAAACTCACCGAGAAGGAAACATCAGCAACATCTGGGCAACTTTAGCATGTTTTGAGGCCCTGTCATTTTATACAAATATTTAGACCGCATATCCTTTTCCGCTCACATAGTTTTGCTCTTGATAATGGATTCTATTCTTCAAAGAATAAATAATCTTGAAACACTCTGGAAAGTGTTGCAATGATGTAGAAAACTAACTGAATTGCAGAGATGACTTTCTCATCTAAGACGTCTTCAGAACAATTTCCTTAACAATTGTGAAAGGATTTTTATTTTGTACCCAGAGAGATATTTATTGGCTGTCGATATAGGATCATCTATACCATTCTAAGATTGTCTCCTCCCCCCTCCTTCCAATCTCAAATATTATTTTCTCCATGTTATTCTTCCCTTAGGTACTGGCACAGTGTGTTCCAAGGTCAATAAATATTGCCTGTGCTGTTGTTTTGCACATGATGCTCATATATTTACTGTATTTACATAAATCACTAACAAGTACATTAACAAGACCATGTGCATTCACCGCACGGTATTATGTGTTTGAAAATGATATTTACCTAGGGCCAGATGTAGGTAATTTTATTTTACCGACTCATAAATACCGAATTTTACCGATTCGGTACTTATGAATCGGTAAAATAGAAGTACCGAGATGTAGGTAAATCCAGATGTGGATTTACCGAATCTTTAAAAGTCGGTATTTACCGATTCGGTAAATACCGACCTGTAATGCTCCATTCATTCCTATGGGCTTTGAAGCCCATAGGAATGAATGGGGCATTACAGGTCGGTATTTACCGATCGGTAAATACAGATTTTTGGCAAGGGTGCAGGGGGTGTCACTTTGACACCCTCTAGCACCCCCAAAAAAGGTACGGGGGCCATGTGGCAGGCATACCTGCCCTAAGGGCAGGTCTGCCTGTCATATGGCACAGGTGTGCATGCGCACATTTGCATGCACACCTGAATCGGTATTTCACCATCAAATTGAATTTGATGGTAAAATACCGATTTCTTAGGCCTTGTGGGACTCATAAGAGTCCCACCTACATATCGATTTTACAGATTCTGTAAATATACCGGTCAGTAAATTTACCGACCGGTATATTTACAGATTCTGTAAAATTACCTATCGGTAAATTTACACTACGGTAAATTTACCGATTCTGCCCCCTACATCTCAAATTCCTTTTACCGGTCGGTAACGGCCGAATTCGGCCGTTACCGACCGGTAAAACCCTACCTACATCTGGCCCTAGTGCTCAAGCTAGAAGCTGTTCTGTTAGTGTCTCTGTAAAATTTGCGGCTGAGGCATATTACTGCTGTCCCAGAGAAGGGTGCGACTTCGCAGTGACATATACATTTTATAAATATTATCCTTTATGATAATTGTCCTCTGAATGAGGCATAACATGTGGATTTTGGTGCTTACTGCTCCAAAATCCGCGTTTACGAATTTGTCTCCTAGTAACTGGGAAAATATATTTAGATGTTATTTCATAGTTAGTGGTCTAAAGCTGTGGAACAGTATTGGAGGGCACTTGACATAGGTTAACGATTTCTCACTTGAGGCCTAATGAAGTAAACCTTGGGTCGTCTAATTGATTAAAGACGGATTTTATGATGTTATTTATTGATGATGTTTTATTTGGTAATTGTATTGTGATATATTGTAAGTTTTAATTGACTGAACAATACAGTATACTTACCATACAATGTTGTCGGGTTTGGACTGGCAAAAGTTTTCCGGGGAAGGGAAAGGGATGGTGTTTCTTGCACTACTCGGAATTGTAATATGTGTCACAGATTGAGTTACCGCACATATCACAATTAATCAGGCAAAATGATATTCAGGGATGTAAGTTGTAGGAATGCTACAAACATATTAAGGATGAGGGCCAGCTGTGCCCCCCCCCCTTTGAGCTATAATAGCTTTAGCACTTCCATTGTTTGCATCGCCTGGGTTGGTGTAGCATCAAAGGACACAGAATTCTCCACCTGCCAATGGTTTTTGTGGGCCAGGCTGGGGCTGAGGCCTCCAAGTCAGGCTTATCTAAATTGCTTTGCAGGTCTATCATAAGCCATTTGCAGGCTTAAAAGGATTTCTTTGTTCATTTTATTTTTAAATATAAGTTCTACTTACTGTGCCCTTTGCAGTCCCTGGTTCCATTACCTACTCAGTCACCTTGCAAGCTAAACATCAAGGCTACTTGAAGTGTCTGGGGAAAGAGGAGCAGGTGAAAAAGTGATATAAACCAGTGCAAAGTCTTGACCAACTATTTAATTTTCAGTGCAATGCCTTTTTTGTGCCGCAAAAGTTATCCAAATGTAATAAAATAGTGTTTTGTGCTACTTTGTGTTAATTTGCGTCAAGGAGACGTTCCATGGGTGGTACATGACATGCCCATGCCACAACCCGTGGTTTTGAGGCAAAGCCCGATCTACTAACAATGGTAGACATTGCTGTGCCAAAAAAGACGGCTGATTGAGGGAGGTGTAAAGTAGGAAAAAAGAGTTTTTAATTTATCTCCTGTGCAAAACCTATGCTAAACATCAAGCACATACCTTTGCACTATAGTGCTAATATGTGTGCGTGGCGCTAGGCAGCCTGAAATGCACCAGTGCTTTTGGAGAGAGAACCAGTCCAATTTCTGAGTAGACATGACACGATTCTGCTCTCTCCCTTTCATGAAACGTAATGCAGCAACTTTGGTTCATGCGCTCCACTGCAGGAAATATTAGCAAATCTGACTTGTCTAAAAAGCAAGTGGCAGTTTGCTGTGCTTTACAATACATTGCATCAAGGGAAGCATAAATTCTGTCACGTGGGCGCTACCACCCATGATTTTTGGCACAAACCCTTCTACTAAAAGCAGTAGACAGGGCATAGAAGCAAACATTATGCCTCCTTGAGAATGTGCAAATTAGAAGAATAGTTTTTATTTCTCTAAACTGTGTAAACTTTGCCCAAGTACTGCACTATGAAAGAGGGAACATTTTCTAAGTTACTCTAATTATAGTTATTTGTTATGTAAGGATTCAATACCAGTACAAAGCCTATGATACAGTCATGCAAACACCTTTGCATTCTGGTGTAAAGCTGAGTGTGTGGTGCTCGGCGGCTTGATTTGGCTCTAGCCCTTGGGAAGAGAGCAGTAGCACCATAGCTTTGTAGAAATGGCACTGTCCTGCTCTCTCCCTTTCACTCGACCCTGTGCATGAAATCATCTTAAATTTGCCTCTGGGTTGTATTGATTATTTCAATAAATGCCCCAGTCCGGTCAGTCTGTTTAATCCCCTCATTCCAGATAATTATTGGCTTAATCAACGTGTGTGTAAGGATTCAGTATTCCCTCTTGTATTGTGCCATGCATATGTGTTTTTTACCTATACAGTTGCTCTTTTGGGGTGATTGATGAAACTCTTGGATATTGTAACTACCTGCTTTGCTTGGTTTAAATTGATTGTGCCTCTCCTACATCTTCTCCATCTCCTCATTGTCCCTCCTGTGTGCTATCTTCAGATTTATTTTGCAAAGGGATACATGGTTGTTACCTGCACTGCCCAAGCATTCCCACTCATCCTCTTCACTGAATTTCTGTGATTGTGCGTTTTAGAAATTGGGTCTCTAGTTGGTAGAGGTTTGCACCATGTCCAAGGAGGGACCACAATCCTAGTCAGGGGAAGTCAGACACACAATCTAAATTAATCAAATTAACCCTCTGGCAGTTTGGCACAGACCAGTCAGGCTTAAGAGGCAATGTGTAAAGTATTTGTGCACACTTTAATTACAGTAACACAGTGAAAACACCACAAAAAACTTCCACACCAGTTTAGAAAAATAGGGTCGAGTCACAGAACTAATCTGAGATAAAATCCTAAACATACTACTTTTGGTATTCACAGAAGGCATTTAGTAGTAGTAAAGTTAGGACTCCTAACTTTACTACTACTAAACTGAGACAAAATCCTAACTTAAATTTACTACTACTTAACTGAGACAAAATCCTAACTTTATGACTTTCGGTATTCACAAAAGGCATTTGGTAGTGGTAAAGTTAGGAGTCCTGACTTTACTACTACTAAATGCCTTCTGTGAATACCAAAAGTAGTAAATTTAGGATTTTATCTCAGATTAGTTCTGAGAATCGGCCCCACTGAGAATATTCATATGAGTAAAACACGACCAAAACATCAAAAATCAAATACGTAGATTTTGAAACATGAATTTTTAAAGAATAAACTGCAATATAGTGCTTAAAAATCAATAGCGCTTAGCAGTTACTTGAGGTTGTGCTGGACCAGGGTATATCCAAAGATTCTGGCTGGCAACGATTGAGGGCAGGCCGGCTACAGGACCCACGCAGGGCAAGCTGAAAAAGTACCTTGGATAGAGCAGGCTTTGATGTGGAATACTTGATGCATTGGTTCCGGTTCATGCAGTTGGGTCGATGCGTCAAAGTCGAGCCTCGCAGTTGGTTCCTGCATCGTCGTAGGTCCCCGTCCAATGCAGGCACTACATAGTCATCGAGCCTCGCAGCCGGGACCTCCGACTCTGCTGGGTTCTACAAAGTGGTTGGCTTTATCCATTGTAGCCAGATCACAGTCTGGAGTCAAGCAATGGTGGGCTTTTTGTAGACTATGACGAGGATGAGTAGGATTAGGAAATAATGAAGTTTACTAATAAATAATAAACATGTTACCTCTACATCCCTCATGCTCCTCATTACATATGAGGTAAACCAAAGCCAAAATCCAGCATTCGACCTAAAACATAATGAAATATGTAAATTGTATGTCACTTACTAATGCAACATGAAGCAAATAATTTATAAGGGATGGAAACACATTTTTAGGCAAGAAATAACAAAGTACACCCTGTCCAAAAGAATATCCATCAGACAATAGATTTGATAGCGTGTAAGACTGTGAAGGTTCTCCTGAACCTTCAATATAATCTCCTGAAGTGATAGAGACACAAGGACAAGTTTAATCTGTCACCTGAATATTTGTCTCACCCCCAGTGTGAGAATCCCTTAAGGAATGGAAATGCAACTCCATCCTAGCCCCCAAATCTAGGGCTACCAGAGAGAACCGGATCATCCCTGTTGGTCCACGTAAGCCACAGTCACTGTATTGTCTGTTTGTACCACAACATGTTGTCCCTTTGAGGTTCTTTAATTTTGACTCCATCTTACATTTGTCGTCGTTTTGCGTTGCCTTTACACAGGCTGCTCTATTCATGAAGTGTCTCTGCCCTTTGGACTGCAACGTGTTGAAAACCCCCCTCTGTCCTTGCTTTGAAATCAATCTCAGACACCAGCTGGCCTAACTGCATACAGACATGTCTGCCATTACTGATTGACCTATAGGTGCTGTAATTGATTTTCTTGTGGGTTGGGCAGAAACACGGCGTAAGGGGGACGTTCTGGTTATATGATGCCTTGTTTTGAATGTTTTCCTATTGGCTAATATTTTGCAGATCTTGTATGTCCATATTAGGTATTTTGCATGCTTGCACAAGCTAGGACTGCCCCTTACTTTTGTGCTGAGTGTGTAACCCTAAGCATATAAAAGGCCTCTGTGTTCTGTACTCTTTAGACTGCCTCATTCAGTTGCGAAGGCTCCTGTGTGACGTAGTCTCACTTAATTATGTTTAATAAAGATGTCTTTTCATATTTCAGCTTCTGTGCCAAGTTCTTTGTATTAGTGAGACCCCTGAGATTGAAGATTACAGTTCTTCAAATGGCGCCCAACAACGCGGGCCTCATCAGAGAAGTGACTTTCTGAAGGAGTGAACTTGTCAGGAGACTGAAATCTACTGAGGAGGACAGGACGGGACTCTACTACTCTGTGCACAAGGATTCTGGAGATTCTTTGTCTCTGCAGCCCAGTATATTTCTGATCTTCCTGATTTTGATCCTCCACATGATGTCACTCCTGACTGAGAACCTTTTTGGCGTGAGTATTCTAAAGAAAGAGACCGTTAGGTCATTTAGAACTTGGCAGTTAGAATTTGGACAACTTTTTGATTGGTAAGAGTAAGGTAGTTTAGTAACGCTTACTGTAGCTTTGGAACTTTGGAATTTGTGTTGGCCAACTTTTGATTTGTATGGATTTGATATGCAAATTGCAATTTGTGTAGACAGGTAATGAGGAGATTTTTCTCTATTTGGTTTTGTTGAACGGTGCACGCACGAAAAGTACATTAAGCACTACTTTGATTATAATACTTGTATATTCTGCAGTATTTTTGGCATGCCTGTTTTCAAGCTCACATAGAAGAATGTGTTGCTTTATTTGGAAGGTACCATAGTGTGATGTGAAATTAATTACCCGACTCTCCTAGAAGGAATACCTAAATAGGTTTAGGTATACAAACATATTTCTTCCTTGGTGATTCTGTATCCCCAGGGAATTAAAATATGGACATAATACTTACAAGGATCCTTTGTTCTGTGCAATTTTATAAATGAAGATATGCAGAGCGATTTTTGGTGTTCTGCTAGCCAAAGCTAGGGAATTGAGTGTATTTTCGCTTCTTGGACACACATCAGTCTGTTGGGCTGTTTTTGCAGTCTTTTGGAACACAATTGAGAAGCGTTTCTTGTAAATATGACTTACAACTAGTATTTACAAATGGTTTGGTTTAAGTACAGTCTGTGGGCTGTCCTTCGATTTTGTCCTGAGTATTGATATGTTGGTTAAATATGTGTTTAAATGTCTATGTGGTTTTCCCATTAGTGTAATTTCTGTAAGTGAATAGCGATGGCGTTATTCACGAAATAAATGGCTAAAGCGCGCCGTATTGTGTGTCCTGAGTGTTTGACCCCTTTCTGTTTATGTCTGAAATGAGCTCAATGTCTGTTCGTGGTTTTTCTTGATGTTTTCAGTCTATTAAGCAAAATGTCTAAATGCTTAAAAACTAAAATTTAAATTCACATTCACTAGGAATAAAAGAGCCCCCAAAAACAAAATTGGGTGTTTTGCAAAAAATAAATAAACTTACAGCATTTTCCTTAGATACATTGTATTAGATATTAACAGGCAAACACATAATCTGAATACATTTGATCTTGCTGTATTGCACATGCATTTTGAAACTTGAAATGTCTTAGTTTTAGTTTTAGATAGATTGCCACCGTGCTCATGTTACAAACATTGAGAGACAAGCTAAATAAACAGGAATATTTACCAATCTCAGGACTTCGCCCTCAGTTGCACGGGTGAATCTTTGCAGTTCAGAATGTTGTTTTAAAAAGGTTCCAAAACTAAGGTTCATTATTTTGTATTATAGGAAGACATTTCAATTAAGGGTTTTCCTCTCTTTAAGCATTTCTCTAAGCATATTCTTGGCTCTGTTGCTAAATAATAATTAACCCATGTAATGAAGAAACATTTAAAAAGAAAGAAACAGTAACAGATGCTGAAACAAGATAAGGCATGTGCAAGGAAGCTAAAAAGTTAACGATGTCTTGAACATTGATTGGCAATCCCAGATAAAGATCAATCAGGGAAATTGGCTTTGCGAGGTCAGTTTCTTACAGTTCATTTCAGAGTAAACCTGGTTAATGTGTACATGAACTGGGGAGGCCAGGCCACCTTGTTCGCCAGCCTACCTTTGCAGGCCTACGTGGCACAGAGCAAAACAAAAAAAGAAAATGAAGTCAGATTCGAGGAATTACAGTACCTTAATATGTGGAATTATCAAAAATGACTGGGTTTATTAAAAATAATTATTAATTAAGCAAAATATTTATTAAAAATAAGTGCTACAAAATTCGTTTTTTACTATTCATGAAGCTTAATACTTATACTGTGACCTCCTAGCATTATAATTTAATTTAAGTTATGTTATACTGCATAATGAGGACATTAGCATATAGAATTTCACTTGGCGCAGACGTGAACAACTAATGATTCTCAGGATTTTCATGAGATATGTCTAATGTCCAATCTCTGCAATCTGTAAAAAACATTCTGAGGATGATTAATAAGTAATGCAATTGTAGGATCTTTATTTTTAAGTGCCCCAAATATCAAAGTCGAATTTGGGTAAAATTAGGGCATTCTTGCCATTTACAATAGCTTTAAAGTGCTTTAGGCTTCAGTAAATGCATACATTTGGGTATAATACAGATTTGCAGGTTGTTCCTATTTGGGGTTGCTTTTAATGGCTCGGTGAGCCAATGTGCCTGGTGCAGAGGTTTGAGTTTAGTATCAGGGTGGAAGGTTTTAACTTTAGCTGGACCTACTGAGACCTTTATCTATTTAAGGTTGATGAAATAAGTACCATTGCAACAAGCATTTGTTCTCAATACATTAAAGAACCAAGGGCCAGATGTAGGTAAACCCATTTTACCGATTCTAAAATACCGAATTTTACCGTATCGGTATTTTAGAATCGGTAAATGAAATGTAGGAAAAAAAATTCGGTAATTTTTACCGATTCAGTAAAATTCGGTATCGGAGACTCGGTATTTACCGACTCTGTATTTACCGATTCGGAATTTACCGAATCGGTATTCCCCATTCATTCCTATGGGCCTTATTGGCCATAGGATTGCATGGGAAATACCGAATCGGTAAATACCGATTCGGTAAATACCGAATCGGTAAACGAAAAAAACAAAAGTGAAACCAATGAAGGCAGCCAATCAGGTGCAAACACACTCCCCCTCCCAACCAGGAAGTGGCTACCCAGGCAGCTGCAACTAATTAGAAGGTTCTGGAGAGGCAGTCAGAGCTGAGCAGAGTCACAGAGCAGCAGGGAGAGTTTTTTTAAACTTTACCAACTGAAAAATGGCAAGCAGCAGTGAAAGCCAGAAGGCAGAAAGAAAGAGGAAAATAAAGTTCAGCAGCATGGAGCTGCAGGTACTTGTGGAGGAGGTAGTGAGGGTGCACAACAAACTTTTTGGCAGGCACTCCCTCACTGTTCCCGAGTCTGCCAAAAGAAAAATCTGGCTGGCAATTGTTGAAAAAGTGAATGCGGTGGGAGTCACAACCAGGAACACTGAGGATCTTAAAAAAAGAATCTAAGACCTCAGGAGCCTCACCAAGAAGAAAATGGCTGAAATCCACAAGCAGGCAGGCCTAACCGGTGGAGGCAGGAACACAGCCCCCCCCTGACTGACCTGGAGGAGTTGGTGGCCTCAACCATTGAGGCAGACAGCGTCTGCGGACTGGGAGATGTGGACAGCTCAGCCAGAGCTGCAACAAAAAAAGGTAAGACGCATGCACAGCATTACACCCCATACCAACCTGCTTCCCTTTACCCTTTGTGGACAAGCAAACCCCAGTCCAGTACTGCTATCACTATACAGGAGCAATGCATTATGGGAAATGTAGTCAGCAAATGTAAGACCATGTGTAACAGCGCAGACATCAGCAAGTTAGTGAAATGAATGCAGATAAATGAAAGTGAATTATGTAAAGCATGTATTGTAGTGACTGTGACACAGTAGCACTCAGTTGATATACGCTTATTTATACCTAGGGGCCAAATCAGGCAGTCGACCCACTGACACAGAAGGGACTGCACCAGAGAGGGAGGAGAGTGAGGAAGCAGGTCCAAGCCAAGTCCAAGCCTCGCAGGACGAAGGTGACACAACTGGCGTCTCCCATGAAGATGACACTGTGGGAGGCGTTAGCAGAGGAAAAGACTCAGCCACTCTACCTGATAGCACCAGACTGGGAGAGAGCACCAGGACTCACCAGCGGACCAGCCAAGGACTCGCACTTCCCGCCACCAGCCGCGCCGCCGCCTCGGGACCACAAATCCCATCAGGCTCAGCGGCGGCGCGTTCCCCGACGCGGTATACGCGCCGGGAGGGGCACTATAAACAAGGAAGCCCTCGGTGGAGCGGGGGGAGGCGTTAGCAGAGGAAAAGACTCAGCCACTCTACCTGATAGCACCAGACTGGGAGAGAGCACCAGGACTCACCAGCGGACCAGCCAAGGACTCGCACTTCCCGCCACCAGCCGCGCCGCCGCCTCGGGACCACAAATCCCATCAGGCTCAGCGGCGGCGCGTTCCCCGACGCGGTATACGCGCCGGGAGGGGCACTATAAACAAGGAAGCCCTCGGTGGAGCGGGGGGAGGCGTTAGCAGAGGAAAAGACTCAGCCACTCTACCTGATAGCACCAGACTGGGAGAGAGCACCAGGACTCACCAGCGGACCAGCCAAGGACTCGCACTTCCCGCCACCAGCCGCGCCGCCGCCTCGGGACCACAAATCCCATCAGGCTCAGCGGCGGCGCGTTCCCCGACGCGGTATACGCGCCGGGAGGGGCACTATAAACAAGGAAGCCCCCAGCGTCGCGGGACGCGAGCGGGACGCCCGGGGCTAAGCCCGGGCAAAGGGCGGGCCCTCTTAGGCCCTCCGAGGACTACAGAGGACGGGACGGGCCACCCCGCTGACATCCATCAACGTAGAACACTCCCCAAGTAAGTCTCCTATGCACGCTGTCCCTATTGGAGATTGTATCGTCACTCTATTGCAATGTCCACAAGGGGCAGTCGTAGTAAGACCGCTGCAGGAGCTGGGAAAGTCACCGGGCCAATTGACAACTTTATCTTTAAGGCCAATGAAGCGATTGATCATGGCATTTCATTATTGGAGCGCAGAGTATCCCTGGAACTGGCTCAAGCCAAACGCTCCTCCTTGGGTCTTCTTGCCACAGCCAAAACACCTATCAGACACAACTCTGCTGATGGCGCCGCCATCATTAATGTCAATGCAGAGATCCACACCATGCCTAATACCGTGGATCTATCAGTAACACAGCTTCTCTCTGACTCCCTACGGAGTCTGGAGAAATCACCTAACCTAGATGTTACTGATAATTTTAACACAGAACTGGACCGCGTTACAAACTCTATTCCTGCAACGAGTCTTCCTGAGAACTCAGATATTATACCTATTGTAGAGTCTCAAGAACTTCTTATCTCACTAACTGAGACTACATGTGTTCATGCTACTGACCCAATTTTGTTTACAGACCTCAACCCCATGGCTACAAATTTTTCCCCTCCACAAGCCTTAGCTACAACACATATACTCGTGGACTCAACCCCCAATTCAAGAGCAATGCGAGGGTTAAGGGAAGGAGCGGTGCAGAAGCAGAAACCGCCCCAAGGTCCAAACATATCCACATCCAATAGAAGCCCTCTCCCTCAAAGAAAGCAGGGGAAAAACCCACCTAATAACCAAAAAAAGGCTTGTAAAAAATCTAACGCAGGATTAAGTAATAAAGGAGATCCATCCCCTAAGGAGGGGTCATATAAAGACTGCTCCTCAACAAATCAACTTATAACAAAGGTTGGGGAAATTATATCTGCCCATCTTGCCACCATCGAAAAGAGACTAGGGAATATGGAAAAACAACTGAATGAACTAAGCGCCTTAGTTAAAAGCCCATTAACCAAAGATACTCCAGTCTTAGTGGCAGCAAAACCACACACTGAACCGCCTTCAGGACAAGCCGTGAAAAAACCAGTCCCAGCCCCGGCCCCTAGTATCACACAGAAGCAAAACTTACCCCCAAAGGGAGTCACGAATAAGCCAAACATACCCACACTCACCCCAAATACAATCACACAGGGGAAACAACCTAACCCAACACAATCAAAGGGGGATACCACTAGCAACTCTAAGGACAGGAATAAAGGCAATCAAAGAAGATTCCACGCGAATTTGCCACCCGGATCCAGCCCATATGTAGTGGTAATGACGGGCGTTCCTGAGATACCGGACAATACCGAAGAGTCACCCTGGTCTCTATTAAATAAAGTCAGCTTCTGGTTGAATAACAACAGACCCCTACCCTCATATTGTAGGAGTAAAATCCTAACAGTTAGAAGAGTACCATGGGTGGGTCGAGAAATACAGAAAACACATGGTGACTGTGTGATTATTAACTTCGATGACCCGCGCACTGTAGAACATATCTGCTCATGGAGAAGCGAGGGATATAGCGAAGGCATAGAAACAAAACATCTCTCCTTTTTTTACCCATCTAGGAGATTTAACCAGCACCATAATGCCTTTGAGAGAAACTGGTGTCATACGGGGCAAGAAGTTGAGGGAAAAAACCGGGGTGAGTGGGAGTCAGATAATAACTTTAGACATCCCTATAGGAATATACCAAGCAGAGATGCTTACTGGGGTATACCAGTTTATAACAGATTCAGCAGTCTCGACATGGTTGATTGACTTCTCCCATCTCCTCTGGGGCTGCTGAATACTGAACTGGAGGGAATAAAACAGGGCTGCCCCGTTGAGTTGGTTAAAAACATAGAGTTGGTCGATAAGGAAACATTAGGTACCCAACTGGTCCAAAACCATCCGACACTGTCACTAGTAAGGGAAGACAAACTAATGGATAACAATGTAGGATGTAAAACAACTATCCCTCCAGATCCATATATTTATAAAAACCCTGATAGTGTACTAACGATTGTTAGCTGGAATGTAGCCGGACTCCAACAACGGGTATTGGACCAGGAATGGTTAAAACTCATATCTAACAAAGATATTATAATGTTCCAAGAGACATGGGCTACTTCGGAAATAACCATAGAGGGTTTTGAATGCTACAGCATCTGTGCTCAAAAGCCAGCTTTTGGCCGCCCCATGGGAGGCTTGCTGATTGGGTTCAGAACAACTCTAGGGGGGGCTATTAGGCCAATACCAACTGAGAGTCCAAATATTCCAATCATCAAGTTTACTTGTAGATCATCAGTACACCTGATCAACTTTTATAACAACGACTTTCACTCGACCCCCAATAAAAACTATATAGAGTTATTCGAGAACATAACAAGGATATCTGAATCAACTAAGAACTGTGCAAGCAATGGGATCATCCTAGCTGGAGACTTCAATGCCAAACTATCAAGAACTAAAGCAAGTACAAAGCAACCAGATAGGGCCACCAAACGCGGGAATGAACTGAAAAATTTTATAAATACCCATACCCTATCAAATATAATGGACACATTTACACATAGTGATACTGCTTACATTCCAACGTTCAGAGGGAGAGATTTTTCCAGCACAGTAGACTACATCTTCACCTCTGTGGAACTATTAGACAAAGTCATCCAAGCTGGAGTGGTAGAAACAGCCTTTGGCGACCATAACGCACTTGAACTTAGCCTAAGAATGGGCCCGACCCAAATACCTCCCCGCACTTTGGGAGCAAGGGATATCACGACATCAACAGACAACCTTAGGCTAAAGTGGAAAGGGGTGAACTGTGAATCCATTATGGATATAATTACAAATAATCATCAACCAACAGTTGCCTCCTGCCTACTTACAGATGGGAATTACCACAGGATAATTGAAGACTTTGAAAACTTGTGCCATGTCATTAAAACTCTTCTGATAGTCCCCCACAGGAAAAACAACGACGAACCCAGATGGTTTGACAGTTGTTGCTCTGCGGCAAACAAGGCACTCCGCAAGGCACTAAATTCTAAACCGAGAGACCTTGCTGATGTACGGACCGCCAGGCATGCCTACAAAACAGCTATAGGGATAAGGAAGGCCGCCATGGTAGAGGATCAGTGGAAAGATCTATCAGTTTCTGCTACTATGGGAAACAGTGCAACTTTTTGGCCCGCTGTAAGGAAGATGCGGGACTTGGGTAAACAGCTATCACCAATCAGCTGCACCATTTCAAGTCAGAACTGGGAGCAACATTTCTCCAATATATATGCTAACCCCGCTGCTCCTGTAGAAAACCAAAATTTTGATAAGCTGAGCCCACTTGACATAACCCTGGGGGAGGTCCTCGTGGCCATTAATCAAAGCCTGGGGAACAAGGCACCTGGGCCGGATGGCTTCCCAATTGATTTAATCAAACACAGACCAGAATTTTGGGGACCCATTCTGGCTAATGTTTTCAACAGCGTATCGCTGGGTACCATCCCTGCTACCTGGTCCACAAGCACAATAGTGCCCATTTACAAAAAAGGTGAAAGATCTGACCCAGCAAATTATAGGCCCATCTCACTCTTAGACAATACCCTGAAAATCTTAGGCCGGGTGCTGTACAACAGAGTGAATGATTGGGCCGAAGAAACAGGGGTGCTAGACAGATGTCAGATGGGCTTTAGAAGTAGGGTTGGGACAATAGAACAATGCCTGAATCTCAATCTTATAATAGGCAAATACACCATAGCCAAAGCTGCTCCTATTTACTTGGCCTTTATGGACTTGTCGTCCGCATTCGACCTTGTGAATAGGTCGAAATTGTGGGCGACACTTCTCTCCTATGGCCTTGATGAACCCTTGGTACACTTTCTGGCCTATCTACATGCGGACACTAAAGCTCGGGTACGAATCGGAATGGATGGCGAAACCTCGGGGGCAATTAAGGTAGAAAGAGGCGTCCGACAGGGGTGCGTTTTAGCACCCCTGTTATTCATCATCTACATAAACGGTCTGAGTGACTCCCTGAAAGAGACGACAACGGATGTCCCGAAAATCCAAGGGAACCCGCTACCCGCACTCCTCTACGCAGATGATGCGGTGATCATGGGCTTAACACCGAATGCTCTTCGTGCCCTGGTCAAGAGCTTCTCCCTTTTTATGGGGAAACTGGACCTGAAGGTGAACTTTAAAAAATCATTTGTTATGACATGTGGGCCAGGGGCCAAACAACTGAACTCCATCTCAATTGGATCAGAGAAGCTATACTCCACCAAATCATTTCCATATTTAGGCATGGTCTTTGCTGCGAACGGCCTGTGGAGTGGGCATCTCGCCCACGCCACAGGCAAGTTCTCAAAGGCCATAAATTCCATCCTTGCCTTGCCACGACCAAAAAGGTCAGAAACAACCGGGGCAATTATGAAAATCTACAAATTGCAATGTGTTCCGGTTGCAACCTATGGAGCAGAAATTTGGGGGATAGTGAGCCCATCTAGCCTGCAGACAGAAGAAAACCGGTTGTGCAGAAAAGTCTTAGGAGCTCCGATCTCCTCTTCTGGGTATATCTGTCATGCCGAGCTCAACTTGCCCTACATAACCGACTTCATTGCCACGCGACCCGCAACATTTTGGCTGTCGATTTGGGCTAATGAACGTGCCACCCTAACACAGGACATTGTATCTGAATGTCTAAACTGTGACAAGGGTATGAGCATCCCGTGGCTCCGGGCAACAAAGGAAAGCCTGGATAGTATTGGGAAAATCAATCTTTTTAACGACCCTGCCCAGATTAAGAACTCAGATAAGAAGGTCATACAAACCGAACTTTATGCCCTCTTTAGGGAAAAGAGGTTGGAGATAGAGTTACAAAAACAAACTGTTAAATCTTATGTGACTAATATAAACAATGATCTATCCCCACAACGAATACCTTTATACCTCAGACTCCCTCTGACCAACTGGGAGAGGTCGCTGTTATTCCGCCTAAGAGTTGGATCTACAAAATACTCACTCTGCTTTCCCATGGGCCACAGCACTTCGAACCCTGGGCACGAGCTAAGCCCCTGCCCCTGTGATGGTCACAGCAGACAAAACGACCTGCATTTCTTTTTCCATTGTAAATTTTTTATGAAATATATCAAGTGGTTCTTAGCTCCATATTTTAAGAAACAAAGGCCAGTTTCCCTAAATCAATCTTATGTAATGTTTTTAAACTTAGACAATGCAGATCTGATTTTTCGTGCAACCTCATTTCTGAAAGTTATCTTTTATGCACGGAAATCTATGGAACCTCCCTGAAATGCCCATGTACCCAAGAAGAATGTCTCCTATGCAACAGCACTTTGGTTATCTATAATGTATATTGGAATGCACTTTAATAACCTGATCTAGACTGTTTACATCATCATTGCTGCTCCCCTTTCTTTTAATTATTTTTATGGTAACTGTGTAAAATTATTTTTAAAAACGTGTTTTATGTCTATGTGACTTTTATGGATTTTTTGCAATCCGAATAAAGTTTTCTTTGAATTGAATTGAATTGACACTGTACTGACCCCAGAGTTGCTGCACTCCCCACAGCTTTCCCAATCCCCTCACTTGGAATTCTCACCAGAAACTTCACCATCACTGCTCCAGTCCACTCCTGTAAACCCACCAGCTAGGAGGCGTGTCGTGGCCCCACTACCATTAATGGAGGCAGCAGAGGGTGAGGGGGAGGCTCAAGTCACCGTAGTTGTGAGTTCAGCAGCACTGCAGTCCACAAATGAGACAGTCACTGCTCACAGAAGACAATGCAGACCCAGCAGTGCAGGTGGACGTGGTGAGGGCACTGTGTTCCGTGGGCTGGAGGGGAGCATGGTGCGCATTCAAAGGATGCAGGACAAATCAATCCAAGCCTGCCAACGCCGACTCAGAGCCCTGAATGTGCAAATAGGAGACATGGGGAAGGGAATGAGAGACATTGTGGAGGCGAATAAAGAAGTTGCCAAAACAAATAGGGACATTGCAGCAGGGATGCAGCAGATGAGCAACTCAGTTACGCAGCTATGCTCCAAACTTGACAGTCTGTCACACACAAGGCGCAGGGATGTCCGTGCCCACAATACGGCCTTCTCCTACCTGGCCGCCAAGACCTGGAACACCCTCCCGACCGACCTTCGCCTGACCCAAGACCACCTCTCCTTCAGGAAGAAGCTCAAGACCTGGCTGTTCGAGCAGTAGCAGCACCCCACCCCCCCCCCCAAGCGCCTTGAGACCCTCCGGGTGAGTAGTGCACTCTATAAATGCCTTGATTGATTGATTGATTGATCAATCGCTTGACCACTGCCACATCCCTGCTATGCAGGAGAGGCATAAATATGCAGGAGGCATTGACACAGAATACAGCTGAGGTCACCAGGGGCATGGCCAGAATGACGAGTGCACTAGAGGCAATGTGGATTTCCCACACAGCACAGAATCCTGCCCTGGACGTGGCAGAGGGTGATGACACTAGTAGCCGGAGCAGCATAGCAAGCACTTATGTGGAGACACGCAGGAGTACCAGGCGCCAAGCTGAGGCTGCAGGGCACGCTGAACAAAGCGAACAACATCCAAGTGGCTCAGGGAAGCGTGGGCGCAAGTGACATTACCGTTCATGGGTGAAGTAACCCGGGACAAACAGTCCCCACGTGTATAATGTTTATTTAGTTGCACTTAAGTGCTTGAACGTTGTGGCACCATTAAAATACGTTGGTTCCATACACAACCTGTCTGTGTCTCATTACTTACTCAGAAATAGTTGCGTGTAATCTCCTCACGTCTGTATCTGCCATCACTTGGTGTTGACACTCCAGCAGGTTGTGTTTCAGGCACAGCAATCTCGTCGTCATGATCCTCAAAGTCTGACAACTCCACCTCAGTGCCCTTCTTCACAGCAAGGTTGTGCAACATAGCACAGGCAGCAATGATTTTACAGCAGGTGATGGGGGTATACTGCCGGGCACCTCCACTCTTATGCAGGCACCTGAACCTGCTCTTCCATATATCAAAGGTACGCTCCACAATATTTCTTGTGCTCTTGTGGGCCCTGTTATATCTCCTTTGGCTGGGTGTTGAGGGGTTGAGGTAGGGGGTGAGTATGAAGGAGCGGAGGGCATATGCACTGTCTCGTAAAAGGAAATGGGAATACATTACTCACATGCATACATGTACTTCTTATTGCAATAGGTGTTAATGGGGTCGCACACTGTGTCTTACCTAGGGGGTATCCTTCACCAAATTCCCCTGCTGTCAGCCGTGCATAGATACCGCTGTTTTGAAATATGAAGGAGTCGTGGGTACTCCCAGGAAATTTTGCCACAAGGTCAGTGATGGCGCACTTGGCATTGCAGATCACCTGCACATTGATGGTGTGGGTGGACTTTCTATTCCTATATATGTATTCTGTGGCAGCAGGGGACAAATGGGAATGTGGGTGCCATCAATGCAGGAATATAAAAGAAGGGAAGTCCCTTACTTATCCAATGTGGGACAAGGGGAGGTACAAAGTAAAAAATAGAAGGGTCCCAAGTATGCATGCAGCACCTAGGTTTACCTTTCTAACATCTGTATATACAGATATTAGTACATCATACACTAAACATTAGGTATCACTAGCAACAGTACATTCAAATTTACTCAAATCTTATCAGAAGTTTCTCAAAATGTTAAGGGCTTATCGCCAAGTCACCATATATAAGACTGTCACAGAGTTTTGTACGATACAAGTTTATTATATGCAAAGTAATAGATCAACATTGTTAAAAACTCAACACGAGTATATAAAAAACAGTATCACAGTACTGTAAATGCATTCCACAAAGAATTTTTTTTTTTTTAATTTTAAAAGAAGAAACTTAATGTCGATGCAGCGTTTCGGTTTTTGAAGTTAAAAACACTTTCTTCAGGACAGTTTCTAAATCAATAAAACACATAATTATTATCAGTTACAAGACAAAATGACAGTCAAGATGGTTTATATGTTATGGTGCTTTACATTTCTCAAAACTCTGCCTATCACACTCTCATTGTCCCTCTGCTGTACCACATTTCTTCATGCTCTAATAATTAAACACATTAATCCACTAGTTGGCTTAAGCTTTTTTTTGTGCATAGTGCGACAAATGCTCTTCAGACAAATCATTCTTTACATGTAGGACTTATGTTCGCTTTTTAGCTAGGGTGATATATAATACAAGATAACACTAACTGCATATTATTACAACATTACTATTTATTTACTCAAGGCAAAGACATATCTATCAAACTGCATACCTTTGGATTAGCAGCACACTGGGGACATTTCCATTTTCCCACGTTTATATAGTTCAGGAGCTCTATTTCTCACCTCTCTCAGTATGGGTATTGTTTTAGAGCTGATACAATCAGACCTCGCGATATTTCCAGACGGCGTATGGTGGCGTCTACCGCGATTCTAACTACAGTCGGAGCAGGGAGGCCGCTTCTACATATCCGGGTAAGCTAGCTAAACCTAGCTAAAAAGCGAATATAAGTCCTACATGTAAAGAATGATTTGTCTGAAGAGCATTTGTCGCACTATGTACAAAAAAAAGCTTAAGCCAACTAGTGGATTAATGTATTTAATTATTAGAGCATGAAGAAATGTGGTAAAGCAGAGGGAAAATGAGAGTGTGATAGGCAGAGTTTTGAGAAATGTAAAGCACCATAACATATAAACCATCTTGACTGTCATTTTGTCTTGTAACTGATAATAATTATGTGTTTTTATTGATTTAGAAACTGTCCTGAAGAAGATGTTTTTAACTTCAAAAACCGAAACGCTGCGTCGACATTAAGTTTCTTCTTTTAAAATTAAAAAAAAAAAAATTATTTGTGGAATGCATTTACAGTACTGTGATACTGTTTTTTATATACTCGTGTTGAGTTTTTAACAATGTTGATCTATTACTTTGCATATAATAAACTTGTATCGTACAAAACTCTGTGACAGTCTTATATATGGTGACTTGGCGATAAGCCCTTAACATTTTGAGAAACGTCTGATAAGATTTGAGTAAATTTGAATGTACTGTTGCTAGTGATACCTAATGTTTAGTGTATGATGTACTAATATCTGTATATACAGATGTTAGAAAGGTAAACCTAGGTGCTGCATGCATACTTGGGACCCTTCTATTTTTTACTTTGTGCCATCAATGCAGCCAATGATATTGGGGAAATGCGCCATCAGATAAAATTCAGTTTTTGTTTGTAGCAGTTCAGCATGGGTTGCAGGGAAAGATATATACTGGTCCATTCTCTGTACCATGGCGTCAAGGAATTTGGTGAAAAAGCGTGACAGGCTGCTCTGGGTCACCCCACCTACCGCAGCAACCACACTCTGGTAACTCCCAGACGCAAGCAGGTGTAGGCTGCACAGCACCTGCACGTGGGTTGGAATGGCGTGCGCCCTTGGGGTAGTGTGCTCCAACAGTGGGTGGAGGTCCATGGTGAGGTCCAAGATGGTGTCCGGCTCCAACCTGTACCTCTGGAGAATCTCTGGCTCTGTGAGCATGAACAAGGTGATCCTCTGTCTGTAGACCTGCTCCTGTCTCTGCCATTCCCTCTCTCCTTCCTCCTGTAGCCGTAGCCGCCTCGCAATGACATAGAATGCCGCTATTGCATAGAAAGTATTGCTTTTTGGGTCCTTTTTTATAGGATGCACCTGGTTACCACCTAATTTCAATCCATGGTAAATACAGACGCTTAAATACCGATTTTCAAGCAAAATCGGTATTTAAGAGCTTACCTACATCTCAATGTTCAATTTCACCACTTCTTATTTACCGAATCGGTATATTTACCGATTCGGTAAATTTACCGATTTGCAAACTGTTGCGATTCGGTATATTTACCGATTCGGTAAATTTACCGATTCGGTAACTTTACCGATTCGGTAAATTTACCGATTCGGCCGATTTTCTGTCCCCTACATCCCAAAAGCCCAATACCGGTCGAAAACGGCCGAAAATACCGATTTCGGCCGTTTCCGACCGGTATTGGGCTACCTACATCTGGCCCTTAATTCCAAAGGGAAAATATGAAAAAAGGGTTTCTTTGAAAGTCCCAACATCATGCTAAATGCTCTGCAGAAATGATACATTTATATCTGTGCTCTAAAAAATAATGTCCGCTAGTTGCTTTTATTTGACAAAAAAATGAGGTATTGCATTAAGTCTTAAACAGAAAAGAAGACAAAGCTCATTATTAAAATTTTGAAGGCTGCATGCCTAAGTGAGAACGATTTGCCAATTCAGAATTATTTTTCACAGTGGAAATTGTGGCACAAAGCTAACATGGAGTGTCAGTGAAACAATTTTACTTTTAGTTTAATGTTGCAAGCTGACTGACAAGATGGTAACAGTTAAGAAAAGGAAATTTATTTTTGTGTTTATTAATGTGTATCATGTTTTGTCTTCTGATTAAAAGTTATAAAGGATATTTATTTGTTATGAGAAATGTCTCTCTTTTGTGTGTTGTGTATTTTTTTTGCTTCTGCCCACAGATCATTCATGGATTGTTCTGGGTGATTTTAAGGCTGACAAGACACGTGAGTTTGGTTGGTTGAAAAGAGATGTGTTTTTGCGTAACTCCTTTGGAAAGGAATGTTCATGTGATTTTCATGTTTGTGTATTTGGTCCTATCATGAATTGTTCTTACTGGTCCTGTATGTCAGAAGTGACACAGTAGAGTGTATTGATAGCCGATCACAACTGACTAGTGACCAGCTGTCAAAAGGAGGGTAAGGAAAGTAAAAGAAAGTGTGAGGAAAGTAAAAGAAAGTGCGTAAAAGAAAGTGTAATTTTGATTTTAAACCTGACAAATTGAGCAGGCCCGAATATTGGGTTTTGGGCTGCAAGTTCACAGTGCATAAAGTGCATGCAATAGTGTTGTGTGTCACCGCTTATTTACATATGCTATTGTACTTTGTCTATGCTTTTTGTGCTTGATATACAGCGCGTATATCTGATGGCTTGGCATGTGTGTGGTTTTTTTATTTTATGCATGTTTTTGTTTTATGTTGCTGCTTTAGATACTATTACAAGTTCACCTGTGTTGTGAAGGGTTCTACATGACGATGTATATCGCTGCACAACAGTTGGGTGAATTTGCGCTGATACTAAATTTCACAGATATGATTTTTTATGCTGTGAACAAGACTGACAACACTTCACCAGTGTATGTCAAATTTGGCTATATAGAAATTGAAGTAAAATAAAAGAGATATACAGGATCAAAGTGTGTCACCTGCAATTAGTCACAATACTGTCCTCTTCCCTTAAGGAACAGGCAGCCCTAGATTTATGTTTCCTTGATTGGACCTAATGATGAAATTATAGATTTGTGGCTCTTGCTAAAGGTGACCTAAACTTTTCATTTTTCCCTGAAGAAGGAACTGGAACATTAGCTGAGGTTACCGTATATGGTTTTAGCGGCCAGCGGTAGAGCTAACATTTGTGAACTATTTTTGATTTTTGTTCACCCAAGTAATTCCTTGTTCTTCCTATAGATTTTTCTTTTGTTACTTCTCCCCTGATTGTGTCGCATCGTGCCTAGTTATTGGGGATTTTAGCTGTGTCCTAGTCCCATTTCTCTTTTCCATATTCCTTTCACCAGTTAGCCCTTTTATTATTTTTGTATTGTTCAGGTTCACACTTCCAGATTGCAGTAATGTACCAGAGACACCCATATTATGTATAATTCCCTTTTGTATGACCAGACTGGTTTTCAAGAATTTTCTTTAGGCCTACTCCGATGTTTTCCAGTCTGACCGTTATGGTAGTGATGGACTGGTTAACTGACTCAATACTATAGTAAGATACGTTTTCCACCTCAATAGGAGAAACCTTACGTTTTTTTTAATATGACAAATTCAATGCCTATTCTAATTTGGTTTTTAGTTCCTTTTTTCTGCTGCTTTAATTTTTGGTGGATTAGATGTGTTCTAAATCATGGAAATACCAGGACTCTCTAGTTCTTGTCCTTTGTTTCCACATTTTGATCATTAGCCTTTGTATTGTATAGTGCACCTGATGCACAGTTATTAAAAGGGAGGTATCTACATGTCCCTGATAATCTGTATCATGTGATTTCTCTTTTGAGGTGTTCTTGATAAGGAATTTAGGAACACCTAGACGTAATCATTGAGGGAAAGAAATGTTTGCCCCATTAGACAATGCCACCATGTGTGAGGACATCCATTTAGATAGAATTCCCATGTAGCTATCTACCCTTAGATGGTAGAGGATATGCTCTCACATGGAAACCAATTGAAGAGGCTAGAGGCACTGTTTTGTCTACTGCCTTTGTCTTTGTATTGCCTTTGAGAATGACAGTGTGTTCTAGACCAGAATTGTCCCATAACGTATGGCCACTCCTTTAAAGATTGCAGGCCACCTGCTTGCAGTCCCCTTGTTATACAATGAACTGTTTTTGTACTAAATTGAAGGAAATTAACAACTGTGTCACATTTCCTACGTCACTAGGTTCTGCGGGATTGAGTCATAATAACCTGCGGAACTCACCCACAATCCCATCAGTGACAGCTATAGATGAAAAGTCCCGGCACCCAGAAAAGAAGCAAGGCTGAATAGCGATCGCCAGCACGCCATCAATGGTATCTCTAAAGCATCGCACTTGCTCCATCAGACGGCATTGGACATCACAGAACCAGAATTTCAGTGCAAAAGAGCGAAAGAGAAGGATTCTTGTTATTTTGAGGCTTCAGTTTTCCACCTGTAATGTGCTGGTAACCTCTGACAGTGTGCAGTCCCTTGAGCCCCTTGGCCTGAGTTTTGGCCACACCCCCCCTTTTCTTTGCTCCAACGGAAAGGCAGTGCACCGGAGGATTCAAGATTGGCAAAAGGCACTACATTGTGGTACCTATGATTAATTGAAAGAGCAGCCCGAGCATCCTCTGACACTGAAATGAGAGTGTTGGAGCCTGAAAGTGTTGCTGAGTGTGAAAGTCTGTTGCTCTTTCCCGATTAATAGTACCCGGGTCTGCACGAGATGATCTGTGCCCATGACCAACGAAGAGCACAATATCAGTAGTGCCTGCAGCACAGGAAATATTGGTGCACTGCATTGAGACATTGAGACTTTCAAGTGAGCTGTGAGTGTTTGCCAGGAAGGCACTCCAACGGATACTGAGAAGTACCATTTTTATGAAAGGCCTGAATGAAGAGGCCCATGCGGAAGAAAACAACAGAAACAGATTTGATGGACAATAGAAGCCTGCCAGAGAGGCTTGGACGGACTCTGGGTATTTCCCGTGCGATTGCATAGAATGGGTGTTTGGAGACTGATTCTTATTGTTTTACTGGCATTGTCAATAGTCGCTGAAATAACTAGAAGTCCTGAAAATGTTTGCAAAATAATTTTAGGATTTGCCTGTGTAATGGCAAAAGGAGGTCTGAGGTTCTTTAATTTTGACTCCATCTTACATTTGTCATCGTTTTGCTTTGCCTTTACACAGGCTGCTCTATTCATGAAGTGTCTCTGCCCTTTGGACTGCAACGTGTTGAAAACCCCCCTCTGTCCTTGCTTTGAAATCAATCTCAGACACCAGCTGGCCTAACTGCATACAGACATGTCTGCCATTACTGATTGACCTATAGGTGCTGTAATTGATTTACTTGTGGGTTGGGCAGAAACACGACGTAAGGGGGACGTTCTGGTTATATGATGCCTTGTTTTGAATGTTTTCCTATTGGCTAATATTTTGCATATCTTGTATGTCCATATTAGGTATTTTGCATGCTTGCAAAAGCTCGGACTGCCCCTTACTTTTGTGCTGAGTTTGTAACCCTAAGCATATAAAAGGCCTCTGTGTTCTGTACTCTTTAGACTGCCTCATTCAGTTGTGAAGGCTCCTGTGTGACGTAGTCTCACTTAATTAAGTTTAATAAAGATGTCTTTTCATATTTCAGCTTCTGTGCCAAGTTCTTTGTATTAGTGAGACCCCTGAGATTGAAGATTACAGTTCTTCACCTTGAAACAGAAGAAGGGTGGTGGCACACTGTCTCACATCCCAGCACTCAATTCGCCCCAAAGTTTCATGGTAAAGGCAGAACATGATAACACTTAGTTTAGTAGTGGTCCTTAATTTTTCACCCTTGTTGCTTCAGCCAGTGCTGTGTAACATCAGACATATGTTTCTGGATTCATTCCTTCATTGGTAACAATGCAGTTTCTAGAGCGCATAGCTGCCTCACATGAGGTTTCCCAGCGCAAGATACAGGTATCCGCAGGCCTAAATGAAGCTGTTAAGCACCCATAAATGCTGAGCTAAAAATCCAAGTTTTGAAATTTCTTCTGAAGAGAAATTCCGACTGGGCCTGGCGAACAGTCAGGGCAAGAGCATTCCACAATTGTGGTGCTAAATAACTGAAAGAGCTACCACCATTGCACACTTTGTTTACGTTGGGAACACTCACCAACATAGCCCCTGCCGATCTTAAATTCCTAGATGGTACACATTGTCTGACAAAAGATTGTAGAAACGATGGACCTTTGTTGGCAAATACCTTGTGACAATAGCACAAGGGTTAAAAAGTGGATATCTGCTTCACTGGAAGCCAATGGAGCTTCTTAAATACTGCCCCAATTGACGCACTCTTTGGCAAGTTCAATAAGAGTCATGCAGCAGTTTCTGCACTCTTTGGAGTTTCCTAATCTGACCCCGTGTGACTCCAAGTTACAAAACATTACAGTAGTCGAGCCTAGACAAAATCAGGGCCTGAAGTATTGTTTTATTTGCCGACTCTGGCAAGAAACACAGAATTGTCCTCAACATCTTGAGTAGTCCAAAGCATTTTCCTGCTACTGCAGTTATTTGGCTGTCAAAGGACAGTGTTTCATCAAAGTAAATACCAAAATTATTGAACTTGGGTTTGCGAACAGGTAATGGACCCACCTCATTAGCCCAACATGCAGTGCCCCAGATGTTCGAATCATTGCTCAAGGTCAAAACCTTAGTCTTCCCAGTATTAAACTTGAGGTAATTCAAATCCATCCACCTAGCAACCTCTGCAAGTCAAAGGCACAGAGAGAAGGCCAAGTGGGAAGAATTCTCTGACAGGGTGATAATAAGCTACATGTCATTCGCATATGAATTGATGGTAATCTCTTAGCATTCTATAATCTCCGCCAGCGGGCGCACGTACATATTAAACAAGGTTGGACTCAAAGAGGAGCCCTTTGGCACTCTTTGCTTCAATGGAAAGACATTTGACTGGTAAGGTTCTTTGCAACACCTGAAAGGTGCGCCCTTGCAAAAAGAAGCGGCCCAACTCAGCGCATTATGGCCCAAACCACAGTTCCAGAGTCTTTCAATCAGGTTATTATGGGACACAGTGTCAAAAACGGCACTGAGGTCCAACAGTAGAAATGCATCAGAATCGCCAGAGTCCAAAATCTGACGGATTTTTCTCTGTAGCCGGCTGACTCCACTGTATGAGGGACGAAAGCCAGAATGAGCCCTGTGGAGCTGGTCAAGGTTCTCTATTAAGCTCGAAAGCTGCTTATCGACAAACCTTTTGGTTATCTTGGAGAAGAGTGGTAGCAGCGAAACCGGGCGATAATTTTCAGGCTTGGTGGGATCCAACATAGGTTTTGTAGGGAGTAGAACCACCACAGCATGCTTCCATTGCCCAGGTTCCTGGCCAGAGGCCAGTGAGCTGTTAATAAGCTCACTTAGTGCCGGGTGGACCACCTCCACACCTCGTTCCAAAATGGACTGGGATTCTGGGTCCAACCGAGAGCCTGACTTCACCGAAGTATGTAACATAGTCCGCTCCACAAGCTCGATGGGCCTAAAATGCAGCAGCCTAGAACTGTCCTCTGAACAGTTGAACCAAGCACTAAAACAAGAGGCATCTCTAGCACTTGCAGGAAGGGAGGCATATATATTAGCCATCTTTTCCCGGAAGAACTGGGCCAAGACATTACATCCCTCCTCTGAAGCTGGGACTAGAGATAATGGTGAAAGTAACTTCACAATAGTGAATATTTCGCTGTAAGAGTTTTGAGCAGACTGAATTTTATTAGTGTAGAAGTCACAGCGAGATTTCTTGATACGAAAGTGGTAGGTGCCATTTAATCAATTTTACAGGCTTGATCATAAGCTCTGCGCCAAAGGCGCTCAAGGCGCTAAGTCTTCCTTTTAGTACTAGCAGATCCACATTAAAACCAGCAAGCTGATGGTTTTTGTTTGCGAAAGAG
This sequence comes from Lissotriton helveticus, assembly GCF_964261635.1. Lineage (NCBI taxonomy): Eukaryota > Metazoa > Chordata > Amphibia > Caudata > Salamandridae > Lissotriton > Lissotriton helveticus. The sequence goes on from NC_136070.1 coordinate 1,040,890,535, forward strand.
CTGATTTTATACCGGAGCTATTAGATCTAATGCTACATTGATCCACTTTTCCAGTTGTGCATCTGCTGTGTCTGTACAGCTATCCAGAATAGGCCTGCTAGAGGCCAGAGAACCACAAAGTTTAGGAGGGGTAAATTTGGCCCACAGCCGTGCCGGTACCATAGAAGCAGATGTGTGACTAATAGAAACTTTCTCATAAGAGACCAAAAAAGGAATGTCGAAATGGTCGGATGAAGTGAGTGGAATAGGCTGCTCAGTCACTATACCAGCCAAATTTGAATAATAGGATCAAGGATTAGGCCCAGTCTATGTGTAGGGGAGGACACCTGTTGAAGGAGCTGCAAACCCTCCAAATTTGTGGCCACAGTCGTCACTGCTAGACAGGTAGTATCATCAAAATGCAGATTGAGATCTCCAACCACTGTTAAATTAGAGTAGTGAAGACCCAGTGGGGACAAGAGATCAGCTAGCAATGAGACAAAGTTAGGAGTGATCCAGCGGCCTATAGGAAATATGTCATAAGCAACACCACCCAACTTTACTATACACACCAAAATGTATTCGTAAGCCCATAAACTAACATGACATATTTTGACCAACTGAATCATGTAACCTAATTAACCTATTCACAAAATATATACATTTATATACAACTGCAGTAAAATGAATTCATCACACCTTAACAAACGCTATGATTAATTAAGCCACTGTGGCGATTAAATCTGCTAATGGTAACCTAAACTCATGAAATAACAAGGCCAGCTTGAATTTCAAAGTATGTTTTATTAACTAATATTTAGAAAGTGCATTAGGATTTTTTATTAAAGCGTTTTTATTAAAGACTTTGCAAATTGGTAATGACAGCTTCAAGTAAAATTCAAAAGCATAATACAAATAGAAAATAGCAGTTTGGCATCATTAAAATTCTAAGTTCCTGACTACTCTTGCTATAATAAAAGAATAAAGAACAAAATCTTTAGGGCCTACAAGGTCTCTTACGTGCTCCAAAAGAAGTCCAACAGCACAACATTCCCATCTAAAGGTCAGCAAGAAGCAGCAGCCTCTTCCCCGAAGGAAGAGTTTTTATACCTTTCTACGCTAAATTAATCTATGAAAACTTATATTTTTCTGCTCAAGTCGAAGTCTGATTGGCTGTCAAGTGACAGGCCATCATGTCATTGCATTTTCTGAACCTTAGTTCCGTCTCTTTCTTAGAGTCCATTGTCCTTTACTTTTCGAATTGCAAAGCTTCCTCCAGTTTGCAACATTATTTCAACAGAGTTTATAGCTTCCTCAGTCGGTCATACTCCTCTGCCGGTTCCTGGCCTTGGCCTTGCTTGACTAAAGCACAGCCAGCTCATCACGTTTCATTTTCCATCGCGTTAATAATTCTTGGCAGCGGGATGCGACCACATTGGGACTCTTGCTTTTCTCCGAGCAGATTTTTCTCTAAATCACGATGCTCTAGGCCTCAAAAGCGCTTTCACGTTAACTAGTATATAAACAAACATAAAGGAATAATTAATGCAAGAAATGAAATTCGTTCTGTTACCCACCCATCATTGCTAATGATTAACCCAGTTAGTCTATATTATCTAGCAGAAGCAAACAAATAAAGCAGCATTTATATCTACCATTCTTCACTTAGTCCAGCAGGATTCTCCGCATACCTGTATGAAATAAAAGACACCACGTAGACAAAGGCATACATAAATTAAGCACATGCCATTAATTAAATAGCCGCTTTTAATAAGACAAATAGACAAACAAAAAAGGTTAGTTAATTAATTTTCAAAAACATACTTGCTGCAACATAAAGCACATAATGTTAAACCCGTGTATTCATGTGTGCAACTTTAATCTAGGTTGAATTAGTAAACACACAACACACATCATCATTAATTTTATTAATCTTTTATGGAAGTGTAATTTCACGAGTTGAAATGAATGCATTTCTGAAACTCGCTCCATCAACTCCCTCATCTGGTGATTTCCAAATCACCACACCACACCCAAAATTTAGCAAATTTTATCTAGAATGAACATGATTTGATTTGACTATGTTAGTATTTCTAAAGATTCGTTTCAGCTGTGCCTTTGCAACTATCATATTGAGCTCTACGAAATTCTTCCAGCTCTATCTCTCTCTCCTGTTCCTTTCTGATTTTGTAAATTCTTCTCTTTTCTTTCATGTACTTCTTTCTCTTGTGTAACATGCAACTGATCTTGATCAAAACTATCACGAAAATTATTACAAACAAAGGTGTTAGAATCTTGCCAAGAACTGAACCACCAATTTCTTGAAACCATGTTTTAATAGCCTGAAATCTTTTGGAAAGATGTTCTGAAAAATCATCTTCTTCTAATGGGACTATTTCCGAATGCATCTCTGAGATGTTCTTAATGTACATTTCAATGTTTCTGCTTTCGTCTGGGATATATGTACAGCAATGCTGAACATGTAAAATGCCACAGACTCCTCCCTCTTTTGCTAGGAGTATGTCCAGGGCAAGGCGATTCTGCATCACCATCGATCTAATTGCAATGACCTCGGTATCCACTAATTGGAAACCACCAGCTGTGTCAGTTCATAATTTGTCAACTATTGTGGACAATTTTCTGATTCTACCTGCATTCAAGGTAATACCTACTAAAGGTATCACTGCCTCAAAAATGTCTCCCAAAATCTCTGAGAAACTTTCTCTTTTGTACCTGTTTACATGATTATTGGTTTCAAATGAACTTCGGCATTTCTGTCAACATGAAAAATCTTTGGGAACACAAGACCAACAAAACACGTCCCATACCAATGGTCCGGGAGATTATAATAAGCTTTGTCTCCACAGACAAAATAAATCCCAGGAAAAATTGGGTCTTTGCCACCTTTGAATCCCCAACCCCCCATGATCTGATAAGTGTCTTCACAATTGCTAGCTCCTACAAAATAATTGTCAAAAAGTGTGTTATCTCTTCTAATGCAAAGCTTACCACTAATTGGTTTGTCTATGTGAATCGCAACATTATCAAAAGATTTGCCATTAAACTTTTCATCCTCCTTCTGCCAGAATTTGGATTTAGTCTGTTTGCCCATCTCATTCCTTTTATAAATTGCCCTTCTCTCCTCAACTAAGTTCAGGAAAGTCTTTTCCTCAACTCTCAATTTGCAGGTTAAATTATTTCTGTAAGCATATTCATAGGTAAGTTCGTTAGTAACTAAAAAGAATTCCCTCATCTGTTTAGCTTGTTTGTGTTTATTTAGAGCTTTCTCAATTTTCAGGTTAGCAAAAATCTCATCGTAATTGGAATAGTAATACTCCAAATGATCAGTCTGATAAAATAAGCTACCTAACACACTGCAGGTCATGCCATAAGTAAGAGGAAGCATATTGTATGTCACTCCCTCAGAAACAGAAGCTGGCAACTTTACACAAATATAACAATCTTTGACACCCATAACTTTAACGTATTCACCCAAAAGTCTTGAAAAAGTATTACTAGAAAAATCACCAACAGACCTGTCTTGATGAACTTCTGGTCTGTGATCAATAACCTTATTAACTTTGCCTGTTGCACTATGTTTGTCTTGACTAACTGAAGCTTTGCTTGTCATATTGACCTTGTACATCTCCTTATCGATCCCAAAAGGAAAGATGACAGCTAAAACTAACCAGAGCAGAATTAATATGAGCGCACACATTAGAGTCATCTTGCAGCAATTTTTAAAAATGGAACATTTCGAGGTACTACGTTTCAGAACTAAAGGCATTTTTTTTTTTACTAGTCTTGTTACAGAAAAAGAAAACAAAAATTTAAATATGTCTAAATGTAAAACTTAAAATTTTTAAACACCCCCCTTTTAAAATGTATTATTTTTTTTTTCTCACAATTTTTCTTCGACCTTGCGTCACAAGTTATTTTCCAGCTAAACACAATTTCTTCGACCTTGTGTCACCTAACACAGTTTCTTCAGCCTTATGCCAAAAACAGAGACCTAAATTCTAACATATTAGTACTTCAATCATTGTCACTGTAGTCCTCAACTTCTTCCTGACTGCTACTATGTATCTCAACTACAGGTGGGATGATAATATAAGCCCACTCAGGAGACTTTTATTTTTGATTTGGCCTCAAAATTCTCTTTGTTTTTCTAGAGACAACTTCTATTTTCTTTCCCACCTCTACTTTCTTTTCAGGGTCTCCCTGACTAGAAATCTCATTCACCTGTTCTTTTGATCTGTTTATCAATCTGTATCTCAGCCCTCCATTCTCACATGGACAGATATCACCTTTTCTCAGAATTTGTTTCTTTGGCTCAGTCACATTCGATTCGTTTCTCCAAGATCTCTTTCTCAATTTGCCTATTTGAGAATCTTCATCACTTTCTCCAGAGTCACTGTCTGAAATTTCAATTCTTGACTCAGGTATTTCTTTACTCGGCAGCTACACTCCGTTAGGAACTTTACTTCCCCCACTGGTACTCGGTAATTCATCCTCTTCTTCGATTACCTTCAACTTCCCAGCTTCAGATTTCTTGTTCCTTCTTTCAGAGCTTCTTCTCTGCTTTTCAATACTCTCCTGGTCTTGCTTCTGATCCTGATCAGATTCTTCTGCTTCTTCTGCTTCTTTTTCAGATTCCTCTGCTTTTCCTTTTTCTAGCAGATCTTCATCCTCAGAGTTTACAACAATAACCTCTAAATCTTTTTCAGACAAATCTTCATTCACAGATGTATTTTCCAGATGTCGACTTTCCTGTCGATCTTCAATATCTGGATTTTCTTCAGTTTCCTCTTCAGAATCTGAATCATCTGTTGTTTCACTCTCTTCATCAGAATTTTCAGGTGTAGGTATGGAAATAGTATGGCTAGGATGGATCCACCTTTTTATACCTCTACACTTCACTGCATTTGTTGTTACAAGTATCACCTGTCTCGGTTTCTGCCACCTCGGCACCAGACAGTTCCTTCTTCGGTGAACTTTTGTTCTCACCCAATCTCCAGGTCTCAGATCATGTGTTTGCACTTTGTCTCTTGACTGCACCTCAGTTCCCACCTGATTAGACACAGAAGTCACGACGTCAGATAGCTTCTTACAGTATTCCAAAGTTGCACTGTCATTAATGCTCAACAGTTTTCCCACTGGTATAAATGCTTGTCTCATGACTCTGCCCATGAGGATATCATGTGGACTTAAACCTGTCTTCTTATCTGGTGTACTTCTTAGAGTCATTAAAACAAGTAGAAGAGCATCTGTGCACTTTATACCTGTAGCTAGACACATTTTCCCTATTCTGTTTTTGATCGTTCCATTTATTTGCTCTACAACTCCAGATGCCTCTGGTCTGTATGCACAATGCAACTTCTGCTCAATGTGTAAGGCTTCACAAAATAATTTCAACAGTCTGTTATCAAAATGACCCCCTCTATCACTCTCAATAGTCACAGGAAATCCGTATCTTGGTATAATCTCTCTCAGAAGTAGTTTTGCTACAGTAATTGAATCACTATGACGTGTGGGGAATGCCTCTACCCACATTGAGAACAAACAAACAATTACTAAGACATATTGCAGCCTATTGTGTTTGGGCATTTCAATGAAATCCATCTGTAACCTAGTGAAAGGACCACCCTCCCGTCCTATGGTTCCCGTTCCCACAACCGTCTTTCTGTTTGGGTTCATTTGTTGGCAAGTCAAACATCTCTGACAGAGAGATTCTGCAATCGTTCTAAATTTGGTATTAAACCAAGTTTCCTTAAAAAGCTTAATCATCTAATCTCTTCCAATATGACCTGGACCATGGTACATTCTCGCCATGTCAGCAATCATGCAATTTGGTAAAACTATCCTGCCATCTTTGTAAGTCCAAACTCCATCCTCATCACGCTGTCTACATTCTGCTTTCAACCATGTGTTTTTCTCCTCATCATCAGCTTCATCTTGTAAATCTTTGACTTCCTGCCATGTCTCAACTACTGATGTTAGCATTAATGAATTCGAATCATGTTCATTGACTTTTTCTCGATTAAGTGCAAAATTGTTTCTTGCACAGTATTTTGCAATTTCATCTGCATAAGCATTTCCTTTGGTGATAAAATCTTCACCTTTCTGATGAGCAGCACATTTTACTACTGCAATTTCCTTTGGCAACTGTATGCCATCAATCAATCTCTTGATAAATTTCGCATTTTTGATTGGTGAACCTGCTGATGTCATGTAGCCTCTCTGAGACCAGAGCTGTCCATAATCATGTACAACTCCATACCCATATTGGCTATCAGTTATTATTGTTATTCTCAAGCCCTTCGCTATTTCACATGCACGAATTAAAGCAATCAACTCAGCTACTTGTGCTGAACGAATTCCTTCAAGACATGATGCTTCCATAACATCTGCAACTGTGCAGACTGAGTAAGCTGCTCTTAAAACACCTCCTTTTGATCCCAGACAGGACCATCTACAAAGTAGACATGATCTGAAATAGGCAAAGGTACATCTTTAATGTCCTGCCTTGGTTTGGTACAGTATTCCAGAACATCCAAGCATTCATGATCTGCATCATTTTCATTTCCAATATCAGTAACAGTACCATCAGGCAACAATGTGGAAGGATTTAAATTCACACATCTTGCTATGGAAACATTATCTGATTCCAGAATTGTTTTCTCATACTTCGTGAGTCTATTGCTAGTCAGGTGTTGCGTTTTGCTCCTTGTAAGGAGTATTTCAACTGAATGGGGAACATAGACTTTTACAGGAAATCCCATTATTATTCCTTCACTCTGCTCAAGACTCACACTAGTTGCTGCAACTGCTTTCAAGCAACCTGGTAATGCTTTTGCAACTGGATCAAGGACTGCTGAGAAATAGGCAATAGGTTTTCTCAGATTTCCATGTCTCTGTATTAACACAGACAATGCACATCCTTCCCTTTCACAGCAATACAGCTCAAAATCCTTCTCATAATCTGGCATGCCCAGAGCTGGAGCTTCACACAAACTTCTTTTTAATTTTTCAAAAGCTTCCAACTCAGTTTCAGTGAGGACAATCGGATCTTTTATGTCTGATTTTGTCAATCTCTGCAGTGGTTTCGCAATTACTGAAAATCCACTAATCCATTGGCGGCAGTAACCAACCATTCCCAAAAACATTCTGACTTGCCTTTGTGTTTTTGGAGGTTGCATTCCCTGAATCATTTTAATTCTCTCAATTGTGACCTGTCTGATTCCTTTCGCAATTCTATGGCCAAGATATTTTACTTCTTGTTTACAAAACTGCAATTTTGCAGGAGATACTTTATGTCCCTCTTCTGCCAAACGATTCAAAAGAGTAATTGTATCTGTAACACAGTTTTCTCTTGTTTTTGCTGCCACTAGAAGGTCGTCAATATACTGTACCAAAGTTGATCGACCTGGTAAATCTAGATCTTCCAAAGATTTCTTTAACAACTCATTAAAGATAGAAGGCCTCTCTGTATACCCTTGAGGAATTCTACACCATGCGAGGGTTCTACTCTGAAATCTGAACGCGAAGATTTCCTGGCTCTCTGGATGCAATGGAACAGTGAAGAACGCATTGCAAATATCAATGACAGTATACCATTCTGCATCATGTGGAATTTGGTAAAGAATAACTGCAGGGTTTGGAACAACTGGACAACAAGGAACAACAATTTGGTTAACCTTTCTCAAATCCTGAACAATTCTGGACGTTCCATTTGACTTTTTGATCCCCATAATCGGTGAGTTACAAGGACTGCTCTCAATTTCTTTCAAAACACCTTGTTTAATGAATTTTTCAATCACAGGAATGACACCTTCAATTGTCTCAGCTTTCATTTTGTACTGTGGAATGTTTGGAAATTCTATTCCCTGCTTTACTGTAATTTTGACTGGGTCCACATGTTTCATCAAACCCATCTCGTTTCCTGTTAAATCCCAAATTTCAGCTTTGACTGCCTCTTTTAATTCATTTGGCAAATTTTCTTTATCGAATACAGGAAATTGTTCTACTTCTTCTGCTTCAACCATCAACATTGTTAATCTGTACAGCCCATCTTCCTCCATTGTTTGTAATTCAATTCCTTCTGGTGAGCAATATATTCTGCAATTCATCTTGCACAATATATCTCTCCCCAACAAATTTACTGGACTGCTATCGCAAACTACAAATCTGTGTTTGTCTTTAAAATTGCCAATTTCCACCTTAACAGGTTCGGTCAGATCTGTCTTAATTTGCTGATTACTTACACCGACTACTTGGATGGACTCCCCAGAGAGAGGTAGGTTTTCAATTTCCACTGATCTAACAGTAGAACGGGTAGCACCAGTGTCCACAAGAAAAGTGATTTCAACATCATTCACCTTTCCATTTACATATGGACCAGACTGGTCAACCTCAAGAGTGGCTCCAATTACACACTCTTCCTCCTCTCTCGGGCACCGTCAGAAGCAGTCGTCAGAATCGCTTCCTTGGTTTCCTGTTATCAAAAATTGTCCTGATGCATTTTGCACATTTTGTCTTTGAGCTCTTATTACTTGATCACCTCCACTGAATCCTGTACTTTGGTTATATCTCTGACCACCCCCGCAGTTTGGAAGAGGAGGCTGTGGAATCTGACTCTGCTGGTGTACTAACTGTCGCTGTAGCTGTTGCTGAAGACTCAAATCGTTCAACTGTCGCTGTAGCTGTTGCTGCAGATCTACATCGTTCTGCATCTGTGGATTTAATGTTGCATTTTTTAAATTTCTGGGCGGGTTTTTACACTCGCGCTTCCAGTGTCCGATCTCGCCGCAATTAAAGCAAGGTAACTTCTGTTTTAATTCCTCAATGTTAACATTAAATTTCGGTTTGTTGAAATTATTTTTAAACTTTCCCTGACCCTGATTCTGATTCTGAACAAAGTTTACATTTTTATTTTCAAGACTTGCAATTTGATGTTCTGCTACTTTCACCTGTGCCCACATTGCTTTTTCTTTTAATTTCTTTTGTTTTGCTTCCAACTCATCACTGCAGTATTTTGCTTTTCTCAAAATATCATCAACTGAATTTGATTGCCATCCGACAATATTATTCCTGATCATTTCTCCAATTTCAGGTCTAAGACCATAAACAAATCTGTAAATAAAGTGGCTCATATCCTTTTCATCTAATTTTTCATAACCACTATACTGTTTAAAAACCAGTAGTAACCTTTCATAGAATGAATGAACTGACTCCTTTGGTTCCTGATTTGTCCTGTCTATTTTTACCCAATCAACTTCTTTTGGGGCAATTTTCTTTTTCAACCAGTAAATCACTTTATCATATAGATCCATGAGCACTGGTGCTGGAGCACCTGCCTCCTTGATTCGATCTGGCTCAGACTTGGGCCAACTCACTGCAATTTTACATTCTGTCCAAAGATCTGATGGGACAACAATGTCAAAGAATCCATCTAGATCAATCCACAGAACTTTCGAAACTTTGATGAACCTATCCACCTGCCGATACCATTCCACAGGCTTCTACCTCAGTCGAGGAAAATCATTTGTAAAAAGCAGAATGTCTTGTCTCGAACATGGAACATGAACATATCCACCCCCAGCAATTTCCCTCATTGGAAGCTGTCTAGATAGTTTTTCTAACCTTTCGTCTTCCTTCTTTTTGGTCCACTTCACTCTCCATTTACTCAGATCACCTAACCTTTTGATGTACACAATCAGTTCTTTTATATGCATGATTCTTCCCATTGTATTGAAATTCCCAATGTCTTTCTCTGTAAAATCTAATCTGTAATGTTTTCCAAATTTTTTTGTTTACTCAAATCAAAATCCAACTCTGCAGCTAATTCTTCCAACTGATCATATTTATTTTTTGTTTTCCATTGAATGCTTTTGCTGATGAACAGGAGTTCATCATCCCAATAATACTTCAAACTTTCAGGACCAATTGTGCCAATTATTAACTCCTCTAAATCTGCTTTTAGTTTTGCCACATCAAGTTTAGAAGTGGACTCTGTCTTTTCTGATGATTCTGTATCTGACTCTGCACCCATTGGTGTTCTGTTTATTGAACCTTCATTAAAAGTTAAATCAGGCATTTTTGTTTTCTCACGATGTATTTCAGTTAATTCCGAATAAAAATTTTCAGCTACTTTCTGAATTTCTGCATTTAATGGAATTGTCAAACCTGGTTGTTTAATTTCTCCTTTATCAAAAACAGACTGGACAGGACCAATCATTACTGGAACTGTCACCGCTTCCATGCCCTTAAATACCTGCCGAATTAATTCCTCTTTTGATCGTAAATAGTCTGATGTATTTGCAACTTCTTCATCTCTCCCAGTTCCCATTGAATTTCTAGGAGCTTCCTTTCTTATTGGGGTTTCAGAAAAATTTCTACTCTCATTATAGACACTAGAATTAGTTCTTGTTTCAAACCTTTCAGGGGTTTCAAAAGATTCAGAATTATTTGGATACAATCTGGATAATTCTTCATTTAATGGAGGTGCACTCGGTGTGGTCCCTAGAGAAACTATCGGAGTGGACCATGAACAAGCTGGTTTTAATGGGGTCGGTTTTTTATTTGTCATATAAATTTCTTCTAAAACTGCATCTTCTGTTTCACTATCTACAACAGCATTATTTTTCTTTTGAGTATTCTTTTCACCTGGCGTTCCAGAAACCATTTCTCTTATTACATAAAGACCCTCCCACATGTCTGCCTGTCTCCACACACGCATTCTATCCTCATGTGTTTCTCGTTTGTAAATCGATGTTTTAGGAGGTCTTATTAAGCCATTTGCTTCCTTCTGAAGTTGAAACATCTAATCCTCCCATTCAAATAATGCTTCAAATTGTGTCGGTCTAGGCTTTGAACAAGAGCTGTCATTTTTTTCTCTTAAGTTTCTCAAAATTCTCATATTAAATGAACCATCTTCCGGCCATGCTAAAACTCCGTCATCTTTAGTGTAATATTTCCAAACATCAAACCATATACAGGTGTGATAACCATATTCACCTTCCATATACGCTGCAGGTGTTTTGTACTTATGAAGTAATTTTCCACCTCGCGTTTCAATTTTCTTATCGGGTGAAATAAAAATTTTACATTTCTGAAACAACGTAGGCTTTTTCTCAACTTTCTTGTAAAAATAACTCATTTTTAAATCAAACCCGCTTAGTTGAAAACGTTCGTAAATATTTCCTTGTTGTTCCGCAACACCAGCCAATCCGTGCGCGAAACACACCAACAGACCAATGAGGTTCGCGCTACGTCACCACCTTGCTCAACCAATAAGAACAGAGCTTTCCGCAAAAGCCAATCAGCGTCTAGCTCTTCAAAGTCACGTGAACCAATCAGAGTACTAGCTGTGACGTATGTTACCCAATCACAGCGCGGACGCGTGACGTACACAGCCGCTGCAGTTTCTCGCGTCTCACTCTCAGCGCTCACCCCTCCTTCACAAAAACTTTTCACAGCGCCATTTTAAGAACACTCTTTTCAATGAAAACTCAATTAATAACGACAAAAAGAACAAACCATTTGTCTGTTTCTCTAAATTAAAGTGACAGTTTTTACAGACATGCAAGAATTCTTTTTACGTGGAATAGACAACGCTACTCTCACAGAATATACATTCGTTGATAAAGTAAACTTTTACCCTACCCTTCAAACAGGTAATAACGAACTCATTTCCCTCTGAATGCACATAAAGTAGCAATTCAAAGTTTGACTCGAACGGAATTACAAAATCATTTACGCACTTTCAAACAGAAAATTACCCTACTATATGCACACGAAAATCCTGGCAGGACTTTAACCAGCCATAGAAATCCAGAATCGCTAGTAAAATAAACGACGTTATCCTACCCTTCACACAAGCTCGAATATATTCTATTACTCTTTTCACAGTGAGTTTTAAAAACGGGCTCTCTGTCCCTGTACTCAAAGCCAAAATTCCATAGATAATCCTCACTATACATACACTCAATCTGGCACACCTAAATCCCTAACACGTGTTGTATGACCACAACACTTGTGATATAAAATAATACCACTATTCTGAAACAGATCAAATGCACTGTGTAACTTCATTCTTGTCACACGACTCTGTTCCGGTACAACTAGGATTTTTCACACTGCAGGAAAAAACCTTTCGACTACACGTAACAAAAGTGAACGAACTCAACATATGTTAAACATCAATCCTATGTAACTACCATATAGCATTTTGGTTACCATAGCAACCATATCTCTGCTACCAGTTAATTGATCCAGCGGCCTATAGGAAATATGTCATAAGCAACACCACCCAACTTTACTATACACACCAAAATGTATTCGTAAGCCCATAAACTAACATGACATATTTTGACCAACTGAATCATGTGACCTAATTAACCTATTCACAAAATATATACATTTATATACAACTGCAGTAAAATGAATTCATCACACCTTAACAAACCCTATGATTAATTAAGCCACTGTGGCGATTACATCTGCTAATGGTAACCTAAACTCATGAAATAACAAGGCCAGCTTGAATTTCAAAGTATGTTTTATTAACTAATATTTAGAAAGTGCATTAGGATTTTTTATTAAAGCGTTTTTATTAAAGACTTTGCAAATTGGTAATGACAGCTTCAAGTAAAATTCAAAAGCATAATACAAATAGAAAATAGCAGTTTGGCATCATTAAAATTCTAAGTTCCTGACTACTCTTGCTATAATAAAAGAATAAAGAACATGGGGTCGATTAGGATGGTGGACGGACCTGCGTCCGTCCGCCACCCCAGAGTAGGAGGGACCGTCCGCAGGGGCAGCGGCGGTCCCTCCTGTGCAATTAGGATGTGACCGCCACCCTGGCGGTCACATCCTGTATTTTTAACATTGCGGCGGGTGCTGCTTCAAGCAGCACCCGCCGCAAGGTTAAAAATGAAAGCAGTGCATTTGCATGCACAAAGCGGCAGGCACCTCGAGGTGCCTGCCGCTTCGTGCATGCAAATTCAGGGGGGTACCATAGGTACCCCCCATGTGCTCCCCCCACGCCCCCTTCACCCCTGGGGGCCCGCAACGGGCCCCCAAACAAAAGTCCGTATGCCTTTTCACGGCGGAAATGCCGCCCTGGAAAGGCATAGAAATGCTGACATCCTAATATGCCTGGCGGTGTCTGATAGACACCGCCAGACATGTTAGAGCTTTTCCGCCGCGGTCGGAAAGCGACCGCGGCGGAAAAGCTGCGGACGGTCTTCCTGACCCCCCAGCCATCCTAATCTGGCGGGGGGTCTGTGAAGGCTCCGCAGCGGTTTTTCCGCATCCTCGGGGCCGGCGGACTCTTCCGCCGGCCCGGAGGATGCGGAAAAACCGCTATCCTAATGAAGGCCAAAATCTTTAGGGCCTACAAGGTCTCTTACGTGCTCCAATAGAAGTCCAACAGCACGACATTCCCATCTAAAGGTCAGCAAGAAGCAGCAGCCTCTTCCCCGAAGGAAGAGTTTTTATACCTTTCTACGCTAAATTAATCTATGAAAACTTATATTTTTCTGCTCAAGTCGAAGTCTCATTGGCTGTCAAGTGACAGGCCATCATGTCATTGCATTTTCTGAACCTTAGTTCCGTCTCTTTCTTAGAGTCCATTGTCCTTTACTTTTCGAATTGCGAAGCTTCCTCCAGTTTGCAACATTATTTTAACAGAGTTTATAGCTTCCTCAGTCGGTCATACTCCTCTGCCGGTTCCTGGCCTTGGCCTTGCTTGACTAAAGAACAGCCAGCTCATCACGTTTCATTTTCCATCGCGTTAATAATTCTTGGCAAGGGATGCGACCACATTTGGACTCTTGCTTTTCTCCGAGCAGATTTTTCTCTAAATCACGAATGCACTAGGCCTCAAAAGCGCTTTCACGTTAACTAGTATATAAACAAACATAAAGGAATAATTAATGCAAGAAATGAAATTCGTTCTGTTACCCACCCATCATTGCTAATGATTAACCCAGTTAGTCTATATTATCTAGCAGAAGCAAACAAATAAAGCAGCATTTATATCTACCATTCTTCACTTAGTCCAGCAGAATTCTCCGCATACCTGTATGAAATAAAAGACACCACGTAGACAAAGGCATACATAAATTAAGCACATGCCATTAATTAAATAGCCGCTTTTAATAAGACAAATAGACAAACAAACAAGGTTAGTTAATTAATTTTCAAAAACATACTTGCTGCAACTTAAAGCACATAATGTTAAACCCGTGTATTCATGTGTGCAACTTTAATCTAGGTTGAATTAGTAAACACACAACACACATCATCATTAATTTTATTAATCTTTTATGGAAGTGTAATTTCACGAGTTGAAATGAATGCATTTCTGAAACTCGCTCCATCAGAAGCAGGAACAGGTGGACAATAAATCAGAATTCCTGATATCCTACAATTACTTGTCAAAGCCAGAAAAAAGAAGGCTGCTTCATTTATCTCAATACCAAGCTCAGAGAAGGTGCACTGTAACGATTGCTTAAAAATTATCACAATCCCCCTCTTCTCTGTGTTTGCCTATCAAGTCCGGTCCCAGGATGCTTGTTTCCGGTCCAGGGAAGACATGGTTTGGCAGATCGGGCTGGACTGTTCCCATGAGGCACAGGGTCAGACTGATTTGCATATGGCCATGTCTGAACTGGGGTGCTGGAGTGAGCTAAAGAATGATGATGATGGATTAAACCCAGATCAGTTGACTGGGGGTGAGTGTTTCATTTGCTCAAACGCTCCGTCCATCATCCCCTTTGGTATCGCTTTATCAAATCTCATAAGGCAAAACTTTCGGGATGGGATGGCTTGTAAAAGGACAGTGGAAGAATATGTGGGACCACTGCCTCCTCTTAATAATGTTTTTGCTGCCAATCACAAAGGGTAACCCCTTCCCGTTTGCGACTGGCTAACCACTTACTTGAAGTAGGCAGTAAACTGTGATTGTTTTGGCACTGCATTCCCGTCGCAAAACAATCGTACATCCCCCTGCGACTCGCTATTAGGAAGGGATGCCCTTGGCACGCCCCTTCCTAATAGCGACTCCCAAACCCTATTTTGCGAGTTGGTAACACGATACAGACTCGCAAAATAGGGTTGATACATGCTACAGGCCATTTTAGCTGGTATAATCATAAGCTCTCCGCCAAAGGCGCTCAAGGCGCTTAGTCTTCCTTTTAGTACTAGCAGATCCACATTAAAACCAGTAAGCTGATGGTTTTTGTTTGCGAAAGAGTTGATTTTATACCGGAGCTATTAGATCTAATGCTACATTGATCCACTTGTCCAGTTGTGCATCTGCTGTGCCTGTACAGCTATCCAGAATAGGCCTGCTAGGGGCCAGAGCACCACAAAGTTTAGGAGGGGTAAATTTGGCCCACAGCCATGCCCTCGGCACGCCTCTTCCTAATAGCGACTCCCAAACCCTATTTTGCGAGTTGGTAACAGGATACAGACTCGCAAAATAGGGTTGATACATGCTACAGGCCATTTTAGCTGCCACAAATGGCCTGATTTGCTCTTTGCACACTCTGAAAATGGCTGTACATGTGGCCCCTGGTCTTCTCAGGTCTCTATACCACTTACTGGGCACATGTGCTCCCACACTGTTTATGTGTTCCCTTGAGTTGATGTTGGAAGTGACACTTATCTAGAAATACTGCAGATAGATCCCTTCAATTTGAAGAGAGCCCATGTCCTGTCTCATGGCCACGTCCTTTTGCTAGCACTGTCCTCATGGGTCATTCAAAGAAACAGACTTCCATTATTGGCATCATCAGGAGGCCTGCATGAAGCAATAAACCTCTCATTTAAAAATACTGGGATCAACCAGCAGTATAGCTTAGGATGTAAAAAACATGACAACGGAATCAACAGGTCGTAGTTCAGAGACACCAAATTCCAATGATGCAGAACATGAAGTACAAGAGAATCAAGATGTATTCAAGGAACTGCAAATAAGCAGGAGGCCATATGTTCCTGAATTTTCATGAACAGTCTGGTTGCAACATGATGGAGAGATAGTTAGAGTGGTCCTTAATCTTTCTGCTCTGACTGCAGGCAGATAAAACCTATCCAGGTCTGTGTGGGAATGGGCGCCAATGAAAGTTCTGCAGAAAAAGAGCTCTTTCTGGCATTTTGGCAGATTCAAGGGAAAGCCTTGCAGTATCACACAAGAGTAAAGTCTCTTCTAGAGAATGGGCACGTAAAAGCCAAATATCTAGATAAAGGAACCTATTCCAATTCTGAAGTGGAGAAGACCCACAAAGGAAGC
The DNA here is from genome assembly GCF_964261635.1 of Lissotriton helveticus. NCBI lineage: Eukaryota > Metazoa > Chordata > Amphibia > Caudata > Salamandridae > Lissotriton > Lissotriton helveticus. Next base: position 1,040,906,814 of record NC_136070.1, read on the forward strand.
AACCATCTTGGTAAAGACTCTGAATGCAGAACAAAGTACAAAAGGAAAGGCCCAGACTTTAGGTTTGGTGACATACAGCTATAGAACATGAAAGTAAGCATCCAGGAAATTGATTGTCGACATGAATGCATCCCTCAGAATCAATAGAAAATTTCTCCGTAGGGTCTTCATTTTGAAGGAAATCCTCTGTACCCAAAGATTGACTCCCATGATTGGTCCCTTGTTCCTCTCTGGGCACATGACTATTGCTTGTTTCTTTTTTTAGTGGATAAACGGTGGCTTGAAGTATGGCAACAATATGGCCATGGGGTGTGAACTGTCCGACAGTCTGAGGGTATACTGGAGGACTTGATTTGATATCTGTTCCTCACTACCTCTAGAACCAAAAAGTTTGAGGTAGATTTTTTTTAAACTATCCATGAAATGTTGTACCTGACTTTCATCTGGCCAGTCACAGCCAGTCACAGCCACTCTGGGAACAATCAGGAATGCTGTGCTTTTGGAGGGGAGGAATATTTTATTATTTATTTGGAATGACCAGAAAAACCTTTACCTTTCTGGTGCTTTTTAGAAGGTGGAGGGAAACGTTCTGATGATTGCCTAATGCAATATGTCACGTATCTCTGTTCAATAAGAGATTCTATCTATTTTTTTTATTTAATATAGCTCAAATTCATGGGAGAGTAATTAACGGGTAGGATTACTGGCAACTGAATGGCACTCAATATCAGGAGGAAGAAAGGTGTGTTAAAAATCAAACCTGTGCATTGTGCATCACACATCAGGTATGGTAACCCACTAAGTTCAATATTTAAAGACCTGCATACATTTGCAAAGCCTCAAACATACTAATGTTGAATGTACTGAGTGATCTGTTCGTATTTCTTATTTTTTATTTTGACAGTTTTGTATAGCGCGAACAAGAACCTTATCGGGTATCAGAGCGCTTTACAGGGCACATGCAGGTGATTGACAGATACATAAAAATACGATGAATTATGCGAATACATTCCTGGTAAATGTTAGCGACTAGCGCATATCAACAAGAGTGTATAAGAAAGCTCAGGTAAGTCTGGACAGGAAAATTGCTTTCACTTCTTTTTTGAAGAAAGCAACGGACGGATTCAGTCTTCTTTCTGGGGGCAAGGCGTTCCAAATCCTGGGGGCCATTCCTGAGAAGGTACGATTATATGTTTTTTTCTTGGAGAAACATTGTGGTTTAAGTAGAAGATTATCAGAACTCCTAGTGGTTCTGCTACCACCCGATAGTACTAATTTCTCCGCAAGGTATCTCGTTTTCTTTTGGTGCAATGCCTTATGTGTCATACCGGTGATTTTCAAATGGATTTTGGCCTCAAAAGGTAACCAGTTGAGGGCACGAATGTCAGGGGAAAAGTGGCAGTTTCTTGTGGAACCTGTGATGAGTCTAGCGGCTGTATTTATTGAGGCTCTTAGCGGAGCGGTTGTTGATCTGGGAAGGCCGCAGAGAGCGACACTCCCATATTGCACTCTGGGAATTACTAGGGTTTGAACTGCCTGTTTAAAGTCATTTGCGGGTATGAATGGTTTCAGTTTTCTCAGGGTATTCATCTGAAAATTGGCTCCTTTAGTTCCAGCGCTGAAGTGTTTCTGCATGTTTAGTTTATTATCCAGAGTTATTCCTAGGGATTTCGCAGATAAGTTAAGGGACTTGGGGCCCGATGTAGGTCACCAAATACCGGTCGGTAACGGCCGAATTCGGCCATTACCGACCGGTATTTGGTGATTGAGATGTAGGGGCCATTATTTTGCAGAATCGGTAATTTTACCGATTCGGTAAATCCCAGATGTAGGTAGCACTGTTTACAGTGCTACAGGCCTTCAGAATTCGGTATTTTATCACCCAATACAATTGGGTGGTAAAATACCGAATTCAGGTGTACATGCATGCACATCTGTGCATGTACACCTGTGCCATGTGACACACAGACATGCCCTTAGGGCATGTATGTGTGCCACATGACACACAAGCCTGGAATTGGGGTGCTACAGGGTGTCAAAGTGACACCCCGTTCACCCTTGCAGGATTCGGTATTTACCGAATCGGTAAATACCGATTCAGTATTTCCCATTGATTCCTATGGGCTTCAAGGCCCATTGGAATCAATGGGAAATAGCGATTCGGTATTTACTGATTCGGTAAATACCGAATCGTACAGAATCGGTAATTTATTACCTACATCTGCCTGCTTCCGATTTACCGACTCTTAAATACCGAATCGGTATGATTCAGTATTTAAGAGTTGGTAAATCGGAATTACCTACATCGGGCCCTTGATGTCTTCAAGAGAGTGGACCTTAATTTAGAGTTGTGTGTCGTCGGCGTACATGTGATATTGGATGTTTGAGGAGTTGAGAAGCTCAGTGAGTGGTTCCATAAACAGATTGAAGAGTGTTGGGGAGAGGGAAGATCCCTGGGGTACTCCCAGGGTGACTGGGGTGGGGTTAGATAAAGATTGGTTGATCTTGAATCTTTGCGTTCTGTCTTGGAGGAAGGAAGTGAACCAGTTTAACACTGTTCCAGATAAACCCATTCTATGTTTCAAGAGGTCTAGTAGGTTGCTGTGTTTGACTGTATCGAAGGCTGAGGATAAGTCAAGTAGGATTAACAAACAGGCTTTATTTTGATCCAGTATTTGTAGGGCGTCATCTATGATGTGGGTCATGGCTGATTTGGTACTATGCTCAGATCGAAAGCCAGATTTGAATTGATCTAGCAGGTTGAAGTAGTCAATGTGGTTACTCAGCTGCATGTGTACACATTTTTCAAGTAGTTTGGCCAGGGTCGAAATGTTGGATATTAGGCGATAGTTATTCAGGTCTGACGGGTCAGCTGATACTTTCTTTAGAATAGGAGATACGTGACCCGCTTTGAGGATGTCTGGGATGGTTCCTTGCAAAAGAGAGGTGTTTATAATCCTGGTCCATAGGGGCACTAGCTGTGGCATGAAGGTCTTTAAGTGGGTTGCTGGGAGAGGATCTGTGAAATGGTTGGAGGGATTCAGAGCCATGAGCGTGTTTAAGATAGTTTCTTCGCTGTAGAAGTTGGTGGTGGTCAGGAGGCTTTGTTTTTGAGGTCCAGCTTTGTAGAACAGTTAGGCGGGGTCATTGGTGTGGTCAGCTTGGTGTTAATGTGTGTGTGGGTGTGGGATAGTAGGTCGTTAAGTAGGTCTGTCTTTAAATTTTCAGTCTTTGTTGTGAAAAAGGCGGCAAGCTCCTCACAACTCACTTATACTGCATAGAGTTGACATTCTTGGTAGGGATGTAGAGTTGATAAAAGAGATGTTGGCAGAATTATTGAGGAAAAAGGACCAAACTCGTGGTACAAACACAAACATAGTCTCCCCTCCATTACCAATTGCTAAAATAGGCATAGCGCCTAAGGTCTGCCCAACGCCCATATTAGCGAAAGGGGTGGGTGGACCGAGGGTAGTCAGTAATGCGCCCAAGGGTCCCCGTTTGTCACCCGTTAAACAAGATATAAATAGGAGGAACTTATGCTCTAGAGGGAATGGTGAGGACACTGGAGCTAAGAGTCAAGGACCAGGTTCTTCAATTCTTCCTCACCAAAAATCATCCAATGGGGCTCGAGCTCAACAAGGAGCAACTAAAAATAGGTCCCCGCTAAGAAATCCTGCAACAGTAGTCTATATGACTAAGGTCCCCAAATTAAATAACAAATCTAACTATGAAAGTAGTGAGACTATCACCAATAAAGCAATACATTGGCTTTGGTTGTGAGGGGCTGTAGGTCCATTATCAGGGAGGACATGGTAAGGGTAAAAAGGGTTTCTCTATTTAGCTCACGTACAGATTGTATCGAACTAGAGTTGTCTAACCGGGAACTGGCAGAGAACCTAGTGGCCCTGGAATATCGTACCGTACCCCCCAAACATTCTGACATTCAAATCAGACGCTTACCTCTATGGTCTACAGACAGGGAACAAAGTATATCTGACCTTAATAGTATTGATTGACTGGATGAAATCCCACAAGAAAGGTAAGAGGGAGAGAGCATGCTATCTATAGATAGTGTAGAACCAAGTCATTGTAGAGGGGAGGGGAAGATCGGGAGAGAGCTGTCCATGTAGTTGCCCTGAAATAATATCAAGGGATTTGCAATACTCTCCTGGAATATAGCAGGACTACAAAAAAAATTATCCATACCTGAATGGAACATTTTCATCGAAAGGTTTGATGTCTGCATGTTCCAGGAGACTTGAGGTACCTATCCAATATATAAATCCGGGTATTACACCTTCTACACACCCGCAACAAGTTCCGGGAAAGTTCGACCATCAAGGGGGCTCCACATCTGGGTTAGGATAGCATTAAATTGGGCAATTACAAATAATAATTCCATGTCAGAGGACATTTTACATCTTACTATTAAGGGGAACCATAAGGCAAACAATGTAGAATTGTATAATATATACGCGCGAGGATACCCGGGGGCCCAAATGTCTTCTACAATATCAGCCCTCGAGTTGGAATTAGCTAATAGCCCCCCACTCTCTAAACTTATTGTGGCTGGGGATCTAAATTGTACCTACGAACCTTTAAGCGGGGAAGACTTCCTAGGAACAGCAGAGGAAGATGCTAAATGGTCCATACCCACCTTGACGCTGGCTCCTATTAAAAGATGGTCTCCTAGGGCAATCCAGATCAATGCCCTATCCTTAGAATATAATTTAAGAGCGGTAAATGGAAGAACAACCTCTGACCAAGACGGGGCTAACACATTCAATAGGCTCAATAGCCCATCTCGTATAGACTATATCTTATTAGACACCCGCCTTTGGGACAGTTTACTAGATATGGAATTGATACCGTCCCAAGACAGCGATCACAACCCCTTATGTATGAGATTAAATTGGGGAACAACTAATGTAAATAGAAGTATAAGCCCCCTAAAATTATCTAAAGAGGTTGTGCTCTCGAATTGTAATCGGCGGTTGAAGTGGGACAGGGTGAAATGCCAGGCAGGAACTCTAGATATGATTATTGAACATATAACACTGTACACTGATGTGTTGAAACAACATGAGGTTGAAATTGACTGTCCCGAGGGTCACCGATTTGCTAAAGATTATAACAACTTAATTGAGAAATTGGGCCAGTGTTTCTCGGTGGAGGGTAATGGTAAACAGAAACAGTGCCCACAAAAAATAAGTTTTCCTTGGTACACGGATCAGTGTAAGGGTAAGAGGAAGATGCTAACCTCAGCACTGCTTAAAAAAGATCCATCTTTAGTAAGATCAGCTAGAAAGGACTATGCCAGGGCAATAGTGCTTGCAAAGCGCGACTGGGAGGAACAACATTGGCAGGATCTCAAATGTGCTTCCCAGAAGAAAGATTCTACGTTATTTTGGGATTTAATTACTAAGGCCAAGAGAAGGGGAAATAACCCAATTTCTAACCATATAATAGAACAGCAATGGTTTTTACATTTTCATGACTTGTATTGTGGTGGAGCTGAACCAGGTTCCCTGATGACTAGCCCTGTTGATCCCCGGTCAGAATTCCAGGCTCCTGAGGAACCATTTACCACTACCGAGGTGCAGGTGGCTATAACGAACTTAGCCCCGGGTAATGCAGCAGGCCCTGATGGCCTCCCAGGGGACCTGCTTTTATATGACCCCGAAACCTGGGCAAACCTCATCTCCCGAATAATGAATTTAATTACAAGGGGCTACCCAGTCCTGGACTCGTGGAAGGGAGCAGAGGTTGTGACAGTATTTAAAAAAGGGGAGAGAAATGACCCTGCTAACTACAGGCCGATCAGTTTGATTGACGTTATCCAAAAGGTGGTTGGCAGAGTCATTATCGCTAGGGTGGGGTCATGGCTAGAAGAAAAGAGTATTCTTTCCCACTTCCAAGTGGGTTTTAGGAAAACGGTGGGCACAATGGACCAAGTATTCAGAGTTTTTGCTGTGTACTGGAAGATCGTTACGATAGGTAAAGGTAGCCTTTACTTGGCATTCATAGACCTCAAGATGGCGTTTGACTTGGTGCCACGCCATAAACTATGGCAGGTATTGCAAAAACTTGTCTTCCCCATTGCCCTTCTTGAGTTCATTGTGAAATTGCATGAGGGGAATTATGCTAAGATTAGATGGGGCATAATGGGCAGCTGACAGAGAGGGTAGCTGTGAGCAGGGGGGTCCGCCAGCGCTGTGTGATGGCGCCGACCTTGTTCTCCCTATTTGTAAACGGGGTGGCAGACCATCTAAGGGAGATCTCGGCCGACGCCCCAGTCCTGGCGGGGGAGAAAATGCCCAACCTGCTCTTTGCAGACGACACCCTCCTGTTATCTAAAACCCCAGCAGGCCTCCAAAAGTTGTTAGATCGATTTAGCTCATTCTGCGAGGAGAATGGCCTTACTATTAACACCTCTAAAACGAAGCTGATGGCCATGTCACCCTCAAAGAGGTTTAGAAACAACATCTCCCTCAATGGTACTCCATTGGAGATGGTAGATTCCTTTGATTATTTGGGGGTAAGGGGGAACAGCCAGATGAACTGGAAAGATCATATGGCCAAAATGCTTTTAAACCATAAGAGAGCATCAGGTGCAATTTTAAGGGTACATAGAGAATCTATGAGTAAACCTATAGCCACTGCCCTTGAGATGTATGCAGGTAAGGCACTGTCATCGGCAATCTATGGATCAGAGCTATGGGGGTCGGAGAACACTGCCGACCTTTTAAGATCTGAAAATAAATTTCTAAGAGACTTGGTCTCACTCCCCGTTTCTACGCCTGTAAAACCTTTGCTTCATGATATGGGGAAGCGAGCATTAAAAGACATAGTCTGCCTGCGCCCGCTACTCTTCTGGGCTCGCCTCAGAAAAACACCAGAGTTGGCAAACTACGCTCAACACTGGAAATAAGATCAAGTGGTTGGGCAATCTCAGGCAGTTGGTCGTGAAACTTGGGCTGGGTGAAGCCTGGGGTAGCCAATGTCCTCCCTCGAAACAAATATTAAAAAGGATATATTGGAACTGGGTACAGCAGGAAGAGCTATGTAACTGTAAATGGGGGACCCTCACTGAGAAATTTCTGTCACACAAACTCGTGAGGAGTTTGGAACCATTCCTGGATTTTATACAAAAACCCAGGGACAGATCTCTCTACTTAAAGCTGAGGGTTGGGACCCTCCCGGTGAACGCAATCAATGCCGGTTGGAAAAGGTCAGGCTCCCCCGTCTCTTCTTGCCCCGGATGCTTTGCCCCAAATGAGTCTGTGGCCCATTTTCTCTTTGCATGTCCTGCTTACAAGGCTGCTAGGAAAACTTGGTTAAAACCAATCTGTAAGGAGTTGGGCCTCAGGTGCCATAAGATGGCGTTACGTGTCTTGACCACCAACACGTCATCCCTGATGGTAGTATGTGGGGTAGCAAAGTTTCTGGGTAGCGCTTGGCAGACTCGATTAAGGCTGTTAAAAGCGACCCCCTCTTAAAAAGTTCTGACTGTGGACTGATAAAGGTTTTATACTTATATAAGATTTTCTATGAGATTTTCTATGTGTTTTATTGTATATATATTTTTTTATCTGTCCTTTAAATGGTCTATGTATGCTTGTATGTACAATGGATTGATGGAATTTTAATTACGATTGTATAGGGATGTACAGACTTTTATGATAAATGTTTTTATCAAATAAAGTACATTCAAACATAACAATCAGGCAGGAGTGCCTTTCTGGGCTTGCACATGATATATATTTCATGAGCACATTGTGGCAGAAACTGGGTGGCTAGAAGAGAAGAGAGTGGGCCTTTATTATAGAGGGTTAAAGGAACAAATTAAAGACATCCTGGCACAAGTGGAACCCCGACCTGATACTTGTGTGGATTTAATTAATCTGGCCTAAAAGTTAGACCATAGAAGGTGAGATGTCATTGTTGACTGCTAGCACTGCACGCAGCTCAGAGAAGCAGAACATTCATTTTAATTCTTCTTTAAGTGAATACTGTCAAAATCAGGTTTCAAAAATAAAAACATGACCATCATGCACGATTTGTGAGCAGTACTATTCAAACAGTTACCATTAGAAATCATTTTCTAGGCTGTAACCTAAAAACTTATATTTAAATAATTTACTAGTGTGAGCATGTTGTTCTACAATCTGGCATGATTTGTAAGTAACATATATGTATTACAGGGAAAGCCCTGCTACTCACAACACTCCTAAATATCCGACACATGTATCCGGGCTTCCTTCAATTGATACACCAACTTGATTTTTTTTCATAATAAGATAAGGAACAACAAGAGTAAGATTGTAAGTCTCCTGGTGACATCTAGTGAGTCAAAGATGACAGTGATATAGTGTTATCCAGGTGGAGACTCATAAAAAGATGGGAAGACTGAAGCAGTCTCCAAGATGCAAGCAAACATTCAGGCGCTTGTAACTTCTCAGAGCCTCTGCCCAGCCTCAATTATGTCTCTTTAGGATACCCATTATAATACTGATGAAGTTTTATACATCAATCTGTGTTCTGTCCTAGGCATGGAAGCAGCAGTGCTCGACAGTGGACAAGGACCACTTCTTTTGGGCCAGGAATGCATATAAGTTTTGGAAGAAAGCTGATTTGGTGCTACAGTCTTTAATAAGACTAACATGATTTGTGATACATGTAGTAGATGAATTCACATAACAGCCATGCAGATCTACAGCGGTTTCGAATAGGTTTTTTTATTTATTTATTTTTTATTATGTAAGTCGTTTATTGCACACATAGCTATTAACAATACAGGTGTTATGCCTACAACCTCAGCGGGCCGGCCTTACACTGTCTCAGTAGGAGCTGCCTTATGTTGTACACAGCCATTTAGCCGACATCCTCCGGACCGGCGGCACAGTAGCAGCAGACATGTTCAAGTGTTCACTCAGTGCATCTTGTTTCTCATAGCATATATTTACACTTACGTTTTACTTTTTCTTATCCTTATATAGAACTGTAAGGACTGTAACCAAACCAAGTAACCCTACAATTGTAGTCCCCGTGTCACAGCATTCTCCTCTCCGCATATCAATGTTTCCAATACTTCCACATTCTCACAAACTATAAGATCACAAAGTGCACCATTAACATCAATCAATTCCCTCTGATGCCTGCACCTGCAAATAATCCTTTAGATACATCCAGAAGTCCGTGGGGCGAGATCCAGTCGGCAATTCCTCCCCGTAAGTTGCTAGTGTATCTTGACAGTAAGTCAAATCTGTTAGCCAGTCTTTCATTCTTGGTCCCTGCTTTACATTCCAGTGCATTGCCACCCTCCTCTTAGCCATTAGCAAAGCAATCACGCAAAACTTCCTCTTTTTCGCTCTGAGCTGCGTTGCCAGTCCCAGTAGACATACCAGTATTGTGCAGTCCAGTGTTTCCCCAATCATCTTACCAACTTCTCGCACCACCTTCTCCCAGTACTCTCTAACTAAGGGGCAGTGCCAAGCTAGGTGTAGGAAATCCGCGTGTTCCTGCCTGCATCGCACACATCTCGAATCTTCCCGTAACCCATATCTGTGGAGCCTCTCAGGCGTATAGTACACCTGGTGTATGTATTTGTAGTGTATGATCCTGAGGTTCCCGTTGGGTGTCAGCATACCTGTAAGAGAGCACGTTGTTTCCCAATCTTTCTCCGATAATGCATCATTCAGTTGCGCATTCCATTTATTCCTCATATGTTCAGTGTTGCCCCCCACGTCTCGCTGCAAACTCGTGTAAAGTCTGGACACCAGGTGTGTGGCCGCCGGGGCCGCAAGAAGTAATTGTAGTGTGTCTAGTGTTTTAGGCTCTTCCGGGAACGCAGGATAATGATCTTTGATCGCTCTCTGCAACCTGTAATACGTGAAGCTGAATAATAATGTCGGGTGGCTTATGTAGTGTAGGCTATTTAGTGTTCGGAAAACCCCGTCTTCGTATAGGTCCCCCAACGTGTCGATGCCTGCATGCCGCAAGAGATCCATCCCCACCTGTTCCTGTGTGACCGAAAGAGCTGGGTGGTTAGCTAGAGGAAGTTTCGGTGCATATATCGGTAACTTTCCGGACGCCCTACCCATCTGTCTCCAGGCCTCAATCGTAGTGTTCACTGGATTTATGTCTCTATCATGTAGTCTAGGTCTCCTGTGTGTCAGTATGTTTATCAAGGGTATCGGATCAGCATCCCCTGACTCCACTGCTACATGAGATAGAAACGGTATTTCATGAAACCAGTGATGTGCAAATTGAGCTTGGGCGCAGAGGTAATATAAATACATATTTGGAATCTTAAAACCTCCCTTTTCGTATGGTAGTGTCATCGTTTGTAATTGCAGTCTAGCATGTTTACCTGCCCAGAGTAAACTCAGTATCATTTTAGTAATGTTTCGGAATACCTCCGTTGGAGGTCTAATGGGGATGTTTGTAAATAGGTACAGAAGTTTGGGCAGTATTACCATCTTCACTTTAGCTGCTCTATCTGCTAATGACAGTGGTAGCCTGTTCCAACGTTTGATTTTGTCATCTAGTGACGATATCACTCTGCCGTAATTAGTTCTTATTACTAGTTCTGGGTCCCTGTGGAACCACACCCCTAGATATTTAGTGGGTTCTTCTGCCATTCCAGCGGGTAATCTAATGTAATCGGGGCCGTGCTGTCTGTCATAGCCAAGATTAGGGACTTCGACCAGTTTATTTGTAGTCCAGAGTGTTGCCCGAATTTAATGTATTCGCGTATCAGTGGGTTGAGGTGTTGTGCTGGGTTTTTAACGTATACTACCATGTCGTCCGCATATAGGGAGATGTGAATCGGTCGGGACGGGAGTTGGATTGCTGATTCGTGATGGTGTTGTCTTATTTTGCAAGCTAGGGGCTCCAACACTAACGCGAATAACATGGGAGATAACGGGCAACCTTGTCTCGTTCCCCGACATATGTCAATCGGCTCAGAAACGTATCTGTTAACCCGAATACGGGCCGACAGCTTCGTATACAGCATGACTATCCATTGCGTGAATATGGTTGGGAAACCCATCCTTACCAATACCGCGTGTAGAAAAGGCCAGGCTATTGTGTCGAATGCTTTAGCCGCGTCCAACAGCACCGCCACAGCTTTTATGTTAGGTGCCAGATAATGTGCCAGGGCAAATAGCGTTCTAGTGTTGTGTGCCGTGGATCTGTCCGGAATAAATCCTGACTGGTCTGGCCTGATCAGTAATGGCATTAGTGGCTTAAGTCTGGCGGCCAGCAGACTTGCTATTATTTTCGTGTCCACGTTAATTAGGGACAAGGGGCGGTATGAGTCACATTGCTTCTCGTCCTTTCCCGGTTTGAGCAGGGCTATGAGCATTGCTTCCCTCATGGATGGCGGTAGTGTTTGTGCTTCGTGTGCTGCCCCATATAGTCTGACCAGATGTGGTGCCAGTGTGTCTGCGAAAGTTTTGTAGAATTCTGCTGTGTAGCCGTCTGGCCCCGGTGCCTTGTTGTTTGGTAATTGTTTTATCGTTTCCAGAACATCCTCCACTGTTACAGGGCGGGCTAAATAATCCCTATGTGCGTTCGACAGCCATGCAAGTTCAATGTCAGCCATATAGGTCTGCATGTCTGCCTGTGTCGGTGTGGGTCTTGCTTCATATAGAGTACCATATGTGGACCTGAATTCCCCCAGTATCCCATTTATGTCTCTAATGAGCGCTCCCTCTTGTGTCGTAATCTCAGTTATATGATGTTGTGGTCTACCCTGGCATATTTTCTCCGCAAGTGTTTTACCCGGCCTCCCCCCTTCTCCATATGCCCTCGCTGTAGAACGCTTGTAAAGATAGTTCAGCTCTTCTGTCGCAAATTGTTGGTGTTCCTGCAATAATGTTTTGATGTGTACTAATAGTGTGATGTCTCTCGATTGCGCGTATTCTTGTTCAAGCCTTTGTATTGCCTTTTCTCGCGATGTCAGCTGTTGCCGTATGTCCCTCAAAATTCCCGTTGTGGTGCTGATACATACCCCCCGTAGTGTGGCTTTGAATGGTTCCCATATGAGACTAGGATCATCCGATGTAGGGCAGTTTATATCAAAGTATTCCACAATAGCCTTATGTAGTGTGTCTGTGTATAACGGGTCTTTCAGAGCTCCTGCATTAAACCTCCACGTGTAGGGCGGAGGAGTGTAGTGTGGTATCTGCAGCTCTAAGAGCACCGGACTATGGTCCGATAATGTTCTAGGTAAGTGACTGATCCCGACTGTCCATGCCGTTAGTTCACTCGTGCCTAACCAATAGTCCAGCCTGGACCAACTGTTGTGCGCTGCAGTAATATGTGATGCCGCCAACACCCCCGGGTTCCTCGCTCTCCATATATCTGACATCTGAAGGTCAGCGAGTGCGTCTGTCAGTGTCAATCTCGCACGTTTGTGTGGTTCTATCGTGTTGTGTGACCTGTCCATCTCGTCTTGCAACGCTATGTTGAAGTCTCCACCCCACAGTATGTGCTCTACCTGGAGTTGTGTGATCTCCTGCCATAGTTTTGTGTAGAATCCAGGGTCATCTATGTTGGGGCCATACGTGTTTACCAAAGCTAGACGTTGGCGTCTCACCAACCCAACTACTATTATGCTCCTCCCCTCTGCGTCCCGATGGATCGTCGTAATCTCAAAGTGCACTCCTTTACGTATTAGGATGCTGACCCCACGAGAATAAGTGGAATAGTTCGAGCTGGATACCGACTCCGCCCACCTTGCTCCTATCTTGCCGTCTGTGCCAGCTGCCAGGTGCGTCTCTTGCAAGAACACAATGTCTACGTGTAGTCTATCCAAGTAGGAAAAGATTTGTCGTATCTTCTTTGGATTCCCCAGTCCCCGAATGTTCCATGTCATGCATTTAAGTGTGGCCGATGGTGTCATGTTAGTGTTAGTGGAAGGCATCTTGGTGTAGTGAGATACAAAATCCCCTGGATGCATACTTTTGGTAACGTACTGTTTCAGAACGTGGCGTATCTTGCCAATCATTCACCTTGCCAATTACGGAGGTCGCAATGCTTCTCAGACACAGTGACAACTGTCGAACAATTCTCATTTTCCCTTCCTTCCCCCCACCCACTTCAGCGCCCAAACTTTGCCAAAGCCATCCCTTTAATACAACTAAGTAACTTGTAAAACTGTGATAGGGGCGCACCCGCCTGGGGGTGTCGCCAGGTGCACACTTCTCCATCCACATGGTGGATGTGGACAGATGCCTATGTCAAAAATACTACTTTTGCCTGTTCAACCCGTAGTAGTACTCTCCGCCTCCCCCGTTATCTCTTAGTGTGGCACCACTAGCTCTGTAGACACACCATACATGCAGCACCACACGTGTCCTAGTGTTCACAGTTCCGGATATTTTCCGCTCATCACTTCCCCCCATGTCTCCATTACCTGCGAACCTCAATTCGGTTACTCACTGTTCCAAACTTTCGGGCGGAAACGGATCATTCCATAAGACTGCTCACTGCTGTCCACTGACCATTGTTCTTGTAGTGCCCACATCTCGTCACGTACATTGCCTGTGTCCTGCCGCTGCAGTAGTCCGTGGGGCACGTATAGTCCGTTGCATTTGAAATTGGCCAGGGGGAAGCAGTGTGTCTCATTTTCCAGTGGCACCAGTTGTCGCCGTCTTGCAGTTATTCAACGTCGCTACCTTGGGTCTCCCGCTCCTGCGATTTCCTCTTCCTGCCCAGTTTTTTAACATATTCGTGCGCTGCCTGCACAGTGAGCAAAACAGTGGGCTTACCCTCCACGACGACTCTGAGTCTTGCTGGGTAAAGCATCGCATATTCAACACCCATGTCCCGCAATTTCTTCTTTATCGGTGCAAATTCTTTCCTGGCCAGTTGAACTGCCATGGTGTGGTCTGGATAAAATTGCAGTGCGTTGCCCTGATGTTTGATGATTCCCTTGTCTCTCGCCAGTCGTAGTACAGTGTCTCTATCCCTATAGTTTAACAGTCGGGCTATTATCACACGAGGTGGCGCTCCAGGTTTGGGTACAGGCGCTAGAGAGCGATGTGCTCTTTCCACTAGAAAGACTGACGATAAACTATCCGCTCCGAACAATTCCTTCAGCAGAGCCTCTACGTAATCCTCCATTTTCCCCGTGTTTGTGGTCTCCGGCAGGCCCGCTATCCGTACGTTGTTGCGCCTGGACCTGGCTTCTTGGTCTTCCACCTTAGCGCGTAGTACCTCCACTGTCTTTTCTAGTCCTCCACATATTTTTGAAGTGTGGGCCGAGTCATCCTCCACATTTGATATGCGTTGTTCCGCTTCCACCAACCTCTCGCCGTGTTTATCAAGTTTGGCGGCCATGTTGTCTACTCGCAGCACCACGTTATCTAACTTGTTGTTCATGTCGTGAAGGCTTTGTTGGATAGCGCGCAGTATCTTCTCCATGCCTGACCCCTCGCCGGATTCGCCGTCTCCCTCTGTGTCCGACAGCCTGGTTGCGCCGCTTTGTTGCTTTTTCGCCTCGAAATGCAGTTTCGTCTGTTGCTTCTCTGGTTTGCCCATAGCGCAGGATCGAGGTGGAGCGTTTCGTCGCGGTTTTTCAACGGCGCCACTGGTTAACTCGCTAATAGACTGTTGTTGACGGTTCCTGGGTGTACTTGACCTGTTAGGCCCTGTGTTGCTCATCTGGTGCACACCAGTTGATTGGGCCTTCCCTCTGGCGTTTAATTCTCTTGGGCAGACCTTCGTGAGTTCTAGCCTCCCTGGAGGGGCACCTGGCTGGTACTATGTCGTTATTCTGGAATCCGCCCTGGATGTTCACCGCTTCTGTTGTCACCGGGTAGGTGGAGGGTCAACGCAGTAGTAGGCACAGCCGCAGCACCGTTAGAGTCGGCCTCCGCCTGCCTGTGTGGTCGTGCACGATGCCCTTAACGTGGTTTTCCCTCCATACAGTGACAAACTGGCGCCTCTCCCCCCGCTCTCCCGGCAGCACAGCCCTGTGAAATGCGTGGTCCGTCGCTGTAGCCTCGGTATCTGTAGAGTACCCCAAAAATACCGCCTGACCCCTTTTTCGTGGCGATTGACCCGCCTACTGGCGATGTGCGTCGATTCTCGTTACAGGGGAAGCGCTAGACCGGGCTCTGTGAAAGCTTACCGGTATGCGTTCCACTGCGGCCGCCATCTTGCCCTTGCTGGAACGCACGGCAACACACCGATTCCTTAGCGCTCTCGGGCTAGCAGTGTATTCGCCTGCCGCACTCGGTTTGTCCCCGCATCTCGGAGCAGTCAGCGGTGTGTGAGGAGTCGCTCCCTTGTGCCTCCGTTGTGCTTGCGAGTCAGACGCGTAGAGTTCTCGCGTCCGCCATCTTGTCAGCTCGCTCCGTCCGGAGGCGTTTTTGTGGCTCACTCATGGTTTTGGCGATCATTCACCCGGTTTCTCCTCACCGGTGTGCAGATATGGCCCTCCTACACCCTCGGTGGCATTTTCAGAGACAGCACGGCGGTGCACACGGGTTTTTTTCACCTTTTAGGCACCTGTCCGGCGGAGCTGACTCACGAGTCAACCATCCCGCTGTGCGCCCTCTAGCGCCCCCGCGGTTTCGAATAGGTAAGTATAAAAGTGTGTAACATTGGGAAACAAGCCATTGCAGAGAATTGCCCAGCAAAAAGATCTTTCCAGGCTCTGACTGGAATGGGATTTAGTATGAGTATGCGATGGACAGCAAAGTTCCACCCTCTGCTCTTTCACCAGCAGGAGTAGAAACCTCTTTGAGAAGCTACGCTTAGCAATTTAGTGTTTTCCCGTCTGATTCTTTTCACTTCTTCTCAGAAAGAAGGAAGACACAGTTAGAAACTGGAGACCAAGGCTAGTGAAAGGAAGGGCAGTGCAAAGTGGGTGGTGGAGGGGGACAAGAAGGAACAGAAACAACAGAAAGAAGGAAGGCAGTATTCAGTATGGAGAAGGTGGATACTGGGCCTGTGAGGCTGTGGAGGCAGACTAGAAGGAGGGGCCAGGTCAGAGGCAGGTTGTTGACCAAAAAGAGACCAGGAGCAGCTGGATTAACACATTTCGTTTAGCTGGAACAGTGTCAGTAATTTCTTTCGTTGAAGGGCTTCCCGCTACCTAAAGTTCATTAACTGTTTAGCATTCCACTTGCATGTTTGTCTTGTTTCCCTGCCGTTCTCCTGGGTCCTTTCCCTTTGCTCTTGTCTTGTTATCCTTCTATCTACCTGTGCATCCCATCTTTGATTATCAACACTGTGGTGCTTTGCACGGGTGTCAGCCGCTGGTGCATCTGAATCTGAGGAGGGTTTTGGTATTCTCTGGTGGCATCAGCTGCCCGTCATTGGTGCATCAGGTAAGTATACTTTAAGACTATGTGTACTAACAAATGGGAACCAAATGTTGTAATAAGACCTTATTGGGTGTTCCTTATCTTTCTATAAAGAGCCGCATACATGAGCAGGCTATATTCAAGCCTTGAGGGGTAGTCTCCTGGATGAGCACCGAGATAAGATTAGATCAGTGGGGATAGGTCCAGTGTTTCTTTCTCTCTCCATAACCCCCATTTTCTCCTGGGGTGAGGGTGACTCAGGGCGTTTCCTATCTCCCACATCCCCTTTCCCTTCCTTCTGCTAGGAGAGTGATTGATTGACTATTGTGATCAGTTCCACAACTTCTTTCCCCATACTCGGTTGATGGCAGACACCAAGGGCTTCATTTACAAGCCCACTGATCCGCTATTGCGTCACTTTTTTAGATGCACCGGCAGCACAGTGGGCTTGCCCATATTCATAAGGCCACGTAAAGTCAACCCTGCATGACTTTTTATGGCCTTGTAAATATGGGCCCCTTCCATGCAATACTCTGCGTAACAGTGGCGTTCAATGGGTGTTTCTGTGGGTGTTCCCACGCAACATCCACGGAACCTGACACATTCCCAGATTTTACAAAGTGTCGTAAACCTGGAAATGAGTCAGAAGTCTAAGCCTCCCTACGCCTCCTCAGGGGAGCCCTAAGAGTGGCTCAATGAGGAGAAGTACTTTTATTTCTCCTCGTTTTTTGCTCTTTCTATGTGTGCAGCACACATAGAAGGAGCAAAACAACATTAATGATAGTTTTTGTGCAGGAAGATATTCCTTCCTGCACAACAACAATCATCCCTGCAATACAGGCATCCTTGCACCTTGACGCAAGGGTATCTGCCTTGGCCCAGGACTGCTGTTGGTGTGCCGGTGCAGGGGAGAAGGAAAAGAATGCGACGTATCTGGTAGATATGGCTCATTCCTGCACTTTTATTTTGACACACAGCAGTGCAGCAGGAAGGCTTGCTGTGGTGCTGTGCGTCAAAATATAGTAAATGAGGCCACAAATCTATCCTTCTTGATATGGCTTTGAAAGGTGCGCGATTTGGCCTGGGTTTGCAGCAGCAAGCCTTGCTACACTAAAAGTAACAGAGGACTTCCATTGCAGTCCAGAGATGCTTCAACTGTCATGTTTGGAAATTGAAGCATTCCACAGATGGAATTATATATACAATGCACAAGTGACGGCTGGCAGGGAACGGGGGTAGAGGGGAACAAAATATTTTAAAAGAAAAAAACACTTACCTCCTCGTGCCGCTGCTGCCTCCGTTGTTGCTGAAAAGTTGGAAGCACACAGGCTCCTCTAAGCGCATGCGTTGTGATTGGTCTGAGTGCCATGGATCGGAGCTCATATGGGGACTGGTCAGTGTGACTGCTCTCCTCCCATGCAGCTCCACCAGTAAGTGCAGCCCTCTGAGCCCCTGAGCTCTCCGTTTTCCTGAGTCTTCGAGGCCCTCCTCCACCCGCAGGCTAATACCTGCGCATCATTCCTGATGCTCCAGTGGGAGAGCCGTCTGCTCTTCTGCTGGTCCACCTCTTTTGGCTTTTTTCTGTTCTCTCTTTTCTCTTTTTGCTGGTTCTGCTCTCTTTTCTCTCTTGCTCTCTTTTACATCTTTTCTGTTTTCTTTCTGCTCTCTTCTCTCTCTTTTGCTCCCCGCCACTTCTGCCCCCATGTCCCCTCCCCCATCTAGCGTGTCCTTCCCTCTCCTGCCTCCCAGCTGACCGCCCTCCGCCCAACACCTACTTAATGGCGGCCGCTGCGGGGCAGGAAGAGTTAGTCCACTGAACTGGTTAGTGTGACTGCTCTCCCATGCGCAGTTCCTCCAGTAAGTGCTGCCCTCTGAGCCCATGAGCTCTCCGTTTTGTGTGTTCAAGGCCCTCCTCCACCCACAGGCTCCTGCCGGTGCCTCATACCTGGTAGTCCAGTGAGAGAGCACTTTGTTCTTCTGCTGTTCCACCTCTTGTGGCTTTTTTTCTGTGCCCTCTTTTCTCTTTTTGCTCTTTTGCCCTCTCTGCGCTCACTTTTCTTTTTGCTCTCTTCTCTCTTTAATCTCTCATGCTCCCTGCCGCTTCTGCCCCCACATCCCCTCCTCACTCCGGCACGTCCTTCCCGCCTTCCAGCTGACCGCTCTCCACCGACCCTTACTTAATGGCGGCTGCTGCCGGCTGCACATCAGGCGCGCCCAGTGGGCACACCAAAGGCAAGCCCGACTGTGACCAGCACCAGGAACCCTGGTCCTCCAACCCCCCTCCTCTATGACTCCAGCACCCTCCACGCTCTCAACCCCGGACGCCGCAACAACTGCCAACTTTCGATGACAAGCAACACCCAAGGCCCGATCTCCTGTCGACACTGCAGCTGCACCTTTACACACCACCAGACCCCAGCAGCAGCCCCCAGCCTTCCAGTCATTACCGCTCACAAACCACTCAACTGCATCCTCCTCAACGTGCACTTCCTACACAAGCACACAATAGAAATCTGGGACCTCCTCAACACCCACGCGCCCAACGTCACCTTCCTCACAGAAACCTGTACTAACGCCAACTCTGTGCCCGACATTGCCACCAGCATTCCTGACGGATACAAGATTCTGCGGAAAAAACGTCCCACACGCCCAGGAGGATGCATTGCCATCGTTCACAAAAGCACCCTCCGTATGACAACAACCGGTCTGGACGACACTAATACCCTCATGGAGCACCTCCACTTCCAAATACAGACCAACCCTAAAATTAACCTCCATGGAAGCCTCATCTACAGGCCACCCAGCACCCGCGCTCCTTCACCGACAACCTCGCTGACCTCATCGCATCTCACGCCCTCGCCTCCGCTGACTACATCCTACTCGGAGAATACATTTTAACCTGGACGACCATGACAACCCCAACACCACCACCCTCCTAGAGAATCTCTCCGACATAGGACTGAAGCAACTGGTCCCCACACACACAGTGGGACACACACTCAACCCCATCTTGGCAGAAGGAAACAGCGTCCCCTACAGCCACACCACAGAACTCCTCTGACAGACCACAACTGCATACACTTCCCCTTCAGAAAACCCCCTGCACACAAACACGCTCACCGCCTTCTCCGCAAAAGCTGGAACAAAGTCACCGAAGACCAGCTCACCTCCACCCTCATCAACACCCCACCACCAACAATGCCAGACGCTAACATCGCGGCATGCAACTACCACCGCTAGATCATGAACTGCGTTGACATTCTCACCCCCTCAAGAAAGCCACAGGACAACATATCAAGAAAGCAAGTTGGTTCACCCCTGCACTCCAAGAATCCAAGCGCTCCCACCGATGACTTGAAAAAACATGGATGAACACCAAAACTCCAGAAACACGCACCGCCCACAGAGCAGTCACCACATAACACCACCAACTCATCAAATCCACAAAGAAGAAGTTCCTCCAAGACAGAATCATCACCAAAACCCATAACACCAAAGAACTCTTCTCCATTATCAAGCAATTTGCCATACCCAACAGCGAAACAACAGATGTCCCATCCTCCCAAGACCTCTGCAACAGACTCCGCACCTTTTTTCACCTCAAGATTAAAATGATCTACGATAACATCGACAACCAAGACCTCCACACCACTCCAGATCCCACCCCCAGTGACGCCACCCAACAGAACCTACTTGCCTGGACCCCGCTCACTACAAAAGACATCCTAAACACCATGGAGAGCATCCACTCCGGAGCACCCTCAGACTCCTGCCCACCCCACATCTTTCACAGAGCTGCCAGGCACGGCCATCGCACCCGAACTACACCTGACTATCAACTGCTCCCTCAAAACCGCCACATTCCCCGATGACTGGAAACACGCCTAAGTCAACCCCCTCCTAAGGAAACCCTCTGCAGACCCAACAGACCTCAAGAATTTCAGGCCCATATCCCTGCTTCCATTCACAACCAAGGTAATTGAACAGGCTGTCAACACCCAGCTAGCAAACTTCTCCGAAGCCAACAACATTCTGGACATTCCCCAATTCGGATTCCACAGCAACCATAGCACTGAGACCACCCTACTTGCCACCACCGACGAGATCTGCTCCCTCCTTGGCCAGGGCCAAATGGCAGCCCTCATCCTCCTGTATCTTTCAGCTGCCTTCGACACAGTCTCCCACCGCACACTAGCCACCAGACTCCACTACGTCGGTATCCGCAGAAAAGCCCTGGACTCAGTATGCTCTTTTCTCACAGGCAGAACTCAGCGAGTCAGACTCCCGCCCTACCTCTCAGAACCTACAGAGACCAGATGTGGAGTGCCCCAGGGATCCTCCCTCAGCCCCACTCTCTTCAACATCTACAGGGCCCCCAGCATCAGAAACACCAGATTCAACATCATCTCCTACGCAGACGACACCCAGTTCATCCTCTCCCTCGCCAAAGAACCCAACATCACCAGGCACAACTTCCCCTTTCCCCTTTGTGAATGTTGATGCAAATATTTTTTAATTGCAGCCAGTGGTCCAGAGACCACTGCACACTCTTAAAAAATGAAACTTAAATGTTTCATTTTTGTTTTGTAAACACATCTCAGTTTTTTTTAAGAAAAAAGGCTGCCTTTTAAAATAAAATAAAAGATTGCTTTATTAAAAAGCAACCACAGGCATGGTGGTCTGCTGACCCCAATAGGCCATTATCCCTGTGACGGTTGCAATTCCTAAGTGGTCACAAATTGCAACCTACCTCATTAGTATTCATGAGGTAGGTTGATTTGCGACCCAATAGGAATCATAAAATGAAACTTAATGTGTTTCATACATTAGGAATAGTAACTTCCTAATAGTGATCCACAGAAATTAGGTAATCACCATCCCTAAAATTTGTACATATGGCCCAATGTTCCATGTGATGCCAGACTCTGCTTCTCAGATGAGCCACTAACTAACAGGTGGCAAGGAATGACCTTTGTGCTATGGAACACACATTTAAAATGTGATGTCTGAGGTTGCTCGGTACAAGTTCTACTAGAAGTAATTTTTGGGAAATGGGAGGTAGGAACATTCTGTTGCACATTTGTCATTCGTTCTCCATTATGGAGGTTGGAAAAGGCTTTTGGGTGTGTGCAGATTGTGCTTGGGTGTGTGCCTAATTTGGCAATAGGCAATTTAACTAGAACATGCTAAGTTAGTATTGCAAAACATATACATTATATATGTAGTAACATTGTATTTTAAAAGTAGGTCAACTTACAATATCACCTCTTGCCAGCAGCAGTCATAACACCCTGCGAGATTAGACAAAGAGGAGGAACTTACCTCATCAAGTATATTTTTTATGCTTGAAGTGAACTGCATTGTGTTCTGTATTGAGGCACCCTTGAATTTAGAGAAAGGAAGCCAGTGAAGCACAAACATCTTATAACTGGACATGTAATATCTTTTCCCAAAGTTGAAACAGAGGACGATTGTTGCTGTCTCTGTACTGGGGTGAACGCATGACATTGTTCTGCAGTCTGTCCATTAATTGTTCTTTTTGCATTTGTCACCCGAGTGGGACGGGTATGCCCAGGCGTGGGTCCCGTGCTCTCCATGCCACTGGAGTCAAGCTATCATGGCTGATGAGGGCTGAAAGGCCGAAACCGATCCTAGGATGCTTGTTTCCAGTCCAGGGAGGACCTGGCCTGGCAGTTCGGGCTGGACTGTTCCCATTGGGCGCAGGGTCAAGATTGATTTGCATATGGCTGGGTCTAAACTGGAATGGAATGGTGAGCAAAAAAACGATGGATTTAGGCCCAGATCTCTGTACTGGGGTGAATGTATGACATTGTTCTCCATTCTGTCCATCAATTGTTCTTTTTGCATTTGTCACCCGAGTGGGACGGGTATGCCCAGACATGGGTCCCATGCTCTCCATGCCACTGGAGTCAGACTATCCTGGCTGATGAGGGTTGAGAGCCCAAAACTGGTCCTAGGATGCTTCTTTCCAGTCCAGGGAGGACCTGGCCTGGCAGTCCGGGCTGGACTGTTCCCATTGGGCTCAGGGTCAAGGCTGATTTGCACATGGCTCGGTCTAAACTGGAATGGCATGGTGAGCAAAAAACGATGGATTTAGGCCATGATCTCAGTACTGGGGTGAATGTATGACATTGTTCTGCGTTCTGTCCATCAATTGTTCTTTTTGTATTTGTCACCCTAATCGAACTGGTATACCCAGATGTGGGTCCCCCGATCTCTGCTGCTGCACCGGGAAGAGGTGTTGCAGCAAGAATGGTGAAGAGGCCTCGGGCTGCTGCTGCGAGGCCTCGCTAGTAATCTGATGGGGCGGGCTACTGTGGGCATTAGTGCAGTCCGATGAGGAGGAAGAGGGGAGGGGAGCAGGGGACAGGCCGCCAGAAGCAGGGGGATTATTGTGCGGGCCTCAGGTAGTGTTGGCGAGGCCTCGCAAGCGTTGCAAGTGGGTGAGGCTGCGGCAGTCGTTAGCACGGCCCTGAGGGGAGTAAGGGAGGGGCGGGGAGCAAGTAGCAAGTCCCCTGCATCCCGATAATGGCTGGTGCAGGATTTGATGGACAGTGGAAGCTGCGGGCCCCAGCCGGAGGTACAGGGGCCTCGCGCTATCGATTGGGGGCGGGACGTCTGCTGATAACCGCAGTGCCTCCAGTAGAGGGTGGAAGAGGGCCAGGCCGCATCACATGGCAGTACATAATTAACAGGTCGACATTTCTGTGCAGAGGGCAAGGGGGATTAGGTTGATGAGCGACAGCATGGCAACCAGGCAGGAGCAGGAACCAGTAGACTTTAGGGAAATATACGAAGAGTGGGTGGTGGGAGAGGCTGCAAAGGAGCATGCCGAGGAGGAGGAGGGGTTGCCACCCTCAACACTGGATCTGGAACACCATTAATTGGGGCAATGATACTTGGTTGGAGCAGGCGCCGATGGGCATTATAGCACCACGGGGGTTACAAGGGATGGTGCAGATGGGGGATCCCAAGGGGAAGTGGGTGGAAGGGGCCTGGCCCCCCTTTTCCCCCTCACCGCAGGACAGCAGAGGTTGAGTTGGTGTGGAGTGATGGTGAGGGAGAGGGGATTCCTTGGAGTGTGCGGGAGGCAGGCAGGTCCAGGCGGGGAAGCGGAGCCAGTGCACTAGAAGAAAGGATTTATGGGAGGCTCACAGGGGAGGAAGGAGGTCCAACGGCAGGGAGGGGGCAGACGGAGCGGCGGTCACAAGGGGTGTGGGAGCAAGAGTGGTTAGACCCCAGCACACCGGACCATGTTTCTGTTTTACAGGTCAGTAGGATGGTTGGGGGGGCTAGACTTGGGAGAGCCTAGTGTGGCCTGTCAGCGCTGAGGTGAAGAGACAGTGAAGCCCCGTGCAGCTAGCTGGAATGCTTCGAGGGACGGCAATATCACGGCCACAAGAAGGTTTGGCATGACTCCGGCGATGCAACAGGCGGAAGGGCTAGGGGCGTCTGCCTTCTAGCTGGAATATGGGACTATCCATCCTGCTCCAGTAGAGAGGTGGGGAGGGCAAGGTACGGCCCCCTGGTAAGTGGGTGCACGTTCAGTCATTGCATAGTGTAGAGATAATGCCTAATTGGGGGAAAAAGGGGCGCTGGGGGAGTTGGTGCAGACTGAGGACACGTTGCTGGATTATGATCAAGGTAGCCTTGAAGTCGTGGGAATTGAGAGATGATGATGAGGGTCAAATAGAAGTGCATAACTGCTGGCAGGAGGGTGCGGAGGGGGTGTCGTCTAACTCATATGCACCTAGTATGTTGCAGGATACAAGGGCCCAGCAGGACACAAGGAAACGCGAACAGACGTGGAGACAGCAGATGATGGCGAAGCAGTGGGACCCCGAATGGGCTATGACCTTGGCGCCAGATCAGATGCTGAAGTATGATCCCTAAATCCCACAGGCAGGGTTTTATAAGGGACGCAGCTAGTGAGGCACAGAGGAGCGGGGAGACCCAAATGAAGAGGTTAATGGAGGAGGCCATGGAGTCTCCAGTAAGCGGGAAGGCCCACAAGAGGTTACCCACTGTTGGGCAGAATGCAGGCAGATGCACGATAGGGGGGAAGGCCCGCATGACAAAGGTGTCCATTGGGACAGAGCAAGTGAGCCCCAGGATAGCATGAAGGCCCGCTTGAGGAAAGGGTGTATATGCGGGACACTGGAGTGGGTACTGAGGACCCCACGGTGCACACAGGTGACTCCACACAGCAGCAGGGGGACAAGAAGCGGAATGCTTCAGAGCAGGGGGCGACAGCAGTTAAAGAGGATGCCAAAGGGATGGGGACAGGGGCTGAGGTGGGACGACGAAGGACACACAGGACGAGTCAGGGGACAAATTAGAGAGTAAAGAGGTCAAGTATAAGAAGATGCCTCACATGAGGACGGCTAAGCCACTGGGGGCCCATACAATGAAGGAGAGGATTTGGAAAGGGGAGTATATCGAGATGATGAAACTCCTCCACAGAGAATTGAGGTCTAAAGAAGGGTCTAAAGGAGAGGAGCTAGAGATCTCAAAATGGCCAAGAGTGTTATTGACGATAGAGATCTGTACAGCGGCGTTTTGCATATATGCAAGTGTTTACTGTGTGAGATCCCCGGAGAGGTCCTTAGCACTCTTCAAATATATGCACGTGATAAGAAAGGCCCAGTCAAACTATGCAGACTATGCGTGGGTCCAGTACGAAGAGCAGTATAGGGTGCACATGGCGGAGGACCCGGATGCACAATGGAGGCAGTTGGACACAGATTTATGGCAACACACTATGGGCCCAGCAAAATTCGGCAAGACTGTTTTTAAGGCTAGCGGTCTGCCGATCTTTTACAAGCCCTTTCAAGGGCGCCCCACACTGGGAGGGGTTGGTGGATCAGGTAAAACCCAAATAACTAAAATGGGGATTGTTGGGACTTTAACAAAGGTCTGTGCATGAGGGAATTTTGTAAGTTTTGATATGAGTGCTCAAAGTGCTCCGGCAGACACCCACTGGTTGCCTGCTTTGGGGTGAGTAGATATTCAACCAGGTATGGTCAGCAACAGGGGACAGCAGGTAGGCAGCGGGGGAACATGCAGGGTGTGACTACAGGGTTCTGGTCAGGCAGGGGAGGATAGGGATCTGGTGGGAAGGGTGATTACGCCACCTTAAGGTGGACAGATTGACTTTTTCGCTCGCTCAGTACGACAAAGCAGAAGAAGCACAGGTGTTGCGGGAAGGGTTTACAAATGGGTTTAGACTGGGCTACGACAGCCCGGGGGCACGTCGCTGGGCAGCCAATTTGAAATTGGCAACGGAGAATGCACCAGTAGTGAGGGAGAAACTGCACAAGGAGATCCAAGAAGGCAGGACGGCGGGTCTCTACGAGGACTGGCCGAAGGAACACCTGATTGTATCTTCAACTGGAGTGGTACCTAAGAAGGGGCCTGGCCAGTTCCAGCTCATACAATATCTTTCTTGGCCCAAACCACAGTCTGTAAACAACTTCATTCCCCCAGAGCAAGTGTCAGTGACCTATTCTTCAGTGAATGTCACCCTGGCACTAGTAGAGCGGGTTGATCAGTGGTCACTGATGGCCAAGAGTGACATTAAGTCTGCCTTCCATCTGTTGCCAGTACACCCTGCTAATTTTCTACTGCTAGGCATTCAATTCGACAGGAAGTGGTACATGGATAAAGCACTACCCACGAGTTGTTCTATTTCACGTGCTCTATTTGAATGCTTCAGCACTTTCCTGCATTGGGTTTTTACATGTCCGACGGGACACGAACAAGTGACACACTATTTGGACAATTTCATCTTTGTGGGTGCCCCTGGTTTAGAGGACTGTCAGCGTTTGCTGGGTAGCTTTCAAGTGCTTATGGATGACATAAGAGTTCCCTTGGCGGCAGAGAAGACAGTAGGGCCAATCTCAACTTTATCCTTTCTGGGGATCAAGATCGATTCCGTAGCCATGGTGGCAAGGTTACCTGATGATAAAAAACTTAAAATACTGGAATTGCGAATGGAATGGTAGGCAAACGGAAAGTGACTGTGAAGGAGTTGATGGTTTTGCCAGGTCATTTGTACTTTGCCTGCACGGTGGTGAGAGGGGAGCGGAAATTCTGCAGATGGCTAGGTCTGTCGCTCACAGGCTTGCCTCTATCACACCATCGTGTTAGGTTGTCACAGGAGTGAAGGAGGACCTGAGAATGATAGGGACATTCTTGCAGTCATTCAAGGGCATCCCATTGGCGGCTCTGACAGATCTGGACTGGGATGTCGAAAGAGGGTAAGCGGAGAATTGCCTTTGAGGAATTGTTTTCTATTGTAGTAGCAGTGGTGCTATGGGGGGAGCAGCTGGCCCACAGGAAGGTTTTGTTTCAAGTGGAAAATATGTCAGTGGTGCACGAGATCAACAGACAATCAGCCAGTGAACCCCAGTTGTGGCAGCTCGTAAGGGTGTTCTGCGTTGTGTGAGTCTGGACATTACGTTCAGAGACAGACAAGTCTCGGGAGAGGACAATGACATTGCTGATGCTTTGTCTTGTTTGCAGTGGGAGAGGTTCCATGTGCTGGCCACGGAGGTGGATCAGGTGAAGACTGGGATGCCACAGGAACTCTGGTCATTAGGAGAAAGAAGATGCAATTGGTAGTTAGGTCTTTAGTTGTTTCCACGAGGAAAGGATACTAGCAGGCATGGGTGGAGTTTTTGGCTGGGGGCCACAAGGAGGTCTCGGGAATGGGAGCGGTTGCAAGATATGGTGTAATTTATGCTCTCTCTCATAGGGAAAGGCCTGTCAAAGGTTACAATAGCGGGCCAATTGTCTGGTATTACATTTATGGGTAAGCTTCTATGCGGCTAAGCTCCATCAGCAGGGGAGCTGGTGAGTAGGAATCTAAAGGGAAACTGGCCATAGAGTTTGTCAGTGAAGTCCGCTACCTTTAAATATGTTGACCGTAGTGATTTGGCCTCTTCTGAGGGTATGCTACAAACAGGGAGAGGTAGTTCTCTTTGCATCCCTCATGTCATGGACGTTTTTCGGGGCCTTCAAAGTATTGGAGCTATTGGGGGCAAAGGTAGTAAGGGTCTGCGGTGGGAGGAGGTTCATTGCGATACAAGGATGTCAAATTTGTCAGAGATGATGGGGTACATCTCTCATTTATAGGCATGGAATTATACCTACTGCCAGTGAGACTGACTCTGGCTAAAGTGCTAGCCACTTCATAAGTTGGGCATGCCCCGCTGGTCTTATCGGCATGCTATGGGAGGAGGGGACTGACGGGGGGAGCGGAGGGATAGAGGGGAGCAGATGGACCAGACAGACCAGCTAGCTCCCTTCCATTGCCCCCCCTTCTCTGGGTGGCGGTCGGCTGAGAAGTTGCCATGGTCTACAGAAGTTTATTGTTTGTCAGTGGCAGTTAAGGCTGAAAGGGAACAGGTAGGCAAGTTCACGCCTTGATGGCATAGGAGGTTCAAGGTTAGGAAGGAAGTTCAATGGGGTTCAAAGGGTAATTGAGGTAGGAA
The DNA here is from genome assembly GCF_964261635.1 of Lissotriton helveticus. Classification (NCBI taxonomy): domain Eukaryota; kingdom Metazoa; phylum Chordata; class Amphibia; order Caudata; family Salamandridae; genus Lissotriton; species Lissotriton helveticus. The sequence goes on from NC_136070.1 coordinate 1,040,934,655, forward strand.
AACGGAAGAGATCTTAGAAGTCCCAGTTACAGTTTATCAGCCCTGATGCAAGTTTTTATTGAGATTTTAAGTGTTATGAGGGGAGGGGCGTGCTCGGGTGGGGGTAGCTTATCATAGGTAATTCAAGATTTAGAGTGTAGTTATAGTTTTGTAAGGCAAAGCCTAGGTTATGTTTTAATATGCACCTGTTTCAAGAAAGCTGCCTAAATCGGTGGTGAAGAATCTGGCAATTATGCTCGACAAAGACCTTAACTTTGAGACGCATGCCAAATCAGTGGCAGGGAAATGTTTTGGGCTACTTCGTGGCCTTAAGCCGATACTTGGTCTGTTTGATGCCCAAACATGTCAGTTGATCATCCAAGCCTCCATACTGGCCTGATTAGATAATTGCAATGTGCTTCTTCTGGGCTCCAATAAGTCAGAACCGTTTGCAGCGGGTCCAGAACGCTGCAGCCCGTGCCATCTTTGACCTCCCCAAGCACTGCCATGTCGCCAAACTCCTCCACTGTCTGCACTGGCTGCCCCTTGAACAACAAGTTTGTTTCAAGGTGCTCTGTATCACACACAAGATTCTGACAGGCATCAAACCCGAACTCCTGAGCCATCTGCGCACCCATTATACACCCTCACGAGCGCTGCGCTCGGCGAACTTGCTTCTTGCAAGAATTCCACGTATACGAAGGACCAGATCTGGCAGTCGCTCCTTCAGGCGACTGGCCCCCGCCTTATGGAACTCCCTCCCTCTACACATCTGTAGCAATTCTGATCACCAGGACTTCAGAAGGTTAGTACAGATCTATTGACACTATTTGGTGTTCAAATGAACCATGAGTTTCATTCAATTGTAAAGGGGTTAATTCTACACCATGTCAACGCTTTTTAGTTCCAATATATTTATTTTTTCACAATCCTACCATACCGATCTCCCTTCTATTACTCATGTACGCCAAATGTATAACTTGGTTATTCCTTTTACACTCTTGAATTCTTTGATTGGTTATATGATTTTTATTTTGTGTCTGTTTATTGTATTCCCTTATGTTTTATATGCACAAACCTCTTAATAACATTTCTTTGAACTAAAAAAACCAATCTCATTACGGTAAAACCATAACATAATCAAGCTGTGATTACTATTCCCCCTAATGAAAAAGATACATAAGTAAAATGTCCAACCCAGCAAGAGGGAGGAATTTTATATTACGATTAGGCTATCGCAGGGGATACTACAGTATTAACACACTAGCGTTACTCAGGTTACGAAGCATATTTCCTTCTCAATTTCAATGATTGTGTTATAAAGCTCAGGACTGAGCAACAGATCAATGGAGTCTCAAGGAAAAGTAAGCCCGGATGGTTATTAAAAGATTAAAAGGTTTCCCATTAAGAATGTGGTGAAGAAAAAGCATAAAGGGCTTTGTCGACTGGTACTATGACGGGACCCAGTACCTGAGACAGGAAAGGCCACTAAGAAATGGATCTTGTTCTCTCCAAGCCGTGAGAGATCAAATCTAAGCTCCAGCGCCTTTACCCATGTCAGATAAGACTCCATGCCCTTGATGTGCAGTTAATCTTCTATAGAAATGCAGTGTTTGAAACTGTACTCAAAACAAGTTCTCATTCTTACTTAAATACCGCAGGGTGTGTAAGTGTTACACATATCACGTCACACACTTAGGGGGCCATTAACGCGGCAGATGGAAAGTCCGTCCGCTGCATTTACGCTAGTCGGCAATCATCACGATCGCCGACCGGGCGGAACTCGGGCAACATATGGTGGTGGTGTCTGGAAGACACCGCCATCCATATTAGGATGCCTGGCGGTGAAGGCCTTTCTATGGCGGCGATGCTGCCATGGAAAGGCATGCAGGAATTGCTTTGGGGGCCCGTTACAGGCCCCCAGGGGTAGGGGGGGTTGGGGGTCTGCACTTGGGGGGTACAATTGCCATACACAAAGAGGCAGGCACCGCACGGTGCCTGTCACGTTGTGCATGGCAATGCACAACATGCCTATTTAACATTGCGGCGGGTGCTGCTGACAGCACCGCCTGCCGCAAAGTTTAATTCCAGAATGCACCCGCCAGTGTTGCGGGCACATCCTAATTGGCCTTGCAGGACCGCCGCACCTCTGGCGGTCGGTAATGGGGCCCTAAGTGAAAAGCAAGAAATGTTTATGAAGAAAGGTTATGAAGAGCTCTCAAACTCTTTAGTTCAAGTTGCCTGTTAGCCATAAATAAACAGAAGAATGCTTTAGACCCAAAACCCATTGGCATGGACAGTTGTTGATTACATATGATTAGGTGCCTTGATCATCTTGTATTCTGCAATGATATCTTTGTCGATCCTGCGCTGAATGGACATGTTCAATGTAAAGTAAGACTCATATGATAGGGAAAATGGAGGCACATGCTAATATTAATGTTAAAGTTTCTCATTGTTTGTCCTTACAATTGTCATGCACTGGGGGAATGAAATGGTAGGTGGAGAGTGGAACTTGGGATAGTTGCCTGGGGATATGACTCTAGAGGAGGCGGTTGAGGTATGGAGGAGGGTAGGCAGACAAAATATAGATTTTTTAATAACGACCTACGATAATATCGATGTTTTAATATCGATGGGACAGAATATAGAAGGTAAGTAATATCGAATTTTTTAATATCGAAGGGACAGAACTTCGGAGGTAAGTAATATCGATTTTATTAATATCGTTTTTTATATGATTTTTATGTATATTATTATGTATTTATTATGCATTCTTTTTTTTAAATGTAATTTAAGTAAATGTATTTTAGTACCGTAGCGGGTTGTGGGTTTATAGGGGAATAGGGTGGGAAGTAATTTAATTATACTAAATTAATTTTATTTTTTTTAGGAATGATAAATTAATTTTAATTAATTGGTAATTAATTTGTATTAATTGGTAATTTATTGTAATTCATTGATTAATTGATAATTATGTTCTGTAGCGGGTTGTGGGTTTATAGGGGAATAGGGTGGGAAGTAATTTAAATGTAATTAAGTAATAATTTATTTTGATTCATCGTGTTTGCTAATTATATTATTGTTAATTAATTATTAATTGGTAATTCATTTTTACTAATTGGTAATTCATTTTAATTAATTGATTAATTGATAATTATGTTAGGTGTATTATTTTATTATTGGCGTTTGTTGTGCGTTAATAGCGTGTAAAGTAATTGATATGTAATTAAGTAGGTATTACATTTATAGTTGGGTATTGATAATTAATTTATTGGATATTAATTATTAATTGGTAATTTATTTTTTTAAATAATTATTTATTGGTATTTATAAATAGTTTAGATTAATTTAATGAATATTTTTTAAAATATTTTAAAATATTAGTTTATTTATAAGTATTTTATTTTTAACTTCTACGTTGCACTCTCTGGAGTGGGAATAGTAATTTTTACAGCTACGCTATCCAACTCTTTCCATACTGTTGCACTCTCTGGAGTTGGAATAGTAATTTTTACCCCTACGCTATCCAACACTTTCCCTACTGTTGCACTCTCTGGAGTTGGAATAGTAATTTTTACCCCTACGCTATCCAACACTGCCCCTACTGTTGCACTCTCTGGAGTGGGAATAGTAATTTTTACCCCTACGCTATCCAACACTTTCCCTACTGTTGCACTCTCTGGAGTTGGAATAGTATTTTTTACCCCTACGCTATCCAACACTTTACCTACTGTCGCACTCTCTGGAGTTGGAATAGTAATTTTTACCCCTGCGCTATCCAACACTTTCCCTACTGTCGCACTCTCTGGAGTGAGAATAGTAATTTTTACCCCTACGCTATCCAACATTTTCCTTACTGTTGTTTTTTGGGGAGTTGGAATAGTATTTTATTCCCTCTATTACTTAATACTTTTGTATTGTTTTAGTTAATGTAGTATATAATTAATTAAAAAATATTAAAATTATTTTTTTAATTTGTTTTGCATAATTATTAAATTTTTATGTATGTTATTATTTTATGTGTATAGATGAATTTGTAATATATAATATTTTTTAATATTTATAAGTTATTAAAATAAATAGTACAGCTGATTATTAAGTATATATATTATATGTATATGTTTAATTATTATTGTTATTAAATTATGTATATTACTTATTAATTTTAAATAATATAATATAGTTTGTACTATGTTTATTATATTTTCATTAATTTTACATCTTTCTTTTTAATAAAAAAAACAATATTTTAAAAAAACGATATTTTTGACATCAATATTTTTATTCCGATATTTTTGTACTTACCTTTTTGTAGATAGGATGTCGATATTGTTGACATCGATATTATTGCTCCGATATTTTTGTAGGTCGATATTTTGTCTTTCTATATTTTGTCATACATTCATGGAGGAGGTGAGCTGGGAGAAGGGAAGACGTGGTCTGCTATGCTGACAATAAACTTGAAGAAAATTGAAGACTCCTGTATCTTAGCTGGTTATATTGGAATTGTATAAAACATAGATAGATTTTTTAGTGGTCAGGTCGACTGAACCGAAGTTTCATTGCTAGGGAGCAAGACACCATCTCGTGATATAAACCAAACAATGACGAAAGGATAAAATGGGACTGGACAGATCTGTTTTGGTGTATATCACTGACGTTCATATAGGTAGTGCCACTATAGTATTTAGGCCAGTTCTAAATTTGTAAAATAATAAGTGCTTGGGCCCAAAGTTTTGCTCAGAAGCCCAAAGCCAGCAATATTGAATGTCTTTGCAGGTGACAAATATCAAGGCTGTTTGTTCTTGATTCCAACTTAAGCGTCTTTCATCTACCATAGACATTCCATGCTCCTTTAGATCACTGATTCTGATTCCTTTTCATCCCTGCTTTCTTTCTTTGTCTCTGTTTTTCCATCTTTCTTTCCCTTCTTTTCCCTCCTTTGGTGTTTTTCTCTCTCTTGCTCTAGTTCAAAGACTAATGAGTAACAATAAATGCCGGTCCCCAAAATTAGCGCTGGAGGTATGCAGCTGCAGCCACCAGCTCAAATTAGGTGCTGATTTAGGCGAAGTGAATAGTAAGGGGAAGAAGGATGCTGCAACCAACTAATACTAAAGCCTTTTCCACACTCTAAAAGAAAAGAAAAGAACTTGGAATTCGTAAAAAGATAACTTACTCTTATTGGAAATTGAGCTCAACAGTGGTTTTATGATGCCAAGTGCCTGCTACAGGTTATAAATGTCAATCCTGGGTGTGACAGAAATAGAAATCACAAATTACATTCACCTCCAGAATACTTTTAAAGTATACAGAATATTTTATTGGTAAGGTTTCAGTCTCAGCTGGGGTAAATAAAAGACGATCCCTTTTCTAACTCTCGAGCCCCATTTTTCCATATCAATTATCAGCTCTTGATTTGAAATTTTGAGGGTGTGGCAGATACGATGCGTATGGATTTGATAGCCAATTTGTTTCGAGAAGTCTACACACTACTGCACCTAAAATATTGGGCGAAATTGACTCACTCGACAAATAAATGCAATTCATGAACTAAATGAGATGAAAGATGGAACCTCTGTCTAATTCACAAAAAAAGTACTAAACCTGCGCCCATAAATTACTAACTAGCATGGATTCATAGTTATTAAGGGGTAGATGTCTCAAGATTCCATTTTGCGATTTCTAAATAGCGATTTTTAAGGAATCGCTATTTAGAAATCGCAAAATGGAATGTATGTAGAAAATCGCTATTTTTTGCGATTTCTTAGTCTTCCTTGCGAATTCGCAATTAAGGAATAATTTTCCATGCATTCCTCTGGGCCAGGAGGCCCATAGGAATGATTGTGAAATAATTCTCAATTTGCGAATAGCAATTTGCTAATCGTAAATTGAGAATAATTTCAAGGGTGCAGGGGTATCTCAAAGACACCCTGCTGCACCCCTGAAATTTACATGTGTGTGCATATGGCGCACATACATGCCCAATGGGCATGTATGTGCGTCACATGCCACCTTCACAAATGCCAAATAGGGCATTTTTAAAAGAAATTGCAAATTACCACCAACTACAAGTTGGTGGTCATTTGGGATTTCTTAACCCAACATTTGCAATTTCTAAAACCTACATACATCGCATTTAAGGAATCGCAAAATTTGCGATTCCTTAAATGCTTAAGCAAAATAAGGAATCGCAAATTTTTGCGATTCCTTATTTTGCGATTTTTTTATGCATATCAAAAAATGCAAAAAAGCCTTTTGCGATTCGCAAAGGCTTGATACATCTACCCCTAAATTTTGGAATTCAAAGATTTGCCTGGTTATGCGTCGAGACCAACAATAGTTCCAGGTTTCCTGGCGTACTCCTAGAAACATTTGGAAGATCTTTGTTAACTACATTTTAGTGTGAGCAAATGCACACATGTATATTTGCTCTGCAGTTAGTTACAAATACACTTTTTCACGCATTTTTCTTTCTCTACCAGACACAATCTTTTCCCTGTAGAGAAACTCATTGTTGTCCACTCCCACACATTTTTGGGGTGTTTCCCTTCCCATTCTTGTAAAGGATCACTAGGGACGGGCGGAAAATAAATTTTTACGAGGACTTGTAATGGCCCCACAAAGTACACCCACAATTCCACTAAAATTAGACCTTGGTAGGAATAACATCGAGGACATAGCTCGGCTACGTCCACTGCTGTATTGGAGGCGCCTGATGGTGACCCCAGAGCTAAGTCACTATGTCAATGCTTTGTCAGATGTTGTAGAGAGTGATCGCTTTCATTGTATTGGTTGGTTAAAAGAACTGCGGGGCCTTCTTGCAAAATTAAAACTGGACCATTTATGGGGCAACACAGATGCAAGTTGTTTCCCTTCAAAAACAAAACTGAAAGAATTGTATTGGGAGATGATCTATTCATCAATGTATTGTAAAAGCTCTGTATCGAATTTGTCATCTCGTTTTTTGAATATGAAAATGCTCCCATTGTGTGAACTTTATTGGGATATAATTGAACGCCCTTACGACCGGAAATTATATTTTCAATTTCGCGTGGGCACACTGCCTGTGAATGCTTTCAAGAAACATTGGTCCCCGATATGGGATGAACATTGCTATCATTGCAAAGATCAAATAGAGCACATTTCCCATCTACTATTTTGTTGCCCCTTATATGCAAGGCCAAGGCGTAAATGGTTAAAACCAGTTTGTCTAAATATTGGAACCCGCAGCCAATTGACAGCATTGAGAATATTAGAATCTGATTGCTCCCCAAAATTTGTGATCGCTGTGGCAAAATTTCTTGCGTGGGCCTGGTTAATTCGTACTCGTGCTTTATTGTTAAACGCTATATAATGTAATTTGATTGATAGGTTTTATATGCCTCTCTATTTTTGAATTTTCAAATGGAAACATACCAACTATGAATTTTATGGGCTTGAAAAATTCGACTGTCACTTGTTTAATATGTATTTTAAAAGTCATTTTTTTTACCTTTAGTATATATTGTATAGGGTTAGGATGGATGCTTTTATGACAAATGTCGAATAAAGCTTTAAATTGAATTGTAAAGGATCACTATGTCCTCATCAGGTGTAGGTGACTGACATGTTATGGGTTGAACAGAGGTTGTGGGGAGTTTGCAAACACCCACACAAACCTGTAGGTTTGCGGGTTTAGACAAACTCACAAGGGCATTCCAGCCTTTGAAAGCGCACTCTCCTATTTTTTAGTACATTTTCTCACACAATAATCTTCGTTTCAATTAATCTTTTTATGAGTGCAAAATCATCTTTTTTGAATGGCAAAAGTGCTTTCACGCTAGTAAAAAAGGGTATTTGCATGTATGAGCTAAAGTTACAATATGCTTTTTAAAATTGGACCCTTGCAATTTCACTTTTATGCAAAAAATGCCTCGGCTAATACAGATATTTTTGCTTGCTCATACATCGAATACATCGGCACAGTAGATACAGACCCAACTACCCAACTGCACTGTTGCATAGGTAGAACCACCACCGCAGTACATGATATTGAAAACACAGTGCAAGCAACAACTGGTTTATACTTGTTGACTCCACATTTTGGATTTTTTGGGCTTCATGTAGTGGTCAGGGGTGTGCACATAGACGTAGTTTTTCCCTGTAAACTGGCAAATTCTTCCACGTAAGTGCTTGCCTTGTTGTCACTGAAAATGGTTGCGTCCTTTTTGCAGTAATGAAACTATTTTTACTGACGAATGAAACTAGTTGGATGTTTGTGATCAGTTTTTTCCTCAAAACACCTAACATTAAAAGTCTTTAAAAGTTCGAATGAAAAGACAAGAACTAAAAGCAGTTCGCTAGAGAAAAAGCATCATAACTTCGCAAAATCAATTTGACGGTCTCCATAATGACCATGCAGGACTTAATTGAAGCTTTGGCTGTTCATGTCCTAATCTAGTAGGCCCCAGGGAAAGTAGAAGGCTGTCTCGTATGTATGACGAGCTTGTGTTTATTTCATTAGCAAATAATCGTCCACAGTGGAATGCTGCCTAACTTTGACCAGTCAATCATGAAAATGACAATGACTCAAGGCCTCCTCCTATGCTTTAATTTGTGCCCCGCCTCGGCACACCTAGTTACTGTTAATAGTAGTGGTTTCATACCAAGGGCTTGTGAATTGTTGTTCTCTCTGTCATGGCTGACACAGACCGAAATGGTAATTTCCCATGAATACCGATTGCACACATTTAAGGTTGAAGCCATTGAAGCGTTTTGCCCACATTGCCTTAGAAAAACATCTTTGTAGGGTGGCATGGGAAGTTCATATGTGCATTTCACCATTACTGGCTGTCACGAACTGCAGACAGGCTGTGTGCGCATAGTGCTCTGAGGGCTTCATATGGGTGAGATCAAGTTACCTGTTAATTTCACATTCTGAGATATGTTAAGGAAGTGTAGATATGTGTTATTTATGACAGGGACTTTTAAACAAAATATAGAATTCATGTTAAGAAGCAAGAGGCTATTGTGGACTTCTTTTAGTAGAATTCCGAAGAAGCATACGTTCTATTGGGATTTTTCTAGTAGAACAGCCCAATATACATTCTGCACCGCACAGTCCTTTAACAAAAGGAGCCCTGTTTTCGAATTAGATTCCCTATCCGCTAATCAATATCGTCAATCCTTTAACAAAGTACACTTTTATTCTCTATCCCATCCTGCACTGTTCCCCGATCAGATCTTTTTAATTTCTCAGATCAGTTGCATCCCATACTCTGATAAGATCCACTCTATCCTCTGATTGCATCCACATTACTGGCTGCAGCTATCGGCTTTATGCTCTAATAAGAACCGCTCTATACTCTGACCTCATTCTGGTCTGGTATGCTTTGATCAGGTATATCCTAAGAAAGTGCCTATGTCTCCGATAAGGTTAATAAAGCCAAAAAGGCTATTTAGAAAGCAACTTTCCTTAGAACCTTGGATTGTTTGGAGAAAAGTGCGCACTCCAATTTCTCCTGCTCATCTTATACAATTCTGATGATGATGTGAGGATCTTTGTTGCACCTGGCTTAGATACTTGTGGAAAATACTCTTTTCCTTTCTGGTACCAGTACTTAACCCCTTCCCAGCTCATGATAGAACCACACCATCATGAGCCACGGGCGGCGTGTGCTCATGACGGCGTGGTTGGGTCATGCTGCGGCCGCTCTGCCCACACGGCACTGATTCCCCGCCTGTGCGGGTGAATTAGTGAGTGGGCGGAGTCGTGACAGAACCACGCCGTCATGAGCACAGCTCGTCCGTGGCTCATGACTGCGTAGTTCCATCACGAGCATGGCGGCGCCGAGCTACCCCCTCCCGCCCCAGCACCGCGGCGGAATTACCGCCGCAGCTAAGGGGTTAAAGAGATATTTAATAGATTCAAGATAAGTCTATCTGAAAAGAGAACAAGTGGTTTCAATGTTTTATTGATCACGTTGCATTAGATCCATGATATCCCACCAAAATTTCAACTGATTTCCCTTCTTCTTGTTTGATCCAAGTTTCCAGAAAGAATAGTTACTTAACTTTGAGGTTCAGCAGTCCATGAAAACAAATGGATCACTAACACGAGCTACTTGATTTTGTCTCCCACCAGAGGACACAAACAGTGCTCCCATCAGTGTTGGAGAACTTCAGTTTGAATGTTGATGTGAGCTGAGTCATAACTTTGTTTCTGATGGTACCTTCAGTCTATTTTTACACCAACATCGAAGCCATTCTCAGAATATCTTAAACAAGAAGATTTCGGGGGACTAGACTTTGACATCATTGCCTAATGGTCTATGGCAGCAACTCTTCGAGCCTTTACCTCCACCTCCAGAAGATCACTAGTGAAGTTTCTCAGGATTTGTATTTTTACTGTGTGTTCCAAGTGAACCTTTCGCATTTTCTTCTATATGGAAACCAAAGACACTCTAGTCCCGCAGCGCGGTTGCTGGAAGCGTTGTGGTTCTGCGGTGTGTCTTGTTTCGCCTGCTAACCTGCCCTAACACGAAGAGGAAAAGAGCTTCTGAGCTCCAACGGGAGTGCTAATCTCTGTGCCCTAATTGAGAGAGGCGCTGAATATACATTTGCAGCAGTATCCGGGGGACTACGAGTCCCAAGAGTCTCTCAGATCCCACACACCTGGCCCGGACCATCGGCACGACCCCAGACTGAGGCGCATAGAAAAGACCTCGCGGAACCCGCTATCGCGGGTCCCGCAGCGCGGTTGCTGGAAGCGTTGTGGTTCTGCGGTGTGTCTTGTTTCGCCTGCTAACCTGCCCTAACACAAAGAGGAAAAGAGCTTCTGAGCTCCAACAGGAGTGCTAATCTCTGCGCCCTAATTGAGAGAGGCGCTGCATATACATTTACAGCAGTATCCGGGGGACTACGAGTCCCAAGAGTCCCTCAGATCCCACACACCTGGCCCGGACCATCGGCACGCCCCCAGCCTGAGGCGCATAGAAATGACCTCGCGGAACCCGCTATCGCGGGTCCCGCAGAGCGGTTGCTGGAAGCGTTGTGGTTCTGCGGTGTGTCTTGTTTTGCCTGCTAACCTGCCATAACACGAAGAGGAAAAGAGCTTCTGAGCTCCAACGGGAGTGCTAATCTCTGCGCCCTAATTGAGAGAGGCGCTGAATATACATTTGCAGCAGTATCCGGGGGACTACGAGTCCCAAGAGTCCCTCAGATCCCACACACCTGGCCCGGACCATCGGCACGCCCCCAGCCTGAGGCGCATAGAAAAGACCTCGGGGACCCGCTATCGCGGGTCCCGCAGCGCGGTTGCTGGAAGCGTTGTGGTTCTGCGGTGTGTCTTGTTTCACCTGCTAACCTGCCCTAACACGAAGAGGAAAAGAGCTTCTGAGCTCCAACGGGAGTGCTCATCTCTGCTCCCTAATTGAGAGAGGCGCTGAATATACATTTGCAGCAGTATCCGGGGGACTACGAGTCCCAAGAGTCCCTCAGATCCCACACACCTGGCCTGGACCATCGGCACGCCCCCAGCTTGAGGCGTAATTTAAGGATCTTAGTCTCCCGCGGTGCGGGAGAAGCCCGGGACAAGGGCGGGCCGTCTTAGGCCGTCTGAGGCCGGTGGAGGCTGGGCTGGGCCCGAAACTCTGCTCATTTCACCGCTGATGCACCCTGGTCTAGTAAGCATTTATACACGGATTAGGTCATTTTGTTTTCTACGATACTTTGAGCTTGACTATAAAACTGCGATTCTAGATTAACCACATCCTGTGTAATGCCTAGTGAAACTAGAAGTAAGGTTGCAGCTGGGGGGACAAAGCTGATAGGGACCCTCGATGACTTTATCATACGTACAAACACATTGATAGATCAGGGAATTGTGCTTATGGAGAGAAGGGTATCCCAGGATCTAGCATTTGCAAAGAGGTCATCTATGGGCCACATTGCTGAGGCCCGTAGCCCGGAAAATACAGTAAGTCATATCACCCCCACGCAGACCCATGTAGAGGTCCATAACAACATGTCTACCCAGCCGGCACTTCGGGATTCCATTTCCTCTGACTCTCAGTACCTGGCACCATCGGGGAATATCCTGATTACTACACAAATAGACTCCCAGGCAGAAAGTAGCAATATTGAGCTGCAAGGGAAAAGGGAGGGAGCAATTCCAAAGAATAGGCATACTAAAAACAATATTTCCACCTCCAAGAACAAAAAATCGGCAACTCTGCATAAATTGGGACCCGAAAATAGTAAAGAACAAGTGAGGGGAGCTTCCAGAGTGGACGCTGGGAAAGAAGTAGTTGGCCCTATGACGATGCCCTTGACTATTGATGATTCCACCTTAGATGATACACTGGCTGATATTTTTAATAACAGCTCCACACCCAATAGTACAGCCATTAGTATAGATAGGGAAGATCTGTTTATATCGACACTAAAAACTCTTATTAAATCCTTGATGTCTCCTCTGGAAAATAAGCTCCTGGTAATAGAAACCCAACTAAACGTTCTACATAAGGATATAGTAGCCTTGCGTCCGATTCAGACTAAAAAAGTAGCCCACCCAACCCTGCCTGTAAATAAACCACAAATAATAAATAAACCCCTAGTTGAAGTTAAAAAATCAGCCCCTAAAACACCATTGTTAAACCCTTGCCCTCCTGTGACAAGTAAAAATTCGGCTAAATCTACTCCAACTACTGAGGTTAACACAAACAAACCAGACACCTTAAATGCCCCCACCCACAGTACTGAGAAACTTCTACAAGATAGGACTGAAAAACGTAGAGGGATCAATTTACCACCAGATGCATGCCCATACGTGGTAATCCTAACTGGGGTTCCTGAATTGGCTGCCCAGGCCACGGAATCATTTTGGACACTTAAAAATAAGGTGTTCCACTGGTTAAATTCCAACCACCCCCTTCCACCAAACATAACTAGTAACATCTTAATGGTGCAGAGGGTTCCTTGGGTGGGAAAAACCAAAAAGAGAATCCAAGGAGATTGTGTGGTGGTAACCTTTGATGACCCCAGAACAGTGGATCACATTTGTCTGAGGGCCAAGAGAAATAACGGAGTTACAATTGTGGCAAGACCACTCTCTTAGCCTACGGATAATAGATGGAGCTGGATGAGGGGTTCAAATCATCCTCGGGGAGGGTGGGGTCATGAAATGCTTGGGGACCCAACTCAAAATACATGGGGAGAGGGGGTAAACGATGGCTGGACCACAATTCAGCGAAGGGTGGGGAGAACACATTATGCCGACCGATACCGACATGTTCCATTTACCATCCCCTGCTTCAATCGGTTTAGCGAATTGGAGGTAGTCAGACAATGAGGCCCTACAATCCCCCTTATCCCTACCCACCCTTAGTAACCCAATGGATAGTACTGGAAATCAGTCACCCCTTGATATGAGTACAAGGAAGAAAAGTGAAAAAAAGCCACCAAACAAAAATGATACCACAAATGTGATTCATATTTTGGAGAGGGAGAATAAAAAATGTAATGGAGTAGATAACAGGAATAGTGGTGGTATGGATTTAAATAAAGACATATGTACCATGATGTTTTGGAATGTGGCAGGTTGAAAACAAAAATTACCAATCCCTCCTGGGAGACTGTTACAAATGGTCTGGATATTATGGCCTTTCAAGAAACCTGGGCTACAGATCCGATACATGTAAATGGCTATAAAACATTCTGTACCCCAGCAGTAGGTGGCACATATGGGAGATCTAAGGGGGGTCTAATCACGTACCTCTCGAATGGTTTAAGGTACGAATTTGAATTTGAATTTAAAATATTTATATAGCGCTACATACACCATGCGGTTTCTTGGCGCTGTGGAGACTAAATTAGCAGTAGGAACGCAAATACTGGTAAAGAAACAGGAAATGAGATCAGTTTACATTGGAAAAGGCTTGGGTAAACAAAAAAGTCTTAAGATCTTTACGGAAAAGGGAGTAATGTCTGGCCAGACGTAAATGATCGGGAAGGGAGTTCCAGAAGGAAGTTTTTGCCCGTCTGGAACCCCGAATTCCCTTCCCCCTCCCCTTCTTTTATTCCCCCCCCCCCCCCTGGCCCACCGACCTGTAAGGATAGGGTTCTTAGCGCTGGGATACCCCCGGGTGACTACGCGCTCTACAAAATTTTTTAATAATAATAATAAGAAGGATGGTGCCAAGAATGAAAAATTGGATCCACCCCATTTCTTACGTCTGTAACGGGGTACCTGAAGAAGCGATTGAGTAGATGAGCGAAGCTCACGGGCAGGGGTGTACTCTTTTAATAAGGAGGAAATGAAGGCAGGGGCTGTGCCCTGGCGCGCCTGAAAGACCATACAACCTGTTTTGAAAAGGGATCGCTCCCTGACAGGTAACCAGTGCAATGCCTTCAGTAAGGGGGTAGAATGATGAGAGCGGGGGAGACCATGGACCAGTCTGGCCGCCTGGTTTTGAACCAGCTGGAGCTTCCGCAAACTATACGCTGGAATACCGTTGTATAGAGCGTTAGCGTAGTCCAGCCGGGAAATCACCAGAGCGGACAAGATAAGTTTAAGTGCGAGAGGGGAGAAAAAGCGAGAAACAGAGCGAATAGTTCGAAGGACCAGAAAGCAAGAAGAGACAACAGAAGTTATTTTTTTACTCTAAATGTGATTTTTACCACAAATTAGCAATAGATACTAAAATTGGATTGTGTCTTGTAATTATAAATTTCTATAATAATATCCCAGGCAATATGTCACAGAATATTTTGAAAATGTTAGCCAATGATTTACAATGTGAACTAGACAGCAAGGAAAAGGAATTAATGATTTTATGGGGGGTGATTTTAATTGTCCATTATGCACGAAAGGACATAAAGGCATTTGTGGTTTAATGTTAGAGCAGGACATTAATCTCTCACATTTTAAACATACCCAAACCGGGGACTTATTGAATGAATTACTGTTTGATTATGATTTGGGTTTTGTCAATGAAATGACTCAGCAACCAGCACCTTTTGTATCAACCTTTATTGGGAGGGGAGCATCCACTACCATTGACTTTAGTCTCTGCTCAAATGGTTATGGCCACAAGATAGGTAGTTTTAAAATTTTGGATGCACCAATGAGTGACCACTTACCGCAAATACTCGAGATTGAGAACCTCTTTGTGGCACGACGAAACGATCTGACCCTAGCGCAGGTTGCACCAGATGTGACGCTAGGGAGGCAGAACGGGTATACTCTCAAGTGGAGTAAGGTGGTACCGGAAGAATTTTTAAAAAAATTGGTAAATACCTGTGCCGATAGTTTTAAAATTTGTTTGGACGAAGATTCTGATAGTGAAAGCATAATAGAGCACTTTAACATCATTGCATCCACTATCAAAGAGAATTTGAAACTAGCGTCAAAAAATGGGCCCAAGAACGGCACAAGATGGTTTGACAGGACTTGTAC
This sequence comes from Lissotriton helveticus, assembly GCF_964261635.1. Taxonomy (NCBI): domain Eukaryota; kingdom Metazoa; phylum Chordata; class Amphibia; order Caudata; family Salamandridae; genus Lissotriton; species Lissotriton helveticus. The sequence continues at coordinate 1,040,950,073 of NC_136070.1, forward strand.
CAATGCCCTTACAGAACTTAAACATGCAATACATAAGGTGCCACGGGATATTGCCCAGATAAGAAACCTAAGGAAAAGTTATAATCAGGCCCTAAAAGATAGGAAAAATGCTATTAAAAGGGGGGTATGGGAAGAACTATGTGCAGCCTCACAAACAAAAGATATATCTGCCTTCTGGAGGGTGGTAAATGCCCCCCTACCATATGAAAACACTAAAGCTCGATTGGAAATCGCGATTAATGAGGAGGACTGGGTTGCACACTTTTCCACTCTTTACATGTCCATAGACGAGGTACAAGATTTAGGTTTAAACTCGGAAGATGAGCTAGAAGAGGAGGAACATAAATTGAAGGTAACTTTACCCGAGATCCTAACAAGTCTGGAAGCCACAAAGGGCAGTAAGGCGGCTGGCCCAGATGGGATCCCGGCAGATTTGTCGAGGCGAATAGTGAAATTTGGGGTCCGATGCCTGTACAACTTTTTAATGCAGCCCTAGCAAGGGGACTGAGTCTATCTTGGTTTACATCAATTATTGTACCCATTTACAAGAAGGGAGACAGACAAGATTGTGCCTGTTATAGGCCAATATCCCTTCTTGATTCATCAATAAAGATCATTGGCAGAGTTATTTTAGCTAAATTACAAAACTGGGCAGAGGAGTTTGGGGCAATAAGCGACCTACAATTTGGATTCCAAAAGGGTATAGGAACAATGGAGCAGGGTCTAAATTTATTTATGATCCAGCAGAAATATATTATGATAAAAAGGGAGCGCTTGTATTTTACATTTATTGATCTTACATCGGCTTTCGATTGTGTGTCTCACTCTAAATTATGGGACCTGATGTCAAGGCTGGGCGTAGAAAAGTCGATAATTCAATTTTTAAGGGATTTATATTCAGGAGCCACTGCTGTTGTACGTTATGGAAAAGGGGGGGAATGTAGTAGGCCTTTCAGAATAGGGCGCGGTGTACGCCGGGGGTGCGTTTTGGCCCCCTTTTTATTCCTTATCTATATAAATGGCCTGGAAAGTCGTCTGTTGCAAGAGTGTGGGGATATGCCCAAGATCGGAAAAAGATTTATCCCTGCACTCTTGTATGCAGACGACGCTGTTTTATTGGCCCGTACTCCTATGGCCCTGCAAAAACTGATAACATCTTTTAACCAGTTTATGCTCAGCCTTCACTTAAAAATAAATTGTAGCAAGACTTTCTCAATGAATTGTGGCACACGCATTAAAAAGCAAATGAAAACGATGTATATAAATAAAGCCCCTCTAGAAAGAACATCCACCTTCCCTTATCTTGGAATCTTGTTCCATGAGACCGGATCTTGGTCAAGTGCGGTGAAGGCAAGAACGTTCCTGTTCTCTAAGACAATTATGGCACTGAAGAGTTTTATAAGAAAATTGGGGAAAAAAACGATCAGGGAAATTTTAACTATTTATAATGCAACGTGTGTATCGGTGGCACTGTATGGAGCAGGGCTCTGGGGTTACTCCAACATAAAAGCACTCCAAACAGTTGAAAATAAATTCTTACGGCATATCCTGTCAATACCAGAAAGTACAGCGACTTTTATTTGCCATGCTGAGCTGGGGTTGCCGTACATTTCAGACATAATTAGAATACAGCCCATTCTCCTGTGGCACAGAGTTTGGACTGTAAACGAATGTGTATTAAATCGTGCTATATTACAGGATGTGCTAAAACTTGGAAAAGTAAATGGACTTGAATGGTTAAATTACATCAGAACATTCCTGAAGGAAATTGACCGTTTACAATATTATGATGATCCGTCTACTATGGTACACAGACCCTAGAAAAACACTGAAAAAATTGTGTATGGACTGTCTGAGAGAAAAAAGACTGCTTGAGAAACTAAGAAAAAGTCTGTTTCCTCACATCAGCTAATTTTACCCAGAGATAAACTACAGCCATACCTAACCCTACATATGCCTAATTATGATAGATTCCTCTTAACACGTTTCAGATTTAATATTGTTTTTAGATTATTTACTTTCCCTGAAATGAACTCGTGGTCCAATGAATTGCCTGTATGTCCTTGTGATGAAATATCTGTACAATCCAACATACATGTTTTATTCTTTTGTAAATTTTATACACTGCCCCGTAGGAAATGTATTGTCCCTATCCTAAAAGAGATGAATCTGTATAGTTGTCGCCCAGCGTTTTTAGAATTGCAAAAAATGGACAATGTTTTTACTGTCGCTTCATTATCTGAGTTTTTTAAACAGGTTTTTAAATATCGGAAATCAATTTGTTTAGATGAAATGTAATATTGTATATACTTTGTACTACATTAACTTCTTCCTTTACAAATAGCTGTACTATTCAACATTGTAAATGTATTGTTTCTTTCGTACCTGTTGCTTTTATGGTTATTGACTTTTTAACCGAATAAAGTACTTTTTTGAACTTGAACACTCTAGTCCTCCTTAGGGTGAGGTTGACCAGGCTCCAAGATGGTGTTTTTTTGAGACATGCATGTTGGGTGTTCATAGATGGTGAAGCCCATGGCAGATGATCAATTCAGAAAAGACATATGTCATTGAATGGAGGATCACAGGCCCTCAGCATTTGGCCAGTAGAATTAGGAGTTCGCTCCTCACCAGTCCCTCGGTTGAGAAACCTTTGTTTTGGTATATCTCTGTGTTCTCTGGGTTCCCGTATCAATGACATTTTGGCATCCTGTGTCCTACAACCGAGGAATCTAAGGAAGTTTGTACCAACACTGAATCTTGGCTGGCAATATAGGAGCATCTCAAATTGAATAAGGCATCTCTTCGTAACTGTCTGTCCCCCTGATCTCATTGAACATCTGCAATTAACGCATTGGGAGACTGCTAGTGGGATGTCTACTTCTGTCCCCTCCACAAGTGCTAACATATTCTTTTTAGAAGCTGTGTGTGTGTTCCAGTGAACTATTCAGGGGTTGGCCCTGGAAATTATAAAGGCAAAGTAAGCTTAAATCAGCCACCTAAGACCTCCCATTCCCTAGGGGTAAATAGATAAATGCTTCTTTTCTACAAATCGTATTGTATTGAATTCAATTTGTATTTATATAGCATTTTCCATACCACTTGCAAAATCTAACATGCTTAAATCACCAACTGGCAGATGCATCAACGTAGCCTTTTGCTATTCCTAAATAGCGATTTTTAAGGAATCGCTATTTAGGAATAGCAAAAGCCTATGCATGTAGGAATCGCTATTAAAATAGCGATTCCTGAACATTCCTTAATTGCTACTTGCAAATTGCTAGTCGTAATTAAGGAATGCTGTACCATTCATTACTATGGGCCTACAGACCCATAGGAATGAATTGGAGATTGCATGAGCAATTTGTGAGTACCAGTAGGTACTCGCAAATTGCTCATGCAATTTCAAGGGTGCAAGGGTGTCAAAATGACACCCTGTTGCACCCCTGAAGTTGATCTCCACACATATGTTGCACACACACATGCCCTAAGGGCATGTGTGTGCGCAACATGAAACTTTGAAAAATGCACAAAAGTGCTTTTTTCAAAGTTTTAGCAAATTACCATGAAGTTCAACTTCATGGTAATTTGCTACTCCTATTAGCGAATTCGCTATTTTTTTACTTTCATGCATTGCATTTAAGGAATCTCAATTTGGGATTCCTTAAATGCAATTGCAATTTAAGGAATCTCAATTTAGAGATTCCTTAAATTGCGATTTTTGCATTTGGGATGATGCATCCCAAATGCAAAAATACCGGTCGCAAAGGGGCAGATTCTGAGAATCTGCCCATTTGCGACCGGTATTTACTTTGATGCATATGCCTGCAAGTAAAGTGCACAGACTTTCATGGAGTGGCCACAAAAGTGTGGACCAGCATTCAGTTTACATAATGATAACAAATTTCTGAAATGCCATAAGGACCCAGAAACTCAGGGGTCACTTTTCAAAACATGTAAGAGGACATAAAAGATAATACCTGTATTCCTCATTTACATACTCTTATATGCCTTTGTTAATTGGCCCCAAAACATCGAAATGGGAATATTCTGGGAATATTCATATGGCAATAGTACAAATAGAAAGGGATGAGCCACCGTTCCCCTTTTACTAATAGGGAGTTGAATGTTTTGAGCTGTTTCACAAAGGTCTGTAGAAGTACATTAAAGAGTACTCCTCTAGTACTACTTCCTTTTCATAAATGTTTTGAGTTTCGGTCCCAATCTTTGTTCCTTGGCTAGCTGCTTTTTTCATTATCAGTCTCTGTGGATGCCTAGACATTAAAGCCATGAAACCTTTAGATGAACAAGCACAGAAAGTTGATGGATGCATAGATTCATTTAAAGATTGGCAACAGAACTTTCCAGCCAGCAGAATGATGGAGGTCTCACCTCTATCACACTATCAGAGGAAGGTCTGAATTGTTAGTAAGTTGTGCCATAAAGGTGGGTCTTTTCCCCCTGAGGCAGTTTATAACATCTCGGCGGGAGCCCCCTCTAGGAATTTCTATTTTTTTCATGTATTGTAATGTTTTTATTGTTTTTTGAATATGAGAAAAACTGTACAATCTTACAAACGTCATATCCTTTCTCGCAGTTCTGTTTACAGCCAACACAAAAAAAGAATTCCATGTTGGCATATAGGTAAGCAAAAATGTGCATAACGAAACAGCGGGACTTCAATTCCACCAACATAGTAGAGCTCAGCCGCTTCAGTCATAAGCGTATTGATCAACCGAAAAAAGAATGGCATATGTTCACTTATATGTGCCAACTGTGTACCATGGGTTAAAAGAAAAAAGACATAACTAAAGAAACAGCAACAGTTCCTCAAAAGCCAAGATTTATATAGGGTCAGCGTCCATGACCTCCCTCGGAAACCTCTAGGAATTTCTTTGACAGCAATTTGAGCCTGTCCATGCTGCATGAGGGGATTGTTCAGACTATAAAAACAGAAGGTGGCAAAATTGTATCATCCAAAAAAATGGTACCATTTGGGGAGTGGATGTGGCCTAATTGCTAGGGCGGTCGATCAAAAATCTGGGGAACCGGTGATGGCGCGGGATTACCAGCTCAGTTTATCATATTCACCTGGGCCCATAAAACGTTCACACCTTGAACCGGTAATCCTGCCTTGACTTTCCTGCCTATCAGTTCAATCTTTACTTTAGGACTTATACCTGTACACCATAATTTACCTATCCTTGTCACCTGTACTTTAAGTCATAAGGATCAAAAGGTGTTATCATAATAGGTAGTATAACTTTACCTTACATAAAATAACCACAGACTCTGGGAAGTTTTAATCACTTTATCTATGCAAAGATTTGTGAATCACGGTCCAAACAAGTGCAGTTAAAGACTTTTCAAGTAAGAAAATAACGATCAAAGCAATGATCTGTAGAAATATTGCAAGATTACTTTTAGACATTGGTACCTAGGAAAGGTGGAAGAGGGAAATGGTACAAGGACATACCACATAGATTATTTTTATCTAGAATGGTGTGAAGATCAACCCTGGCCATGGGCTGGGACAAGAAAGGGCTCCCGACCAATCAGGTGCCAAAGGGACAGGACAGGTGCAGATCAGAACAGGTATCCTCAGCTAAGTGCAACGCCAGCATCACACCCCTCTCGGCTACTTCCGGACCATGACTGGGTAATCAATAATACTCCCTCAGCAACACCCCGATTCTTCTGACAGAGTACTCGACCAGCCCCCTACTCTCGATTCTCCTTAAGCATACGTTGGGTCAGTGACAGGTCTGTGACAAGTCGGACAATCTAACTGACTAAGCCTACCTTAGTTATACCATTTCCAGGGCAATGTACCACCCCCCAATGTTGCAAATTTGTGTATTCCCTTTATTTGATTGGTCAGAAAGACAAGGAGAGGTCATCACACCATACCAGTATGATATCATTTCCATTCAGTATAGTTGATCAATGTTCCCGCCCATAAGTTACTTTCCCATGATTTTATTCCACCCAACAATATTATTTCATTTCATATTCAATGTTAATATAAATTTGCAAGTTGTCTTCCACTTTGCAGGTCATAGGGTCGGGTTCCCAGGCGAGTCTGTCATTGGCATCAGTTCAGTGCCACCGCTTGAGGACTCTCAGCACTTTTGGTTCATGCGCAGTGCAGATTCAATATGGCGTTACAAGTCACCCTTCAGGCCCAAACACAAACTATTAAGAAGGTCAAAGAAAGACACATTAGAATGCGAAAATAAATGACTACACTGTATACCACTTATTTCTACTTTAACATAATTACTTAATTTTAACTATTGCATTAATAGTCAAGCAGGACGAACACAGTTTAGTTAGAGCAGGAGCAGGTGCATTAGTGTGTGAGACATGAAGCTGCCATCTATAATACTAGTGCGCAGCTGCAAGAATTTACCACCAAAGCGACAGACACGTCACACCATGCGCAGAAAAGTTCCCGCGTTTTTGGCAGCGATTTTAATGGACTCGAGTTACTGTTAGTAAAAGCACATAGGGAAGCTTCTCCTAGATACTAATATGTCGTGTGATGCAATTATTAGTACTCACAAAACATGTTGGTTAATAAATTACATGTTATTTCGAGAGGGCTGAATCCAAGCAAGTTGAAACCTTGCTCCATCAATCCCCTCTTTGATGGTATTCTATACCATCACTAATTACGGAACCAGATGCCAACTCTAGCACTCTCCCAGTTCGATATTTTCTAATACTTTTGAATTTCCTCTTTCTCCTTTCAGTTGAAACCCTTTCATTCTTTTGTAAATAACCCCTTTCATTTCTTCAAGTTGAATTTCGTCAAATTTTCTTTTCTTTCTTTTCTCATTTACCGCATACCACTTTCTGTTTCTGCAGCATTTGCACAAAATCATTATTACTAAAATCAGTAGGGCTATCCCCATTATTGGCATCAGTATTCTACCTACAACACTTTTTCCTATGTTAGAAAACCAACTACCTACAGAGGAGAGACCATTAGTTAGTCTCTTCCATGCACTATCAACCTCCAATGGGTTCAATTCTTCTTTCAAATGTGTAATATTTTTAGCATACCTTCCATTTTCAACACTTTTATCAGGAATATGAGTGCAACAATGTTGCGCCTTCAGCATTTTACAGACTTCACCCTCATTTGCCAATAATACATCAAGAGAAAGTTGATTTTGTAAAATCATCAATCTTACCGCAACTAGTTTGGTATTGATTATATCAGAAATCCTCCTGCAGTGTCTGTCGACAAGCGATCCACCACTCTTTACAATTTACAAATTATTTGAGTATTCAGAACCACTCCCACTAAAGGTATCAATGCACTAAATATATCTCCTACAATTTCTGAAAAACTAGCTCTTTTATTACGTGTTAGTCCATTATTTTCTTCATTGCTTCCAGTGATTCTTTTTACATGGTGTACCTTCGGGAATACTATTCCGAAATAGCAACTCCCATACAAATGATCAGGCAGTCTAAAATACGCCTTGAACCCACAAATATAATAAATTCCAGGAAACACTGCATCAGTTCCCCTTTTAGACCCCAACACCCAATTACCAAGAAATTGTGTTCACATTCACTGGAACCAATGAAAATATTTTTATAGTAATCTGTTTGACAGATTTTCCCCTTCTTTTCAAAGTCCAATAACATAGCAGCGTGAGTCTTGCCAGTTGCAGTAAATCCTTTCCTTTCAGCTCATTTAGGAATCTGGTGTTTTGGTCCAGTGGCTTTTCTATAGAAATCCTGTCTCCTTTTCTCTACTAAATTCAAAAATATTATCTCTTCTTCATGTAACTTACATGTTAAATTGTCTTTATGTGCTTCAGCTATATCTATTGTTTTCATTGTTAGAAAGTATTCACCCATAAATTGTGTTGAATCTCTAGTACTAAGGACAGGGTTGATATTCCTATGTAAAGGAACTTCAGAAAAGATTACATCTAGATTAGAATAATAATATTGGAACTTTCCTGTTCTGTAAAATAAAAAAGCTAAAATACTACACGAGATACCATATGTCAGTGGTAGATGATGATATGTTACTCCTTCTGCTACTGATGTGGGCAATTTCATGCACACGTAGCAATCACTAACTTCCATAGTTTCTACATAATGTACTAACAAATTAACAAATACATTGAAATATGTCTTATTTCTAATTTTACTATAGTGTAATTCTATCTCACCTGGTGATTCTAAGTCTACTCTGTCTTGTTTAAGGTTATCCACCTTTCCATGTGTACTAGTGTCATTTCATTCATTAGCAGCCATCAAATAAGGTATTGCTACTGTCAGTCCTAACCATGCTATGAGCACTATCAATATACTACATATGCATATTCTAAAGCATGTTTTCTGTGAACTCCTCCTTCTGGGTTTCTCTGCAGATGGTCCAGACTGACTTGTTACTTCGTTTACTTGATCAGGTTCTTCATTTATTGTCTTAAGGCGATATTTCAGTCTTTTGATTAACCCAGGCCAAGCATCACCTTTCCTGAGTCTCTTAGCCAGCACTGTGCTTTGATTTTCCTCAGCTGTTCTTTTATTTTCGTTCAGTTGTGGCACTCTTTGATTTTCGTTCCTCTCTATCTGACCTTCTCCAGCGCTTATTATTTCTTCAGTTCCTGCCTGGATGGGTTCTTCTAATCTAATCTGACCTGGTTCAGGAGTTTTCTGAATTTGGCTTTGACTTTGGTTTTGTTCACCTTCTTCTTCCTGAACACGTTTTTCTATACCTGTCTGGTCCTGCTCAGGTCTTGTAATTTCTTGATTGTCTTCTGCCTGAATATTTGCTCTAGTACCTGTCTGTCCCTCGTCAGACTCAGGAGTTCTATTGCTGTTTTCTTCTGTCTGAGTATATTGTTCTTTCCTCAGAATTACTATTGGCTTTGATTTCTGTAATCTGAGTGCGTTCTTCCATTCCTGTCTGATCCTCACTATCACTCTGTCTATTTAGATGTGTTTGACTTCTTGTTCTCACAATTATTTCAGATTTGTCAACTATGGGTATCCATTCATCCTGACTGGTGCTCGATTGTTTCTCATCAGCTACTTTAGGATCTGTTTCTTGGGACCCTTCAGCTGTACAACCTTCAGCTTCTGCTTCGTCAGGTTCTGTCACCCTTTTTGTATGACTGACATGTATCCAATTTGGTATGCCTTTACATTTCACAGCTGTGGTGGTAACCAATATGACTTGATGTGGTTTTCCCCACCTTGGTGCTAGGCACGACTCTTGGGTGTGCTCTTTTATCACTACCCAATCACCTGGATTCAGATCATGTGCTGGAGTCGATTGTCTGGCCACAGCATCTTCCCCAACCTGGTGAGAGATAGAACACACTTGATCAGCCATTACTGGCTGTCACGAACTGCAGACAGGCTGTGTGCGCATAGTGCTCTGAGGGCTTCATATGGGTGAGATCAAGTTACCTGTTAATTTCACATTCTGAGATATGTTAAGGAAGTGTAGATATGTGTTATTTATGACAGGGACTTTTAAACAAAATATAGAATTCATGTTAAGAAGCAAGTGGCTATTGTGGACTTCTTTTAGTAGAATTCCGAAGAAGCATACGTTCTATTGGGATTTTTCTAGTAGAACAGCCCAATATACATTCTGCACCGCACAGTCCTTTAACAAAAGGAGCCCTGTTTTCGAATTAGATTCCCTATCCGCTAATCAATATCGTCAATCCTTTAACAAAGTACACTTTTATTCTCTATCCCATCCTGCACTGTTCCCCGATCAGATCTTTTTAATTTCTCAGATCAGTTGCATCCCATACTCTGATAAGATCCACTCTATCCTCTGATTGCATCCACATTACTGGCTGCAGCTATCGGCTTTATGCTCTAATAAGAACCGCTCTATACTCTGACCTCATTCTGGTCTGGTATGCTTTGATCAGGCATATCCTAAGAAAGTGCCTATGTCTCCGATAAGGTTAATAAAGCCAAAAAGGCTATTTAGAAAGCAACTTTCCTTAGAACCTTGGATTGTTTGGAGAAAAGTGCGCACTCCAATTTCTCCTGCTCATCTTATACAATTCTGATGATGATGTGAGGATCCTTGTTGCACCTGGCTTAGATACTTGTGGAAAATACTCTTTTCCTTTCTGGTACCAGTACTTAACCCCTTCCCAGCTCATGATAGTACCACACCATCATGAGCCACGGGCGGCGTGTGCTCATGACGGCGTGGTTCCGTCATGCTGCGGCCGCTCTGCCCACACGGCACTGATTCCCCGCCTGTGCGGGTGAATTAGTGAGTGGGCGGAGTCGTGACAGAACCACGCCGTCATGAGCACAGCTCGTCCGTGGCTCATGACTGCGTAGTTCCATCACGAGCATGGCGGCGCCGAGCTACCCCCTCCCGCCCCAGCACCGCGGCGGAATTACCGCCGCAGCTAAGGGGTTAAAGAGATATTTAATAGATTCAAGATAAGTCTATCTGAAAAGAGAACAAGTGGTTTCAATGTTTTATTGATCACGTTGCATTAGATCCATGATATCCCACCAAAATTTAAACTGATTTCCCTTCTTCTTGTTTGATCCAAGTTTCCAGAAAGAATAGTTACTTAACTTTGAGGTTCAGCAGTCCATGAAAACAAATGGATCACTAACACGAGCTACTTGATTTTGTCTCCCACCAGAGAACACAAACAGTGCTCCCATCAGTGTTGGAGAACTTCAGTTTGAATGTTGATGTGAGCTGAGTCATAACTTTGTTTCTGATGGTACCTTCAGTCTATTTTTACACCAACATCGAAGCCATTCTCAGAATATCTTAAACAAGAAGATTTCGGGGGACTAGACTTTGACATCATTGCCTAAAGGTCTATGGCAGCAACTCTTCGAGCCTTTACCTCCACCTCCAGAAGATCACTAGTGAAGTTTCTCAGGATTTGTATTTTTACTGTGTGTTCCAAGTGAACCTTTCGCATTTTCTTCTATATGGAAAACAAAGACACTCTAGTCCCGCAGCGCAGTTGCTGGAAGCGTTGTGGTTCTGCGGTGTGTCTTGTTTTGCCTGCTAACCTGCCATAACACGAAGAGGAAAAGAGCTTCTGAGCTCCAACGGGAGTGCTAATCTCTGCGCCCTAATTGAGAGAGGCGCTGAATATACATTTGCAGCAGTATCCGGGGGACTACGAGTCCCAAGAGTCCCTCAGATCCCACACACCTGGCCCGGACCATCGGCACGCCCCCAGCCTGAGGCGCATAGAAAAGACCTCGGGGACCCGCTATCGCGGGTCCCGCAGCTCGGTTGCTGGAAGCGTTGTGGTTCTGCGGTGTGTCTTGTTTCACCTGCTAACCTGCCCTAACACGAAGAGGAAAAGAGCTTCTGAGCTCCAACGGGAGTGCTCATCTCTGCTCCCTAATTGAGAGAGGCGCTGAATATACATTTGCAGCAGTATCCGGGGGACTACGAGTCCCAAGAGTCCCTCAGATCCCACACACCTGGCCTGGACCATCGGCACGCCCCCAGCTTGAGGCGTAATTTAAGGATCTTAGTCTCCCGCGGCGCGGGAGCGCGCGGGAGAAGCCCGGGAGAAGCCCGGGACAAGGGCGGGCCGTCTTAGGCCGTCTGAGGCCGGTGGAGGCTGGGCTGGGCCCGAAACTCTGCTCATTTCACCGCTGATGCACCCTGGTCTAGTAAGCATTTATACACGGATTAGGTCATTTTGTTTTCTACGATACTTTGAGCTTGACTATAAAACTGCGATTCTAGATTAACCACATCCTGTGTAATGCCTAGTGAAACTAGAAGTAAGGTTGCAGCTGGGGGGACAAAGCTGATAGGGACCCTCGATGACTTTATCATACGTACAAACACATTGATAGATCAGGGAATTGTGCTTATGGAGAGAAGGGTATCCCAGGATCTAGCATTTGCAAAGAGGTCATCTATGGGCCACATTGCTGAGGCCCGTAGTCCGGAAAATACAGTAAGTCATATCACCCCCACGCAGACCCATGTAGAGGTCCATAACAACATGTCTACCCAGCCGGCACTTCGGGATTCCATTTCCTCTGACTCTCAGTACCTGGCACCATCGGGGAATATCCTGATTACTACACAAATAGACTCCCAGGCAGAAAGTAGCAATATTGAGCTGCAAGGGAAAAGGGAGGGAGCAATTCCAAAGAATAGGCATACTAAAAACAATATTTCCACCTCCAAGAACAAAAAATCAGCAACTGTGCATAAATTGGGACCCGAAAATAGTAAAGAACAAGTGAGGGGAGCTTCCAGAGTGGACGCTGGGAAAGAAGTAGTTGGCCCTATGACGATGCCCTTGACTATAGATGATTCCACCTTAGATGATACACTGGCTGATATTTTTAATAACAGCTCCACACCCAATAGTACAGCCATTAGTATAGATAGGGAAGATCTGTTTATATCGACACTAAAAACTCTTATTAAATCCTTGATGTCTCCTCTGGAAAATAAGCTCCTGGTAATAGAAACCCAACTAAACGTTCTACATAAGGATATAGTAGCCTTGCGTCCGATTCAGACTAAAAAAGTAGCCCACCCAACCCTGCCTGTAAATAAACCACAAATAATAAATAAACCCCTAGTTGAAGTTAAAAAATCAGCCCCTAAAACACCATTGTTAAACCCTTGCCCTCCTGTGACAAGTAAAAATTCGGCTAAATCTACTCCAACTACTGAGGTTAACACAAACAAACCAGACACCTTAAATGCCCCCACCCACAGTACTGAGAAACTTCTACAAGATAGGACTGAAAAACGTAGAGGGATCAATTTACCACCAGATGCATGCCCATACGTGGTAATCCTAACTGGGGTTCCTGAATTGGCTGCCCAGGCCACGGAATCATTTTGGACACTTAAAAATAAGGTGTTCCACTGGTTAAATTCCAACCACCCCCTTCCACCAAACATAACTAGTAACATCTTAATGGTGCAGAGGGTTCCTTGGGTGGGAAAAACCAAAAAGAGAATCCAAGGAGATTGTGTGGTGGTAACCTTTGATGACCCCAGAACAGTGGATCACATTTGTCTGAGGGCCAAGAGAAATAACGGAGTTACAATTGTGGCAAGACCACTCTCTTAGCCTACGGATAATAGATGGAGCTGGATGAGGGGTTCAAATCATCCTCGGGGAGGGTGGGGTCATGAAATGCTTGGGGACCCAACTCAAAATACATGGGGAGAGGGGGTAAACGATGGCTGGACCACAATTCAGCGAAGGGTGGGGAGAACACATTATGCCGACCGATACCGACATGCAGAATGGATGGATCCACAATATGTTCCATTTACCATCCCCTGCTTCAATCGGTTTAGCGAATTGGAGGCAGTGGACTGACAGTCAGACAATGAGGCCCTACAATCCCCCTTATCCCTACCCACCCTTAGTAACCCAATGGATAGTACTGGAAATCAGTCACCCCTTGATATGAGTACAAGGAAGGAAAGTGAAAAAAAGCCACCAAACAAAAATGATACCACAAATGTGATTAATATTTTGGAGAGGGAGAATAAAAAATGTAATGGAGTAGATAACAGGAATAGTGGTGGTATGGATTTAAATAAAGACATATGTACCATGATGTTTTGGAATGTGGCAGGTTTGAAAACAAAAATTACCAATCCCTCCTGGGAGACTGTTACAAATGGTCTGGATATTATGGCCTTTCAAGAAACCTGGGCTATAGATCCGATACATGTAAATGGCTATAAAACATTCTGTACCCCAGCAGTAGGTGGCACATATGGGAGACCTAAGGGGGGGTCTAATCACGTACCTCTCGAATGGTTTAAGGTACGAATTTGAATTTGAATTTAAAATATTTATATAGCGCTACATACACCATGCGGTTTCTTGGCGCTGTGGAGACTAAATTAGCAGTAGGAACGCAAATACTGGTAAAGAAACAGGAAATGAGATCAGTTTACATTGGAAAAGGCTTGGGTAAACAAAAAAGTCTTAAGATCTTTACGGAAAAGGGAGTAATGTCTGGCCAGACGTAAATGATCGGGAAGGGAGTTCCAGAAGGATGGTGCCAAGAATGAAAAATTGGATCCACCCCATTTCTTACGTCTGTAACGGGGTACCTGAAGAAGCGATTGAGTAGATGAGCGAAGCTCACGGGCAGGGGTGTACTCTTTTAATAAGGAGGAAATGAAGGCAGGGGCTGTGCCCTGGCGCGCCTGAAAGACCATACAACCTGTTTTGAAAAGGGATCGCTCCCTGACAGGTAACCAGTGCAATGCCTTCAGTAAGGGGGTAGAATGATGAGAGCGGGGGAGACCATGGACCAGTCTGGCCGCCTGGTTTTGAACCAGCTGGAGCTTCCGCAAACTATACGCTGGAATACCGTTGTATAGAGCGTTAGCGTAGTCCAGCCGGGAAATCACCAGAGCGGACAAGATAAGTTTAAGTGCGAGAGGGGAGAAAAAGCGAGAAACAGAGCGAATAGTTCGAAGGACCAGAAAGCAAGAAGAGACAACAGAAGTTATTTTTTTACTCTAAATGTGATTTTTACCACAAATTAGCAATAGATACTAAAATTGGATTGTGTCTTGTAATTATAAATTTCTATAATAATATCCCAGGCAATATGTCACGGAATATTTTGAAAATGTTAGCCAATGATTTACAATGTGAACTAGACAGCAAGGAAAAGGAATTAATGATTTTATGGGGGGTGATTTTAATTGTCCATTATGCACGAAAGGTCATAAAGGCATTTGTGGTTTAATGTTAGAGCAGGACATTAATCTCTCACATTTTAAACATACCCAAACCGGGGACTTATTGAATGAATTACTGTTTGATTATGATTTGGGTTTTGTCAATGAAATGACTCAGCAACCAGCACCTTTTGTATCAACCTTTATTGGGAGGGGAGCATCCACTACCATTGACTTTAGTCTCTGCTCAAATGGTTATGGCCACAAGATAGGTAGTTTTAAAATTTTGGATGCACCAATGAGTGACCACTTACCGCAAATACTCGAGATTGAGAACCTCTTTGTGGCACGACGAAACGATCTGACCCTAGCGCAGGTTGCACCAGATGTGACGCTAGGGAGGCAGAACGGGTATACTCTCAAGTGGAGTAAGGTGGTACCGGAAGAATTTTTAAAAAAATTGGTAAATACCTGTGCCGATAGTTTTAAAATTTGTTTGGACGAAGATTCTGATAGTGAAAGCATAATAGAGCACTTTAACATCATTGCATCCACTATCAAAGAGAATTTGAAACTAGCGTCAAAAAATGGGCCCAAGAACGGCACAAGATGGTTTGACAGGACTTGTACCAATGCCCTTACAGAACTTAAACATGCAATACATAAGGTGCCACGGGATATTGCCCAGATAAGAAACCTAAGGAAAAGTTATAATCAGGCCCTAAAAGATAGGAAAAATGCTATTAAAAGGGGGGTATGGGAAGAACTATGTGCAGCCTCACAAACAAAAGATATATCTGCCTTCTGGAGGGTGGTAAATGCCCCCCTACCATATGAAAACACTAAAGCTCGATTGGAAATCGCGATTAATGAGGAGGACTGGGTTGCACACTTTTCCACTCTTTACATGTCCATAGACGAGGTACAAGATTTAGGTTTAAACTCGGAAGATGAGCTAGAAGAGGAGGAACATAAATTGAAGGTAACTTTACCCAAGATCCTAACAAGTCTGGAAGCCACAAAGGGCAGTAAGGCGGCTGGCCCAGATGGGATCCCGGCAGATTTGTACAAGGCGAAAAGTGAAATTTGGGGTCCGATGCCTGTACAACTTTTTAATGCAGCCCTAGCAAGGGGACTGAGTCTATCTTGGTTTACATCAATTATTGTACCCATTTACAAGAAGGGAGACAGACAAGATTGTGCCTGTTATAGGCCAATATCCCTTCTTGATTCATCAATAAAGATCATTGGCAGAGTTATTTTAGCTAAATTACAAAACTGGGCAGAGGAGTTTGGGGCAATAAGCGACCTACAATTTGGATTCCAAAAGGGTATAGGAACAATGGAGCAGGGTCTAAATTTATTTATGATCCAGCAGAAATATATTATGATAAAAAGGGAGCGCTTGTATTTTACATTTATTGATCTTACATCGGCTTTCGATTGTGTGTCTCACTCTAAATTATGGGACCTGATGTCAAGGCTGGGCGTAGAAAAGTCGATAATTCAATTTTTAAGGGATTTATATTCAGGAGCCACTGCTGTTGTACGTTATGGAAAAGGGGGGGAATGTAGTAGGCCTTTCGGAATAGGGCGCGGTGTACGCCGGGGGTGCGTTTTGGCCCCCTTTTTATTCCTTATCTATATAAATGGCCTGGAAAGTCGTCTGTTGCAAGAGTGTGGGGATATGCCCAAGATCGGAAAAAGATGTATCCCTGCACTCTTGTATGCAGACGACGCTGTTTTATTGGCCCGTACCCCTATGGCCCTGCAAAAACTGATAACATCTTTTAACCAGTTTATGCTCAGCCTTCACTTAAAAATAAATTGTAGCAAGACTTTCTCAATGAATTGTGGTACACGCACTAAAAAGCAAATGAAAACGATGTATATAAATAAAGCCCCTCTAGAAAGAACATCCACCTTCCCTTATCTTGGAATCTTGTTCCATGAGACCGGATCTTGGTCAAGTGCGGTGAAGGCAAGAACGTTCCTGTTCTCTAAGACAATTATGGCACTGAAGAGTTTTATAAGAAAATTGGGGAAAAAACCGATCAGGGAAATTTTAACTATTTATAATGCAACGTGTGTATCGGTGGCACTGTATGGAGCAGGGCTCTGGGGTTACTCCAACATAAAAGCACTCCAAACAGTTGAAAATAAATTCTTACGGCATATCCTGTCAATACCAGAAAGTACAGCGACTTTTATTTGCCATGCTGAGCTGGGGTTGCCGTACATTTCAGACATAATTAGAATACAGCCATTCTCCTGTGGCACAGAGTTTGGACTGTAAACAAATGTGTATTAAATCGTGCTATATTACAGGATGTGCTAAAACTTGGAAAAGTAAATGGACTTGAATGGTTAAATTACATCAGAACATTCCTGAAGGAAATTGACCGTTTACAATATTATGATGATCCGTCTACTATGGTACACAGACCCTAGAAAAACACTGAAAAAATTGTTTATGGACTGTCTGAGAGAAAAAAGACTGCTTGAGAAACTAAGAAAAAGTCTGTTTCCTCACATCAGCTAATTTTACCCAGAGATAAACTACAGCCATACCTAACCCTACATATGCCTAATTATGATAGATTCCTCTTAACACGTTTCAGATTTAATATTGTTTTTAGATTATTTACTTTCCCTGAAATGAACTCGTGGTCCAATGAATTGCCTGTATGTCCTTGTGATGAAATATCTGTACAATCCAACATACATGTTTTATTCTTTTGTAAATTTTATACACTGCCCCGTAGGAAATGTATTGTCCCTATCCTAAAAGAGATGAATCTGTATAGTTGTCGCCCAGCGTTTTTAGAATTGCAAAAAATGGACAATGTTTTTACTGTCGCTTCATTATCTGAGTTTTTTAAACAGGTTTTTAAATATCGGAAATCAATTTGTTTAGATGAAATGTTATATTGTATATACTATGTACTACATTAACTTCTTCCTTTACAAATAGCTGTACTATTCAACATTGTAAATGTATTGTTTCTTTCGTACCTGTTGCTTTTATGGTTATTGACTTTTTAACCGAATAAAGTACTTTTTTGAACTTGAACACTCTAGTCCTCCTTAGGGTGGGGTTGACCAGGCTCCAAGATGGTGTTTTTTTGAGACATGCATGTTGGGTGTTCATAGATGGTGAAGCCCATGGCAGATGATCAATTCAGAAAAGACATATGTCATTGAATGGAGGATCACAGGCCCTCAGCATTTGGCCAGTAGAATTAGGAGTTCGCTCCTCACCAGTCCCTCGGTTGAGAAACCTTTGTTTTGGTATATCTCTGTGTTCTCTGGGTTCCCTTATCAATGACATTTTGGCATCCTGTGTCCTACAACCGAGGAATCTAAGGAAGTTTGTACCAACACTGAATCTTGGCTGGCAATATAGGAGCATCTCAAATTGAATAAGGCATCTCTTCGTAACTGTCTGTCCCCCTGATCTCATTGAACATCTGCAATTAACGCATTGGGAGACTGCTAGTGGGATATCTACTTCTGTCCCCTCCACAAGTGCTAACATATTCTTTTTAGAAGCTGTGTGTGTGTTCCAGTGAACTATTCAGGGGTTGGCCCTGGAAATTATAAAGGCAAAGTAAGCTTAAATCAGCCACCTAAGACCTCCCATTCCCTAGGGGTAAATAGATAAATGCTTCTTTTCTACAAATCGTATTGTATTGAATTCAATTTGTATTTATATAGCATTTTCCATACCACTTGCAAAATCTAACATGCTTAAATCACCAACTGGCAGATGCATCAACGTAGCCTTTTGCTATTCCTAAATAGCGATTTTTAAGGAATCGCTATTTAGGAATAGCAAAAGCCTATGCATGTAGGAATCGCTATTAAAATAGCGATTCCTGAACATTCCTTAATTGCTACTTGCAAATTGCTAGTCGTAATTAATGAATGCTGTACCATTCATTACTATGGGCCTACAGACCCATAGGAATGAATTGGAGATTGCATGAGCAATTTGTGAGTACCAGTAGGTACTCGCAAATTGCTCATGCAATTTCAAGGGTGCAAGGGTGTCAAAATGACACCCTGTTGCACCCCTGAAGTTGATCTCCACACATATGTTGCACACACACATGCCCTAAGGGCATGTGTGTGCGCAACATGAAACTTTGAAAAATGCACAAAAGTGCTTTTTTCAAAGTTTTAGCAAATTACCATGAAGTTCAACTTCATGGTAATTTGCTACTCCTATTAGCGAATTCGCTATTTTTTTACTTTCATGCATTGCATGTAAGGAATCTCAATTTGGGATTCCTTAAATGCAATTGCAATTTAAGGAATCTCAATTTAGAGATTCCTTAAATTGCGATTTTTGCATTTGGGATGATGCATCCCAAATGCAAAAATACCGGTCGCAAAGGGGCAGATTCTGAGAATCTGCCCATTTGCGACCGGTATTTACTTTGATGCATATGCCTGCAAGTAAAGTGCACAGACTTTCATGGAGTGGCCACAAAAGTGTGGACCAACATTCAGTTTACATAATGATAACAAATTTCTGAAATGCCATAAGGACCCAGAAACTCAGGGGTCACTTTTCAAAACATGTAAGAGGACATAAAAGATAATACCTGTATTCCTCATTTACATACTCTTATATGCCTTTGTTAATTGTTGGCCCCAAAACATCGAAATGGGAATATTCTGGGAATATTCATATGGCAATAGTACAAATAGAAAGGGATGAGCCACCGTTCCCCTTTTACTAATAGGGAGTTGAATGTTTTGAGCTGTTTCACAAAGGTCTGTAGAAGTACATTAAAGAGTACTCCTCTAGTACTACTTCCTTTTCATAAATGTTTTGAGTTTCGGTCCCAATCTTTGTTCCTTGGCTAGCTGCTTTTTTCATTATCAGTCTCTGTGGATGCCTAGACATTAAAGCCATGAAACCTTTAGATGAACAAGCACAGAAAGTTGATGGATGCATAGATTCATTTAAAGATTGGCAACAGAACTTTCCAGCCAGCAGAATGATGGAGGTCTCACCTCTATCACACTATCAGAGGAAGGTCTGAATTGTTAGTAAGTTGTGCCATAAAGGTGGGTCTTTTCCCCCTGAGGCAGTTTATAACATCTCGGCGGGAGCCCCCTCTAGGAATTTCATGTATTGTAATGTTTTTATTGTTTTTTGAATATGAGAAAAACTGTACAATCTTACAAACGTCATATCCTTTCTCGCAGTTCTGTTTACAGCCAACACAAAAAAATAATTCCATGTTGGCATATAGGTAAGCAAAAATGTGCATAACGAAACAGCGGGGACGTCAATTCCACCAACATAGTAGAGCTCAGCCGCTTCAGTCATAAGCGTATTGATCAACCAAAAAAAGAATGGCATATGTTCACTTATATGTGCCAACTGTGTACCATGGGTTAAAAGAAAGAAGACATAACTAAAGAAACAGCAACAGTTCCTCAAAAGCCAAGATTTATATAGGGTCAGCGTCCATGACCTCCCTCGGAAACCTCTAGGAATTTCTTTGACAGCAATTTGAGCTTGTCCATGCTGCATGAGGGGATTGTTCAGACTATAAAAACAGAAGGTGGCAAAATTGTATCATCCAAAAAAATGGTACCATTTGGGGAGTGGATGTGGCCTAATTGCTAGGGCGGTCGATCAAAAATCTGGGGAACCGGTGATGGCGCGGGATTACCAGCTCAGTTTATCATATTCACCTGGGCCCATAAAACGTTCACACCTTGAACCGGTAATCCTGCCTTGACTTTCCTGCCTATCAGTTCAATCTTTACTTTAGGACTTATACCTGTACACCATAATTTACCTATCCTTGTCACCTGTACTTTAAGTCATAAGGATCAAAAGGTGTTATCATAATAGGTAGTATAACTTTACCTTACATAAAATAACCACAGACTCTGGGAAGTTTTAATCACTTTATCTATGCAAAGATTTGTGAATCACGGTCCAAACAAGTGCAGTTAAAGACTTTTCAAGTAAGAAAATAACGATCAAAGCAATGATCTGTAGAAATATTGCAAGATTACTTTTAGACATTGGTACCTGGGAAAGGTGGAAGAGGGAAATGGTACAAGGACATACCACATAGATTATTTTTATCTAGAATGGTTTGAAGATCAACCCTGGCCATGGGCTGGGACAAGAAAGGGCTCCCGACCAATCAGGTGCCAAAGGGACAGGACAGGTGCAGATCAGAACAGGTATCCTCAGCTAAGTGCAACGCCAGCATCACACCCCTCTCGGCTACTTCCGGACCATGACTGGGTAATCGATAATACTCCCTCAGCAACACCCCGATTCTTCTGACAGAGTACTCGACCAGCCCCCTACTCTCGATTCTCCTTAAGCATACGTTGGGTCAGTGACAGGTCTGTGACAAGTCGGACAATCTAACTGACTAAGCCTACCTTAGTTATACCATTTCCAGGGCAATGTACCACCCCCCAATGTTGCAAATTTGTGTATTCCCTTTATTTGATTGGTCAGAAAGACAAGGAGAGGTCATCACACCATACCAGTATGATATCATTTCCATTCAGTATAGTTGATCAATGTTCCCGCCCATAAGTTACTTTCCCATGATTTTATTCCACCCAACAATATTATTTCATTTCATATTCAATGTTAATATAAATTTGCAAGTTGTCTTCCACTTTGCAGGTCATAGGGTCGGGTTCCCAGGCGAGTCTGTCATTGGCATCAGTTCAGTGCCACCGCTTGAGGACTCTCAGCACTTTTGGTTCATGCGCAGTGCAGATTCAATATGGCGTTACAAGTCACCCTTCAGGCCCAAACACAAACTATTAAGAAGGTCAAAGAAAGACACATTAGAATGCGAAAATAAATGACTACACTGTATACCACTTATTTCTACTTTAACCCAATTACTTAATTTTAACTATTGCATTAATAGTCAAGCAGGACGAACACAGTTTAGTTAGAGCAGGAGCAGGTGCATTAGTGTGTGAGACATGAAGCTGCCATCTATAATACTAGTGCGCAGCTGCAAGAATTTACCACCAAAGCGACAGACACGTCACACCATGCGCAGAAAAGTTCCCGCGTTTTTGGCAGCGATTTTAATGGACTCGAGTTACTGTTAGTAAAAGCACATAGGGAAGCTTCTCCTAGATACTAATATGTCGTGTGATGCAATTATTAGTACTCACAAAACATGTTGGTTAATAAATTACATGTTATTTCGAGAGGGCTGAATCCAAGCAAGTTGAAACCTTGCTCCATCAATCCCCTCTTTGATGGTATTCCATACCATCACTAATTACGGAACCAGATGCCAACTCTAGCACTCTCCCAGTTCGATATTTTCTAATACTTTTGAATTTCCTCTTTCTCCTTTCAGTTGAAACCCTTTCATTCTTTTGTAAATAACCCCTTTCATTTCTTCAAGTTGAATTTCGTCAAATTTTCTTTTCTTGGGGGCGGAGCCGGGCCGGCGACCAAGATGGCCGCACGGGGTCCCGGCTCCGCCGACCTTCTCCCTTCATCACCAGTTCTGGCTGCCCACCCCGCGCTTGGACGACGAGATCGTATGTCGGAAGAGACGCTGCGATGGCGCACCCGGCTGCGGTGAATTTTGGGCTCTCCGGAATCGAGATATTCCCATTCGCTCTGGGCGGCCTGTCTGCCGCCGGAGACCGGGACCTTGCGTGGCTGTCCACCCGGCTGCTGGCTCCATCCTGACAGCCATGTTTCCCCGTGAGACGGCGCTTCTCCACCACTGTGCTGAGGGAGCCTCCCTACCCCGTCGGAGCCCTCTCCTAGATGCGTGGCGCAGCTCCTCTGTGTTGGATGCTTCGCCCCCCTCCCCCCCCCCCCAGCACTTCCTCGGCAGCCGGTCTAAGGTAACAGCGCTGTGTCGCCTTTGAGGCGCTTCTATGCCTGAATGTTCTGGACTGTGCTACATATCCCGGCTTATTTGTGCCAGTGGACATGATAATGCCGTGTCGCTTTCCTGCTGGGGGGGTCTGTGAATGGTTCTCTGTGGAGGGGGTGCCTGTTCTCCTACGCTACGCAGTTACTGGATATCGCTGAATCTTGAATTTGATGGGGGCTGACGATTTTTCGTCTTGATCTGCTGCATGGTGGTGGTGCATCCTGGAAAATGGCGACTCTCCTTTGTTACGACGGTGACCGGGTGTGTTGGATGCTGAGTGAGGGCAGACAACTATCCTTTAAGGACCGTTTCTTCCTATTCTGGTGATGGCGTGAGGCTGTTCTGGTTGTTTCTACCTGGTGTCTACTCGTGCGCCATCACTTGCTTTTGCTGATACTGCTGCGAGACTACTCTTGCTATCCCCTGGGATGGGGTGATGGCGAGTACGAGATGTACTTTCATGGCGGCTGCAGTTTAGCCATGCTTCCTTTGGATACTCCTGGACAGCTCGCAACAGTTTGGATATTGTGTATATGGCCTCGAGGATGGCAATTGCTGGCAGTCGATGGGCCGCCCCTTGTGCTTTTACGAGACTTTGGTTTCTCCTGGTTTGAACTGGGTGCCCACGTTCGTACTTTCCTCCTGATCCGCCATCTCCAGCTTTATTCGATCTGTACCATCTGGGAAGGACGGCGCAAAATGGCGGCGACACCCTGGACACTGTTGCTTCTTGTAATATTGCAGGGACTTCGGTTCCTTAGGTGTTGACATGTTCATTTGTTATGCTGCTCCATCTGTTTTTCCTGCTTGACACTTTCTGCCCTGTTTTTATTCAGGCCGACGAATCGTATGTACAACAATGACGCTTGGCGCCCTACCCCCTGACATGAAGAGTTTTGCGTATTGCTTGATAAGCTTGCGAGGGTGGGCTGATTGATCGATCGTGTCCCTGCGTGTGGTTTTTTGTATCTCAAGTTTGCAACGGAATTATTGCAGGGATGCGGGACTTGGGGGGGAGGGTCGGGTCCTTTGTTGGAGGGCCCCCCACTTAGTTTTCGTCCCCTTCTGTGGGGTTTTTCGATTCTCTTTTTTCTTCTTTTCCTTTTTCCCTTTCTTCGTGTTGGATATTGTTTTTCTCTTTCCTCTTGCCTCTCTTCTTTCTATATTTCGGGTATAAGCTTTGGGCGACAGGCACGCTGCTGGGGGGTGGGCCGTGGCCATGTGCAGTGGTGCAGGGTGGGGGGGTGGAGGTGGGGTTTTGTTTTTTCCTTTTTAGTTCCATGGCCTTTTTATATTGTTCTCTTGCTTTTCTTCCTTTTTTCCCTCTTTTTCCTTATTCGGGGTCGGGTTTTCTGCACATCTCTGGGTCTCTCCCGGGTTTAGTACGGGGGTCTTTGTTCTATGGCTTACATTGATAGCGGGCGGGTATTGTTTGGGAGGGGGTCTGATCTGTTTGTTGATTAGCCTGATTATCCGTTTCGTTATATATGCCCCACCTATGATGGTCCTGCCATGCATATCCTGTTAATAGTACTACCTTAGTGTTGGCGATGTTTAATGATGTGCGATGCGATCCTGTTTTTCCTCCTTTCAAAACAGAAAAACCAAACCTTTCTGATTCTGTGAACATGTTTTATTCGGCTCTCCTGATTTATACATTGATATTGTGAGAGGTACCATGGCTTAGATCCTGATTTACATTGTTTTGATGTACTACCTCTGTACCTTGATTCACGGTATCGTATGCCGGATTTTGATTGTACCTATGCAAATGTCAATAAAGGTTTTTGAAAAAAAACAAAAAAAAAAAAAAAAAAAATTCTTTTCTTTCTTTTCTCATTTACCGCATACCACTTTCTGTTTCTGCAGCATTTGCACAAAATCATTATTACTAAAATCAGTAGGGCTATCCCCATTATTGGCATCAGTATTCTACCTACAACACTTTTTCCTATGTTAGAAAACCAACTACCTACAGAGGAGAGACCATTAGTTAGTCTCTTCCATGCACTATCAACCTCCAGTGGGTTCAATTCTTCTTTCAAATGTGTAATATTTTTAGCATACCTTCCATTTTCAACACTTTTATCAGGAATATGAGTGCAACAATGTTGCGCCTTCAGCATTTTACAGACTTCACCCTCATTTGCCAATAATACATCAAGAGAAAGTTGATTTTGTAAAATCATCAATCTTACCGCAACTAGTTTGGTATTGATTATATCAGAAATCCTCCTGCAGTGTCTGTCGACAAGCGATCCACCACTCTTTACAATATACAAATTATTTGAGTATTCAGAACCACTCCCACTAAAGGTATCAATGCACTAAATATATCTCCTACAATTTCTGAAAAACTAGCTCTTTTATTACGTGTTAGTCCATTATTTTCTTCATTGCTTCCAGTGATTCTTTTTACATGGTGTACCTTCGGGAATACTATTCCGAAATAGCAACTCCCATACAAATGATCAGGCAGTCTAAAATACGCCTTGAACCCACAAATATAATAAATTCCAGGAAACACTGCATCAGTTCCCCTTTTAGACCCCAACACCCAATTACCAAGAAATTGTGTTCACATTCACTGGAACCAATGAAAATATTTTTATAGTAATCTGTTTGACAGATTTTCCCCTTCTTTTCAAAGTCCAATAACATAGCAGCGTGAGTCTTGCCAGTTGCAGTAAATCCTTTCCTTTCAGCTCATTTAGGAATCTGGTGTTTTGGTCCAGTGGCTTTTCTATAGAAATCCTGTCTCCTTTTCTCTACTAAATTCAAAAATATTATCTCTTCTTCATGTAACTTACATGTTAAATTGTCTTTATGTGCTTCAGCTATATCTATTGTTTTCATTGTTAGAAAGTATTCACCCATAAATTGTGTTGAATCTCTAGTACTAAGGACAGGGTTGATATTCCTATGTAAAGGAACTTCAGAAAAGATTACATCTAGATTAGAATAATAATATTGGAACTTTCCTGTTCTGTAAAATAAAAAAGCTAAAATACTACACGAGATACCATATGTCAGTGGTAGATGATGATATGTTACTCCTTCTGCTACTGATGTGGGCAATTTCATGCACACGTAGCAATCACTAACTTCCATAGTTTCTACATAATGTACTAACAAATTAACAAATACATTGAAATATGTCTTATTTCTAATTTTACTATAGTGTAATTCTATCTCACCTGGTGATTCTAAGTCTACTCTGTCTTGTTTAAGGTTATCCACCTTTCCATGTGTACTAGTGTCATTTCATTCATTAGCAGCCATCAAATAAGGTATTGCTACTGTCAGTCCTAACCATGCTATGAGCACTATCAATATACTACATATGCATATTCTAAAGCATGTTTTCTGTGAACTCCTCCTTCTGGGTTTCTCTGCAGATGGTCCAGACTGACTTGTTACTTCGTTTACTTGATCAGGTTCTTCATTTATTGTCTTAAGGCGATATTTCAGTCTTTTGATTAACCCAGGCCAAGCATCACCTTTCCTGAGTCTCTTAGCCAGCACTGTGCTTTGATTTTCCTCAGCTGTTCTTTTATTTTCGTTCAGTTGTGGCACTCTTTGATTTTCGTTCCTCTCTATCTGACCTTCTCCAGCGCTTATTATTTCTTCAGTTCCTGCCTGGATGGGTTCTTCTAATCTAATCTGACCTGGTTCAGGAGTTTTCTGAATTTGGCTTTGACTTTGGTTTTGTTCACCTTCTTCTTCCTGAACACGTTTTTCTATACCTGTCTGGTCCTGCTCAGGTCTTGTAATTTCTTGATTGTCTTCTGCCTGAATATTTGCTCTAGTACCTGTCTGTCCCTCGTCAGACTCAGGAGTTCTATTGCTGTTTTCTTCTGTCTGAGTATATTGTTCTTTCCTCAGAATTACTATTGGCTTTGATTTCTGTAATCTGAGTGCGTTCTTCCATTCCTGTCTGATCCTCACTATCACTCTGTCTATTTAGATGTGTTTGACTTCTTGTTCTCACAATTATTTCAGATTTGTCGACTATGGGTATCCATTCATCCTGACTGGTGCTCGATTGTTTCTCATCAGCTACTTCAGGATCTGTTTCTTGGGACCCTTCAGCTGTACAACTGTAAATTATGACACCATCTTCAGCCCTTCTCTGACAACCTATTTTTTCCCATTCTTCCTTTTCTTTGGGTTCTGCTTCATTTTGCAAATCTCTCACTTCCTCCCATGTTCTTAATCCCTCTAGCAGCATAAGTTGGCAGCTGATTCCACGTGCATCAATATTCTTGTTTACTGCCATTTTGTACTTGGCACAATGTTGGGCCAACTGGTCAGCATATCGGTTACCGGCTGTCACTTTGCCATTTCCAGATTGGTGAGCAGCACACTTGACCACGGCCACTTCTTTTGGCAATTTAATTGCTTCAAGTAATTATTTTACAAAATGTCCATTTTTAATAGGGGTTCCTGAAGAAGTCATGAACTCCCTTTGCATCCAAAGCTGGCCAAAGACATGCTCAACCCCATAACCATATTGACTATCAGTGTAAATGGTTACTTTCCAATTTTTTCCAAGTTTGCAGGCTTTTATTAAAGCAATCAATTCTGCTACTTGTGCAGACTTGACTTCTGGTAAATAGGACGCTTCGACTATACCAGCCAATGTGCACACAGCGTAAGCAGCACTCAATCCTCCTTCCTCATGTCGCATGCATGAGTCATCTACAAATAGCCCAAATTTTGAATCTTTTAGTGGTTCTTCCTGTATGTCTATGCATGGTTTAGTACTGTATTCTGTGAGGTCGACACAATCATGTTCGTCTTCTTCCTTTACCTCTTCAAAACGTGAATTAGGTAACAGGGTTGCTGGATTCAGGACAGTACATCTGGCCAGTGGCAGTTCTTCCATGGGGGCGTTTGGGCGCCGCCCCCCCTGCTTTCTCGCCGTGCGAGAAGGCAGAACCAAATGGTAGTTATTTATTACTACCATTTGTTTCACTTTCTGCCTTCTCGCACGGCAAGAAAGCAGAACTAACTTCCTGGTTTAGAGTGGGTGGTGTTCGAGGGCAGGGGGAGTGGCTTGGGGGAGTGGCTTGCCCACTGTTGTTAATACTGACTGTTTGGGCAGCCTGAGGCCGCCCAAACAGACAGTATTAACAATAGTGGGAAAGCCACTCCCCCAAGCCACTCCCTCTGCCCTCGAGTAACACCACCCACTCACTCTCCCTGTTCTCTCTGTATGCTGCAGCAGCAGCATGCAGAGAGAAAATTACATAGCCTGGGGCAGCTGGCCGCACCAATCAAAAATGCGGTGGTGGAGAGGGCGGCTGCCTGCCGCGCCGCCTTCCTGATGACGTGCTGCAGGACTTGAAATCGAGGACGGCGGGATTCGGGACGGCCGGACGGTAAGTTTATTTTATTTTATATATTTGTTTTCGTTTCCAAACCCTTCCCGCCTCCCCCCTCATCCCCTCAGGTCGTCGCGAGTGGGACCCCATTTCCAAACCCCCCCCACCCGCCCGTAATACCGGCCGCGACTGAAACTAATATTCTTGAAGCAGTTGGAAGGTGGCCCCAGTACAGAACGTGTCTAAAGACACCATCTCAGCAATTGGTATTGGCTGAGCTCAGCTGTACTCACACCTGCATGAAAGTCACGCTCTCTTCCAAGCATTGACCATTGCTCGTTTGAGCTCTATCCGGCACCCTTGACATTAACAGCGATTAAACGAATACCACAAAACAGCAACATTTCCCACATACAACTGAAAATACCGTACATAAGCTGACGGCACAAAGGAAACAAAAATTCGCATTTTCCAAATGCACTTATCACACAGCCTTCTGTAGCACGTGAGGGGCTTGTTCAACAGTGCTTTATTAAGAGCTGCATTGCCCCAAATTCAGTTGGAAGAGACGGCATAAATCGGTGCTAGTAATATGAACGTAACGTTTAAATAGAATATATGGATACAGTGGCAAGTGAGAGAGTGTCAGACCAAGTCTCTGTTTCCATTGCAGCCACTTTCCGTACCTTGTACCACGCGGTGTGTATTTTGTATCGTGTGCTTGCGAGCTTGTCAGGCTGCTTTCAGTTTTTTCTTTCAGCTTTGATGCTCATGAATCCGTTTATTCTGCGGTGCTGGACCCACATTCTGTAAGTGTGCAGACTAGAGTAAATCATGAACCTGGCTGTGCAGGCTTTCCAGTGAGTGCTTGAAATCACTAGGCCTGCCGTTTGTTATCTTCACCGGCCTCTGCCTGCATGCTTCCCTGAAATGAAAATGAATCGCAGATGAGGAGGCTGGGCGCGAGCGGCTTGTTGGTAATGTACAGAGATGGGAATCAGGCGCTTCATTTTCTGCTTTCATGCTCGTGGTCGGGCTTGTTTTCCTCCATGTTCCATGTGTACGATGTTTGCATTGCTAATTACGTGCACGCTACTGCACCTTTCCAACTTGGCAGACCAAATGAGATGCCATTGTCTATGGCCATGCAGGGCAGTGCGATAGAAAGCCAGTTTTATGCCAGCGCCTAGCACGTCGTTGAATTTCAGCATTTAAGTTGTTTCTCTTGGCTAACGTTTTGGACAGTTGAGTAGTTGAGCCCTGGTAAAGTGCTTGGGTGAGATGTGAGGTGTGGGGTAGCAGAAAGCGGATTCTTTGAAAATGAATGATACCAAATGGCAGTGCTATGTACTAATAACTGACCTCTTTTGGCTCTAGAAATGCTTCATCCACCAAATTCTGCAAGCTTCAAACAAATGCCCCTCCTTCCTTGCTTAGTTTGACAACAGTTGAGAATGGCTACACTGATTGATGCTCGTGAATAATAATTCAGAATATGTTTAATTGCGTAGAAGCGTGGAGAATTCTACCTATTCCAGCGCTATCCACATTGAAATTGAATTAACAATGTATATATAGTATCTGAACTGTGCATGGACAAACTGAATAAAGGATTTGAGTACGGCTATTGTTTTACGCCCTACCACTTTCAAATGTCACCAGCCGCCACTGCATCAGGCTATTGTCACATTTTCTGCACCTAGAATGACTCGCTCATATTTAGTCAGCCGACTAGGAGTTAGGTACTGAGTGCGTGTTCTGGTTAATAGAATCACGACTGCATGTGGAACATACACTGTCACAGAATGTCCCATTATGAAAGACTCATTTTGCTCTAAGCTCATGCAAGTTGCAGCTATAGCTTTCAGACATCCTGGCACTGCTGATGCCACTGGATACAGTATTTATCCAGAAAACAATGGTTCCTGTGGCATATTACTCATACATTATTTAGTCAGTACAGAAGCTCAATAGCAATTCAATTATTAGAGGGAGGGTGGCAAAAGGAAGAAACACACTTGTACCAGTTTGTAACAATTTCTTTGTATTTGCAAACAAGACAGATACTACTGTAATTATATCTGCGACATACACTCAGTATAAAAAAGTGCAATGTGTCCCAAGTGATATGAGCGAAACAAAAAAGAACGTGTAGAAATAAGTGATCTATACAAGTTTCAGTTGTGAATATTTACAAGAAGAGGAAATTGACCAGACACAATGATATAAACAATTATTAATCAGTGGCTATATACAATCATAGGCACTGTATTTGTGTAGTTCATTTCCTATGGATGCCAATTTTATTTATTTTGTGCAGGTCTTGTATGACCCTATATTTTCCACTTGGTTTCTTTATGCCAATTATAGGTGAATTACATGGACTGCTCATTATTTCTTTTAAAATGCCTTGCTCAACCAAGAGCTCTATTTCTGCTGCTACTCCTGCTTTTATTTCTGGGCTCATTTTGTACTGTCGAGTATTTGGGAAAACTGCACCTTCTTTCACTGTCACTTTTATTGGATCGACATTTGCCATTAATCCTACGTCTTTTTCGGTAAAATCCCACACATCAGGGTTTACAGTATTTTGCAGCTCTTCTGGTAAATCTTTTAGGGTCATTTTTTATTTCAGCTTCTTGCTTGGCCAACATAATTTGTAAATGCCATCTTCATCTGGTGTCTGAATCTAAACACCACTTGGGGTGCAAACAATTGTGCAGTTCATTTTGCACAACAAATCCCTTCCTAGCAAATTTACAGGACTGAAATCACATACCACGAACGTATGCATTTCTTTAAAATTGCCAATACGCACTTCCATTGGTTCTGTAACAGGGGCAATATCTGTTTATTAGAAACTCCCACTATTTGGATCGCTTCTCCCGAGAGGGGTAGGTTTGGGATATCTGCTGTTCTTACAGTAGAACGGGTAGCACCAGTGTCCAAAAAGAAGTTTATGTAATTTCCCTTAACCTTTCCTTCCACATATGGACCCGACTGATCTACCGGTAAGGATGCACCAAGTACGCATTCCTCTTCCCTCCCTCTCAGGCACCGTCAGTATGACTCGACTCGTCTTCAAAAAATGTGTCTTGCAAAAGGAACTGTGGTGTTACTGTATTTTTCCTCCCACTTCCCTCCCGAAATCATGTGTCCACACTGTATTTGGCTTGATTCACAAAATCTGGCATAGGGGCAGGTAGTAATTGGTTTTGTATTACCTGTTGCTGTTGCTTCCTTGACACCTCATTCTGCGTCTGTGGATTTTAATTTTCATTTTGGATATTATTACTTTGTACAGACTTACACTCGTTTTTCCAATGCCCCAATTTTCCACACCCATGACAGGGAAACTTTTTCTTTGCCTCTTCTCTACTTATTCTCCCTTTTGATCGTCCCCCACTTCCGTCTCCTTGACCTTCTCTTTTTCTTTGAATATTTCTCAGCTGACTTAACTGGACTTCTTGCTGTTCTGCTAATATTACTTGTGCCCTCATTACCTTTTCTTCCAAACTCTTCCGCTTATTATCAATTTTATCCCCACAATATTTTGCATACTTGAGGATTCATCAACAGGCTTTGCCTGCCAACATATTTTATGGTCTTTAATCATTTGTGATATTTCTGGCTTTAAACCTGACACAAACCGATAAATAAAATGAGTCATGTCCTTGTTATCGATATTTTCCAACCCACTGTACTGTTTAAAGGTGTTTAAAGGCGTTCATAATATGCATGTACTGATTAATCTTTATTTTGGGTTGCTCTGTCTATTTTTGTCCAGTCTGTTTCTTTTGGGGGTACCTTTCCTCTCAGATAAATTATTACCTGATTATACTTTTTTCACATCATCTGCCGGGGCTCCTGTCTTTGGATCTCTAGGGTATTCGTCATTGGGCCAATCTACTCAAATGTTGCATTCTGTCCACAAATCTGCAGGGACAACTATGTCAAACAAACCATCTAAATCTTTTAGCAGCACTTTTGAAACTTTCACAAATGTCTGGACTTGCCTGTACCATTCAACAGGTTTTTCTCTAAGTTTTGGAAAGTCATTTGTGAATGATAAAGTATCCTGTCGGGACCATGGGACATGTACATAACCTCCTCCTGGAACTTCTCTCATTAGACACAACTTTCAACCTTTTCAGGTTCTTTCATCAGATACTCTGATGTAGTTCAATTTGCCTGAGATTCCTCATTTTTCTTTGTCCATCTAGCTTTTCACCTGTCTAAATCTCCCCATTTCTGTAATAATTATAATAATTCTTTTATTTGCAATTTTTGTCCTGACACATTCATGTTTTCTAAATATTTGTCAGAAAATTCAGCTCTGTAAGGTTTCTGCAATACTTCAAATTTACCTATGTTAATTCCCATATCAGAGGCCAAATTCATTAATTTCTCATGGAAATGTTTTGTATTTCGAGTGATACTCCTGGATATGAATAACAACTCTTCTTCACTGAAGGTATTTAGGACCATATGCATGAACACATTTTCCCATAGACACAGAATGGGCAAAACCCTTTGATGCATATGGCCCTTAGTCTTTCCAATCCTACATTTCCAGCTATCATTTCCTCTAGTTCGACTCTTAATTTAAAAATGTCCCATATTTTTGGCTGTGATTTTGGCTTTTCTATCTCTCATGACCATCTTTCTATCTCTCCTGGGGTTACTACAGTGGCACTTCTCGTTCCTGTGAATGTTTCCATCCGTACTTCTCTTGAACTTTCAGGAGTAATTTTCCTGACTGAATCACCCACAGGTTCTCTTATAGGCAAATCCATCAAGGAAATTACTGACTCACATTCACTTGCCTGGTCATCACCTAATATATTCTCTTTTCTGGGTGGTACTATGGGTGTAGTCAGAACGGGAGTTTTAGGACAGGGTTGCTTGTCTCCAAACAAGGGAACAACTGGACCTATAGTTACTGATATCGTTAAGGCTTCAGGACTCGTATTCAGTTGGGTGATTTTCTGTATTAGCTCACTTCTCTGTTTATTTATCGCTTCCCTTTCTTTTTCTTGTAATACTTTTTCTAATGTGGTTTCATGTACAATCTGTGGAACAAAAGGTGGTTTCAAGAATGGAGCACTAGGGTTTACTCTATTTGTTTCTTCATGATAAAGTGGCAGATTTTTCATGAATAAATCCTCAAGATAATCATCTTCTGAATCACCACTACTAGTCATTAAATGTTTCGTTTTCTCTGTAGTTTTACCTCCTGATGGTTCTTCTGTGGTCAATACAGGATACAATCCTTCCACTAACATGGACTGTCTCCATTGTTTCATCTGCTTATCTCTTTTCTCTTTAGGAAATCTAGGGTAAAATCTACAAACATTCCTGTCGCATCTGGGTCTATCTCGCTCAAAAGCCTCAGTTTCCCTTTCTTCTAGTGCTTTATACTGCGTTAATCTTGGTCTGGGGTCTAATTCATTCATGCGAGTTCGTAAATTGTGCAAAATTCTACCATTAAAGGTACTATATTCTGGAAATGCCAATATGCCATTGTCCTTTGTGTACTCTATCCAGTTTTCTAACCATACACAAGTATGGTAGCTCCTTTCTATCATCCGGTATGATGCGGGCGTTTTCGGTGGTGGAATAATAATACTTAATTTTCTGAAAAAATTAAATTTTTCTCTTTTCTCCGTACATAGTATAGGGTCTTCCTCTAATTTGTTGTTCTCGGGCAAATCCAAATATTTTCTATCAGGGCGATTTCCTATACCTTTTGGATCTAGATGCCACATATAATTACTGACATTTCGATTATTGTAATTTACTCAATTGTTTACTTTTCTTAAATGCTCCTCCAATAACAGTGTTTCTTATTTTCAATGACCAATCAACTTTTAATTCTCAAATAAATTCAACCAATGGTTGCGCGGCTTTTCTATGAGATGAGTTCTCACACTCTGCACTCACCCCTCCTTTACAATATTACCGCAGCTACACACCCGCTGTCTCAACCAATCCCAGCACGGCTCTTTGTGACGTCAGTGCAGCACCCGCGACTGACCCCTCCTTTGCAGGTAATACGACAACTCAAATTCCTTTCTATTTAAATGCACATTTCACTAATTAACAACATAGAAACATTCGCTACTGTGCCTGATTGACTAATATTCAAAGAAAAGGCAACTTCTTTCTCTGCGAGTAAATCCCTTCCGTTTACCCTTCATACACTACGAGTAAAACTTCTTCTGCTTACTCTTCATCCGAGCATCAAAGAACCTGTTACTCCTTTAGACTTACCCTTTCTAGGTGATAGAAGACCAAGTTTCACCAGCGAACTCCTTTGCTATTATTTATTCTCACTTTTATACAAGAAAAATAATCCCTAATCAGTGTTTCAAGTCCTACCTAACCATCTGCACTTAATTCATCAGGCAAGTAACCTCACTGCAGTGTGGCTTCCATTTACCACCCGCTATTCAAATCCCCAGGGAATTCCAGACAGCGAATAACAAAACAAACGGGTTTTAGTTAATACATAAAATCAAAACAAAATAAATATAATCAATACGGAACTAACTACCTATCTTAACTAAACCCTAACCACTACTCTGCTACCAAAGAAATACTGATGGTGCAGGATTCCCAGCTCAGTTTACCATACTCACCTGGGCCCATAAAACATTCACACCTTGAACCGGTAATCCTGCCTTGACTTTCCTGCCTATCAGTTTAATTTTTACTTTAGGATTTATACCTGTACACCATAACTTACCAATCCTTGTCACCTGTACTGTAAGTCCTAAGGATCAAAAGGTGTTAGCATAATAGGTAGTATAACTTTAACTTACATAAAATAACCACAGACTCGAGGAAGTTTTAAACACTTTATCTATGCAAAGATTTGTGAATCATGGTTCAAACAAGTGCAGTTAAAGACTTTTCAAGTAAGAAAATAACGATCAAAGCAATGATCTGTAGAAATGTTGCAAGATTACTTTTAGACATTGGTACCTAGGAAAGGTGGGAGAGGGAAACGGTACAAGGACATACCACATAGATTTTTTTTACCTAGAATGGTGTGAAGACCAAACCTGGCCATGGGCTGGGACAAGAAAGGGCTCCCGACCAATCAGGTGCCAACAGGACAGGACAGGTGCAGATCAGAACAGGTATCCTCAGCTAAGTGCAACGCCAACATCACACCCCTCTCTGGGTACTCCCAGACCCCGACTGGGTAATCGATAATTCTCCCTCAGCAACACCCTGATTCTTCTGACAGCCTCTGCTCTCGTTTCTCCTTCAGCATACTTTGGGTCAGTGACAGGTCTGTGACAAGTCGGACAATCTAACTGACTAAGCCTACCTTAGTTATACCATTTCCAGGGCAATGAACCACCCACAATGTTGCAAATGCATGTATTTCCTTTATTTGATTGGTCAGAAAGACGAGGAGAGGTCATCACAGCATACCAGTATGAGATCATTTCCATTCGATATAGTTGATCAATGTTCCCGCCGATAATTTACTTTCCCATGATTTTATTCCACCCAGCAATATTATTTCATTTCATATACAATGTTAATATAAATTTGCAAGTTGTCTTCCTCTTTGCAGGTCAGAGGGTTGAACATCATTTTTAGTAGCATCACCAATGCTCCAAGGAGACTCAATGGTGGAATTAGTGAAGGGCTCTGATATTAGGTCCATCAGCCATTCCCTCCACAGTATTAGAGCAAAGGAATGCAGAGATGGACAGATGGCACGTAAGTCCCATTACTACCCTCATCTAAATCTTGCCGCATGTGTTCAATCAAGTCTGTAATATAAAATTATTTGTCTTCCAACATGACAATGCATCTAGTCCAAATTCTTCACAGAGCATTGCAAGACCATCTTACTCTAAATCCTTCATGTACATTGATTCCATGATGATGCTTGTAACCATATATTTACACCTTTCATCAATTACTTGCAATCAGAGTTTCAAGTCTTCTAAAACTTAGTTGTGTGGTTTACCTGCTTCTTCTGTTGTCAAGCAGCAAAGCAAGCATGCCCCTTGTAAAAAGAACTATTTACTGTGGCGAAAGCCGCACTTTCAGGCGCTGTCTTGTATACATTGTAATTTGGTCAACCTAGAGATTGTCATATGTCTTTGAATCAAAATGTTTTCACTTCTTCATCCTTTTACAGCAAAATCTAATGAATATGTTTGTATCTGTACTTGTCACAATCTGCCACCGTGACTGCATTCTCTTAACCTTCTCAGAATGGTTTTAGCATGCATAGTTACTGCATAGGACTTAAATCTGGTTTGTGCTTTGCTTTTTCAATCCTACAGGATTTTTGTCTTTGCTGCTATGTCTAAATAGGAATGCTGATGTGGGTATTGCTCCTGAACTCAGGAACATACAGGTTCTCAGCACTGAGCCGCATTAAATCTAGATCCAAATACTCTGGTGCATTTTCTTTCCTTTCCGCATATCTTTTGGCTTTGGCTGAAGGCTAAATTATTCTTCTATCTTTCTTTATTAGTACGGATTACGTCAGTGGTAATGTCTGAGACATATATGATGCAGGTCTTGAAAACAGAAAAAACTGAAACAGATGAATGTGCTGCAATATAACCTCGGCAAACGTCAACAATTCCGCCCCTTTAAGTTGAAACCTGCTGACCAAAGGCCACAAGTATCATTTCGATGTTCAATTAGTTCTCTCTGGCAATCAGATTAGAAAAAACAAAGGACAAGATTTTCAGACTGCCATACCCATTGTTTACTAACAGAAGTTCCACTGGCTTCGACTTGAATGCGTGGGACTTAATACAAATATTAAACTGATTATGATTTCAAAAAGAAGCAAAACCTACACAAAATCTTAGAAATTATTGTTACATTTAAAGTCACATACAGTATGCAACAAAAAAAAAGCTATTAATTTTCATGAAATAATAAGGGACAACTAAAATGTTCCCCTAATCACAATTTCATCATAAGATTCTCTGACTTCAGATCCAGCAAATATCATGTAACTTCAAAGTTCATATGTTCAGTCTTTTGTGTGTGTAGACAGTGAACTCAATAACGTGAACCTGTCGTTTTTGTGGCTTGAAATTGATTTGCTCCACCTTTTTCAGGACGAAGACATACAGTCAGCTACACATAAAACTTCAGATTTCACCGAGACAAATTCAAAATTGGGTGACCTGGAGTTGAAGCTAAAAGAAGACAGCGGGATATTTAGATGGTGAACAGCCAGGTTCCACATTTTTATGGAATTGTAAGCGATTGGAAGAGAGACAAACATCCTGAATGAGAGTATTCCAGTGATTGGCTGCCAAAAAGGCACAAAAATGGTCACCAAGTCTAACCTTCCTAATCTTCGGGACATAAAGATGGCTAAAGAATATCAAGTGCAGCATTCTTGCATAAATATACACTACGAAGAGAACCTACATTTATGTCGAGTCTAATTCGTGAGTAGTTTTATGACATTGTCAAAGAGCTTTAGAGGTGGATTTTTTGGCCTCTGGTAACCAACGAAATAATATCAAGTAATGAGAGATAGCAGACTGAGGGGCACATGCATCAATATTGCTTTTTGCGATTCCTTAATTGCGAAAAATAAGGAATCGCAATTAAGGAATTGCAAATTGCAATGCATTAAGAAATCGCAAAAAAAAATAGCGATTTCTTAAAATTCCTTAATTGCGATTCTCTAATTGAGAATCGCAATTAAGGAATACCTCCCCATTCCTATGGGCCTAGAGGCCCATAGGAATGAATGGGAAGACATTCTCAATTTGCGATTCTCCATTAGAGAATTGCAAATTGAGAATGCAATTTCAAGGGTGCAGGGGTGTCCAAAGGACACCCTGTTGCACCCCTGAAATCTGCCTATAAGTACATCTTGCACACACACATGCCCCAAGGGCATGTGTGTGTGTAAAATGGAACTTTGAAAAATGCACTTTAGTGCATTTTTGAAAGTTTTCGCAAATTACCATGAAGGTCAACTTCATGGTAATTTGCTCCCCTTATTAGCGAAATCGCTAATTTTTAAAGTTTTATGCATTGCATTTAAGGAATCGCAATTTGAGATTCCTTAAATGCATTCGCAATTTATGAAATCGCAATTTTGCGATTTCTTAAATTGCGAAAAGTACAAAAATGATGATGCATCCCAAAAGTTGAAATTGCATTCGCAAACGGCCGGATTTTGCGATTCGCACCATTTGCGAATGCAATTTACAATGATGCATGTGCCCATGAAAGAGGAGATCAAGAATGATTTGAGCAGCAGTATTTTGGACTATCTGCAATTTGAATATCAGTTAAGCCGGGAGAGGAGTTAGCCTAACGGCTAGGGCCCTCGAC
The DNA here is from genome assembly GCF_964261635.1 of Lissotriton helveticus. NCBI lineage: Eukaryota > Metazoa > Chordata > Amphibia > Caudata > Salamandridae > Lissotriton > Lissotriton helveticus. Next base: position 1,040,988,349 of record NC_136070.1, read on the forward strand.
CTCGGACCTGGGGATCTGGGTTCGAGTCTCGGTAACGACGCCAAAAACCTCCTGTGGTTCTGGGCAAATCTCTTAATCTCCCCGTGCCTAAAATGAATGCGTGTCCTCATGTAACGTAACTGGTGCTATGTAAAGCGCTCTGATACCTAATTCAGTTCGGGTCTAGTTCGCGCTATATAAAACTCTGCAAAAAAAGAAAAAAAGCCAAAAGTTAGCTCTTCAACAAAAAATTGCGCCACCCACATATATACACATATATATATATAATATGTCATATTAAATGTATTACATGGCCAGTGGTAGTAGGTATAGTATATATTTACTTCAGCAGTTTAGCATTGAGGTGGCTTCATGTGATTATTGCATGTAACTTGTTCGTACATAGTTGCTAAATGCATCCGGTGAACAAGAAGACCAAGATGTAAAGAGTTTAAACAATCTATCCTTGAAAGAATCAAGGATTGAACCATTGTTTCACAGCAATCTCCTGGAATACAAAGTATACCTTTACACAGAATACGCCAACAATAAAAGCATAATGAGGCTTCTTTGGTAACTTGTCCAGTGAAGGGAAGAGAGTCATCAATAACCACACCAAGATTGTACACATTTGAAACAGGAACTGGAGGTGTGAACAACTCTGTAGGCTAACAAAGAGATGACCATTCAGTCAGAGGGCCTCCAACCGTGAGCCCCTCTTCTTCATCATAATTAAACTTTAAGGAATTAAGCTTCATCCATGTGGCTACTGAAGATAAATAGACTTTTAATCTCGGGACTGGGTCTCACACAGGGCACAAAGACTTGGCTGTCATCAGCATAGGGCATTAAGGAACAACCACAAGCCTTGATAACAAGAGCTACTGGAGTACGACAAAGACTGAACAGGATAGTGAAGTACTGAAAAATAAATAATACCATATAGAGCTATACTTACTGATAGCCCCCAATACACCAATTACCAATAACCAGTCAGTCGGCAGTGATGAAAGTACAATCATTTATTCTCTGCCAGAGGAGCTTCTCGCGACCTAAACCCTCGAGGTCCGCCGAGAAGACTGCTGACACATTATCAAGAGATCACATATATACTGTTACATTTCGAAACCGTTACCTAAGAAGGAAAAATACAAGTTGGTACAGGTGGTGCAAAGGAAAGACCATATATGGTCCACAAAGCATCTTCAGTTTAGCTCAGCTCGTTATAGCAAGGTCAATGAGGGTAACTCCCTTCTGCCTGTCTTAGGAGGGTTCGCACAGCGACTCCTGGAATGTGCTTATCCAGCCTACCCCCACCTATAACCTTGACGGGCCTAACATGCAGGAGCAGCAGTTTGCTACAGTTGTCATGCTATTTCTCGAGAGAACGACTTCAACCAACTCTAATGGGTGGATTCTGATAATGCTTCAGGCAGGCTAGGCCACAAAATGGCGCTGGTCGGGTTAAAGTATAATACCTGTCGGCAGACAAAAATCCAAATAGGGTGTATAACAATCACTAAATTGCTATGTATGCAAAGTCTACTTCGCACAGACACCTATGCTGGACTGAATAGGCACATCACGCTAATTTCTAAATGACACTGCGTGTCTTAAGTTTACTTCACAAGGCCTAATTCAGATTTCAGTTCCTCAATAGGGCTAATTGAAGAACCCAGTGGAACTCAGCACAGTATGGCCTTGAATGATACAATTGGGGGTGGGGTCACACACTACTCACACACCAGCGGGATCGCCCCTAAGGACTGTGGTAAGTGTAGTTCGTGTTCCGCGATGCATCTTCTTTCGATTCTTTGCTATCTTCGCTATCTTCACCATCCCTGGACACCCCGAAACACGTGTCCAGTGATGGCAAAGACAGCGAAGATAGCAGAAGATCGAAAGATGATGCATCGCAAACACTTTACTACATTGACCAGAGTCCTTAGGGGCGACACCGCCGGTGTGTGAGTAGTGTGCGACCCCACCCCCATTTGTAACTTTAAAGCTCTCTTGAGCAGCGGGCTGACGAGCCTGGGATCCCGCACCTACGCGCCTGAGTGGTACTATACCTGGCAGATATTGGCAGCCATCGGCAACCCCAGTACACGGCCTATCCCTGCTGATGAGGGGTAATACCCCGAAACACGTGTCCAGGGATGGCGAAGACAGCGAAGATAGCAGAAGATCGAAAGATGATGCATCGCAAACACTTTACTACATTGACCAGAGTCCTTAGGGGCGACACCGCCGGTGTGTGAGTAGTGTGCGACCCCACCCCCATTTGTAACTTTAAAGCTCTCTTGAGCAGCGGGCTGACGAGCCTGGGATCCCGCACCTACGCGCCTGAGTGGTACTATACCTGGCAGATATTGGCAGCCATCGGCAACCCCAGTACACGGCCTATCCCTGCTGATGAGGGGTAATACCCCGAAACACGTGTCCAGGGATGGCGAAGACAGCGAAGATAGCAGAAGATCGAAAGATGATGCATCGCAAACACTTTACTACATTGACCAGAGTCCTTAGGGGCGACACCGCCGGTGTGTGAGTAGTGTGCGACCCCACCCCCATTTGTAACTTTAAAGCTCTCTTGAGCAGCGGGCTGACGAGCCTGGGATCCCGCACCTACGCGCCTGAGTGGTACTATACCTGGCAGATATTGGCAGCCATCGGCAACCCCAGTACACGGCCTATCCCTGCTGATGAGGGGTAATACCCCGAAACACGTGTCCAGGGATGGCGAAGACAGCGAAGATAGCAGAAGATCGAAAGATGATGCATCGCAAACACTTTACTACATTGACCAGAGTCCTTAGGGGCGACACCGCCGGTGTGTGAGTAGTGTGCGACCCCACCCCCATTTGTAACTTTAAAGCTCTCTTGAGCAGCGGGCTGACGAGCCTGGGATCCCGCACCTACGTGCCTGAGTGGTACTATACCTGGCAGATATTGGCAGCCATCGGCAACCCCAGTACACGGCCTATCCCTGCTGATGAGGGGTAATACCCCGAAACACGTGTCCAGGGATGGTGAAGACAGCGAAGATAGCAGAAGATCGAAAGATGATGCATCGCAAACACTTTACTACATTGACCAGAGTCCTTAGGGGCGACACCGCCGGTGTGTGAGTAGTGTGCGACCCCACCCCCATTTGTAACTTTAAAGCTCTCTTGAGCAGCGGGCTGACGAGCCTGGGATCCCGCACCTACGCGCCTGAGTGGTACTATACCTGGCAGATATTGGCAGCCATCGGCAACCCCAGTACACGGCCTATCCCTGCTGATGAGGGGTAATACCCCGAAACACGTGTCCAGGGATGGCGAAGACAGCGAAGATAGCAGAAGATCGAAAGATGATGCATCGCAAACACTTTACTACATTGACCAGAGTCCTTAGGGGCGACACCGCCGGTGTGTGAGTAGTGTGCGACCCCACCCCCATTTGTAACTTTAAAGCTCTCTTGAGCAGCGGGCTGACGAGCCTGGGATCCCGCACCTACGCGCCTGAGTGGTACTATACCTGGCAGATATTGGCAGCCATCGGTAACCCCAGTACACGGCCTATCCCTGCTGATGAGGGGTAATACCCCGAAACACGTGTCCAGGGATGGCGAAGACAGCGAAGATAGCAGAAGATCGAAAGATGATGCATCGCAAACACTTTACTACATTGACCAGAGTCCTTAGGGGCGACACCGCCGGTGTGTGAGTAGTGTGCGACCCCACCCCCATTTGTAACTTTAAAGCTCTCTTGAGCAGCGGGCTGACGAGCCTGGGATCCCGCACCTACGCGCCTGAGTGGTACTATACCTGGCAGATATTGGCAGCCATCGGCAACCCCAGTACACGGCCTATCCCTGCTGATGAGGGGTAATACCCCGAAACACGTGTCCAGGGATGGCGAAGACAGCGAAGATAGCAGAAGATCGAAAGATGATGCATCGCAAACACTTTACTACATTGACCAGAGTCCTTAGGGGCGACACCGCCGGTGTGTGAGTAGTGTGCGACCCCACCCCCATTTGTAACTTTAAAGCTCTCTTGAGCAGCGGGCTGACGAGCCTGGGATCCCGCACCTACGCGCCTGAGTGGTACTATACCTGGCAGATATTGGCAGCCATCGGCAACCCCAGTACACGGCCTATCCCTGCTGATGAGGGGTAATACCCCGAAACACGTGTCCAGGGATGGCGAAGACAGCGAAGATAGCAGAAGATCGAAAGATGATGCATCGCAAACACTTTACTACATTGACCAGAGTCCTTAGGGGCGACACCGCCGGTGTGTGAGTAGTGTGCGACCCCACCCCCATTTGGCCTTGAATGATGTTTGGATTCCATGAGGCAGGTGAAATTCTGTTACATGTTATCCAACAAGGTGCTGGGCTCTATTAATAAAGAGAGTTGGCAACTGACTTTTTTCCCACTAACTTAGTGGCAAAGGGACACAATGAGATGTCTGAAAATTGCTAAATATGCCAAGTTTATGGTACCAGAATATCATGAAATAAATAAGGTCTAATAGAAAGATCTTAAATAGTGTCTAATAGAAAGATTGTGTCCAAAGCATTGCTTAGAAAGATATTGATCCTTTGGAGTTAATAAAATACAATCTACTTTCAAATGGACAATTTGTAAGGCAAAGTGAAGATATCCGGTGTCTTTGTTTCTCTGTCTCTCTTTTCCTTTTCCCCTTTCCCTAGGTCTGCTGCTGTCCAGCATAAGTACCCTTTGCATAATCGTCAGTGGATGAAAATAATACTTCCTGAGAATGTGCCATATAATTTGCCTGTTATGTCGCATCATATGATTAACCTTGCATCAAGATCTAAATAATCTTGCAGCATATTCCTAGTAGATTTACCAATAATAACGCTCTGCAGAGTGATTTGGAGGCTGTTATTGTGATGATGAAACCCGTATGTCTCAGGGGATCATTAAATATTTCCCATATTTCACTGTTCCCTGTGGCATATGGCTTTTATACCCCTGCATCTTGTGCACTTCAAAATGCCTTTGAGTAAACCATTTATGCAAATGTGCAGAGTCTACTAAGCCATTTATAATTAGTGATGAGGAAGGAGAGAGGAATTATAACCCAGTTGAGGCTTTGACTCTTTGTGAGTCAAGGCCCCACCACACTGAACAATGGTAATATATTACACTCAGTCCTTTTGCATATAAATGTATATGCAGATGGTTAAGGAATGATTTCTGGACTGCACTAATATCTTGTAAAAGTGATTTATAGAGGTTATATGCAAATGCAGGATATTAAAGTCAATCTCTCCATCACCCCCTGAGGGTCCACACACCTCCTGTAGGAGACGCTAGGAACATGAAGAAAATTCAGGTGCATGGGGAATAGTGGGTTGGGAAAGAGTGGGAATGAGATATTCATTCCGGCAGCTAGTTGATTGGAAGATCGAGGCATGAATAGCAGGACTCACTGTAATGGCACAGTGTCTTGAGCAGTAGTGGAAGGACTGCAACTTCCCTGCTGAAAGGTAAAAGTCATGATGCACAAGGAAAGAGGATAAAGGGCCGGGTGTGAAGAGAAGCGGATGCGAAGGAGTCATAACAACCACTGCTGTCCAACACCTAATTATGCAAGTAGGAATTCTTTAGACAACTGTGCCTAGATTGACCTGGAAGGCTTCTCACTGTGTCCAGTAGTGTAGTTGCTGGTGTGGTGTAACTAACCTAGAGTATCCTCTAAGTATATTATCTGGATGTTTAGTTTCCACTACCTTGTCCTGTATCTTCTACGTGTATGATGTTGCTATATTTCAATGTAGTACTGACTCAACAGAATAAGGAGAAGGATGACTTTTGCGAGATCAATGTATTTGTAGCATACGTTGCAGTTTTTATCATTATTGTCCCATTCTCGTCACCATTGAAACATCTGGTGTTGCGTGGTCTACATAAATCGGATTATTAAACATGCAACATTTAATGATACATCCCAAGAGGAGTGAACCCGTTAGCAACTACTAACTATTAGAACACAGTCCCGATTGCGGGCTGGGATTAAACTGCGATCTCCTGAGAACTACGGGGCAGATTTACAAGCCCCTTGTGACTCTTTTACGCCGCCGTTGCGTCACTTTTGTGACGCAGCAGCGGCGCAAAAGATGCGCCATGGTGCGGGGTGTTTACAACGTGATGCATCTGAGAGATGCGTCACGTTGTGAAACCCTGCGCCACATGAAACCTGAGTCAGGTTTCATGTGGGCGTTTCGACAAAGGGGGGGCGTTCCGTCGCAGGAAAGCCCCTGGAAAGTGACTCAGTGAAATCTACAAGATTTCACTGAGTCACTTTACTAACGCTGATGCGTCAAAACCCTACGCCTGCTTGAAGCAGGCGTAAGGCTTGACGCACCACGTTAACAGATAGGGCAAGTTGTAAAAGTGCTGGAGTTGCGTGCCGCATGCAACACAACTTCAGCACTGCGCCAACTTCACTCCCTAGATGCGACACGCATCTGTTTATTCCTGCGCCATGGTGCGCCGCATTGTAAATGCGGCGCATCATGGGTGGCGCAAGGATAAACTTGCCCGCGGTATCTTTCCTGGCACATCTCTGCTGATTTGCAGAGATGCGTCAGGCAACATAAATCTGCCCCTACTTCTTTGGCGATGGGATAGTAATTCTGAGTGCCATCTTAATTGTCACACCTCCACTGTTTCACCCTAGCAGATTTCTGTTGATCAAATCTGCTAAATGTTGTACGGGTGGTAGAAAAGTATAATTTGGTGTGTTAAATACTGATTCCATATGTTATGCCTCTTTTCCAAATTCAGAACTCAGAATCTGAGGTATTTACAACATTTGGCAAATAGTTCACACCATGTTAATGGGATTTATCAGCAAAATACTCTGCCCTACTTCTCACAAGTGAGGTCACACAGTTCTCCACCGCAGCCACATGAAGTTGGCAGAAGAGGCAATTTACATAACAAGAATAAACCATGATGACAAGCAGCTCACGATACCTCTTTACAGGGCAAAACAGGTAGATGTTGACATGAGCTTATCTTTGTCGCACACGCTCAAAATTGCCTTATTGGCGGATGGCCAATTAGATTACTTGATTAGAGATTGGCATGTCAAAGATATGGGGATATGCCCTCCTCCTTGTCACAAGTGAATTACACGCTCTAAATCAGACCATTAAGATCATGGGGAAGCAAGGCAATTCTTTTTGTGCTTTCTCTGAATGTCTTCAGTTTTACATTTGCGGGCATGTTTACTTAGTCAACAACATAGTTGTAGAGAGGCCAGAATAAAAGGTTTAACAGGCAGAGGGTTAAGCAATAGGTTTGCAGTGTTAAAGCACTGGGATATTAGAATGTGTCTTATGCACCCCTGGGCAGAAATGTGAACATATTTCGTAGACTAGTCTTGTGCTACATATAGGTAGGGAAATAATTCGCCACACAGTACTAAAGATATGACCTGATTTGCAGCTTGGTTTGATTTGAGTCTTGCAGAAACAGAAGCCCCACAGAACCCGGGTTTCGAGGCGCTACAGGTGGAAGTTTCTGGCAGGGCCCCGTGGGAGCTGTTTTACTACAGGGAACTTGGCCGCATTCTCAGAGAAAGTGCACGGGTTGAGGGAGCAACAACCTCGAGGTTACAGATAGGTAAAGGGCAAGGTTCCCTTTACGACATGCTACGGGCCTGGGAGGGAGCTGACACCGAGCCACAGGAATGTGAAACACAGATAAGGAAGGCCCCTGCAGAAATGCAGGGTGTGAGTCAGTAAAGCCTTGAGGCGGAAATGACTTACCGAGCCGATTTTGCAAGAGGCATTTTTTCCATCCCATAAGTTTCAAGGAGGCAAGTAACACGTCATGGCAAACCCATATTGTGATTTGCCCTTCTAAAAAGAGATCTGAGCTCAAATGGACTCTATTCATGTGGCCTGAGCTGCAAAATCAGCGCGACTGGCTTTGCTAATGCAAAACCTAAATTCGGTAATGCAAAAAACAAGTGCGAGTCTTAATGGGTGCCACAAAATGCAAAGCAAGAAATTCGATCCTTTGCGAATCACAAGGGTAATGGGGCAGGCAAGAAGAATTCTTCCTCACTATACCGAGAACCTGAGGGGCTTATTTACAAACCCCTTGCGCCGCCGGTACGACACTTTTTCCCATATTAAAAGTGACGTACAGGCGGCGCCAGGGGCTTGTAAATATGCCCATCAGTTGCTTATTTCATTTGGACCAGCAGCAGCAGTAATTTAATCATTGTATGAGAGAAATTGCTAACTGGGTGACTTTGAATTGTCTTCAGTTATATAGCGACAAATCCGAGATCATACTTCTGGAAAAGCATTGGAATTGTGGTCACCTGAGTGAGTGAGTGAGTGAATCAAGAACTCAGGAGTATAAATCAACTGGGTGTTATCTATGAGAGAGCAGGTCAACACAACATGCAGTGGCGGGTCCTCTGCTAAGGCGGAGGAGAGTCGCTGCACTGCTTTTTAGCAGTGTAAATAAAGGAAACATAAAATGATAATAACTGGTTGTTATCATTTTATGTTTCCCTGCTGCAGCAGCTCTGCGGGCAGGATATGGAATGAGTGATTTGCCAACTCCAAGTGTACATGAATGCTTGGCCGGTCGTCTCGGGCCAGACAAACATTCAATGCGCATTTTGCATGTTCTTCCCGCAGGGTGCATTACAACCTGGGTGGAGAACATGCCCAGTCCCCCAGTCCCTGGCTGAGTGGCGAACCACGACACTAAGACCAATCACAATGCTGTATTGCAGCGTGTGATTGGCCAAAGGGATCCTGGGACCCTGATGCGTATTGCTTCCCTGCTCCGGCCTGAAGAGACGACGGAGGAGAGACTGGGAAGAACAAGGCAATCAGGTAAGTTTTTTAAAACTCCCTCACCCCCACCCCGGATCCGTGCCGGCCGCAACTGACAACATGTGGCATGTGCTTTACCACAATTAAATTGCTAAAAAAGGTTTTCTCTTGGCTGCCTTCCACCTCCAGGAAAACATTAGCCTAGGGGGTGATTATAAGTTGCAATGATGAAGGCAATGCATTGTTGGCGGCCTCTAATACTTAGTGGTCAATTACGATGTCAGTTGGAAAGGCTCTGAATCGGATTCGGGTCTGCCGAATCTGATCAGGAACCCATCTTTCCAACCGATTCAGAAAGCTTTCTGAATGACCGATCACGATGTTCAGAAAGTGTTCAGACTTTCCGACTTATTTCCGACTTGGTTCCAAATGACATTTGGAGGAACCTAGTCATTCTGAGCCGACTCGTACAAGTCTACGGACCACATATCCGACGAGTGATTCCGATGTCGGATTCGGACAGCCTTTTTGATACGGTTTGTCCGACATGGATCGGCTATTGGAATCTGACTTTAGGGTCCGTAGCAGGCCTCCCTTCACCTGTAGCCTTCCGAATTGGGCCCATGGGGGAACCCAAGGGACCCCCCTTTCAGACCATGCACAGTGTGGCAGGCACCAAGGGGTGCCCGCCACAGGGTGCACGATTTTCCCCACCCACCCCTTTCTTCAATGGGAGCCTGTATAGTCGGTCGGAACACAGGCTCCCATTGAATTCAATGGGAGTCCCACCAAATGGTATCTGGAACCATCGAATCCGATTCGGTCGGAAACCATTCCGAGACCAATTTGGTTGGAATGCTTTCCGGTCGACATTATAATCGAGCCCTTAGTTGGTGGCCAAGCTGCAGATGGTTCAAAATACAAATGCAAAGACCTAAGGCAACTCAGAATACAATCAAAAACTGTCAATAATTCATAATGAACTGAAAGAACAAGAACTAAGAACGTACAAAATATATATATATATATATATATATATTTTTTTTTTAAACCTTTATTTGGACAAAAAGGATATACAAATACGGGCCTACAACCAGTCAGGCCGGCCACCAATATGCGAGGGCAAGCAATAAATCCAGGATGACAGTGTACGGAATAAAACACAGTAAGTCGCAATCATTATGGCATCAAAAAGGGGGGGGAACACAGACGGCCAGCAAAAAGAAACAATGAAGGTTAATTTTATAATAATACAAAAAGGAATATCGCAGGTTCGACTACAACACAAGACGTGACCGGGTTCCCAGAGCGAGTCATTGACAACAATAAAGCTAAAGGGTGACAATGTGGGAGAATAGTATAGCAATGCACATCAGTGTAAGAGCAAATATCAGTAAATCAAAGCCATAATTAGTTTCACTCGTCTCATTCAAACCACCATCCATCAGCACATTAGAGACAAAACAGGAACCGGAATATTGACACCGTAAAGGAAAAACTAACCCGCCATATTGACCTTAAGGAAGGAAAGAAAAAGAGGGAAAACAGAGTCGAAGGGGAAGAACACCGCGCAGATACCAGTACCCCACAGCAGAAACACTTAAGGATTGGGAACATCAGTAATAAGGAGGGTGTGAGAGTCGCGTTCAAAATGCAGCAGAGCCCCATAGAGGAAGCAGCGGGTATGCAAACCCCACCCACATAGCCCATGGGAGACAGGGACAGACGCGGCACCCCTATAAGAGACACAAAAGGGCCATAGAACTAAGAAGGAAGACAACGAAAAAGTCCCAACCCACCCGTCCCACCCAGCACCCCTGCAGAAGGCTACGGCCTACCCACCCCAGCAGGGTGCCTGTCACCCTAAACCGAACCCGAAATATAGGAAAGACAAAAGAAAAAAGGAAGAAGACGAAAACAAAAAACATAAAGACAAGAAGGAAATAGGAGGGGGGAGTAGAGGATCAATAAACAATACGTTCGGCCCCAACCCTCCGCCCAACCATACAAACGCAATATTTTAACACCAGAGCGACACATTCCCGAGAATCGTAAAACACACTAGGGGGTCACCCACAACGCCATGAGTACGGGCCGGTCCGCCGCTAAGCCGTACCCCGGCGATCCACCGGGAATAAGCTGCCTCACCCCAGGCCTGTCTTAGTGACCAGATATTAGACGAAGGTGTAGATCAGGGAGGTCCATCAACAGACAAGAGAACAGAAGTCCGGGTATACAATTCAAGTGTCCCAGGAAAATTAGCCCGAGCCACAGAACACAGGAGTTCAGTCTCGCCATTTGAAAAAACCGGAGCTCCCCCGCAGCACAGGACAACGACCCCACCGAAGCAGAGATAGACAACAGTCCACCATGTCCATTGGGTGCTCGGACAGGAACAGGCCCGAGCCCGGGGTCCAAGTCTCCAAACTCCAAACAGTGAGTCACCAAAGGTTCCAATGCCACCGGATTGCAGACCTGTCGATGAGCGGCGACAGTAAGCTTCGCCGCGACCAGGGGGGGCGAGGTAGCGGCTCCATCCAAACAAGAAGATACCGTGAATAGCCGTCCTTCCAAGATGGCGGCGGACCGCACAGGTTCCCCCGGGGCACCGGGGATCAGGGATTGCAAGGCGTTGATAACATCACCGATAGTAGGCTCATGCTCACACAGCAAGGTCTCCGTGCCGTCCAACATCTCAGGTCCACCGATTTGGGGATATCCATAGCCCCGGTCGTCGGCCGCCATTTTGTAATTCCAGCCGCGACACCACTCTCTACGGCTCACGAAGCCGGCACACAGATGCGGACCCCCTCCGGCACACAAAGGGAAAAAATGAAGGGGGGGGGACCCCGCTAATGGCAGCCTTGGTGCAGAAAGGAGAGCCGCCAAAGTCGGGGGTCCGCCATACTAGCACCTGTGCGGTCTACGAACAGAGTCCGGGCGCGTGGCTCCAGGATGGATGGACGGGACAGTGGCGGGGGGCATCCCCTCACACGATTAGTCCTCGGAGCGCCGCACCCCGCACTAGCACCACTGCCGCCGCGGCAGGCCCGGGCCGGATCCACCGGGTCACTCGCACAACGGCCCTTCGCTGTCAGGCACCTCTCTCGGCCGGGGCTATCATCAACACCACCGCCGGGCTGAGTCCAGTAGGCGAGGCCCCGGTCTCGACTCCACGGAGGCCCCGTTCTCTCCGGGGGCAGAACTTCAGAATCACTGCACGCAGGAGCCTCCAGGTCAAACGGTGAGTACGAGCAATAATTCACGCATCTTTATCCGCTCGAGTGTGTCGTCTTGGGGAAGGATATGAAGCAGGATATGTGTTGCAGGCCGGATGGCTGACGGAGCCGAGCTACGAAGCGACCATTACGATCGCGAGCTTGGCTCCTCCCCCCCTACAAAATATATTTTAATGAAGTAGTACAATAAATATGAAATATATATCAATACGTATTTGAAAACAATTGGAACAATATTCGAAGTTGGTATCCTGGGCTCCTTAATTAGTCATGACACAAAAACAGCCAGCCGACACGTGTTTCGTCAGAGAAACAGTGGTCTCTGACTCTTCAGGGCGTGTTGGTATGTTTCAAGGTCAGTCACGTCCCTGTACCGGTGATAATTCCAACCCGGTAGGGCGCAAGTCAAAATACAACAGTAAGTACTGTCAAGGGTGCATCCGAGTAGCTGCCTGCAAATTGAGGCCACAGATGGCGTAAACGTGATGACGGTGATAATTCCAAACCGGCATCAACGTTGGAAGTTTCTAAGTGGAGTTGACGAATTGTAAAAGTAATCTTAAATGGAAATATAAAGGCTGATCCTCCAAATATTCCATGAGCTGTCTGCTGGCAATCTTTTCCACAATTTTTGCACAGAAGGGGAGAAGGGAGATGGGGCGGAGATTTTGGAGTTGAGAGATGTGAATATTTTTTTTTTTTTTTAGAGGGATAACCTGTGCTGTTTTCCACGCCTCGAGTACGTGACATTCCTGAAAAGACAGTGCCACCATGTGACTAATATAGTCGATTAATATGCTCTCCATAACTCCTTTGCACCGAGCCGGTGGGCACACATCGCAGGGGGATCCAGATTGTATGCTGTTGACAATACCTAATAGTTCATGTCTATCAGGTGTTTTAAAGCATGCAAGGTGGGATTTCTGTCTGGAGACGGCTCTTATATCCCCACGGTTACTTAAGATATCATTGCTATCTGTAAAGGTGGCATGAATTTTGTCAACCTTATCCACAAAGAAATCAGCTACAAGGTCGCACATCTCAGTAGAGTAAGTATCTTGAGCTTCGAGTCTAGATGGAACCGTGAGTTCCTTGTAAATACTAAAGAGTTCTCTGGTGGGGTTATCTGCTAGCTCAATTCTACTTTTAAAGTAGATACTTTTCTCCAGTCTCACCAATTTCTGGTATTTTTTTAGCTCTGTTTTGTAGCATAATTTGAGTTCTGGGGCATAGTTCTGCCTCCACCTCCGCTCCACAGTTTTACATTTAGCTTTAGCCAATCTAAGTTTTTCTGAGAACCACGGGGCAGTTCTGGATTGCCTTACCGGTGGTTTGAGCGTCCAAGGTGCTACCTCGTCCAGAGCATTGGACATCCAATTCTCATAACTGTTCCATGCCTCCTGTAGAGTGTTACCTAGGGGCAGGGGGTGTTCTAATAGTGCACTTTTAAACAGATCTGGAGTAAATTTCTTCCAAACCCTACGCTTCTGTGATAAAGGTTTTTTTGATTTGATTCCTGGGGGTTCATCTTCTATTTCAAACGGGACGATGCTGTGATCCGACCAAATCAATTGGACCGGAGGTAAGACCTTAATGCCTTCCCAATTAGAAAAAATAGGGTCCAAGAGATGGCCCAACTGATGAGTGGGGGCTGTGGATAGCAGACTGACCCCCACGGAATTCAGTGCTGCAGCCACAGTTTGTGCCTCCCTACAATCTGTGTCTTCAAAATGAAGGTTTAAATCTCCCAGGATAAGAAACCTTTTGTGTCTAATCGCTGGTTGAGTTATTAGTTCTAAAAGTTGGTCTCCAAACTGAGCAACACCCCCTGGTGGGCGGTATATCAGTAATCCACTAACCACGTTTTTGGGACCTACTTTTATGGTAAAGAAGCCGCTCTCGCTGTTAGGTAGGGTAGCTTTTAGTAGAGTGCATTCTAGTTCTGATTTATAAATTAGAGCTAGCCCCCCACCTCGCTGTTTTTGTCTATCTAGTCTAAGTAGACTATAACCAGGGGGGACAGCTTCGAGAACATCCGGAGAAGATGTTTCTTCCAGCCATGTCTCTGTGAGAAACATGGCGTCCGGGTCTCTGTTTATCAATAGATCGTATATCTCGACTTTGTGTTTCTTCATAGACCTGCAATTCAGTAGTAGCATCTTTAACTTGTCTACTTCCCTTACTTCCCTTCTAAACAATGGCAAGATCTGATTACACGTCTTGCAATAGGGGGTAATGACTCGGCCAGTAGAGTGTGGAGACAGCTATTTTCCGGTGTCTGACATAATGATAGTAGGTCCAGTTTGGTGTAGCATAATCGGTGCCTAAACATACCCTGCGAACCAGCTGGCTCTGAAGGACCAGGGGGTCCTGCCCCACGCCCCGGTCGATCACGGACGGGCGCAGACGGGCAGGACTCTGGCTTGACTCCGGCGCGCGTACGGCGCGCCCGCTGTATGCGTCCGCTGCGCGGAGCCATGGCCGTATGTTTTTATAGCGGCGCCCGAGCGACAGAAGAGGAGAGCCCTCTCCAAGATGGCCACCACTAAATTCTCAGCCCGGTCCCCAGGAGATGACGGCCCTACAATCGGCCAGTCGTTGAGGGGGGAGGCAAGTAATCTGCCAACACCAAGCAGAGTGTATTGATGGTTAAGTTTAAAGGGCGCAGAATCCTACACCTAATATCGGTGCGTGATTCGAAAGCGCCGCAGTGGTCTGCAGCGCAAAGCGCTGATGCCGGGGGGAGGGAAAGGACACAAAGGGAAAAAGCGCAATATGATTTTAAGAGCAGTTAAAAATATCAACCACCCGGCTCACGCCTCAGGGGTCAAAATATCAGCAATCAGCTTACACCAATCATGTCAACATTCACTCACTCATTCTAGTAACTGAAGACATAAATATATATACATAACGTACAAATTAGCAATAACCAGAATAATTGATATGAATGCTTAATTTCACAGTAGCTGATCAGTCTACTTCTTAAGGTTATCAATAATTAAAAAGCTAGGTTCAGCACAGCAACAATGGATGAATCGAAGAACCATTCATCTGAGTCAAAAAAGCGCGGCTAGAAACCAGATGGTATCTACGCGTGTTTTGGCACAAGGAGTGCCTTCATCAGGAGAAGCCACAAAATGCTATCTCTTGATACCCTAAAATTACAGGTGTCTCTGAGACAAAATTCAGGGATTAAAGGAGAAAATCCTCTGAGGCATGTTGTGCAAAGGACAGGGTATATCAGATGGGATAGCAAGAAGTCCACATGTCAGGCAGTATAGGAAGTCGATAATGCCAACTGGGTGAGACAGATTCTAAATAATTACACAGAAGGTCCAAATATACAAAGGCACTTAAGTATCAGCAGTCAGTGAGCCTGATGAAAAACCAACCCGCCTGATGTGTTAAATAAACAATGATGAATCAATGATATCCTCTCTGTGGGCCTGATTCCCAGAACTAACTTAAGACACAATCCTAAACTTACTACCATTTTGGTATTCACAGAAGGCACTGACTCATTTTGGTATTCATAGAAGGCACTTACTCATTTCGGTATTCACAGAAGTTAGGAGTCCTAACTTTGGGACTCCTAAATGCCTTTTGTGAATACTGAAAGTCTCAAAGTTAGGATTTTTTCTCAGTTTAGAAGTAGTAAAGTTAGGAAGTTAGAATTTTGCATAAACAAACCAAATACTAAAAGCTCGAACCAATATTCACACTTGGGAAAATGCCCCACCAATAGGTACTTCACTCTGGAAGACACTGATATCCGGAACAGTTCTAGTTGTGGTAATTTGTTGAACTAAATCATATGTGTCTCCCCACCTCTTTGCTGTATCATACAGTTATTCATAGCATTAAACACTGAAATAGTTGTGTTATTAAGTTAGTCAGGTAACGTGTTGATCCAGTATGTGACCAATTAAAATAGGACCTGGTTGCTTAGAAAGTAACTCAAGTAGACCAATGCTTGTTTTCTTCCCAAAAAAACTGTGGTACTGATCTAAACTCACGGTTACTCTTTTACCCAGCGTTTACTCGTAAACACGGAACTGTAGATATACAGGCAGTCATTATATCCTTATAGGCATCAATGCCTCTTCTGCATACACAAGGTGATGATGGACGGAGCGCTGAAACTTTTCAGACACTCACCCCCAGTCACAGATCTGGGTTGAATTCATCATTGTTCTTTAGCTCACTTCACCACCCCAGTTCAGATCCAGCTATACGCAAATCAGTCTTGACCTTGTGCCTCTTGAGAACAGTCCAGCCCGTTCTGCCAAGCCAGGTCTGCCCTGGACCGGAAAAAAGCATCCTGGGACTGGTTTAAGGGTAACACCCCTCATCAGCCAGGCTAGCTTGAATCCATTGGCAAAGTGAGCAAGGGACCCACATCTGGGTATATCCTGCCAACTAAGGGCGAACAAAGCAAACACAAGATGATGGACCGGAGTGCTGAAACTTTTCAGACTGTCACCCCCAGTCACAGATCTGGGTTGAATCCATCATCAGTGTTAATCTCAGTTCGCCACCCCAGTTCAGACCCAGCTATATGCAAATCAGTCTTTTCACAAGCTCTCAAGTCAAGCAAGCTTGTGAAATCGAGATAAGAGCAGATATGCATAAAGCCACATTAAAACTGAAAAACGCGAGTTAATCGACTGAGGGTCGCCTCCCTAAAAGAGAAGAGAACGCGGACGTGAGTCCGTCTCACAAAGTACTTGATCGGCACCAAGGGATCCAACAGATAGGGATACGGGATATATGATGTTACAACGCGGACTTTTACTCCGCATACCGTTACAACGCGGTATTTACAACGCGGATCATGTAACAACGCATGTATTTACAACGCATTTTTTTACAACGCAGGTACCTTTACAACGCAGACCATTACAACGTAAGTATTGGTAAGTATATATTAATAAGAATAATATAATAGTAACTTAATTTTAAAAGTATAATTTAAGTATAATTTAATGTAATATTAAATAATTTATTTTCCGTTAATTAATTTAAATTTAAATTAATGTTACTTTATTTTTACCATGTACCCCTGTACCCTAGAAACTCTAAACTGACCCTAAACACCCCAAAAAAAATTAAGTAATTTTATAAAATATAATTAAAATTAATTATTGTAAATTTAAAAAACTTATAACTTTATTTTTACCCTGTACCCCTGTACCCCAAAAACTCAAAACTGACCCTCAACCCCAAAAATAATGCAAAATAATTTAATTTAATTTATTTACTATTAAATAATTTAAATTAAAATTAAATTTAATTTATTTTAACCCTGTACCCCAAAAACTAAAAACTGACCCTGAACCCTAAAAATACCCCTTTACCCAAAAACTAAAAACTGACCCTGAACCCTAAAAATACCCCTTTACCCAAAAACTGAAAACTGACCCTGAACCCTAAAAATACCCTTTTACCCAAAAACTAAAAACTGACCCTGAACCCTAAAAATACCCCTTTACCCAAAAACTAAAAACTGACCCTGAACCCTAAAAATACCCCTTTACCCAAAAACTGAAAACTGACCCTGAACCCTAAAAATACCCCTTTACCCAAAAACTAAAAACTGACCCTGAACCCTAAAAATACCCCTTTACCCAAAAACTGAAAACTGACCCTGAACCCTAAAAATACCCCTTTACCCAAAAACTGAAAACTGACCCTGAACCCTAAAAATACCCCTTTACCCAAAAACTAAAAACTGACCCTGAACCCTAAAAATACCCCTTTACCCAAAAACTAAAAACTGACCCTGAACCCTAAAAATAACCCTTTACCCTAAAACCCAAAACTGACCCTGAACCTTAAAAATACCCTTTTACCCTAAAACCCAAAACAGACCCTAACCCCTAAAAATACCCCTTTGCCCTAAAACCCAAAACTGACCCTAACCCCTAAAAATACCCCTTAACACCAAACATATAACATTTAAAATTTAACTATATACTTACCAATACTTACGTTGTAATGGTATGCGTTGTAAAGGTACCTGCGTTGTAAAAAAATGCGTTGTAAAAACATGAGTTGTAACAGTATCCGCGTTGTAATGGATGCGTTGTAACAGTAGTGCGTTGTAAAAAATGCGTTGTAACAAGTGCACACCGGGATACGAGCTACTGCTCACAGAAACATTCTGGAATCAGAATCCTGAAAATTATTCTTGCTGCGCAAACAGAGACGGAAAAAGGTTGGGCTGGCATTGTTACAACATAAGAAAATCTAGAATGATACTTGCATCCCTGGTTGATGCAATAATTAGAAGAGAAGAACAACACTCTCCAGAAAAATACCACTGCTGTTAAATTTAAGAGCCCTGACGAGAGTCCTTGTATTTATTGTCTGGGATTCGAAATGCGTCAGCACACGATAGCAACACAGAGGAATGATGAATTGAATTTCATGCTGTAAATTGAGGGAAACTTCCCTGTTATAGACACTAAAGTGCTTCCCTGTGTTCTTCTTTTGATACCTGATTTAGACATTCTTAGATAGTCTAGGATCAGCATCTTGAGTTCACTGCTTAGGTTGGTGCAAGAACGTTAAAGTATTGGAAATTCGTTTGTTTCTTTTTGGTAATTAATTTTTAATTGCTTTTGTGTATTATTTATGTGTATTCACAATGTGTATAATGATTGTTTAATGAATGTAGGGTACTTGAATATAACTAGACTTCTATCTTTTTCATGTTTGAATAAGTGGTAAAAAACAAAATTTTCTTAAACAATGATGTATAAATAAAATACCAGTTCAAACAAAAAGCCATGTGTTTGACCATAAAGTGAATTTAAAATACGTTCACAAATAAAGTAAGGTCCAGGCCCTCTTCCCTTGTGCAATACAGTTATACGGCCCTGCCTGAGCCTTGCCCCCTGGGCCTAACTCCCCCTGTTCAACAGACGTCTGATCAAAAGCAAAAAGAGGCTGCTCTACTTGCCTGCCATGCAGGTAACCAGAGCCCTGGGCAGCTGTAGACCGCAATGAGCTGGGAGCGGTGAGTTAAAGAACAAGCATTTGCAATGCAATAGGTCTCGCATTTACGCAAGTTTGAGCTATTGACAATGCAAATAACAATGCCTTTTATATTTGTTTTTGTTTTAAAAACATAAATAAAAGGCTTTGTCATTTACAATGCCAATAGCTTTAACTTGTGTAACTGCGAGACCTATTGCAGTAACGCATCAACATCTGCCTCTGAGCGCTCTATATTAGCTGTCAGCTGTCTCCATTTAAACAATTGTGCAATCTTCTGAGAAGCTACTTCAAAGGTTATCTGTTGTCCTTTCAAATGTTCTTATTTGACAAGGTAATTGTATGCAAGGCGTTCAATCTTTCAGAAAGACATGCCCACTGAATGCTTCTTGACATAAAAAGTCACAGAATATATATACAGGGTGTACGTATCCTGTAAATGTAAATGTTGATTGCAGGTGGTATGGATGGGTACATATTTATAGTATTTTCAGTTGAATTTGCTGAAACGTTTTGCGGTTCTTACTAGTTGAAGTGATCTAAAAACGCAGCCTAGGCAGAAACATTATCCAGCAACCATCGCCTTCGGATTTGTCCAGGGAAGAAGCTGTTTCTAACTCTGGCTTACATTGTAATGGCTTCCATGCCTCAAACTGTGACCATCTGAGCTCTTGGAACCATTAATCTGCAATCTGTTGTTAAGTACAATAGTCTACTCAGTTGATGTATACTTGAACATTTGCATAAAAGCAGTCTTGCAAGAACAATGTCCACCCTGTTAATACCGAGGATTGGGTAATTCTTTGGTGTGCCAGAGCCTTGGATGCGGATTTTTCCGAAAACTGTGGCAGCCTATGTCATTCTCTCTCACTTAGTGGCTGCTAGTGATAGAGCGCGCAGGTCACCCGGCCAATAATTTCACCATACACGTATCGGGCCCATATACTTTCAATTTATCATATACATTAATCGGGTGACCTTACACTCTACTACCAGTAACCCTGGTTCCTTTCCATTTATTTATCGTGTACCCGACTTACCAATCCACCGCTACGGGTACCTATGACCACAATGGATCAGGGAGCTAGCTGTGAAAGAAAGGCAGACAACCAAATACCAACATTTATATTTCTTTGTATTCGTAAATGACCACAAACTACTGGGAAGTTTTAACCACTTCGACGCTAATGACAAAGCCAGCTCGTCATGGGCGTTACCTGCCCTGCGCTCATGACGAGCTGGCTTTGTCACAAACAAGCCATTTGCTCCTCTTTGCGCGCACAGCAGGTAAACGCGGTAGCGCTGAAGCGGTTAAAGATTTTATCTAGAATTCAGATTCAGCAAGCATACAGTTTATAACTAAGAGGCAATCAATAATCAAGATAACAAAGAGCACATAACCATATATAAAGTATACCAGGGCAACCATTTATGAGTCTAAAAGGAAGATAAGAACATGGGAAATGCTAAGCAGATTTCAGGAATGGAACTTAAGAATGTATAACTATAAATGGGCAAATTTATGCACGTACTAGAATTTCACTACTGGGAAATACTTCAAAAGTTGGGTGAGAATTTAGAAATCCTATACATCTATATGAAGGGTAAAAATTGGAACACGCTATAGTTCTAGACACCTTACTTCAATCAACTTGAAAAAAGGGAAAATTATAAACCACATCTATATTTCATAAACGGTATGAAGAGTTGTGCTTAAAGGAAGGGTAACATAGGAACATGCTAGAAAACAGCAATAACGTATGAGCTTTCATTCAGTAGCTTTGCGAAAGCATGGAAAATCAATTATGCGCAAAAGTATGTCTTTATTAAAGCAAAAGACAGAAAATAGGAGGTGCAGTATAGAGTTTTCAGTACTATATTTACCTAGAATGGTGTGAAGACCAATCCTGGCCACGGATCAGTCAAAGACAGGAAAAACCCCAAGGAAGGACAGTCATCAATGGGACAGCAGGTGCAGAATAGACACCCCAGGACAGGACAGGAAAACCAGATTAGGATCAGGACAGGACCACCAAGGAACGACCAGCACCCGCAGTTCGGAAGCAACGCCTGCGCTCCACCCTCTCTGCAGCTATCAGCCAGAACCCCAATTGGGTTAGCGAACTCCCCAGCAAAGTGCTCCGCCAGCACTTAAGGTCTAGTAAAACCTTTCGAGTCTATGGAATATTTCGGTCAGAGTGCTCCGCAGCTCTCTGTATCAGTCACCTATTGAGTGCGTTGGGTCAGTGACAGGTCAGCTATTCAGACAAGTCGGACAATTTCTCTAGCTAAACCTAGGCTAGTTATACTGTTTTCGGGTCAGTGTACCACCCCCCAAATGTTTCAAGTGTCAGAATCCCCAATTTCGATTGGTCCCCAAGTAGGATAGGTCCACACACCAATCATGTCTTACTTCTACAAGCTCACATTTACATACTCTGGACCCGCCTAGTGATTTTGGGGTTCCCATGAGATATTCTACAGAATACAATGAAAGTATTACAAATGTATCATTTGCAGTACAGCTCGGCTTCTTCGGCTGGGTGAAGGTGCATCTTCCCAGGCACGTCTTGGCTGCCACCTCTGGTTGGCAGTCATTCAATGTCACCGGCCGAAGTCTGTCATGCGCAGAACAGCATTTCAATATGGATTCCCGAGCATCCCGTCAACCCTCAATACCGTGGTACATGAAAAGTAAGCGAAAACAAATTAAAACATAAAAAATAAATGAATTCACTGTATACCATGAATAGCTACTCTATACCCCTTTACTTAAAATATACTATTGCGTGAGAGTTTTAATGCAAACAGACAATAACATAAAACATTTGCGCAAGCTTCTCCATGTTAGGACACAGACAGCCATCTTTAAAGCAAGTGCGCAAGCGCAAAGTTTCCCACCAGAACTGCAAGTACGTCACGTCACGTGAGTGTGACTAACGCATGCGCAGAAAGAAGCCCCGCAAGCAGCGGCCATTTTAGATACAAACGTTATTGATTTAGTAAACACATAGGCAAGCGTCACTAGGACACCCAAATGTCAGAATGTTATGTTATGTTATGTTACTGGTTTTTTTGAGCGCACAGATGCCCCAGCAAAGGGGCGTCCCGGCGCTATAACTGAAAAGGCAACATAACTCACAGATTGAAAAGGTCAGGGAGTATTAATAAGATAAGGGAAAGAGATACGTTTTAACTGCCTTCCTGAAAACTAAGAGATCTTCTAAGGCTCGGATGTGCGCAGGAAGCGCATTCCACAGCCTAGCGGCCAACACAGTAAAAGAGCGACCACCCAGTCTACTTTTTTTAAAACGCGGCACAAGTGCTAAATTTTGACCCGCAGAGCGCAGGCTACGAGATGGCGTGTACAGGGTCAAAAGATGCTGGAGAATGGTAGGGGTGTCAGTTTTAAGGATTTTGAACGTAAAACACAGAGTCTTAAACTCTATGCGCCTGATTATTGGCAGCCAATGTAGTTTACAAATTGTGCTGCGGGCTGAGCAAATAAAGGGAAATTAGTAAGACAAACAGGTTGAATTACATAGTTATAGGTTATTTGAGGTTCATGAATTCAAGCAAGTCGCGTAATATGCGAATCCTTGCTCCATCACTAGCAGTGTCTTTCCTTAAGCTCGCTCTTACCCCAGGCCCATTACTCCATGGGTCTGACTTCATAGATGTGGAGTGCAGCGCTACAGCCCCTCAGTTTTGAACACAAATACAAAGGGAACATGTCTGCTCGGCCGACATGTACAGTTTGCATGATACCAAGCAGTGTCTGTTTGAAAGTGGCGGGCTTGTTACAAAAGGCCTCTCATCTCTCCCAACGTTGCTCTTCACAATTGGCAGAGGGCCTCATCACATGTGCAGTGTACATATCAGCCCCATGTCAATCGCAGAAAATGTGAGCTGCCAATAAGAATTAATCCAGGGCAATGAAGACCAGGCATGCAGGCAGCAAATGCAAATGTTTTAAAAATGTGTTTGTCTTCTGTGCATTGATTAAACTACCTTATTTTACACAAATATGGAAAGGGAATACCAGCAAATGTTGCTGCCAGCAATGTATTTTATGCCTACCAACAGTTGTAATATCTTCCCTCATTAACAGACCAAGGGCCATATGTATCAAGCTAATAAGCATTCGCAAAGGCCGAAATTCCCCGAAATTTGGCCTTTGCGAATGCTGAATTGCTAAATGGTATGTATGTAACATTTTTGCTGTAAAATAAGGAATCGCAAAATTTGCTATTCCTTATTTTGCGATTGCACTTAAGGAATCGCAAATCTTGCGATTCCTTAAATGCAATGTATCAAAGAAAAAATATTCCAAAAATGCCCATAAGGATTCGCAAATTACCACCAACTTCTAGTTGGTGGTAAGTTACGAATTCTTTAACAAAAGCTATTTTAAAAAAAACCCAAAGGTGCCATATGACGTTCATACATGCCCTTAGGGCATGTATGTGCGCCATATGCCCCCACATGTCATTTTCAGGGGTGCAGCAGGGTGTTCTTGAGACACCCCTGCACCCTTGAAAATATTCCTAATTTGCGATTAGCAAATTGCTAATCGCAAATTTCCCCTTCATTCCTATGGGCCTCCTGGCTCATAGAAATGAATGGGTAATTTGCGATTAGCAATTTTCTAATCGCAAATTAGGAATGTTAAGGAATCGCTAAAAAGAAGCGATTTTTTACATACATACCGTTTTTGCAAAACGGAACTATGATACATATGGCCCCAAGTCACTTCTAGTAGTGGAATCAAGCAAGTCAAAGACTAAGGAACATATGAATACCGTAGCGAGCTACTTCATCAGGTTTTCTAACGGCAATGATTGATGTGCCACATAGTTCGAAGCCTGTCACAATCAGGCCCGGACTGGCCGTTGTGGGCACCGGGCAATCCCCCGGTCGGCCGCAAGGGTGGGGGCCGGTTTTGGGCCCTGGGGGCCATTTTTGTTGCAGAGCCGTTTTTGCAGCATAGCTGCAAAATCGGCCCTGAAACAAAATCGGCAGAAAAGCGGCCCTGGCAAAGCGCTCGCCCCCCTCCCGCCCAGGGGGGGGGGGGCCGGCCGAGCACTTTGCCAGGGCCGGTTTTGGTTCCCAGTCCGGCCCTGGTCACAATAGAAATGAGGACCCTTTCACACTGATATACTGGCCCGGTTTGGCCCAGAAATACCAGATAACACAATGACTAACTCAATGCACTCTTTTATTCATCTAAGAAGCATGGGAGGCAGGGTCCACACTGACAGTGTCTGCATGCAGTATCGGACTAAGACAGAACACAACCATGGGCGCCGAATAAAAAGTGCCTGCCAATTGTGACTTTGAAAGCAAAAAATGTGGCCCAAATTGGGATAGTTTTGAACTTGTAAAGACACGCTGTATAAGTGTTTTGCAAGATCTGAAAGACGGCATGCATTTGTGTGTGCTCCAGGCAATGTTTGTTTTCATGTCAGGGAAATCATCAACACAGACTAACCAGGCAGACCATAAAACAGGCCAGCAAACAGGCAAAAAAAGCAGCCCACTCACTCACCTGTTAGAACAGCCCATCGGACCCTGCCTGATTGACCCAAAGGCCAGTCCGACCCTGTATGCATGTGTTTTGCCTGCCCCAAAAAAGTTCTGTTGTTTTGCCATTACCTTGGCAGGGCCCCAAACGTATATCCGTAACCAAGATATGTTTTTTACAAATTAATGGAATGGCGATATGAGTATTGACTGCAGAAGTGCTTTTCATGACAGTTTAAACTGATCCAGTGGGCTATAGGAAATATGTCATAAGCAACGCTACCCAACTCCACTATATACACCATCAATTAATAAACTCTCATAAGGCCCATAAATCTAACATGACATATTATAACCAACTGAATCATGTGACCTAATTAACCTATTCACAAATTATATACATTTATATACAACCATGGTAAATGAATTCATCGTACTTCACAACCCTACAAGCTAATTAAGCCACTGTGGCGATAAGATCTAGCTATGAATAACCTATACCCATGAAAATAACAAGACCAGCTTGTTTTCCAAAGTAAGATTTTTATTAGCTACTCATTTGGAAAATGTATTAGAAATTTATTAAAGCATTTTTATTAAAGTCATTGCAAATAGATATGACAATTTTATTAAGAATCAAAATTATTATTGCAAATGAGAATTATTAGTTTGGCATTTTTCAAAACCCAAGTCCCTAGGTAATGCTAACTATAAGGAAAATGAAAGAGTAAAGTCTTTGAGGGCTCTTACGTGTTCCAAGAGAAGTCCAACAGCATAACGCCCTCATCAAAAGGTCTGCAAGGAGAAGCATAACTCTTCCACGGGGCAAGAGTTTTTATACCTTTCTACGCTAAGCTAATCTAAGAAAAAGTAATTTTCACTGCTGAAATCAGAGCCTCAAGTGGTCCAAAAGTGACAGGCGACGTGTCACCACATTTCAGAATCATAGTTCCGTCATCATTCTTAGAGACCATTGTCCCTAGTTTTCGAACAATGCAGTTTCCTCCAGTTTGCAACAATTGCAACAAATGAAGTTTTTAGCTTCCTCGGATGCGTGAAAGTCACAAGCCTTTCGCCGGTTCCTGGCCTTGGCCTTGTTCGGCTAAGAGAATGTCATCTCAGCACGACAAACTTTTCAGACGGAGAAAACTGTTGCCATCATGGACTCACTCTGGCTCCAAGCAGATTTTTGCAAACACGGAAAATTTCACTAGGCCCAAAGCATTTTTATTAACTATTGTATAAACAAACACAAGAAAATAATTAATGTGAGTAATATAAATTGTTCTGTTGCCACCCTCCATTGCTAATAATTAACCCATTAGTCTAAGTTACCTAGCAGAAGCAAACAAATAAAGCAGCATTTTATATCTACCATTCATCTTATTATCCAGCAAGGTTCTTTATGCACCTATAGAGAGTAGAGTGACACCACATAGACAGGGAAGCAAAATAAGCACATGCCATTTATTCTAAACAGCTGCAGTTAATTTTTGACATGACAAATAGACACGATTAATTTATTATTTTTCACAAACAAGGAAATGCAACATAATGCACGTTTATGAGCACACATGTTAGTATCCCGCGTTTTTTTCATGTGTAGATGCAACTTAAACTAGGTTGAATTAATACATACACAGCGCAACCGTTAATTTTTATTATTTCATTTATGGAAGTGTGACTTCACGAGTTGAAATGAAAAACATTTCTGAATCTCGCTCCATCAACTCCCTCATCTGGTGATTAACCAATCACCACACCCAAAATTTGGTAAAATTTTATCTCAAACGAAAATGGTTCAATTTCATTCTGTTAGTATTTTCTAAAGACTAGTTTCAGCAAAATCTTTACAACTCTCATATTGAGCTCTGCGCAACTCCTCAAGCTCTATCTCTTTCTCTTGCTCCTTTTTGATTTTATAAATTCTTCTCTTTTCCCTCGTGTGCTTCTTTCTTTTGTGTAACATGCAACTGATCTTTGTCAAAACTATCACAAAAATTATCACAAACAAAGGTGTTAGAATCTTGCCAAGAACTGATCTACCAATCTCTTGAAACCAGGTTTTGATTGCTTGGAATCTTTTTGAAAGACGTTCTGAAAAATCATCCTCTTCTAAGGGAACTATTTCTGAGTGCATCTCTGTGATGTTTCTAATGTACATTTCAATTTTCATACTCTCATCTGGAATGTAAGTACAGCAATGCTGTACATGTAAAATGCCACAGACTCCTCCTTCTTTTGCTAGGAGTATGTGTAAAGCAAGGCGAGTTTGCATCGCCATTGATCTGACCGCAATGACCTCCACATCCACTAACTGAAAACCACCTGCTGTGTCAGTGGACAATCTGTCAACAATGGTAGATAATTTTCTGATTCTTCCTGCATTCAGGGTTATACCTACTAAGGGTATCACTGCCTCAAAGATGTCTCCCAAAATTTCTGAGAAACTTTCTCTCCTATACCTGTTTGTATGACCACTGATTTCAAAAGAACCTTCTGCATTTCTGTCAACATGGAAAATTTTCGGAAAAACAAGACCAACAAAACATGTCCCATACCAATGGTCTGGGAGATTATAATAAGCCTTATCCCCACAAACAAAATAAATCCCAGGGAAAATTGGATCTCTGCCACCTTTGAATCCCCAACCCCCCCATGATTTGATAAGTGTCCTCACAATTGCTAGCTCCTACAAAATAATTATCAAACAGTTTATTGTCTCTTCTAATGCAAAGCTTGCCACTAATTGGTTTGTCTATGTGAATTGCAACATTGTCAAAAGATTTGCCATTAAGCTTAGCATCCTCCTTCTGCCAAAACTTTGATTTGGTCTGTTTGACCATCTCATTCCTTTTATAAATCGCCCTTCTCTCCTCAACAAGATTCAGGAAAGTCTTCTCCTCAGCTCTCAATTTGCAAGTTAAATTATTTCTGTATGCGTACTCATAAGTAAGCCCATTAGTTACTAAAAAGAAATCCCTCATCTGTTTAGCTTGTTTATGTTTATTTAAAGCATTCTCTATTTTCAGGTTAGCAAAAATCTCATCATAATTGGAATAATAATACTCCAACCGACCAGTCTGGTAAAATAAACTAGCTATCACACTGCAGGTTATGCCATAAGTAAGAGGAAGCATATTGTATGTCACTCCCTCAGAAACAGAAGCAGGCAACTTCACACAAATATAACAATATTTGACACCCATGACCTTAACATACTCTCCCAAAAGCCTTGAAAATGTATTGCTAGAAAAATCACCAACAGACCTGTCCTGATGAACATCTGGTCTGTGATCAATAACCTTGTTAGCTTTGTGTGTTACACTATGTTTGTCTTGACTAACTAAAGCTTTGCTTGTCATGTTGACCTTGTACCTCTCCTTATCGATCCCGAAAGGAAAGATGACAGCTAAAACTAACCAGAGCAGAATTAATATGAGCACACACACCAGAGTCATCTTACAGCATTTCTTGAGAATGGAACATTTTGAAGTACCACGCGCCATTACATATGGCATCTTTTTTTTTTAAACTTATTAACAAAAAAGAAAACAACAATTTTCAAAAATTTCTAAAACCTCACACCCCCCTTTTAAATTAAAAAAAAACCACAAAAAAAACCTTTTAACAATTTTTCTTCGACCTTGCGTCACAAGTTATTCTCCAACTAAATACAATTTCTTCGACCTTATGTCACCTAACACAATTTCTTCAGCCTTACGCCAAGAACAGAAACCTAAACTTAATCCTAAATTCTAACAGGTTAGTACTTCAATCGTTGTCACTATTGTCCTCAATTTCTTCCTGACTGCTACTGTTTATTTCAATTACAGGTGGTATTATTATATAAGCCCACTCAGGAGACTTATATTTCTGATTCGGTTTCAAAACTCTTTTTGTCTTTCTAGAAATTACTTCTATTTTCTTTCCTTTCTCAGCTTTCTTTTCAGGATCCCCCTGACAGTGATTTCATTCACCTGCTCCTTCAATCTTTTCACTAACCTGACTCTCAACCCTCCGTTTTCAGTCGGCCAACTCTCTCCTTTTCTCAAGATTTTTCTTTTCGGCTCAGACTCATTAGATTCTGTTTTCCATGATCTTTTCTTCACTCCTCCTTTCTGACATTCTTCATCACTTTCTCCAGAGTCACTGTCAGAAATTTCAATTGTTATCCCAGGATCTTTTCTAATCGGCAGCCTTACTCCGTTAGGAACAGCACTCCTTCTCCCATCACTGGTACTCGGTAATTCGTCTTCCTCCAGTTCTTCAATCACCTTTAACTTCCCAGATCCGGATTTCTTGTTTCTGCTTTCAGAGTTCGTTTCCTGCCTTTCGATACCCTCCTGGTCTTTCTTCTGAACTTGATCAGACTCTTCTGTTGTTTCTTTTTCTTTTCTCAAATCTTGATCAGGTTCTTTTTCTTCACCTGTTTCTTTTTCTATTTCTTCTGTTCTTTCTTTGTCTAGCAGATTATTTTCATCTCCAGAATCTATTTCAATAATCTTCAACTCTTTCCCAATCAAATCTCCATTCACAGATGGTTTCTCCAGATGTCGACCACTCTGTCGATCTTCAATATCTGGATTTCTTTCTACTTCCTCTTCAGAATCCGAATCATCTGTCGTATCACTCTCTTCATCAGAGTTTTCAGGTGTAGGAATTGGAATAGTGTGACTTGGATGTATCCACCTTTTCAATCCTCTACACTTCACTGCATTCGTTGTAACAAGGATCACCTGCCTTGGTTTCTGCCACCTCGGGATCAAACAGTTCCTTCTTCGGTGAACTTTCGTTCTGACCCAATCTCCAGGTCTCAGATCATGTGTCTGCACTTTGTCTTTTGATTGTGCTTCAGTTCCCACCTGATTAGACACAAAAGTCACTACGTCAGACAGACGCTTACAATACTCCAAAATTGCACTGTCATTAATGCTTAACAATTTTCCTACTGGTACAAAAGCTTGCCTCATTACTCTACCCATAAGGATTTCGTGAGGACTCAGACATGTCTTTTTATCTGGTGTACTTCTCAAAGTCATCAGAACAAGTGGAAGAGCATCTGTCCACTTTACACCTGTATCAAGACACATTTTACCAATTCTGTTTTTAATCGTTCCATTAATCTGCTCAACTACTCCAGATGCCTCTGGTCTGTATGCACAATGTATTTTCTGCTCAATGTGTAATGCTTCACAAATCAATTTCATCAGTTTGTTATCAAAATGTCCCCCTCCATCACTCTCAATAGTGACTGGGAAACCATACCTGGGTATTATCTCTCTAAGAAGCAACTTAGCCACTGTAATTGAATCACAATGACGTGTAGGAAATGCTTCTACCCATCTTGAAAACAAACACACAATCACCAAAACATATTTCAAACAGTTGTGTATGGGCATCTCAATGAAATCCATCTGTAATCTGGTAAAAGGACCACCCTCCCGTCCTATTACTCCCGTTCCCACAACTGATTTCCTATTTGGGTTCATTTGTTGGCAAGTCAAACACCTCTGACAAAGTGATTCTGCAATTGTCCTGAACTTGGTATTAAACCATGTCTCTTTGAAAAGCCTAATCATAGAGTCTCTTCCGATATGACCAGGGCCATGATACATTCTGGCCATGTCAGCAATTATGCAATTTGTTAAGACTACTCTGCCATCTTTGTAGGTCCAAACACCATCCTCATCTCGTGGCCTACATTCTGCTCTCAACCATGTGTTTTTCTCATCATCATCAGCTTCATTTTGCAAGTCCCTAATTTCTTCCCATGTCTCAACAACAGATGTTAGCATCAATGAACTGGAACCAAAGTCTTTATTCTTTCCCCGATTGAGTGCATAATCATTTCTTGCACAAAATTTAGCAATTTCATCTGCATAATTATTGCCTCTGGTGATAAAATCTTCACCTTTTTGATGTGCTGCGCATTTTACCACAGCAATCTCTCTTGGCATTTGTATGCCATCAATTAATCTTTTAATAAATTCTGCATTTTTGATTGGAGAACCTGCTGACGTCATATAGCCTCTCTGAGACCAGAGCTGTCGATAATCATGCACATCTCCGAATCCGTACTGGCTATCTGTAATTATGGTAACTCTCAAGTCTTTTGCTATTTCACAAGCACGAATTAAAGCAATTAATTCAGCCACATGTGCTGAACGAATTCCTTCCAGACATGAAGCTTCTTCAACATCTGCTACTGTGCAGACCGAGTATGCTGCTTTCAAAACACCTCCCTCTGATCTCAGACAGGAGCCATCCACAAAGAAGACAAGATCTGATTCAGGCAATGGTACATCTTTAATGTCCTGCCTTGGCTTGGTACAATATTCCATGACATCCAAGCACTCATGCTCCACATCATTTTCATCAATATTTTCAGTGTCAGGTAACAGTGTGGAAGGATTTAAATTCACACACCTTGCAATCGACACATTATCTGATCCCAGAATCATTTTCTCGTATTTGGTCAATCTGCTGTTTGTCAAGTGCTGCGTTTTACTCCATGTAAGGAGAATTTCAACTGAGTGAGGAACATAGACTTTTACAGGAAATCCCATTGTTATTCCTTCACTTTGTTCCAGGCTAACACTTGTTGCTGCAACTGCTTTTAAGCAACCTGGTAAGGCCTTTGCAACTGGATCAAGAACTGCTGAGAAGTAAGCAATAGGCTTTCTCATGTTACCGTGTCTCTGAATTAACACAGACAAAGCACATCCTTCTCTTTCACTGCAATACAGTTCAAAGCCTTTTTCATAATCTGGCATACCTAAAGCTGGAGCTTCACATAAGCTTCTTTTTAATTTCTCAAAAGCTTCCAACTCAATATCAGTAAGAACAATTGGATCTTTCACATCTGATTTTGTCAGTCTCTGCAGTGGCTTCGCAATTACCGAAAATCCACTAATCCATTGACAATAGTAACCCACCATACCCAGGAACATTCTCACCTGTCTTTGTGTTTTTGGAGGTTGCATTCCCTGAATCATTTTGATTCTCTCGATTGTCACCTGTCTCATTCCTTTTGCAATTCTATGACCAAGGTATTTTACTTCCTGTTTACAAAACTGCAACTTTGCAGGAGACACTTTGTGTCCCTCATCCGCCAAATGATTCAAAATTGTAATTGTGTCTGTTAAACAATTATCTCTCGTTTTTGCTGCGATCAACAGATCGTCAATATACTGCACTAATGTCGATCTGCCTGGCAAATTCAAATCTTCCAAAGATCTTTTTAAAAGTTCATTAAAGATAGAAGGACTTTCTGTATACCCTTGAGGGATTCTGCACCATGCGAGGGTCCTACTCTGGAACCGGAAAGCGAAGATTTCCTGGCTTTCTGGATGCAATGGAACAGTAAAGAACGCATTGCAAAGATCAATGACAGTATACCATTCTGCATCATGCGGAATCTGGTAAAGAATGACAGCAGGGTTTGGAACAACTGGGCAACAAGGAACGACAATCTGGTTAATTTTTCTCAAATCCTGAACTATTCTGTACGTTCCATTTGGCTTTTTGATCCCCATAATCGGTGAGTTACAAGGACTGCTCTCAATTTCCTTCAAAACACCTTGCTTGATGAATTTTTCAATTACAGGAATAACACCCTCAATCGTTTCTGCCTTCATTTTATATTGAGGGATGTTTGGAAAATCTATTCCCTGTTTCACTGTGATTTTGACTGGATCGACATGTTTCATCAGACCCATCTCATTTCCAGTAAAATCCCAAATCTCAGATTTAACTGTCTCTTTCAATTCCTCTGGTAAATTTTCTTTATCAAAGGTAGGAAATAATTTCTCTTCTTCTGCCTCAATCATTAGCATGGTCAGTGTGTACAGCCCATCTTCCTCCATGGTTTGTAATTCAATTCCACCAGGTGAACAATATATTCTGCAATTCATTTTACACAATATATCTCTCCCAAGTAAATTCACTGGACTGCTATTACAAACTACAAATCTGTGTTTGTCTTTGAAACTGCCTATTTCCACATTCACAGGTTCAGTAAGATCAGTCTTCATTTGCTGATTGCTGACTCCGACTACTTGGATGGTATCCCCAGAGAGAGGTAGGTTTTCAATTTCCACTGATCTAACAGTAGAACGGGTAGCACCAGTGTCCACAAGAAAAGTGATCTCTACATCGTTCACCTTCCCATTTACAAATGGACCAGACTACTCAACCTCAAGAGTGGCTCCAATCACACACTCTTCCCCCTCTCTCGGGCACCGTCAGAAGCTGTCATCAGAATCGCTTCCTTGGTTTCCTGTTAACAAAAATTGTCCTGATGCACTTTGCAAATTTTGTCTTTGATTTCTTATTCCCTGATCACATCCGCTGAATCCAATATCTGGATTGAATTTTTGACCTCCCCCACAGTTTGGGAAAGGAGGCAATGGAATTTGATTCTGCTGCTGGGTCAACTGCTGTTGTAGCTGTCGCTGAAGACTCAGTTCACTCATTTGACGCTGCAGCTGCAACTGTTGCTGCAGATCAACAGCATTCTGCATCTGTGGGTTAAATGATGTATTTTTAAATTTTCTGGGTGGGTTTTTGCACTCGTTTCTCCAATGTCCAATCTCCCCGCAGTTAAAGCAAGGCATTGTTTGTTTTAATTCTTCAATTTTTGGTTTAAACTTTGACTTAGTTGGATTATTGAAATTATTTTTAAACTTTCCCTGACCCTGATTCTGATTCTGCACGAAATTTCCATGCTCTACAAAATTCCCATTTTTATTTTCAAGACTTGCAATTTGTTGCTCAGCTACTTTTACCTGTGCCCACATTGCTTTTTCCTTTAATTTCTTTTGTTTAGCCTCTAACTCATCACTGCAGTATTTTGCTTTCCTCAAAATATCATCAACTGAATTTGATTGCGATCCGACAATATTATTCCTGATCATTTCTCCAATTTCTGGTCTGAGACCATATAGGAACCTATAGATAAAATGGCTCATATCCTTTTCATCTAATTTTTCATAACCACTGTATTGTTTGAAAACCAATAGTAATCTTTCATAGAAGGAATGAACTGATTCTTTCGGCTCTTGATTTGTTCTGTCTATTTTAACCCAGTCAACCTCCTTTGGTGCAATATTTTGTTTTAACCAGTAAATCACTTTTTCATAAAATTCCATGACTTCGGGTGCTGGAGCACCAGTATCTTTAACTCGATCTGGTTCAGCTTTTGGCCATCCAATAGCAATTTTGCATTCTGTCCAGAGATCTGATGGGACAACAATGTCGAAAAAGCCATCCAGATCAATCCACAGAACTTTTGAAACTTTAATAAATCTGTCTACCTGTCGGTACCATTCCACCGGCTTTTCTCTCAGCCGAGGAAAATCATTAGTAAAGAGTAGAATGTCCTGTCTTGACCAGGGAACATGTACATACCCTCCACCCGCGATTTCTCTCATTGGAAACTGTTTGGACAGATTATCCAACCTATCCAACCTCTCATCTTCCTTCTTTTTGGGCCATTTCACTCTCCATTTACTCAAGTCACCCAATTTTTTTATGTAAACAATCAATTCTTTTATGTGTGTAATTCTCCCTCCTGTATTGAAATTTTCAATGTCTTTTTCTGTAAAATTTAATCTGTAATGCTTTCCCAGGTTTTTCTGTTTGTTCAAATCAATTTCTAATTCCTCTGCCAGTTCCTCCAGCTGATCATATTTATTCTTTATTTTCCATTGCATACTTTTGCTGATGAACAGGAGTTCATCATTTCGGTAAAATGTTAAACTGTCAGGACCAATTGTGCCAATTATTAATTCTTCTAAATCTGCTTTTAATTTTGCAACATCAAGTTTAGAATTCAATTCTCTTTTCTCAGGAGACTCAGCATCTGACTCTGCACCCATTGGTGTCTGGTTAAAAGAACCTTGATTAAAAGTCAAGTCAGGCATCCTTGATTTTTCACTATTAATTTCAGATAAATCTGAATAAAATTTTTCAGCTACTTTTTGAATTTCTACATTTAATGGAATTGTTAAACCTGGCTGTTTAATTTTTTTTTGATCAAATACAGGCTGAACAGGACCAATCGTTACTGGAACTGTCACTGCTTCCATGCTCTTCGTTATCTGTTGAATTAATTTTTCTTTCGATCGCAAGTATTCTGAAGTGTTTACAACTTCCTCATTCCTGTCAGTTCTCATCAGATTTCTAGGGGCTTCCCTTTCCATTGGAAAACTTCTGTTTTCAATATAAGCACTAGAATTAGTTCTTGTCTCAAACTGTTCTGGAGTTCCAAAAGATTCAGAATTATATGGGTACAATTTTGGAGAATCATTTATTGGGGGTGCACTAGGAGTGGTTCCGGCAGAAACCGTTGGAGTGGACCATGAACGAGGCTGTCTCAAAGGGGCATTTCTATTATTTGTCGTAAGAATTTCTTCTAAGACTAGATCCTCTGATTCATTTTCTATAACAACATTATTTTTCTTTTCAGTTCTCTTTTCACCTGGAGACCCTAAAACCATTTCCCTAATTAAATAGAGACCATCGCACATATCTCCCTGTCTGCACATACGCATTCTATCTTCATGCGTTTCTCGTCTGTAACTCGGTGTTTTCGGTGGTCTCTTAATCCCATTTGCTTCTCTCTGAAGTTGAAACATCTCATCTTCCCATTCAACTAAAGCTTCAAATTGTGTCGGTCTAGGCCGTGGTACTAAAGCTGACATTTTCTCTCTCAGATTTCTTAAAATTTAACATTAAATGAACCATCATCCGGCCAAGCCAATACGCCATCGTCCTTTGTGTAATTTTTCCAAACATCAAACCACAGGACAGTATGGTAAGCATATTCACCTTCCATATACGCTGCAGGTGTCTTGTACTTATGAAGTAATTTACCACCTCGCGTTTGAATTTTCTTGTCGGGTGAAATAAAAAAAATTAATTTTTGAAGAATCGAAGTCTTTTTCTCAACATGTTTAAAGTAATAAGCCATTTTTAAATCAAATCCGCTTAATCAGAAATGATCGTAATGTTTTCCTGGTTGTTCCGTAACACCAGCCAATCCGTGCGCGAAACACACCAACAAGCCA